>NC_133705.1:0-1200000 GCF_048934315.1 Petromyzon marinus
GGGTCCGGGGAGGGTCCGGGGAGGGTCCGGGGAGGGTCCGGGGAGGGTCCGGGGAGGGTCCGGGGAGGGTGGGGAGGGTCCGGGGAGGGTCCGGGGAGGGTCCGGGGAGGGTCCGGGGAGGGTCCGGGGAGGGTCCGGGGAGGGTCCGGGGAGGGTCCGGGGAGGGTCCGGGGAGGGTCCGGGGAGGGTCCGGGGAGGGTCCGGGGAGGGTCCGGGGAGGGTCCGGGGAGGGTCCGGGGAGGGTCCGGGGAGGGTCCGGGGAGGGTCCGGGGAGGGTCCGGGGAGGGTCCGGGGAGGGTCCGGGGAGGGTCCGGGGAGGGTCCGGGGAGGGTCCGGGGAGGGTCCGGGGAGGGTCCGGGGAGGGTCCGGGGAGGGTCCGGGGAGGGTCCGGGGAGGGTCCGGGGAGGGTCCGGGGAGGGTCCGGGGAGGGTCCGGGGAGGGTCCGGGGAGGGTCCGGGGAGGGTCCGGGGAGGGTCCGGGGAGGGTCCGGGGAGGGTCCGGGGAGGGTCCGGGGAGGGTCCGGGGAGGGTCCGGGGAGGGTCCGGGGAGGGTCCGGGGAGGGTCCGGGGAGGGTCCGGGGAGGGTCCGGGGAGGGTCCGGGGAGGGTCCGGGGAGGGTCCGGGGAGGGTCCGGGGAGGGTCCGGGGAGGGTCCGGGGAGGGTCCGGGGAGGGTCCGGGGAGGGTCCGGGGAGGGTCCGGGGAGGGTCCGGGGAGGGTCCGGGGAGGGTCCGGGGAGGGTCCGGGGAGGGTCCGGGGAGGGTCCGGGGAGGGTCCGGGGAGGGTCCGGGGAGGGTCCGGGGAGGGTCCGGGGAGGGTCCGGGGAGGGTCCGGGGAGGGTCCGGGGAGGGTCCGGGGAGGGTCCGGGGAGGGTCCGGGGAGGGTCCGGGGAGGGTCCGGGGAGGGTCCGGGGAGGGTCCGGGGAGGGTCCGGGGAGGGTCCGGGGAGGGTCCGGGGAGGGTCCGGGGAGGGTCCGGGGAGGGTCCGGGGAGGGTCCGGGGAGGGTCCGGGGAGGGTCCGGGGAGGGTCCGGGGAGGGTCCGGGGAGGGTCCGGGGAGGGTCCGGGGAGGGTCCGGGGAGGGTCCGGGGAGGGTCCGGGGAGGGTCCGGGGAGGGTCCGGGGAGGGTCCGGGGAGGGTCCGGGGAGGGTCCGGGGAGGGTCCGGGGAGGGTCCGGGGAGGGTCCGGGGAGGGTCCGGGGAGGGTCCGGGGAGGGTCCGGGGAGGGTCCGGGGAGGGTCCGGGGAGGGTCCGGGGAGGGTCCGGGGAGGGTCCGGGGAGGGTCCGGGGAGGGTCCGGGGAGGGTCCGGGGAGGGTCCGGGGAGGGTCCGGGGAGGGTCCGGGGAGGGTCCGGGGAGGGTCCGGGGAGGGTCCGGGGAGGGTCCGGGGAGGGTCCGGGGAGGGTCCGGGGAGGGTCCGGGGAGGGTCCGGGGAGGGTCCGGGGAGGGTCCGGGGAGGGTCCGGGGAGGGTCCGGGGAGGGTCCGGGGAGGGTCCGGGGAGGGTCCGGGGAGGGTCCGGGGAGGGTCCGGGGAGGGTCCGGGGAGGGTCCGGGGAGGGTCCGGGGAGGGTCCGGGGAGGGTCCGGGGAGGGTCCGGGGAGGGTCCGGGGAGGGTCCGGGGAGGGTCCGGGGAGGGTCCGGGGAGGGTCCGGGGAGGGTCCGGGGAGGGTCCGGGGAGGGTCCGGGGAGGGTCCGGGGAGGGTCCGGGGAGGGTCCGGGGAGGGTCCGGGGAGGGTCCGGGGAGGGTCCGGGGAGGGTCCGGGGAGGGTCCGGGGAGGGTCCGGGGAGGGTCCGGGGAGGGTCCGGGGAGGGTCCGGGGAGGGTCCGGGGAGGGTCCGGGGAGGGTCCGGGGAGGGTCCGGGGAGGGTCCGGGGAGGGTCCGGGGAGGGTCCGGGGAGGGTCCGGGGAGGGTCCGGGGAGGGTCCGGGGAGGGTCCGGGGAGGGTCCGGGGAGGGTCCGGGGAGGGTCCGGGGAGGGTCCGGGGAGGGTCCGGGGAGGGTCCGGGGAGGGTCCGGGGAGGGTCCGGGGAGGGTCCGGGGAGGGTCCGGGGAGGGTCCGGGGAGGGTCCGGGGAGGGTCCGGGGAGGGTCCGGGGAGGGTCCGGGGAGGGTCCGGGGAGGGTCCGGGGAGGGTCCGGGGAGGGTCCGGGGAGGGTCCGGGGAGGGTCCGGGGAGGGTCCGGGGAGGGTCCGGGGAGGGTCCGGGGAGGGTCCGGGGAGGGTCCGGGGAGGGTCCGGGGAGGGTCCGGGGAGGGTCCGGGGAGGGTCCGGGGAGGGTCCGGGGAGGGTCCGGGGAGGGTCCGGGGAGGGTCCGGGGAGGGTCCGGGGAGGGTCCGGGGAGGGTCCGGGGAGGGTCCGGGGAGGGTCCGGGGAGGGTCCGGGGAGGGTCCGGGGAGGGTCCGGGGAGGGTCCGGGGAGGGTCCGGGGAGGGTCCGGGGAGGGTCCGGGGAGGGTCCGGGGAGGGTCCGGGGAGGGTCCGGGGAGGGTCCGGGGAGGGTCCGGGGAGGGTCCGGGGAGGGTCCGGGGAGGGTCCGGGGAGGGTCCGGGGAGGGTCCGGGGAGGGTCCGGGGAGGGTCCGGGGAGGGTCCGGGGAGGGTCCGGGGAGGGTCCGGGGAGGGTCCGGGGAGGGTCCGGGGAGGGTCCGGGGAGGGTCCGGGGAGGGTCCGGGGAGGGTCCGGGGAGGGTCCGGGGAGGGTCCGGGGAGGGTCCGGGGAGGGTCCGGGGAGGGTCCGGGGAGGGTCCGGGGAGGGTCCGGGGAGGGTCCGGGGAGGGTCCGGGGAGGGTCCGGGGAGGGTCCGGGGAGGGTCCGGGGAGGGTCCGGGGAGGGTCCGGGGAGGGTCCGGGGAGGGTCCGGGGAGGGTCCGGGGAGGGTCCGGGGAGGGTCCGGGGAGGGTCCGGGGAGGGTCCGGGGAGGGTCCGGGGAGGGTCCGGGGAGGGTCCGGGGAGGGTCCGGGGAGGGTCCGGGGAGGGTCCGGGGAGGGTCCGGGGAGGGTTCGGGGAGGGTCCGGGGAGGGTCCGGGGAGGGTCCGGGGAGGGTCCGGGGAGGGTCCGGGGAGGGTCCGGGGAGGGTCCGGGGAGGGTCCGGGGAGGGTCCGGGGAGGGTCCGGTCCGGGGAGGGTCCGGGGAGGGTGCGGGGAGGGTCCGGGGAGGGTCCGGGGAGGGTCCGGGGAGGGTCCGGGGAGGGTCCGGGGAGGGTCCGGGGAGGGTCCGGGGAGGGTGCGGGGAGGGTCCGGGGAGGGTCCGGGGAGGGTCCGGGGAGGGTCCGTGGAGGGTCCGGGGAGGGTCCGGGGAGGGTCCGGGGAGGGTCCGGGGAGGGTCCGGGGAGGGTCCGGGTCCGGGGAGCGTCCGGGGAGGGTCCGGGTCCGGGGAGGGTCCGTGGATGGTCCGGTTCCGGGGAGGGTCCGGGGAAGGTCCGGGTCCGGGGAGGGTCCGGGGAGGGTCCGGGGAGGGTCCGGGCAGGGTCCGGGGAGGGTCCGGGGAGGGTCCGGGGAGGGTCCGGGGAGGGTCCGGGGAGGGTCCGGGGAGGGTCCGGGGAGGGTCCGGGGAGGGTCCGGGGAGGGTCCCGGGAGGGTCCGGGGAGGGTCCGGGGAGGGTCCGGGGAGGGTCCGGGGAGGGTCCGGGGAGGGTCCGGGGAGGGTCCGGGGAGGGTCCGGGGAGGGTCCGGGGAGGGTCCGGGGAGGGTCCGGGGAGGGTGGTCGAGGGTCCGGGGAGGGTCCGGGGAGGGTCCGGGGAGGGTCCGGGGAGGGTCCGGGGAGGGTCCGGGGAGGGTCCGGGGAGGGTTCGGGTCCGGGGAGCGTCCGGGGAGGGTCCGGGTCCGGGGAGGGTCCGTGGATGGTCCGGTTCCGGGGAGGGTCCGGGGAAGGTCCGGGTCCGGGGAGGGTCCGGGGAGGGTCCGGGGAGGGTCCGGGGAGGGTCCGGAGAGGGTCCGGGCAGGGTCCGGGGAGGGTCCGGGGAGGGTCCGGGGAGGGTCCGGGGAGGGTCCGGGGAGGGTCCGGGGAGGGTCCGGGGAGGGTCCGGGGAGGGTCCGGGGAGGGTCCGGGGAGGGTCCGGGGAGGGTCCGGGGAGGGTCCGGGGAGGGTCCGGGGAGGGTCCGGGGAGGGTCCGGGGAGGGTCCGGGGAGGGTCCGGGGAGGGTCCGGGGAGGGTCCGGGGAGGGTCCGGGGAGGGTCCGGGGAGGGTCGGTGGAGGGTCCGGGGAGGGTCCGAGGAGGGTCCGGGGTGGGTCCGGGGAGGGTCCGGGGAGGGTCCGTGGAGGGTCCGGGGAGGGTCCGGGGAGGGTCCGGGGAGGGTCCGGGGAGGGTCCGGGGAGGGTCCGGGGATGGTCCGGGGAGGGTCCGGGGAGGGTCCGGGGAGGGTCCGGGGAGGGTCCGGGGAGGGTCCGGGGAGGGTCCGGGGAGGGTCCGGGGAGTTTCCGGGGAGGGTCCGGGGGAGGGTCCGGGGAGGGTCCGGGGAGGGTCCGGGGAGGGTCCGGGGAGGGTCCGTGGAGGGTCCGGGGAGGGTCCGGGGAGGGTCCGGGGAGGGTCCGGGGATGGTCCGGGGAGGGTCCGTGGAGGGTCCGGGGAGGGTCCGGGGAGGGTCCGGGGAGGGTCCGGGGAGGGTCCGGGGAGGGTCCGGGGAGGGTCCGGGGAGGGTCCGGGGAAGGTCCGGGGAGGGTCCGGGGAGGGTCCGGGGAGGGTCCGGGGAGGGTCCGGGGAGGGTCCGGGGAGGGTCCGGGGAGGGTCCGGGGAGGGTCCGGGGAGGGTCCGGGGAGGGTCCGGGGAGGGTCCGGGGAGGGTCCGGGGAGGGTCCGGGGAGGGTCCGGGGAGGGTCCGGGGAGGGTCCGGGGAGGGTCCGGGGAGGGTCCGGGGAGGGTCCGGGGAGGGTCCGGGGAGGGTCCGGGGAGGGTCCGGGGAGGGTCCGGGGAGGGTCCGGGGAGGGTCCGGGGAGGGTCCGGGGAGGGTCCGGGGAGGGTCCGGGGAGGGTCCGGGGAGGGTCCGGGGAGGGTCCGGGGAGGGTCCGGGGAGGGTCCGGGGAGGGTCCGGGGAGGGTCCGGGGAGGGTCCGGGGAGGGTCCGGGGAGGGTCCGGGGAGGGTTTGGGGAGGGTCCGGGGAGGGTCCGGGGAGGGTCCGGGGAGGGTCCGGGGAGGGTCCGGGGAGGGTCCGGGGAGGGTCCGGGGAGGGTCCGGGGAGGGTCCGGGGAGGGTCCGGGGAGGGTCCGGGGAGGGTCCGGGGAGGGTCCGGGGAGGGTCCGGGGAGGGTCCGGGGAGGGTCCGGGGAGGGTCCGGGGAGGGTCCGGGGAGGGTCCGGGGAGGGTCCGGGGAGGGTCCGGGGAGGGTGCGGGGAAGGTCCGGGGAGGGTCCGGGGAGGGTCCGGGGAGGGTCCGGGGAGGGTCCGGGGAGGGTCCGGGGAGGGTCCGGGGAGGGTCCGGGGAGGGTCCGGGGAGGGTCCGAGGAGGGTCCGGGGAGGGTCCGGGGAGGGTCCGGGGAGGGTCCGGGGAGGGTCCGGGGAGGGTCCGGGGAGGGTCCGGGGAGGGTCCGGGGAGGGTCCGGGGAGGGTCCGGGGAGGGTCCGGGGAGGGTCCGGGGAGGGTTTGGGGAGGGTCCGGGGAGGGTCCGGGGAGGGTCCGGGGAGGGTCCGGGGAGGGTCCGGGGAGGGTCCGGGGAGGGTCCGGGGACGGTCCGGGGAGGGTCCGGGGAGGGTCCGGGGAGGGTCCGGGGAGGGTCCGGGGAGGGTCCGGGGAGGGTCCGGGGAGGGTCCGGGGAGGGTCCGGGGAGTGTCCGGGGAGGGTCCGGGGAGGGTCCGGGGATGGTCCGGGGAGGGTCCGGGGAGGGTCCGGGGAGGGTCCGGGGAGGGTCCCGGGAGGTTCCGGGGAGGGTCCGGGGAGTTTCCGGGGAGGGTCCGGGGAGGGTCCGGGGAGGGTCCGGGGAGGGTCCGGGGAGGGTCCGGGGAGGGTCCGTGGAGGGTCCGGGGAGGGTCCGGGGAGGGTCCGGGGAGGGTCCGGGGATGGTCCGGGGAGGGTCCGTGGAGGGTCCGGGGAGGGTCCGGGGAGGGTCCGGGGAGGGTCCGGGGAGGGTCCGGGGAGGGTGCGTGGAGGGTCCGGGGTGGGTCCGGGGAGGGTCCGCGGAGGGTCCGGGGAGGGTCCGGGGAGGGTCCGGGGAGGGTCCGGGGAGGGTCCGGGGAGGGTCCGGGGAGTCCGGGAGGGTCCGGGGAGGGTCCGGGGAGGGTCCGGGGAGGGTCCGGGGAGGGTCCGGGGAGGGTCCGGGGAGGGTCCGGGGAGGGTCCGGGGAGGGTCCGGGGAGGGTCCGGGGAGGGTCCGGGGAGGGTCCGGGGAGGGTCCGGGGAGGGTCCGGGGAGGGTCCGGGGAGGGTCCGGGGAGGGTCCGGGGAGGGTCCGGGGAGGGTCCGGGGAGGGTCCGGGGAGGGTCCGGGGAGGGTCCGGGGAGGGTCCGGGGAGGGTCCGGGGAGGGTCCGGGGAGGGTCCGGGGAGGGTCCGGGGAGGGTCCGGGGAGGGTCCGGGGAGGGTCCGGGGAGGGTCCGGGGAGGGTCCGGGGAGGGTCCGGGGAGGGTCCGGGGAGGGTCCGGGGAGGGTCCGGGGAGGGTCCGGGGAGGGTCCGGGGAGGGTCCGGGGAGGGTCCGGGGAGGGTCCGGGGAGGGTCCGGGGAGGGTCCGGGGAGGGTCCGGGGAGGGTCCGGGGAGGGTCCGGGGAGGGTCCGGGGAGGGTCCGGGGAGGGTCCGGGGAGGGTCCGGGGAGGGTCCGGGGAGGGTCCGGGGAGGGTCCGGGGAGGGTCCGGGGAGGGTCCGGGGAGGGTCCGGGGAGGGTCCGGGGAGGGTCCGGGGAGGGTCCGGGGAGGGTCCGGGGAGGGTCCGGGGAGGGTCCGGGGAGGGTCCGGGGAGGGTCCGGGGAGGGTCCGGGGAGGGTCCGGGGAGGGTCCGGGGAGGGTCCGGGGAGGGTCCGGGGAGGGTCCGGGGAGGGTCCGGGGAGGGTCCGGGGAGGGTCCGGGGAGGGTCCGGGGAGGGTCCGGGGAGGGTCCGGGGAGTTTCCGGGGAGGGTCCGAGGAGGGTCCGGGGAGGGTCCGGGGAGGGTCCGGGGAGGGTCCGGGGAGGGTCCGGGTAGGGTCCGGGGAGGGTCCGGGGAGGGTCCGGGGAGGGTCCGGGGAGGGTCCGGGGAGGGTGCGGGGAGGGTCCGGGGAGGGTCCGGGGAGGGTCCGGGGAGGGTCCGGGGAGGGTCCGGGGAGGGTCCGGGGAGGGTCCGGGGAGGGTGCGGGGAGGGTCCGGGGAGGGTCCGGGGAGGGTCCGGGGAGGGTCCGTGGAGGGTCCGGGGAGGGTCCGGGGAGGGTCCGGGGAGGGTCCGGGGAGGGTCCGGGGAGGGTCCGGGTCCGGGGAGCGTCCGGGGAGGGTCCGGGTCCGGGGAGGGTCCGTGGATGGTCCGGTTCCGGGGAGGGTCCGGGGAAGGTCCGGGTCCGGGGAGGGTCCGGGGAGGGTCCGGGGAGGGTCCGGGCAGGGTCCGGGGAGGGTCCGGGGAGGGTCCGGGGAGGGTCCGGGGAGGGTCCGGGGAGGGTCCGGGGAGGGTCCGGGGAGGGTCCCGGGAGGGTCCGGGGAGGGTCCGGGGAGGGTCCGGGGAGGGTCCGGGGAGGGTCCGGGGAGGGTCCGGGGAGGGTCCGGGGAGGGTCCGGGGAGGGTCCGGGGAGGGTCCGGGGAGGGTCCGGGGAGGGTCCGGGGAGGGTCCGGGGAGGGTCCGGGGAGGGTCCGGGGAGGGTCCGGGGAGGGTCCGGGGAGGGTCCGGGGAGGGTCCGGGGAGGGTCCGGGGAGGGTCCGGGGAGGGTCCGGGGAGGGTCCGGGGAGGGTCCGGGGAGGGTCCGGGGAGGGTCCGGGGAGGGTCCGGGGAGGGTCCGGGGAGGGTCCGGGGAGGGTTCGGGTCCGGGGAGCGTCCGGGGAGGGTCCGGGTCCGGGGAGGGTCCGTGGATGGTCCGGTTCCGGGGAGGGTCCGGGGAAGGTCCGGGTCCGGGGAGGGTCCGGGGAGGGTCCGGGGAGGGTCCGGGGAGGGTCCGGAGAGGGTCCGGGCAGGGTCCGGGGAGGGTCCGGGGAGGGTCCGGGGAGGGTCCGGGGAGGGTCCGGGGAGGGTCCGGGGAGGGTCCGGGGAGGGTCCGGGGAGGGTCCGGGGAGGGTCCGGGGAGGGTCCGGGGAGGGTCCGGGGAGGGTCCGGGGAGGGTCCGGGGAGGGTCCGGGGAGGGTCCGGGGAGGGTCCGGGGAGGGTCCGGGGAGGGTCCGGGGAGGGTCCGGGGAGCGTCCGGGGAGGGTCCGGGGAGGGTCCGGGGAGGGTCCGGCGAGGGTCCGGGGGAGGGTCCGGGGAGGGTCCGGGGAGGGTCCGGGGAGGGTCCGGGGAGGGTCCGGGGAGGGTCCGGGGAGGGTCCGGGGAGGGTCCGGGGAGGGTCCGGGGAGGGTCCGGGGAGGGTCCGGGGAGGGTCCGGGGAGGGTCCGGGGAGGGTCCGGGGAGGGTCCGGGGAGGGTCCGGGGAGGGTCCGGGGAGGGTCCGGGGAGGGTCCGGGGAGGGTCCGGGGAGGGTCCGGGGAGGGTCCGGGGAGGGTCCGGGGAGGGTCCGGGGAGGGTCCGGGGAGGGTCCGGGGAGGGTCCGGGGAGGGTCCGGGGAGGGTCCGGGGAGGGTCCGGGGAGGGTCCGGGGAGGGTCCGGGGAGGGTCCGGGGAGGGTCCGGGGAGGGTCCGGGGAGGGTCCGGGGAGGGTCCGGGGAGGGTCCGGGGAGGGTCCGGGGAGGGTCCGGGGAGGGTCCGGGGAGGGTCCGGGGAGGGTCCGGGGAGGGTCCGGGGAGGGTCCGGGGAGGGTCCGGGGAGGGTCCGGGGAGGGTCCGGGGAGGGTCCGGGGAGGGTCCGGGGAGGGTCCGGGGAGGGTCCGGGGAGGGTCCGGGGAGGGTCCGGGGAGGGTCCGGGGAGGGTCCGGGGAGGGTCCGGGGAGGGTCCGGGGAGGGTCCGGGGAGGGTCCGGGGAGGGTCCGGGGAGGGTCCGGGGAGGGTCCGGGGAGGGTCCGGGGAGGGTCCGGGGAGGGTCCGGGGAGGGTCCGGGGAGGGTCCGGGGAGGGTCCGGGGAGGGTCCGGGGAGGGTCCGGGGAGGGTCCGGGGAGGGTCCGGGGAGGGTCCGGGGAGGGTCCGGGGAGGGTCCGGGGAGGGTCCGGGGAGGGTCCGGGGAGGGTCCGGGGAGGGTCCGGGGAGGGTCCGGGGAGGGTCCGGGGAGGGTCCGGGGAGGGTCCGGGGAGGGTCCGGGGAGGGTCCGGGGAGGGTCCGGGGAGGGTCCGGGGAGGGTCCGGGGAGGGTCCGGGGAGGGTCCGGGGAGGGTCCGGGGAGGGTCCGGGGAGGGTCCGGGGAGGGTCCGGGGAGGGTCCGGGGAGGGTCCGGGGAGGGTCCGGGGAGGGTCCGGGGAGGGTCCGGGGAGGGTCCGGGGAGGGTCCGGGGAGGGTCCGGGGAGGGTCCGGGGAGGGTCCGGGGAGGGTCCGGGGAGGGTCCGGGGAGGGTCCGGGGAGGGTCCGGGGAGGGTCCGGGGAGGGTCCGGGGAGGGTCCGGGGAGGGTCCGGGGAGGGTCCGGGGAGGGTCCGGGGAGGGTCCGGGGAGGGTCCGGGGAGGGTCCGGGGAGGGTCCGGGGAGGGTCCGGGGAGGGTCCGGGGAGGGTCCGGGGAGGGTCCGGGGAGGGTCCGGGGAGGGTCCGGGGAGGGTCCGGGGAGGGTCCGGGGAGGGTCCGGGGAGGGTCCGGGGAGGGTCCGGGGAGGGTCCGGGGAGGGTCCGGGGAGGGTCCGGGGAGGGTCCGGGGAGGGTCCGGGGAGGGTCCGGGGAGGGTCCGGGGAGGGTCCGGGAGGGTCCGGGGAGGGTCCGGGGAGGGTCCGGGGGAGGGTCCGGGGAGGGTCCGGGGAGGGTCCGGGGAGGGTCCGGGGGAGGGTCCGGGGAGGGTCCGGGGAGGGTCCGGGGAGGGTCCGGGAGGGTCCGGGGAGGGTCCGGGGAGGGTCCGGGGAGGGTCCGGGGAGGGTCCGGGGAGGGTCCGGGGAGGGTCCGGGGAGGGTCCGGGGAGGGTCCGGGGAGGGTCCGGGGAGGGTCCGGGGAGGGTCCGGGGAGGGTCCGGGGAGGGTCCGGGGAGGGTCCGGGGAGGGTCCGGGGAGGGTCCGGGGAGGGTCCGGGGAGGGTCCGGGGAGGGTCCGGGGAGGGTCCGGGGAGGGTCCGGGGAGGGTCCGGGGAGGGTCCGGGGAGGGTCCGGGAGGGTCCGGGGAGGGTCCGGGGAGGGTCCGGGGAGGGTCCGGGGAGGGTCCGGGGAGGGTCCGGGGAGGGTCCGGGGAGGGTCCGGGGAGGGTCCGGGGAGGGTCCGGGGAGGGTCCGGGGAGGGTCCGGGGAGGGTCCGGGGAGGGTCCGGGGAGGGTCCGGGGAGGGTCCGGGGAGGGTCCGGGGAGGGTCCGGGGAGGGTCCGGGGAGGGTCCGGGGAGGGTCCGGGGAGGGTCCGGGGAGGGTCCGGGGAGGGTCCGGGGAGGGTCCGGGGAGGGTCCGGGAGGGTCCGGGGAGGGTCCGGGGAGGGTCCGGAGGGGAGGGTCCGGGGAGGGTCCGGGGAGGGTCCGGGGAGGGTCCGGGGAGGGTCCGGGGAGGGTCCGGGGAGGGTCCGGGGAGGGTGCGGGGAGGGTCCGGGGAGGGTCCGGGGAGGGTCCGGGGAGGGTCCGGGGAGGGTCCGGGGAGGGTCCGGGGAGGGTCCGGGGAGGGTCCGGGGAGGGTCCGGGGAGGGTCCGGGGAGGGTCCGGGGAGGGTCCGGGGAGGGTCCGGGGAGGGTCCGGGGAGGGTCCGGGGAGGGTCCGGGGAGGGTCCGGGGAGGGTCCGGGGAGGGTCCGGGGAGGGTCCGGGGAGGGTTTGGGGAGGGTCCGGGGAGGGTCCGGGGAGGGTCCGGGGAGGGTCCGGGGAGGGTCCGGGGAGGGTCCGGGGAGGGTCCGGGGAGGGTCCGGGGAGGGTCCGGGGAGGGTCCGGGGATGGTCCGGGGAGGGTCCGGGGAGGGTCCGGGGAGGGTCCGGGGAGGGTCCGGGGAGGGTCCGGGGAGTTTCCGGGGAGGGTCCGGGGAGGGTCCGGGGAGGGTCCGGGGAGGGTCCGGGGAGGGTCCGGGGAGGGTCCGTGGAGGGTCCGGGGAGGGTCCGGGGAGGGTCCGGGGAGGGTCCGGGGATGGTCCGGGGAGGGTCCGTGGAGGGTCCGGGGAGGGTCCGGGGAGGGTCCGGGGAGGGTCCGGGGAGGGTCCGGGGAGGGTCCGGGGAGGGTCCGGGGAGGGTCCGGGGAGGGTCCGGGGAGGGTCCGGGGAGGGTCCGGGGAGGGTCCGGGGAGGGTCCGGGGAGGGTCCGGGGAGGGTCCGGGGAGGGTCCGGGGAGGGTCCGGGGAGGGTCCGGGGAGGGTCCGGGGAGGGTCCGGGGAGGGTCCGGGGAGGGTCCGGGGAGGGTCCGGGGAGGGTCCGGGGAGGGTCCGGGGAGGGTCCGTGGAGGGTCCGGGGAGGGTCCGGGGAGGGTCCGGGGAGGGTCCGGGGAGGGTCGGTGGAGGGTCCGGGGAGGGTCCGAGGAGGGTCCGGGGTGGGTCCGGGGAGGGTCCGGGGAGGGTCCGTGGAGGGTCCGGGGAGGGTCCGGGGAGGGTCCGGGGAGGGTCCGGGGAGGGTCCGGGGCGGGTCCGGGGAGGTGTTGTATATGTGGGTGTGTGAAAATTGATGAAAAAGGATTAAAATTAAATGAAATTCGAAATTTGCATAATTAATCCAAAATTATGTTAACTCGTGTAATTATGCGTATAACTATGCTAATTAGAGAGGTGATCGTATTAATTTATACGAGTGGGTGTGGTTGTGTTAATGATAGCCTTTATGATAATCAGGCCCCGCCTCGTTGACGAGGTGGGGTTATCAATCAGTATAACGCAATCAATCGTGTGCAGTTACGCTAGTGTCAATTCGGCCTCGTTGTCTAACTTCGTATTATTGATCAGCTTAATACAGTGATTCTCGCTTTAACACTCCCCGAGTGTTCATATTTTAGGTCCCAATTTCATATCATTCGCTTTAAAGTTTAATGAGTGTGGATTGGTGTGTTTATAGTTTAGGTTCCCAAGTTCACATCTCGTCGCAGGATACAGATTTTATGCAAAAACTTCAGGAAAGAATCACACGACCACTTCTGTATTAATCAATTTATTTTCTAATTAAACCTTAACTATAATATGTATGTGAACTCTCAATCTCGGAACTTCAACACGGTATCCACACGGTATCAAGACAGTATCATCAACGACTGTACGATTTCACTTTGATAACACATGCACCCCGCATAAAGCGATTGCTGTTAGTGAGAGAGAGAGTCGGGACATGCAAATGCTATGCTACACAAAAGCTTATACATTATAATATGAACGATCATTATGCTTGAAATGGTCAGCACATTATCACAGGCGATTGATTAACATCCAACAGTATTCATATAAAAAAAAGACAATCAAACAGTTATTATTTCCAAAGGCATAAATGTAACAACAGATCAACCGGACAGAATATAAGATTACCGAAATGGCTTAGTGTGAGGGTATGCGCCGGAACGTGTTATCTCACGGGAGATTAATTAATTAATTCGTGAATAAGATTGTATGATCAGAAAATCGGTTTAGCACGATTCCTCCCCGGGAGCGTAGCTCCGGGGCGAAGGTGCCAAGGGTTAATTCGTATTGTTGGATCGGTTGGTAACTTATGCGATTAGAAGTACAGTCCAAAACAAAATATTAAAGAGGGAAATTATGAATATACTTATAAATGACGGACTGTTATCACACGAACGATGCTTCCACAGCCAGATGGTTCACGGACTTGAGTGTTCGCTTCTGGTTAAGGACCCGTGTATGTTTGAGTGATATGAATTGTTTTGAATAGTCAGTGTTTGGAATTAATTCTTTGCGTTGCCATACGCTGAAGTTGGCATCGCTTGTAGGAGAAGTAGCCTCGCTCCCTTTAGAGCGGTGAGGTGTGTGGGAGTGCGTCATACGAATCACCGCCCTCCTCCACGCAGCAGCCAGCCTCCGTCCACGGGGGAGAGTTGCTTGATCGCTCTCAGTGCTGCTCAGTGGACACCTCTCTCCACTGCTGGATGAGCTGCGCGATCACGCTCGTGCTGGTTCGCTGACAGCAGTTTCTCTCCGCTGTTGGATGAGCTGCATCGGCACGCTCCCTCTCTCTGGGTGGAGAACTCGAACGTGCTCGTTGCTGGTTTGCTGAAAGCAGGCTTTTCTCCACTGCTGGATGACTCAAGTTGCACGTGCTCTTGCTCTGGTTTGCAGAAGCTCTTGCTTGGTGCGTCGGTCGCTCTGCAGCTGGACTCAATGTAGAATAATTTTTCAGCAATACTCTGTCTTTCAGCTCTTGGAAATCACACTAGGTGACGCCTCACTACCTTGCGAGTCTTGCCAACGTCAATGGGTCGCGACGGGGCCACTTTGGCTTCTGCTCGCCGCCCCCTGCTCTGCAGCTCGCCGGCTGGCGATCTGTTGCTCTCGTTCCCGATTGAAACTGCTCCTGAGCCGACCCACTGGTCGAACTCCCCGCGTTCCGACCTCCTCCGAGTCGAACTCCCCGAGTTCCGACCCCCCTGGTAGAACTCTTCCAAGTTGCTCCTCCGAGTCGAACTGTCTCCCGAGAGTCGACCCCCCGGTCGAACTCTGGTGAGCCGACCCCCCCCGGGTCGAACTCTGGTGAGCCGACCCACTCCTGTCGAACTGTCTCCCGAGAGTCGACCCCCCGGTCGAACTCTGGTGAGCCGACCCCCCCCGGGTCGAACTCTGGTGAGCCGACCCACTCCTGTCGAACTGTCTCCCGAGAGTCGACCCCCGGTCGAACTCTGGTGAGCCGACCCCCCCCCCCCCCCAGTCGAACTGAGGTTTCAATGCTCAGGATCCTCTTTTTATGCCCAAAAATCCCTTCACTCGGATCCCGCCCACAAGGCGGGGTTTCTTTCGATTTTTGCTGTGTCAGGATTTGTCAGTATGTATCTGTGTCCGTGTGTGTCCGTACGTGTGTCAGTGTGTGTCCTTGTGCATCACCCACGGTATATTCCGTTGTCATACTCCTACCATAAAACCCACAAGTAAAACAATCAAATGTTATAAATTGTCTCGAAGGCGCCTCTCTGTCTGGGTGCACAACCTGGAGGGAGGGGCGATATTCCCTCCGACTTTCACCGACGCACAAAGAAATGGTTAAAAAGTTTTAAGTTAACATTTCATTTCATCAGAGTTCCATAGTTATGATTCTGTATTAATCCAAGGTCTGAGTCAGCTTCTCGTTGTGGTGTTTGACTCGTGTTTCCCCAAGCGTATACACACTCCTACCCCGCGCTGCAGGGATACAAAGACGGCCGGGATTTCTCTTTCTCTCCGACCCTGGGTTTAACATCGCCCTTTGCTTACGTTGCAGTTTTGCTGTGCGCTTGCATTTCTTTTCCTCTCTACTCTTACTTTAACCCTGCTTATTATTTGCGTATGGGTGGAGGCTAGAGCATTTATGTTGACTTAGGAAAACTTGATTGTTATAGGCTTCGGGTCAAGTCGTATAGAAATTATTAAAATATGAAAATACATTTCATATTAAATTAATAGACGGGTGATGATTACATTGACGTAGCTTGTGGCAGGGTTCAATTGAAGTGGGTGTGAAGATCAATAACTTTAGCCTACCCTGTCGTTAAATTCCGATTTTAAGTTACTTTAATAGTAATGTAGAACCAATCAGCTTTTTGACTGAACTATATCTAGGCTAACGCAAACTCCCAGTGACCCTGGCTTGGTGTGTTTACGTCAGCCCCTGGCAATTCGCTGTGCTCTGCTCTCTATCTGCTCCCTCTGACCCTGGGAGGGCTCTGAATGTCAAAATCGTGTTAGTGGGTCAAGGTAAATATGACCTCCACATGCCATGCTGAGGCCTGGTTTGGTGTTTTTATTCATTATTAAAATTAAAAGAAACAATAGAAATATGTATCTATATGTATTGAAAAATTACTTGTTAATATTAAGATGGAAAGGGGGCATATACAACATCCGCCCTTTTAAAAATGATCGGGGGTCATTTGGCCACAGGTCATTTTTAAAATTAAGAATATATGCACTTTTCCATCATGAATCATCAATATTACTCAAGTATTTTTTTCTTACAACGCGCGCACGTCACAACTTATGATTACATTTGAAATAAGAAAAGAAATACTAAAAGGAAGGTAAAACAAGGGGAAATTGTTTTACTGGCTACATGTTATAGGAGAGGTCGTTATTCCATGTACCCACGTTCAATACTGTCCGCAATCAGAATACATTTTCGGGTTTGACCAGTGGGAAATTCAACAAAAATGCCAGCTGTCTGGTCTGGGAGTCCCCATGTATGGGTGTGGCTGTACCCATTTTAAGGCAATTTGTACCTGTGTTGTACTGATTGTTTCCAGGGATGCTGATGGTAGCACATTTTTTTTTTAGTGTTGGAGTTACCAGATATGAAGGAATGTGTCCTTGGAGAAGATCACTGATGCTTGTGCTACGCAACAAGTCTTTGGATCAACCATTGAATTGGCTGTCGAGTATTCTCTTCTTCGTACAGATCTCGGATTGCGAAACCCAATTCTTGGATTGTTAAGTTAACCATGGCGGAGTGCAGGTTAACGAGAACCACGGTGTCTCTCTGTCTTTCTCATGTTACCTCTCTGCCACCTTTGTACCAAGTCATTGATAACCTGACTGACTCTTTTAGTCAAGAGTGTATCATATCTCTCATGGCCAGGTATCTTAGAGTTACCTATGACCCTTCCATGCAACATCATCATATCATCGTCCCGGCTCATCGTCGTGATGGCTTTGGCCTAATGAACATGGCTCACTGGTTCGTATCGGTAATTTATTTTATCACTCCCTTTCCATGTGAGATTGTGTGGCGTGAAGTTATGCTGTGCGTAACCAGGATCAACATACACCACGAGTTTCCGTGCTCGACTGTTGGGGTCATTTGCATTCTCCGCAGCCCTGTGCACATCTGCTGCCTCTGGGAGTTGATTTGACTCTGGGCCACGATTCCCTTCTGCGCTACGATTCGATTCCGTGCCAGAATTCGATTCTGGGTCACGATTCGATTCCGTGCTTTTGAGTGTGCTGTGTTTCAACACAATTCCCGATCCGTCACGGATATTCTTCTCCTCCACTTCAACACTCTGAACTCCATCCCTCCTTAGTGTGCCCGAGCACAATTTAACATCCAAAGGCTGATGTCTGCATTCATCTGCCTCTTCCACAGTACACTCACGCACTTCCACGACACAAGGGGTGGCATTTATATTTACCAGACCATCAGGTTTTCCTTCCCCTCCCTGCGGTTGGTTATCATCTCCTGTCGGATCACACTTTAATGCAGTTATGTTTCCCTGCTCGATAGGCGTGTCAATTACGGGAGCAACACTTGCGCTCTCCACCACATTATCAGAACTGGTGCCCGACGCAGTTATTTTTTCCCAATCATTGGGACCCTCCTGGTTTACCTTGTCAACAGCAGCCTGCTTAATTTTTTTAACGGGTCCATGATTTCCCTGCAGCTCCACGGACACCACTCTCACTGAAAGCTCCCTCTCAACCAATGTGATTGATTCATCACGTGCCCGTGTCATTTTTTGTGTCTCAGCCAAGCTCACGCCTGTCTCCCTATTCCTCATGCCTCTGCTCTCTCCTGGTAAAACTGGTGGGGGAATCGATCGGAAGTGGGCCGATTGTGTTTGATCCCTCGTGTGTCGTGGCATTGGGACCCGGCATGATTCTGCTCTTGGTCTACACACACCGCGATTCTCGCAAATATGCGTCCCTGCACGCTGCGATCGCTCCCAGCCTGCGGGCCATTGCCTCGCTGGTCGTGCTGTGTTTCTGCTCACGTGATTTTTATTTCCCTCTGAAACGCTGGTTACATCATCCCTCTCCCTGGGTGTCGTAGAACTATTGTCTTTAGCTCTGTACAGCCAAGCTCTGTGCGCCTTATCCTCTATATGGTGTATGGAGGCTGTTTCTGGATTCAAAACCATTCCCACAATTTCTGTAATCTCTGGACTCAAAGACCCGAAAAACATAACTTTGAACCTTTTGTCACCTTCGTGATACTGATCCACATCACCCGCGTAGTACGCTCTTTTAAACCGTAGGAGGTAATCTCGCGGATCCTCGTCTGCGCACTGGGTCATAGATTTTGCAGCATTAAATCCCTCAGACCATGTTAAATATTCTCCAAACTTCCGGCTCACTGCCAGGCTCAGCTTTTTGAAATCGTTCCGAACCTTGTATGAAAGCGACTTTACCCATGGTATAGACTGCTCGTGCAAGCTTCGTCTCAGTAAACTGGCTTTCTCATTCGTTTTACTCAAACCCCTGATCACTGCTTCTGCTTCTTCCGTTGCGATGTGAGCGTGTATGTCTCTGTTCCTATCGTGTGGATCAAAGTAGGGAATTCTGACGAGAGCCTTGTCCATCAATTTCAGAGTTTTACTACTGAATGAGTATTCGGACAGTTGATCATCGTCAGAGGCGTCTGTTCCTGAGGAGTGCTCACTCGAGCTGTCACCATCACGGTGGCGCTGCTTAACATAACTTTTGTAGTGCCTTTTGCACCTGTAACGTGAGTCAACTTTGCTCGGTGACTCCTGCTTATCCCATGGCTCATGCTTGTGTGATGTGCGTCTTTCTGGAAAGTAATCTCTGCCATAGGTTCCACGTCGGTCGTGCTTGCGTGGAATGTGTCTACCAAATGAGCTGTCTCTGTCATGTCGCTCGTCTCGCCCCAGCTCCGCCCTTTTTTGCTCGATCAGTACAGAATATCCTGCTGACTTAGTTTTAATATTTTTTCCCTCTCTACCCTCGAAGTTGTCAGTCCTATGTTTTCCTGTTTTCATCCGTATCTCTCCCTCCCCTCTCTCGAGTCGCGAGGGGGGATCTCTGTCAAAACCACTTTGATTTGTAGCCACACCTCCTGTGTGACCTGTCTTTGGTTTACGTCCGCGTGGCTCGGAGTGTGGTAAACTGTTACTCCCGTATGTGTTCTGTGTATCAACATCTGTGGGTTTCGCTGGTGCAGTTAGTGCTGACTCTTTCTCTCTCACGAGGGTGTGCAGACGCTCTACCTCCTCTATTAGGGACAGTTTCTCCTTTCTTTCCCTTTCAAATTTTACCTCATTCCATAATCTTTCTCTGTCTGTCTGTGTGAGGAGATATGAGTCTAACCTTACTATTTCTGCAATTTTTACATCACGTTCGGCTTTGTTACATGTCATCACGTCCTTAAGTAGTTTCCTCCTATGTGCCTTAACATCTTCTATATGTCTCCCCTCCCATACGTCTCTCTGCTCTGTCTGCTCTCTAGCAATCCGTCCAGTACGTTTTAACACAAATTCACGATATTGTTTTTCCATAGATTCCATCTCCTCCTAGGAGGTCCCCTCTATATCGGTGTTATGCGTTGGGGTGTCAAACTCAGAATGTTGCGGGTCATGCCGTTCTCTATTATGTAGTGTAGTTAATAGACTTAAGAGTGTATCTTAATTCTAACATCTCATGTGCGGCGTGAATTACTCTGGAATTCCACTTCAGAGCACATATAAAAACATTTGTATCACAGGATGTTGGTTCAACTCGAGCAAATAATCTTACCCCCACTGTCTTTGTTATCCACTGCTACTCTGGTATTTCCTTCAGAGTGCGTTTTTTTGTTTGTTTTACCCGTTTACAGTCACAGGGCAATGTTAGTTCACAATACCTTAATTAATACAACAGTGATTCGTTCCTTAATTTAAGCATAACCTGTCTGCGAGAGATCCTGGATACGAGCCCCCAATTTGTTGTATATGTGGGTGTGTGAAAATTGATGAAAAATAATTAAAATTAAATGAAATGCGAAATTTGCAGAATTAATCCGAAATTATGTTAATTCGTGTAATTATGCGTGTAACTATGCTAATTAGAGAAGTAATCGTATTAATTTATACGAGTGGGTGTGGTTGTGTTAATGATAGCCTTTATGATAATGAAGCCCCGCCTCGTTGACGAGGTGGGGTTATCAATCAGGATAACGCAATCAATCGTGTGCCGTTACGCTAGTGTCAATTCGGCCTCGTTGTCTAACTTCGTATTATTGATCAGCATAATACAATGATTCTCGCTTTAACACTCCCCGAGTGTTCATATTTTAGGTCCCAGGTTCACATCGTTCGCTTTAGTTTAATGAGTGTGGATTGGTGTGTTTATAGTTTAGGTTCCCGAGTTCATATCTCGTCGCAGGATACAGATCTTATGCAAAAACTTCAGGAAAGAATCACACGACCACTTCTGTATTAATCAATTCATTTTCTAATTAAACCTTAACTATAATATGTATGTGACTCTCAATCTCGGAACTTCAACACGGTATCCACACGGTATCAAGACAGTATCATCAACGACTGTACGATTTCACTTTGATAACACATGGACCCCGCATGAAGCGATTGCTGTTAGTGAGAGAGAGAGTCAGAACATGCAAATGCTATGTTACACAAAAGCTTATACATTATAATATGAACGATCATTATGCTTGAAATGGTCAGCACATTATCACAGGCGACTGATTAACATGCAACGGTATTCATATAAAAAGACAATCAAACAGTTATTCTTTCCAAAGGCATAAATGTAACAACAGATCCACCGGACAGACTATAAGATTACCGAAATGGCTTAGTGTGAGGGTATGCGGCGGAACGTGTTATCTCACGGGAGATTAATTAATTAATTCGTGAATAATAATGTATGATCAGAAAATCGGTTTAGCACGATTCCTCCCCGGGAGCGTAGCTCCGTGGCGAAGGTGCCAAGGGTTAATTCGTATTGATGGATCGGTTGGTAACTTATGCGATTAGAAGTACAGTCCAAAACAAAATATTAAAGAGGGAAATTATGAATATACTTATAAATGACGGACTGTTATCACACGATCGATGCTTCCACAGCCAGATGGTTCACGGACTTGAGTGTTCGCTTCTGGTTAAGGACCTGTGTATGTTTGAGTGATATGAATTGTTTTGAATAGTAAGTGTTTGGAATTAATTATTTGCGTTGCCATATGCTGAAGTTGGCATCGCTTGTAGGAGAAGTAGCCTCGCTCCCTTTAGAGCGGTGAGGTGTGTGGGAGTGCATCATACGAATCGCCGCCCTCCTCCACGCAGCAGCCAGCCTCTGTCCACGGGGGAGAGTTGCTTGATCGCTCTCAGTTCTGCTCAGTGGACACCTCTCTCCACTGCTGGATGAGCTGCGCGATCACGCTCGTGCTGGTTCGCTGACAGCAGTTTCTCTCCGCTGTTGGATGAGCTGCATCGGCATGCTCCCTCTCTCTGGGTGGAGAACTCGAACGTGCTCGTTGCTGGTTTGCTGAAAGCAGGTTTTTCTCCACTGCTGGATGACTCAAGTCGCACGTGCTCTTGCTCTGGTTTGCAGAAGCTCTTGCTTGGTGCGTCGGTCGCTCTGCAGCTGGACTCAATGTAGAATAATCTTTCAGCAATACTCTGTCTTTCAGCTCTTGGAAATCACACTAGGTGGCGCCTCACTACCTTGCGAGGGGCCACTTTGGCTTCTGCTCGCCGCCCCCTGCTCTGCAGCTCGCCGGCTGGCGACCTGTTGCTCTCGTTCCCGATTGGAACTGCTCCTGAGCCGGCCCACTGGTCGAACTCCCCGCGTTCCGACCTCCTCCGATTCGAACTCCCCGAGTTCCGACCCCCCTGGTAGAACTCCCCGAGTTCCGACCCCTCCGAGTCGAACTGTCTCCCGAGAGTCGACCCCCCGGTCGAACTCTGGTGAGCCGACCCCCCCCCCACCCCAGTCGAACTGAGGTTTCAATGCTCAGGATCCTCTTTTTATGCCCAAAAATCCCTTCACTCGGATCCTGCCCACAAGGCGGGGTTTCTTTCGATTTTTGCTGTGTCAGGATTTGTCCGTATGTATCTGCGTCCATGTGTGTGTCCGTACATGTGTCAGTGTGTGTCCTTGTGTGGATCACCCACGGTATATTCCGTTGTCATACTCCTACCATAAAACCCACAAGTAAAACAATCAAATGTTATAAATTGTCTCGAAGGCGCCTCTCTGTCTGGGTGCACAACCTGGAGGGAGGGGCGATATTCCCTCCGACTTTCACCGACGCACAAAGAAATGGTTAAAAAGTTTTACGTTAACATTTCATTTCATCAGAGTTCCATAGTTATGATTCTGTATTAATCCAAGGTCTGAGTCAGCTTCTCGTTGTGGTGTTTGACTCGTGTTTCCCCAAGCGTATACACACTCCTACCCCGCGCTGCAGGGATACAAAGACGGCCGGGATTTCCCTTTCTCTCCGACCCTGGGTTTAACATCGCCCTTTGCTTACGTTGCAGTTTTGCTGTGCGCTTGCATTTCTTTTCCTCTCTACTCTTACTTTAACCCTGCTTATTATTTGCGTATGGGTGGAGGCTAGAGCATTTATGTTGACTTAGGAAAACCTGATTGTTATAGGCTTCGGGTCAAGTCGTATAGAAATTATAAAAATATGGAAATACATTTCATCCATAATAATTAAATTAATAGACGGGTGATGGTTACATTGACGTAGCTTGTGGCAGGGTTCAATTGAAGTGGGTGTGAAGATCAATAACTTTAGCCTACCCTGTCGTTAAATTCCGACTTTAAGTTATTTTAATAGTAATGCAGAACCAATTAGCTTTTTGACTTAACTAGATCTAGGCTAACGCAACCTCCCAGTGACCCTGGCTTTGTGTTTACGTCAGCCCTTTGCAATCCACTGCGCTCTGCTCTCAATCTGCTCCCTCTGACCCTGGGAAGGCTCTGAACGTCAAAATCGTGTTAGTGGGTCAAGGTAAATATGACCTCCACATGCCATGCTGAGGCCTGGTTTGGTGTTTTATTCATTATTAAAATTAAAATAAACAATAGAAATATGTATCTATATGTATTGAAAAATTACTTGTTAATATTAACATGGAAAGGGGGGCATATACAACAACTACAACACATAAATCAACAGTTGCGAATTGTTTCATAATGAACTGTAACCTTCTTTGCATGCCGTTTAATTTTGAACTTATTTTTTACATCAATAATCAGTGGCATAAAACGAGAATATAAGAAATATTCGCAATAATATTAATTCTACCGTCAATAATCCAAACAACACAATATCCACGACATTGGAATTCGATTTTTTTAAAATAAAATATGCCAAAAAATAACCCGTACCCATGACCCAAGCCGAAACCTACAACCCCTCACTCTTATGTACTGAGAGAGGCCTCCACTTCTTTGAAACCCTCAGCAACAGACCTCATAAACATCCATGAAATCATATTCTTTGGGTCTTTCGGTAAAGTCACGTAGGTAGGTTGAAAGAAAATAATTTTTAAAAATAACAAAAAAACTACGACGTTTGGATCACAACACAAGCGATCGTCATCAGGAGGAGAAAAGAGGAAAGCTGCTGAGGCAAAACAGTCTGCGACAATTCTGTAAGCAGCCAGGGCCTTAAACGAAGGGCAGACCCCTTCCCAATGTTAAATGAAATGCAACTCATATTATTTCTGGCACAATTATTCCGGAAATCAGAAAACGATGACTGTGGACATTTAATTCATATTCTAGATGTGTGGGGACCGGTGGCGCAGCGGTGAGCGCACTCTGTGAGAATGTGGAGATTGGTGGCGTAGTGGTTTGCACATTGTGTGAGGGGGGAGTGGTGGCACCGCGGTTAGCACACTGAGTGATTGGGGAGCGGTGGGCACAGTGGTTAGCTATAAATGCTCTGACACGTGTGGCATTGCCTTTGTACTGTTCGCCTTTTGGCGATCTCTGGTCTGACACTGGTGGTGAGACTGGGCCATAAAGAAGGCTGTCTCTGGTGTAGGCCAATCAGTTTCAAAGAAAATGCAAATATGATCAGAGCATGTTTGTTTGCATGTTCACCACAAGTCACGTGTGTGGTTAATGCAGACTTGATTCATTGCAACAGGTTTCTATTTGGTGTTTGAACATCTTAACATTACTCCTGTTTTACTGCCAGAAAGGGAAAAAAAACCTTTTATTATTTTTCATACTTTGATTCTGGAAAATGGTCCCATGATACAGCTTGTTTGGCTGGATGGGGCTAAATGGATGTGTCATAGGCTAGAAGAGAGATGGAATGATGTGGTACAGAAGGATGTGGATGGAGCTAATTGGACTTTGATGACTTGTACCAAGTGTCAAAATCAGCCTCTGTGGAGGAGGTTTTCATATAAAGTCTTATAACTTTTTTCACAAGATCCCTAATCTCAAGCAAAAAGCCACCCAGACACGAACATGTGACACATTTCAATGTTTATTCACCCGATTGCTACTAAGCATGCATCAATTTCCAATTGCAGTCGACAGACACATTATGGTTTGATGTGGAAAATAGACTGTTGCAGAGTGCGAATACGATCTACAAAAAAAATATTTTTGATAGCAGCTTGCAGTCTTTTACATGATGAAGGATCATTTCCATTTATCATCCCAACGAGTAAACCATCTTAACCAATCAAATATGCTATGATTTTTGGAAAACCATGAAACACTATTAAAGTGTTCATTTTTGTACATATTTTCATGAAATGTTTCCAATAGATGTTTATATAGTTTTCTTACACGCGTCATGTAGTTCACTATGATAATAATGGTCTTGATATCACGCCATTTACACAGGGGCGTCTCAGATAAGGGGCGTCTCAGATAAGTGCCATGCAGCACATTTCATGAGGTTTTCTAAATAAAATTTTTGCAGGCTCCTTGTGCAAACCAGTCTTGTTTTCATGTCGTTAGTAAAGCAAAACTCACAAACTCATGGACTGTGTTGACCGGGGGAGGTGAAGATAATCACCAATAACCTTGCCATGGACATACTCTAAGACAACCTCTGTGAAGGACGTTCTCCCTGTGGAACTCATCATCCCTTCTTGATGCCCCAATCATTGTAGTGGTCCCCTAGAAGGCCAATAGACCCCCTCTGAGTACCCCTACTGCTCAACATCCATGGCAATTAATGTATGAGAGATGCGAGTTGATGACCCAGGTCAAAATATAACAAGAATATAAATGTATCATACATAGTTTGGACAACACTCACTTTGCTATCATGTATAATCAGGTTGGGCCAAATATTTAGACAGTGCATTTATTGTCCATTGTGTCAGTTTTGAAAGAATTAAGCAACATTGAAAAATAGCAAGCTCTGTCTTCATCTCCTGCCAATGCCAACATCATGCTCATGTTTGCTTTGCCAGGCCCGTTGACATGTGTGGCAAACCCAAAAGATAAAAATGCTATTGACAACGCATGTAAAAAAAAAGACATTTCTGATTTGACCCAAAATCCATGTTCACTTGGATTTTTTTTTTGCATTATGGTGCAGTTAAAATATAGTATTCAGCTCATTAAATTAACCTTTCAACATTAACTTTCAATCAGTTTTAGAAAAAATATATTTATTGCCTTAATTAATTATTTTGATGTTTAGTTCCCATAATATTTATATCCCTGATCTATAGTATTCTGCTTGTGCAGAAATGTGTAAGAGACTCCTGCATGTTCTGGTGAATCAAGTCCATGAACTTGGCGACTGTGCGCTAGACACCTGGCTGGTAAGCCCGTGCACAGCCAATGCCCCAGCTGGTAATTCCAGAAAGGAACCAGCGGCCGTTTGAGTCCTGGCAAACAAAGGGCCCCCCAGAGTATCCCTGCAACAGACACACACGACACCAATGTTAGAAGTTTACCGACTGACAAGGAGCCATGATGGAGCGATGATTACAATGACCCAGTATAGGAAATGGCATGTTATGATACCAAAGAAGGCATATCAGAAGGCCCAAAAAGTAGGTTTAAATGTTCAGCGCAAAGAGCAGTACAATTGAGAGGCAGGCTTGAAATGTTGTGGGACTGGGATCCTGAATGAGGACTTTGTTGTGGAAGGCCCATTCAGGACATGGCATTAAAACTCCGCTCTCCTCTTGCTTAAAAACAAACACCTACAAAATCACCCGAAGACAAATTGGAAAAATATTTTAATTACATGCTGTCAAATGTCACAAAGGGTGATTAATGCACTCAGCAGTGACTTATCTGTGTGCTCCAGTTTCCTTCCACGTATATACAAACTCACTAATTGGCTGGCAACATCTGAACATATATAGAAATGCAGGGCAATTGTTGGCGCAGGCTCACCTCCCTTGCAATATTCCAGCTTGGTCTTTGGCTCCTCAGCAATTCTGAGATGCAATTATCATGAACGACGCTATATAAAATGAATCGCTAGATATTTTTAAATAGCATAGCAAATGTGCTAAATTATCAGTGACAATTTGTTTGATTCGGAAAAGCCACATAGATCAGAAGGCTGGGAATGCGTTCAGGTCGTGTTGAACAGGGAGCTGTGCGAGTGACTCGAGGCGTGGCTGCCCCTGTGGCGCCCAGCTGATGCCCGCATCGCTCGTGCCACTCTCCTGGACCACCGAGTCATGGAACTACCCGCGGGATCCTGAGTCGATGCGACTCGTGTCATTGAGGGAGTGGCCGCAGGGCAAGTGAATGTCGGGTGCCCACAACTTAATCGGCATTATTTTCTATTGGCAAGCTTTAGGCAACCCTGTGATGGATTTGTATGTTTGTCTATGGGATACATTCATCATAGTAACAGGACCTTTCTTACCAAAATCTGTTCTTAATTATCATGGGAACTCAACACGTTCGTCAATAACAATGACCTTAAAATTAAATTAAAATGAAAAAATGTAGACTTTTGGGCAATGGCCCTTTTTCATAGTACAAATGGGAGACGGACCATGGCCCGAAACGTTGCATATAATGTTGTGTCTATTAAGGCCACAACATTACTGACTAATGTGTTGAGTTTTTTAGTTAGTTGTTCTTGGGCACCACTGCCAACGCAGCAGCAGCATTGCCAAATAATAATGTATCATCCGGTTAACTTGTTAGCACTCCATACTGCTCAGTCTGGGTCAGCGAAGCATTGAACCAGTTCAGATTTTGCTTTCCACTGATACTAGCCATGACTGGTTATCAAACTCATGTGGCTGGCTTCCACAGCAGGGCACGCTGAACAACACTGCCATTGCCGTGAATATTACATGTTTATATTATTCTTATAACATACGATACTTGTTTCGTACCACGTGTGTTGATTTCGATTTAAAGCTTTCGTGACTGCAGGGATTAATCTTCTTGGTTTTTTCGGTAAAGTCACGTAAAAGGGAAATAATAAAATGATCATAAAACATAATAAAATAAAATTATCACGACGTTTTGGCCACAACACAAGCAGCCGTCCTCAGGTGAAGAAACAGAGCTGTTGGAAAGACAGCATTCCAATGAACACTGCTAAGCTTGGCAGTGTATTTTAAGCTGGGTGGGAGGAGCAGAGCGCCTTGACAAAGGAGTTTACATATCAACAGAAGAATTTTGCATTGAAGTAGCTATGTTAATGTGAGAGATTAGCAGGATGTTAAAGTCAGAAATTAGCATGTAACTGGGAGATTAGCATAATGTTAATGTGACGAATTAGCATGCAACTGGTCACGGAAGTGGCTATTTTAAAGTCAGAGTTCACATATCAACAGAAGAATTTAGCATACATTGAGGGAAAAAAGTATTTGATCCCCTGCTGATTTTGTACGTTTGCCCACTGACAAAAATTATCAGTCTATAATTTTAATGGTAGGTTTTTTTGAACAGTGAGAGACAGAATAACAACAACAAAAATCCAGAAAAACGCATGTCAAAAATGTTATATATTTGACCCCCTCTCAATCAGAAAGATTTCTGGCTCCCAGGTGTCTTTTATACAGGTAACGAGCTGAGATTAGGAGCACACTCTTAAAGGGAGTGCTCCTAATCTCAACTTGTTAGCTGTATAAAAGACACCTGTCCACAGATGCAATCAATCAATCAGATTCCAAACTTCCACCATGGCCAAGACCAAAGAGCTCTCCAAGGAAGTCAGGGACAAGATTGTAGACCTACACAAGGCTGGAATGGGCTACAATACCATTGCCAAGCAGCTTGGTGAGAAGGTGACAACAGTTGGTTTGATTATTCACAAATGGAAGAAACACAAAAGAACTGTAAATCTCCCTCGGCCTGGGGCTCCATACAAGATCTCACCTCGTGGAGTTGCAATGATCATGAGAACGGTGAGGAATCAGCCCAGAACTACACGGGAGGATCTTGTCAATGATCTCAAGGCAGCTGGGACCACAGTCACCAAGAAAACAATTGGTAACACACTACGCCGTGAAGGACTGAAATCCTGCAACGCCCGCAAGGTCCCCCTGCTCAAGAAAGCACATATACATGCCCGTCTGAAGTTTGCCAATGAACATCTGAATGATTCAACTCGCCGTGTTTGGAGGAGGAGGAATGCTGCCTATGACCCCAAGAACACCATCCCCACCGTCAAACATGGAGGTGGAAACATAATGCTTTGGGGGTGTTTTTCTGCTAAGGGGACAGGACAACTTCACCGCATCAAAGGGACGATGGATAGAGCCATGTACCGTCAAATCTTGGGTGAGAACCTCCTTCTCTCAGCCAGGGCATTGAAAATGGGTCATGGATGGGTATTCCAGCATGACAATGACCCAAAACACACGGCCAAGGCAACAAAGGGGTGGCTCAAGAAGAAGCCCATTAAGGTCCTGGAGTGGCCTAGCCAGTCTCCAGACCTTAATCCCATAGAAAATCTCTGGAGGGAGCTGAAGGTTCGAGTTGCCAAACGTCAGCCTCAAAACATTAATGACTTGGAGAAGATCTGCAAAGAGGAGTGGGACAAAATCCCACATCAGAGATGTGTGCAAACCTGGTGGCCAACTACAAGAAACGTCTGACCTCTGTGATAGCCAACAAAGGTTTTGCCACCAAATACTAAGTCATGTTTTGCAGAGGGGTCAAATACTTTTTTCCCTCATTAAAATGCAAATAAATTTTATAACATTTTTGACATGCGTTTTTCTGGATTTTGCTGTTGTTATTCTGTCTCTCACTGTTCAAATAAACCTACCATTAAAATTATAGACTGATAATTTCTTTGTCAGTGGGCAAACGTACAAAATCAGCAGGGGATCAAATACTTTTTTCCCTCACTGTATATATAAACAAATAGTGCATATTTAGTGTATCGTTGAGTGCATGTTTACGTGCTCTAACCCAAAAATCTCGATTATGGACTCAAAAAACCGCTGGGAGACTTCTCACTCAGACCCGTAGCAAGACGATATCGCCCAATGTTCAAATTGTTCAAATATCTCCCGAACGAGTCCAGGATCAATTTAAAGATCATACTCGGCATTCTGAAGGTCCTCCGTGGTCTGACTATGATCACGTTGCCATGTTTACGCTTCTTACAAATATTTTTGCCCTGTTGAATCGATCACCAAACCCAAGTGACGGTAATGTTACGGTAAAAAAAATCTCAGTGGGTGACCTCTGGGCAGAGCATGACCTTGCAAACAGACGACCAATCGAGTGAAATAAACATGGGAAACGCACCTCGATGAACAGGCTGACTTCCCTGTGTGTTTGGACAAACTTATTCATCACAGGCAAAACGAACATGTCCCGAATGCCCACGTCCTTCAGGAACTGCATCTGGAGGTATTGGCACACCAATTGCGTCACCTAGCAAAAGAGGAAAACAGCAGGAACGACGTGAATACATCATCGCCATGCAGCAGTCTACGCCCGTCAATTTCTCACAGCGGAAGTAAGGTCCTTAGGTGTCTGGGAGCACAAGGCAGGTGCAGGTGGGTGAGTCATAATTTCCTTCCCTTATGCCAAAACATATTTCAGGCTGTGCAAGAGATAATGACACAGATGAATTGTCACACAAGCCAATTAGAAAGCTGCAATGCTGTTAATGGTTAGTAAACTGAACTCACAGACCAGAGGTCGCTAAATGGGCACACCACAGTTAGCTGATCGGCAAGTCACGTGTGATGCAGCAAAGTGTGGCTTTCAGCCGGCTCTTCCAACACATCTGGTCAACGTGGAAAAGTAGAATATGGGACCTTCCTGGTGTGGACTAATCAGTTTCAAAGAATGTTCACCACAAGAACGTGTGGTAAATGCAGACAGGATTCCTTGAATAAGGATTCTGTTTGGTGTTTTAACATCTTGACACCTGTTGTATTGCCAGAAAGGGTAAACCCTATTGTTATATGGAAAAGTAGACCAAATACTCGTAAAGAGTTCGCTCTCATGAAGGTCTTTTCACCAGCGGTGGTGTGACCAAGCAATTGCAGAGCTGCACTTTTATATAAGTCAGGTCAGAGCCAGATACACATTGGAGGATAAACATCCCACGGTGGCTGGGCAATTGTTGTGCAATAATGTCAGGTCAAACTTACTTAGGATATTTACAGGTGCGTTTTATTCATGCCGTATATATTAATGCACACATTGTGTAGTGGTATTATTATTAAACTCACCTTTAATGACGATGACCATAAACATGATTAAGAGTGTGACTATTAATGAATGTGCGACCGTACGATGTGGACGTAGCGGAGGGGCCCCCCACGGTGAGCGGTGACGCAACGCGCGCAGTGGCCCGCGTCACGTGGTTGGCACCTCACGTGCACAGAGCGAGGCAGGCAGAGCCAGAGGGGGGGAGGGCGGCGTTACCTAGGCGACGTTGGCGTCCTCGCGGTCTACTCCACGGTCAAGCTGCGTGTCACTTGGTGACCCCCCCACCGCCTCTTACTGGACACCTGTGAGAGCTTGATAGCGCTTCGGATTTTGATTCCGAGTACAGTGTGCACAGCACCTGTACGGCGAGTCCTCGTTTAACGCAGTAGATGCGTTCCTGAAAAGTGCCGCGTTAAGCGAAAACTATTTCCCCCGTAATGAATGTCCAAGCGCAGTCAGAATTGGGTTACAAACAACTTGAGGGGACGCCGCCGCGTTACCGTCTCGTCTCGCTCAACCGCGCAGCTCAAGAAAGTAGTTCGGCGTCGACCGCTCACAAGTCGCCTTATGGCGGTGCGCGTTCCCTAAATGAAGGCAACCGCGTTATAGCGTGAACACGCGGGACAGACCCAGTTGTCGTGTGCGGGTCAACTCCCTGAGATAAACTTGCTGCCGACTTCATGCGTTGTATACGCCCAGTGCTCAGCCAATTGTTGTGAGCGTCGCTCCTCTGCCCTCTGTTGTTAATGGAGGGAGACTGCACCCAACTGCCAAGTATCATCCTTCGCGAGCCTCTTCAAAATGCTCATCTTGACACCGCTGGAAGCAGTCATCGGCCTTGACCTCACCCCGCTTGCACCAATCGCATAACATCACAGCGTTGACTTTCAACTGTTACTTGTGTAGAGGTGGTCAGATTGTCCAGACATTCGGTTGATACTAATAGGGTTTATTTGCCAGTATTGTAGATTATTTGAAATACATTTGCTTGGGCGTCAGGGTGGTGCAGTGGTCACGCCCGTGCATGGCATCTTCTGAAGGAGTGCCTGGTTTCGCTTTCCTAATTCTGGTCCCTTTCTCTGCAAGGGTTTACTCCCATAGCAAAACAACAACAAACACATACAATGTAATTGGTACTAGCCAAACATCTGGGATTGTTTTTGTTATGCTGCCTTGCCCAAAATGGCATTTGGTGATAAAAAAAATTTGGCAGGAATTGATGCACTAATGCAATTTGAACTCTTATATATTTTTATTTCATGACTTGCTTAGCGTTCATATTCTTGGTTCTTTCCGTAAAGTCACGTAAATAGAAAACAAGAAATAAAATTCAAATTAAATTAAAAAATTAAATTAAAAAAATAACAAATAAAAAATAAATTTAAAATAAAAGCAAAAAACCCGTTTCAATCGCAACACAAGCGGTCTTTATTTTATTGTTTTTTGTTTTCTATTTACGTGACTTTACCGAAAGAACCAAGAATATAAATTCCTGCAGTCACGAAAGTTAAGTAAAAATTTGCTTCGCGTTCCTTTACTTTGCCCTCCCATCTGTTTGTACTGTTGTTTGTTGTTGTAACTTTCTGACTCGCCCCGACTGGACATCTGTGAAAAAAAGAGCTTCATAGCTCATCAGATTCGTCCAGCCTAATTAAAGATTCTGATTCGGACATTAACTGACCCAGTTTTCGCGTGGAGATCACGGCCAGGATGTGGAACAAAGGGACCACCGGTCACACTCACGTGGAATGCCTAGGGCATTGCACAGCATTTAAATGGACTAGTTTCGTGAGATTTAGTGGTGGCTTAGGGAAGGCCTTTATTCAACAATGTATATCATGTATATCATGGCCGATAAGAATTTTTATAGTCATACACCATAGCCCACGATTTCCTGCACCGTTCATTCACTTGAGGAGACTGCGCATGGTGGAGATGGATGACCCTCGGTATCCTGTCCCAAAGTGATTCCAGTGGTTCAGGTAGTGGAAGAGTTGCTAGAGCTTCTGGTTCTTGCCGAAGCCTTGCGACTTTGGGATGAGAGCGTGGTAGGATGAGTGAAGCGTGGAGCTAAAGCTCCTGGAACATCCTGTACCCAAACAACACCAAACATTCAAAATCTTACAATGCTGCTGTTCCAGCACGTACAACATAACAATGAACAACATTTTCACAAATTCAACGTAATGCAGGAAATTGAGAGGCTCGAGGTTAATTTCAATGTCAGAGCACCGAGCCAATGCCATTGAGGTCCTCCGTTCAAAATTCAGTGAGCCATCTATCAACAAACGTTCCTGCGAATTAAGTGCAGGAATGCTGTGGTCTCAACTTGGTCACCAATGGCTGCACAGTAAACATCATGTCAAATGTGTTTTTGTTCACTGAAGCATATCCCAGCTCTGAGGGTTTGAATTCCATTTGACGTGTAATGAATTATCTTCTGCTTGGATTCCTGGTAAAGCACATCAGTGGCAACTTGTCTCTGAAACAGGGGTTCCTTGTTCGACAAACTGTGTTTCTGGAACATTCAAGCATCCTCAAGTGCCGTGGATAAGTAAGAGTTTTATCGTTCCACTATTGTTTTGTGCACCGTATCAGCTTTAACAGTTAGCAAATAGAGAGGGTGGAGACCTCAGCATGTAGACATCTCAACCACAACTCTACCTGGTCTCTGTCATTTATTTAATGAGCCAGCCCTTGCCACACTGAGGTTATACGAATGAACCTTGCATGCCACAGACAGGGCAGTGAACGGCAGTTGCTGCTATTGTTTTGGTTGTTTGTAGTTTTTTCTTACCCAGCGATGGCAAGCTCGTACTCCGAGTGCCCATAGAAGGAGGCTGGGTCAAAGATGACGGGCCCTTCATTAATCTCTGCAGCGTTCCCAGTCCATAGGTCACCGTGGAGCAGTGCCGGAACCACCTCTACGTCCCGGAAAAAATCCCCCAACCGAAGCTGCACACCACGCAAAAAACAACACCACTTTATTCATGATAACGTTTTTTTCGAGTTAGATCGCGTAAATTTACAAGCATCGTACACCCACTCCAATTGCCATTAGGCAATTGCCAGAAGTCAGAACGCTTCTGGCAATTGCTTGATGATGCTGGTTGTAATCACCAGCGAAAGGTCGTACTCGTTTGAAAATGTTCTGCGTTTCCTCTCTAACACACCAGAGTGCCGAGCACTAACATAAATGGCACATTCTGTTCATGTCAGAAACATTACTAATGGGCTGTGTTGGGTGGATGTGGGTGTACGACGCATTTACACTTACGCGATCTAAGCCAAAAAAAACTTTTTCATGAATAATATTGGTCGCGAAAGCCTGCGTGTGAAACACCACTTTACCTTTAAAGTCACCTCGAAAACCCACTGCGATCAAATGGGTTTCCCATATGGCTGTGCACATGATGAGCTACACTGCTGCATGTATTAACTCTTTAATGCTCCGAGATGACTGCAAGTTGCGAGGTGCATCCCGTTCACCGCTGAATCTCGTGTACGTCATCGGAACGTAATAGGAAGTAAATATTAAATAACTTTATCGGTACCGTGGATCCCACAAGGCCGTGCGGGAAGGTGTGTAGCACAGTTTGGTACCAGCTATAATAGAGTGCTGTCCTGTCGCTACGGTGCTCTGCGGCGAGTACAATGTCTTTAAAAACAACGGCGCTATGCCTCTCTAAATAAAATTACCGCTGAACCGCTTGCGCGTTCCGAGATTCGGTGGTGAACGAGACCCATCCTGAAATGAGCAGTCGTCTCGGAACAGGAAAGGGTTAAGGGCGAGAGTGAAACAGCTTACGAACCTGAAGCCGAGACCAGAGCTCGCGGGTTTCCCGTTCACCGTAGTCCTTCTCTATCATGTCCAGCTGAAGCTGCAGTCGCTGCCGTGAGAAGAACGTCACCCAGTCCTCCTGCCACTCATTCAGCTGGTGGCATTAATATGGTTTTATTACGGACATTTGAAAACATTAGCAAATAATACCTACTTTATTGGGCCAATCCTTGACCTAAAACAGTGATATTCACTCATTTTCGGAGGGGGGCCACTTTTGCAAATAAGACATTATCAGTGAAAGAGCCATCTCACATTTGAAACCATTGGGGGGTTTGACAGCATGATGGGGTGTTTTCACTTGTGTGTATTGTCGGGGACTGCACGTCAGGGGTCGCAGTAAAAAGGACACCAGGGACTGCCACCGGCCCGCGGGCCTTGCAATGAAGAACACGGACTTAAGATGTCACCCAGAAACGTTGAATTTTACGTATAAATGGCTGGGTAATTCTTAAGACATAATTCGACACTCATGTTATGTACCGATTATTATGCTGTAGTCTTTGAACATCTCATTTCAGCCACCAATTGATATCCTCATAAAAAATTACAACAGCATTGATCCTAACGATAGGTTCTGCGCTTAATTCCCGCACCTCCGTTTAGCACGGTTGGCTATGTACGGTGGAAAGGAAGTTCAACATACATTCATACAAGTCTGTCAAACCCGGCTGAGTGTAATTGGTAATTAGCGAAAACATAACTGATTATGTGAACACTGGTTATGAAAGATCGATCTCTGAGGGAACTTCAGTGACATCTGGTGATGTCAGTTGTAACTGTGTGCCCTGTTATCAATGGTACAACTGTGTGCAATGGAAGAAAATATATGCATTTTTTTATCAAATATATTATTTCATAAATTTGTGTACTTATGCAAGATAAAATGTACGCCAATCTAGTTCTTCTTAAAATGTAACCTTAAACCAATGTTACCATCATCAGTGGTTAATAGACTATTACACAAAGGACTCTCATATTTCTACGATGTAATACTAATTAGACTGACATCTGAACAACAGCTGATTTCACCGCTTCATGATAAAACTAATTTAATCAAGTTAACATTATTGCCGTTCCTATAAAACAGGGGTCGGGAACCTATGGCTCGCGAGCCAGATGTGGCTCTTTTGATGATTGCATATGGCTCGCAGATAAAACAAAATATTCTCACTTGTTTTAATCCATCCATCGATTTTTCACTGCGCATGTCCTGTTCAGGGCTGCAGGAGCAATTGTCCATTATTTTAATTGGATGATACTGGCCTACGTTTGCCGTTGCTGGGTAAAACAGGTAAACGCCCCCTTTTGAATCAGTCTGAGACTGCGTCTGCTCGGTCATTAGCTCAAAGCTAACCCTTCGACGAAGAAGATGGCGAAAAGAAAAAAAGACGACGAGTATCGTACATTTCAGGACGAATGGACCGAAGAATTCGCCTTTGTGGAGAGAGCGGGTTCTGCGGTGTGTCTAATTTGCAATGACAAAATTACATCGTTGAAACGGTCGAATGTAAAGCGGCACTTCGACACGCGCCACGCTACCTTTGCATCAAAATACCCTGCGGGAGACAGCAGAAAGAAAGCGTGCCAAGAGCTTCTGAGCAGGGTGCAAGCTAGCCAGCAGCAACTCCGCGTATGGACCCGGCAAGGTGACTATAATTCGGCTAGCTTTGCTGGTTCTTTAGCAATAGTGAGGAACGGAAAACCATTCACAGATGGCGAGTATGCTAAAACGTTCATGCTGGATGTAGCCAATGAACTTTTTGATGATCTTCCGAACAAAGACAAGATAATCAAACGGATACAAGACATGCCTCTGTCGGCAAGAACTGTTCATGATCGTACCATCGTGATGGCAAACAAAGTGGAGGAAACGCAAGTGAAGGACATAAATGCAGCACCGTTCTTTTCTCTGGCTTTGGATGAGTCAACAGACGTGAGCCATTTGTCGCAGTTCAGCGTGATTGCAAGATATGCTGTTGGTGACACACTGCGCGAAGAAAGTCTTGCTGTTCTGCCATTAAAAGGGTCCACAAGAGGTGAGGATTTATTCAAGTCTTTCATGGAGTTTGCTCAAGAAAAAAGTCTACCTATGGATAAACTTCTCTCAGTGTGTACTGATGGTGCTCCGTGTATGGTGGGGAAAAACAAAGGATTTGTGGCGCTTCTCCGTGAACATGAAAATAGACCCATCCTAAGTTTCCATTGCATTATACACCAAGAGGCACTTTGTGCTCAGATGTGTGACAGGCAGTTTGGCGAAGTGATGTCGCTGGTCATTCGTGTGATCAACTTTATTGTTGCCCGAGCCTTAAATGATCGCCAGTTTAAAACACTGCTGGATGAAGTTGTAAATAACTATCCTGGTCTGCTTTTGCACAGCAATGTGCGTTGGTTGTCAAGAGGGAAGGTGCTTAGCCGTTTTGCGGCTTGCCTGAACGAAATCCGGACTTTCCTTGAAATGAAAGGCGTCGGGCATCCTGAGCTAGCCGACACCGAGTGGCTCCTCAAGTTTTACTATCTCGTAGATCTGACTGAACATCTGAACCAGCTCAACGTGAAAATGCAAGGCATTGGAAATACAGTGTTATCCCTTCAACAAGCTGTATTTGCTTTTGAAAACAAGCTGGAGCTTTTCATCACGGATCTTGAAACAGGTCGTTTACTACATTTTGAAAAACTGAGCCAATTTAAAGATGCATGCACAGCAAGTGAGCCCATTCAAAACCTTGATCTCCACCAGCTAGCTGGCTGCACATCCAGTCTCCTACAGTCCTTCAAAGCACGCTTTGGAGAATTTCGTGAGCACACTCGTCTTTTTAAGTTCATCACCCATCCAAACGAGTGTTCACTGAACACAGCCGACCTGAATTACATTACTGGTGTCTCCGTCAGAGATTTTGAAGCAGAAGTGGCTGACCTGAAGGCCTCAGACATGTGGGTGAATAAGTTCAAGTCACTGAATGAAGATTTGGAAAGAATCACACGACAGAAAGCGGAGTTGGCGAGCAAGCACATGTGGACAGAAATGAAAAAACTCCAACCCGAAGACCAGCTGATTCTCAAAACTTGGAACGCGCTTCCTGTCACATACCACACACTGCAGCGTGTGAGTATTGCTGTATTGACCATGTTTGGATCTACGTATGCATGTGAGCAGTCATTCTCACATCTTAAAAACATCAAGTCCAACCTACGATCACGTTTAACGGATGAAAGCCTCAACGCTTGCATGAAGCTTAACCTCACCAAGTACCAACCCGACTACAAAGACATCAGCAAATCCATGCAGCACCAGAAGTCGCATTAATGGTGAGTGTTATAACAACATTATTTAAAAGAATAAATTCAGAGGCTTATTATACTGACATTTAGTTGAATTCACTTTTAAAATATATTATATGGCTCTCACTGAAATAAATTTCCAAATTTTTTGCTTTCATGGCTCTCTTAGTCAAAAAGGTTCCCGACCCGTTTTAAACCATTTCGGTTCTTAATTGATTGTATTTTATGGTGATTTTCAAACCGCAGCCCTTTCGCTGGCACTGCCTCTTAATACTTCTCACACCACGGTCAATGCTATGGTTGACAACAAGTAGTATAATAATTAATAGTATAACATTGTAATGTTTAACATAACTCATAAGGCAATATATAGCATCGTAATTGCATAATGAATATACATCAGTGTGGTATATAGTTGGGTTCATAGAATAAGACATAGTGTAATATCACAAGTCTAATTGTTTATAATCTAAAGTATAGGGTAGTGTAAAGTAACGCATTGTATAATTCAAAAGTGGAATTTATCTATGATATGATGTTATACCATGTAGTTTAGATTGGAAGGTATAATATTGTATTATATAGTAGTCCAGTTTACAGCATAGTCATAAGGCAACTCAGGACACAACAGCGCACCTTGGCTGTTGCACTTGCCCCTTTTCTTGTTTCCTCTCTGCCTGTGTTCCCAGCCCCCCCCCCTCCTCCTCTCCGGAGGTGATGCTGGTAACATGAAAATTCATATTTTAACTCCGCCCACACAGCTTAATAGACGCGGTCCTTGCATGTCAGCGTTCATTCAAGCTCTGTCTTCTGGACAGACCTGTCTCTTCACTTGAAGAAGGCCACTTGTGTTGTGGCCAAAACGTCGTGAGAATTTTATTGTCTTATTTTATTTTATTATTTTATTCCCATTCTACGTGACTTTACCGAAAGAACCAAGAAGATGAATCCTTGCAGTCATGAAAGCTTTAAACCGAAATTTACTTATGTCACCAGACAAGGCCCATTGAGCTATATAGATCCTTTTCAGAATAGACCTGGCTACAAATGATAGATATACGAGTGGCTTATCACCGATACATTTATTGCAGCCAAATCCTCTAAACGCATGTTGCTTCTAAATGCAGAGGGAAAACCCTGAGGATCTAGAACAAAATCCAGGCGACCACGGGTGAGAACTTACAAACTCCAAATATACAGGCGACAGGGTCGGGATCGAATCCACCACCTCCTGTATACTAGGCAAAATAGTGAACATCTCACCACCTTGGCGCCTCACTCTCTGACTCAACCATCCACTCACTTACACGCTAACTTACCCACTCAACTTCCCATGTTAAATTACCCACCCAGCCGTCACTCACCCCTCCGCTCACCCACCCACTCACTCATTAACTTGCCCACCTATCTTCTCAACCACTCACCCAGCATCCCACTCAATCTCATACAAAACTAATCTACACACACCCACACACCCACTCACTGACCCACTCACTTATGCACTCGCCCAACCACCCACTTACTCCCTCATGCACTCACCAACCCACCCACCCATCTCCTCACTCACACACCCACCCCATCAATCACCCACCCACTAACTAGCACCCACACACTCACCTACTCACCCACTCACCGACCCAGCACTCACTCACCGAGCCACTCAATCGCTAACCCACCCACTCACCCACCCACCTGCCCACTCACTCACCCAGTCACTAACGCACTCACTCAATGTATAACCCACCCACTACCCACCTAACCTCCTTCCCACACACTCATTCACCCAACCACATACCCACCCACACTCACCCATACACTCACCTACTCGCCCAGCTGCTCAATTATTTACCGAGCCACTCACCTAATTACCCAGCCACTCACCTACTCACTCACCCACTTACACATCCACTCACCCTGCCACCCACTCTATTTCTAACCCACACACTCACCCAACCACCTCCCACTCCCTCGGCCACTCACCGACTCACCAAATCACCCACTACCCAAATAACTAATCATCCACCCACCCATCACTCAACCAAACAATAATAAAGCCACCCAGTAATTAAACTACCCATTAACTCAACCACCCACTAACTCAACCAGGTTTATTTTACCAGGTAAGGCCCACTGAGCTATAAATATTGTTCTCAGAAGCACCATCGCCAAAAATTATAGCTCAAAAAAGTGGCTTATCATGTATACATTTATAGCAACCAACTCCTCTATATACATGTTTCTAAATGTGGAGGGAAATATACAGGCATTAGGGTCAGGATCGAACCCACAACCTTCTGTATACGAGGCGAGGTAGTTAACATATCGCCACTGTGGCCCCCCACTATATGACTCTCCCACCCACTAACCCACACAGTCACCCACTCACTTAAACACCCACCGTCACATGCATCCAGGCACTGACTCACCCAGCCACTCAGTACCCATTAACCCACCCAGGCACTCACCCATGCACTTGCCCACTCATTCACCCACCCAAGTATCCACACACTAAACTAAATTTTGAATATTTTTTTTATATCTTACCAGGTCAGGCCCACAGCAAAATAGATATTTTTCAGAAGCCACGTGACCACAAATAACAGTTCAATGAAGTGGCTTTTCACGTAGAACGTTATAGCAGCCAAATTCTATAAATGCATGTTTCTAAATACGGAGGGACAACCCGGAGAACCCGGAGAAAATTCCACCCGACCATGGGGAGAAGATGCAAACTCCAAATGTATACAGGCTTTAGGGTTGGGGGGAACCTACGAACTCCAATATACCGGGCGAGGGAGTTAACATCTCGCCACTGTGGCGCCTCATTATCTGACTCACCCACCAACTCAACTACTAAAGCCACCCACACACTCACTCACCCACTCACAAACCCACTCACTCACTAACCCACTGACTCATCAACACACCAAGCCACTCACTCAAGAACTTACCTATGCACCCACCTACACACCCACTCACTCTAAATATACAGACATCAGGGTCGGGATCGAACCCATGACATAGTTTATAAAAGACGAGGCAGTTAACAACTCGCCACCATGGCACTCCACTCTCCGGCTCAGCCACCTACTCACCCACCCACTCACAAACCCACCCACTGGATCTCAAACACACTCACTCACTCACCAATTTACCCACCCACTCACCCTGACACCCACTCAATCTCCAACTGACACACCCACGCACTCAAAATCCCACCTACCCACTGAACCATCCAATAAACTGAAACTAAACAATTTTTTTTATTTTACCAGATAGGCCCACAGAGGTATATCAAGTGACCTGGTTACAAATAATAGGTCGACGAAGTGGCTTATCACGTAAACATTTATTGCATTCAAATCCTTTAAACGCATGTTGATTTGAAATGCGGAGGGAAAACCCGGCTATTTTAATGCACACAATGGACCGGAAGGACAAGCGCAAAGGGTTCGCATAATGCGCATGCATAATGTACGTTGACTCATTAATCTCCCCCCCCCCCTCCCCACTTTGCATCAAGAGCGCCAAAGTGTGGTCACCACATCTATGCCTCTTTATAAGGAACGAAACAGACTAACTTCTCCACAAATCTGGCTGTCGCCTGATGAAGCTAGTTGTAATTACTGGCGAAACGTTGTACTCAGATTGTAAATGTTGTGGCTTGACTCTCCAACACACCGGTGTGCTGTACTAGTGATAAATTGGCATGTTCTGATTACGTGACAACCCTTACTAGTTGGCTGTGTCGGGTGGTGGTGGGTTTTAACGACACATTTATATATTTACGCGATCTAACCCAAAAAAAACCCTCTATTATGGATAATATTGGTCGCGAAAGCCTACGTGTAAAACAAATCCCAAGGAATCAAAATAATCGACGCGACCACGGAAAAAGATGAAAACTCCAAATATACAGCTTCAGGGTCGGGATCGAATTGATTACATCCTGTATTCTGGGCGAGGGAGTTAACATCTCGCCACTGCGGTGCCTCATTATCTGACTCACCCACCCGCTCAACTACTAAAGCCACCCACACACTCACTCACCCACTCACAAACCCACTCACCCTGCCACCCACCCACTCATACAAATCGGGCATCAATACCGTTGCTTTGTATGATCTGTGAAACGAGGAATACTGCAGATAAAATCGGACATTTTGAGCTTGCTGCCGGATCGATTGAGTGGAATCAATACAATTAGTCTCGATTCACGATCAACAAAGACCATATATAGGAAAATCTCTGATCGGTGATTTTGATTGCATCATATTGCAGCGCCCCTTTGATGATGTTATAAAGCACTTGCCCCAACAGTCTGTTAAAGGCTACACGGGGGATCTTTGTGTGCGAGTAGCTCACAGATCCTTGAGAGATCTGGACACTGTCCGATCATCAGCGAGCTCCTCCGGCAGGCAAGGCTGAGTTGGCTGTTGTCTGTGCATTAAGAGGTGTTAAATATCCCACGCAGACGAGTCTGCTTACAGGACAGATAAGAGGTTCTTCACGTACCGTGCCCCGTGTCACCTGAACGTTAAATGGGGCCCCGGTAATTCAGTGTCCACCGCTGAATCATCTTTCACCATCACCACTCGTCCATGAAGGCCAATGCGACGAGGCCATAGATAGACGGCGCGTTATAACGGAGGGGGGGGGGACCAGAAGAAACGTCGTACTACGTGACATCACAACACCCTGCACACAACCGTAGTGGCAGATTAGGGTGCGCATCGTTAACGAATATGTGGTGTAAGTGGTTGAGAATAGATGGGCGGGCACGCCATGGGCTGGAGTGGAGGTGGACTGATGCGGTACGGGAGGATGTGGAGCTGAGTGGGCTTTGCCGACGACTGGTACCAGCGGTGTCGGGATCGGCCTCTGTGAGGGAGGCTCGTGAAGGACGCTTCTACTGGGCAGTTGGAGACAGTCGCCCTCCACCAACAACAGAGGCGTGACGCTCACAACAACGAGCGGAACACCGGATGATAAATATGCAGCAATTTGGCACAGTACAGGGAACAGGTGGTGCATCTGCCAGTCATCTCAGTCAGCCAACCCATGGCACCTGGGTCTGTTCCAGGACCTCCGGTCAGCGAGCCTTCGACACTTCACGTGGCTTCAAAGTGCACCTGGCCTGGCACAGGCGCCGTGGTGACGTCACTGTCACTTATTGGCGAATGGCGACGGTCGATAACGCAGCGGTGGTTGTGAGAAATCCTATTTTGGGGGGGGGGGGGGGGGCGCCAAACCTGACCAGCTGTAAACCTCACGTCGCCTCGCAGCCACACAGTGGCAACAGGGAGTTCTGGATGGGTGCAAGGGGCTGGTAATCCCCCTCCACCTTCAACTAAATAACCACACACGCGAGCCCTTGGGTCTCTCTGTGAGTCGATGGATCTGTGTGTGGTGAGTCTATGGGTTTCTGTGAGAGTCCGTGGGTCTCTGTGTGGTGAGTTTATGTGTCTCTGTTTTATGAGTCTATAGGGCTCTGTGCGAGTCTGTTTGATTCGGTGGTTCTCTGTGTGGTGAGTCTATGCGTTTTTGTATGACTCTATGGGTCTCTATGTGGTGATTCTATGGGTCTGTATGGTGGGTCTATAGGTCTCTCTCTGAGTCTATGGGTCTCTGTGGTGAGTCTATGGGTCTCTGTGTGAGTATGGGTACGATTGAGTCTATGGGTATCTGTCTGGTGAGTCTATAGGGCTCTGTGCGAGTCTGTGGATCTGTTTGAGTCTGTGGTTCTCTGTCTGATGAGTCTATGGGTCTCTGTGGTGAGTCTATGGTTCTCTGTGCAAGTCTGAGGGTATGTGCGTGGTGAGTGTATAGGTCTATGTGTGATGACTCTGGGTCTCTATGTGATGGATATCTGTGGTGCACATATCCTGGCACAAGCGCCGTGGTGTCGTCACCACCACTAAGTGGAGAATGCTCCTACCCCTGCTCCTGCTTGTTGTTGTGCTCGGGAAGGAGAGAGAAAACTAGACTAAGGTCCACTGAGCTAAACATCTCTATTTCAGAAGCGACTTGGCACCAATGAGAGCTCAACGAAGTGGCTCATCATCACAGTCACTAAAGTTTTAAGTCAAAACTTTAAACGAATGTTTCTAAATGTGGAGGGAAAAACCGGAGGACCCGGAGAAAAAGTCCACACGACCACGGGGAGAGACAGAGACACGCAAACTCCAAATATACAGCAGGCATCAGGGTCGGGGTCGAACCCACAACCTCCTGTACACCAGGCGAGGTAGTTAGGGGGGAAAGCAGAGACAGCGAGAGGGAGGAGAATTAGTCAAACTTACACTCAGTATTACTAACTAACCATGATACACTCACCATGATACTCACCATCATACTCACGCATTCACCATCATACTCACACACAAGCCCACACACATCAACAGTCGCCATTCACCACTACGTGGCGGTGATGTCCCCACAATAACTCAGGTGCCAAGGTTTGACGGCTGTGCCAGGCTAAGTGCAGGAGGAGGCCACGGGCCAGACTCAGGTGCCATGGGTTGACTGCTCTGCCTGGCTAGGTACAAGAGGAGGGCTAGACCCTGGTGCTATGGGTTAACTCGTGTGCCACCACCTGCACAACCACCACAATAACAACCACACAACAATAACCACGACCAACAACTGTAACCACAACTATAATTTAACCACAACTATAATTCCCATCAGCCACACGGCCCTCTGGGAGTGCCTCTCAACAGCAGCAGCAGGGCCGAGCTCTGCTTGAAGCAGCGCCGTGAACTCAGCAGAACATGACGGCTGTGGGCCAGGCGCCTCCTCTGTCTCCCCCCACCGCCGCCGCCGCCACTGCTGATGTGGACACACCGCGCGAGGTTCTCACCTTCAGGCTGAGTCGACGTAGAGGAGGCCCAGCGAGCCGCCGCTTCAGAAGCTTTCGCGAGCCACTGACGGTGGCCGTGAGCTGGAATCCAAATCAGCCGCTCGCCACCCACAATCCACAGCGCGCGCCGCCTCCACTCGGCCCCGGCCTAAGCGGAAGTAGCAGCGAGGGAGGGGGGCGGGGCATGGGGGGTGAGGGGGCGGGTCACGAGGGGGAGAGCAGGGGGGGCATAGAGGGGGTTCGTTAGGTGGAGAAAAAGGGGGGGCATGGGGGGTTGTGAGGGGGCATGGGGGGTTGCGAATGTGGAGGGGCGGGGGGGGAAGGGGGGTCACGAGGAGGGGCAGGGGGGCAGGGGGGTAGTGAGGGGGAGGGAAATGGCGGACCATGGGGCGTGGTCGCGAGGGGGGGCAGGGGGGGAGGAGCTCAGGTGTGAGGGGGAGGAGCTCATGGCTCTGACGTCACGGGGGCGTGGTTACCTTGGACCACCCCCGCCTCTCGCGCCACGTGCTTCCGACTGGCAGTTTGGCCGTTAGAGAGACGCGGACCGACCCCAGAGCAGGAGTGGAACCGAGCTGTGGGTGAGTGGTGGCGGTGGTGGTGTGAGTCTCTCTGTGCGAGTCTGTGTGTGTGTGAGGCTTTCTATATGAGTGTGTGTGTGACTCGCTGTGTGTGTGTGAGTCTCTCTGTGTGAGTCTGTGTGTGTGTGAGTCTCTCTGTGTGAGTCTGTGTGTGAGACTCTGTGTGTGTGACTCTCTGTATGTGTGTGAGTCTCTGTGTGAGTCTGTGTGTGTGTGAGACTCTCTGTGTGTGTGTGACTCTCTGTGTGAGTCTCTGTGTGTGTGACTCTCTGTGTGACTCTCTGTATGTGTGAGTCTGTGTGTGTGTGTGACTCTCTGTATGTGTGAGTCTCTGTGTGTGTGTGTGAGTCTCTGTGTGTGTGTGTGAGTCTCTGTGTGAGTCTCTGTGTGTGTGTGTGAGTCTCTGTGTGAGTCTGTGTGTGTGTGAGTCTGTGTGAGTCTCTGTGTGTGTGAGTCTGTATGTGTGCGAGCCTCTGTGTGAGTCTGTGTGTGTGTGGAACGGTCGTAGAGCTGACAGCGCGCCGCGCTATGAACCCGCCGACCCCGAGTTGGATTCCCTCTAAAGGCCAACAGCAGTAACGATTATCTGAACCGGTGCTGGGCCTCCCCTAGGTTGACTCAACCTCGAATGAGTACCTGGTGTGGTGTGTAAAGATCGCCACTGGGGAGACAAAGGCGGCCGGGCGTGGTGCTGGCAATCCAACCCCCTCGTGTGTCGTGCCGGCCTTCATACGTACTGCTGGCTAACAGCACTTGCCCCTACAGCCTGTTAAGTCTCTACGGGGATCTTTGTCTTTGGTGTCCCATACTGGCAGGGGGAGGAGTGGTGGTGTTAATGTTGGTGGTATTAGTGGTGGGGGTGCTCGTGATGGTGGTGGTGTTAGTTGTGTTAGTGATGGTGGTGTTAGTGATTGTGGTTGTTAGTAGTGGTGATAGTGGTGGTGTTACTGGTGTTAGTGATGGTGGTGTTGGTGTTGGTGGTATTAGTGATGGTGGTGTAAGTGAGGTGATCGGATGCCATGGTGGTCCCCATCTTTAAGAAGGGAGACCGCACAGACTGTAACAACTACAGGGGCATCTCACGCCTCAGTGTGCCGGGAAAGGTCCTGGCAAGGATTATTCAACACTGCCTTACCAGGCATGCTGAGGAGAGGCTTGTGGAGCCCCAATGTGGTTTCAGGAAAGGGTGGTCCTGCACAGCTGCCATATTTTCTGTCCGTTTGCTAAAGCAGAGGTGTAGGGAATTCCAACAAGACCTACATCTCTGCTTTATTGACCTAGTAAAGGCCTATGACACCATCAGTAGGCCTGGGTTCTGGGTTCTTCGTGCTTTCGGAGTCCCTGACCCGCTGCTCACGATCTTTAAGGACCTTCATTATGGTGAGCGGACCCGGGTAAAACTACATTGCCGGGAGTCGGAGCCATTCCCTGTTCACCTTGGGATCCGACAGGGATGTCCTCTGGCTCCAACATTATTTAACATCTATTTCGACCACGTAGTTCGTGAGGCCTTCAGTAGCTGTACCGGAGGAATTTCCATCTGGTACAGATACAGTGGGAGGCTGATCAATGCCCGGATGCCGTTAAGGGATGGCTCGCTATTGGTCAACCACGTTATGTATGCCGATGACGTGATAATTGCGGCTCACTCAGAGGAGGAGTTGGAGGCGCTGCTGCTAAAACTGGAGTGTGCCACTAAGAGGTGGGGCCTTACCATCAGCCCCACCAAAACGAAGCACCTGCCTGGGTATTTTGTACCATCGGGCACTCCACCTCCACAACTCCCAATCGGTGATGGGGCAGTTGTGGAGAGAGTGGAAAGTTTCCCATACCTGGGCAGTGTGCTCATGACCGTCTCCGGTTTAACAGCAGAGGTCTCACTCCGAATCAGTCGAGCGGCATTATCTTTTCAGCAGTTGCGTAACGCTGTGTGGAAGCTACCTGGTCTGTCGCTCCACACGAAGCTTCGGGTCTTCTCAGCCACAGTCATTCCCTCCCTTCTCTACGCTTGTGAAACGTGGACCCCCCTAATGGAACATCTTTGCCGGTTAGAAACGTTGAGGCTGGCCTGCCTCCGATCAATCCTGGGTTTAACCAGGCTGGATTGTGTGAGGAGCTCACAAATCCTCGAAAGATCTGGACAAAGCCCCATCAGTGAGCTCCTCCGGCAGGCAAGGCTGCCTTGGCTGGGCCATGTAGCCCGCATGCCCAATCACCGCATGCCCAAGCAGCTTTTATTTGGCCGGATCGAGGGGGCTGAACGGACGCAGCACGGGCTAGAGAAGAGATGGAATGATGTGGTACAGCAGGATGTGGAGCTGAGTGGACTTGCCGATAACTGGTACCAGCTGTGTCAAGATCGGCCTCTGTGGAAGAGGCTCGTGAAGGATGCTACTGGGCAGTTGGAGGCAGTCGCCCTCCAACAACAACGGAGAGCGCAGGAACGACGCTCACAACAACGAGCAGAGCGCCGGATAGCTAAAGCACAGCAAGTTGGCACAGTAAGGGGCACAGTTGGTGGATCAGCCAGTCATCTCAGTCAGTCGACCTGTGGCACCTGGGTCTGCCCCGTGATCTCCTGCCAGCGGGCGGGCGTTCGACACTTCACGTGGCCTCAAGGTGCACATGGCCTGGCACAAGCGTCGTGGTGACATCACCGCCACTTAGTGGCGAATGGCGATTGTTGTTGTTGGTGTTAGTGATGGTGGAATTTTTGTTGCTGGTGTTAGTCGTGGTGGTGTTAGTGATGGTGGTATTATTGGTGTTGGTAGTGGTGTTCGTGGTGGTCTTAGTGGTGGTGTTAGTGTTGGTGGTATTATTGGTGGTGGTGTTAGTAGTGGTGTTAGTGATGGTGTTAGTGGGGTAGTGTAGCGGTTAGTGCGCCGCGCTAAGAACCTGGCGACCTGGGTTTGATTCCCGCTCACAGCCAACATTGGTGACGATTATCTGAACTGGTCCTGGGCCTCACCCTAGATCGACTCAGCCTTAAATGAGTACCTGGTGCGAGGTGCAAACATTGCCACTGGGAGACAAAGGCGGCCGGGCGTGGTGTTGGCCACCCACCCCCTCGGGTGCCGTGCCGGCCTTCATAGGTGCTCGCGGACAGCACTTGCCCCAACAGTCTGTTAAGGCTATATGGGGGATCTTTGTCTTTGTCCGTGGTGTTAATTGTGGTGTTAGTAGTGGTGTTCGTAGTAGTGGTGTTCGTAGTGGTGGTGTTCGTAGTGGTGGTGTTCGTAGTGGTGGTGTTGGTGGTGTTAGGAGTAGTGTTAGTAGTGGTGTCCGAACAGAGGAGCAACGCTCATGACAACAACCTTTGAGCCGGGCATCTAAAATGCAGCAAGTTGGCACAGTCATCTCAGTCAGACAACTCATGGCACCTGGGTCTGACCTGTGACCGCCTGTCAGTGAGCCTTCGGCACTTCACGTGGTCTCAAAGTGCACCTGGCCTAGTACAGGCGCCGTGGTCACATCACCACTACTTAGTGGCGAATGGCAGTTGATGTTTTTTGTGTTTTTCGTATTGTGTGTGACTGGTGAGGATGTGAGTCCGTGTTGATGAGAGTCCCCATTGTGACGTGACGTGGGTTTAGACGTGGGTGTGTCATGCCCCTTCAACTCTGCGTGTCCCTTGCCTCTGTCTGCCGCTCTCCACGCAGAGACCCGGACCGCGCGAGAGACACCGTGAGCTCTGAGCACCCTCGTCTGCAAGTTGCCACCATGGAGGTACATGTGGCTCCTCGACTCGTGTGGTGAAGTATGGGTGGACGTGTGTTCTCCCCTCTGCGTGTGCCTACCTGTCATCTGTATACCTGGGTGTGCTTCTCCTTGCCCGCCTAAGTGTGTGCGCGTCTATCAGAGTGTCTCTCCGCGATCCTGTTGGTGTACGTGCCCGTCTACGCGTGAGCATCTACACCGCTGTTATCTATCCACTGATGGATGAACGCCTCCCTCCCTGAGACCCTACTACCCGTCACATCCTGTGATGGAATAATCCGCCAAGCACCGATTTCGTCGCACCATCTCTCTGGCGGCTCTCCTCTCTGATGTGTTCTGTTCCTTGGTTGTCGCTCCATTATTATTCTTGACCATGAGCCATTGTTGTCCCTCCTAGCCATGGCTCGTCCGGCCCGAGTTCCACTCACTCCTCTTAACAGTTTGAACGATCCCATTGACCTGCATGTGACCTCGAAATCCACGCGTCTTTCATTGTAAATCCAAGCATGGCAACTGATATTGGCCAAATATCCCAACGCTGAGAACTGGCAACATCTCGGCAGGACCCTCCTGAATGTGGAGCCCAGGATGTCAGAGATGCTGGCTCAGTGCTCGGCCACTGCACTTGCTCCAACATCTTAATCAAGCCCATGTGGTGGACTTTTGTCTTTGCATGTGTAGATCAGCCGAGCTGGAGAGGCTCGGAGTAACGGCGAGTCTTGCACCACGTGGAGTGCGCTGTCCTCAGCGCGCACCGGCTCCATCCGCAGCAAATCGCCACAAGGTAAGAACAGAAATGAGTGACGTCAAGATGGCCACGCTGAATGGTGGGACATCACGACGATCATGTTTCAAGGGGGACGTCACAGTGACCATGATGCATGGGGGACTTCATGGTGGCCATGTTGCATGGGTGATGTACCGTTCGAATTTTGCCGTTCTCTGGTCTAACACCGACGAGACACGGTCATAAAGAAGGCTGTCTCTGGTGCAGGCCAGTCAGTTTCAAAGACAATGCCCATATATTATCGGAGCATGTTTGTTTGCATATTTTTCCACAAGTACGTGTGGTAAATGCAGACTTGATGCCTTGCAAAAGGTATCTATTTGGTGTTTGAACATATTAACACCTGTTTTTGTGCCAGAAAGGGTAAAAGCTATTCTTATTTTTTATAAAATCCTTCTTGCATATCTGTGTTATATTTATCTAATTCATTAACCCCGTTTTCAAACCCAAGCAACCTAAGATGTCCTCAGAGCTGCATATAGCTGGACATCGAACAAAGATGGTCACTGCATGGCACGCTTTCAGATGTGCTTCTGCAGTCATCTGGAATGCTCTTCCGACATTAGGCAGCCACTGGAGCGATGCACTTTTACATCAATAATTTTTGCGAACTTGTTAGTTTGTTGTCTTTCCCCCTCACTTCTGATTAGCAGGGCTGCCGAAGCACGGTTTAACATACGGACATAACTTGTATTGGCCAAAACATTCAAATCCCCTGCAAATTCCTCAAATTGGGATCACACAGCAGACATAATAGCATCAGCGTCGCCCCCATTCTCTGTAAATCATCTGCAGGAACCTCCTGAAAAGGAATCTTGAGACTTTTTGAGGCTGTGCTGCTTAAACGAAAGATCACCGACAGTTGTTTTTATTCTCTTGCCTGCAGCAATCCTGGCTCTCTTTGGCCCACAAATGACCCACCGGGAGAAGCTGGAGCTTGTCGCCATACAGAAAGTATGGTACTTTGCGCTCGGCAACAGATCCCGGGGACACAACAACGATGGATACGACGACCACGAACATCATTACATTCCGGTGAGACTCGCCACAAAGCCCCCGTCGTGGGGGCGGTCACAGGGCGCAGCGGTCGCGGGGTTCGTGGCTTCTTGTCATTGCAACTTAAGCACCAACCAACCAGAGAAAGCACACGTGCACTCTCCCACACACTTCACAATCAGAAGTTTATTTCCCAAGTTAAGCCCATTGAGCTAAAGAGCTTTTTTTAGGGTGACTCGGCCAGCAGACATCAGAGCATTCCACAATTACAGATTTAAGAAAGCCAAACACTTAATAAAAGCAATTATTTTGTAAAATAATGCTCACATGTTGTGATTTTCAAAATATAGTCAGTCTAAATTTGTGTAATTTTGTGCAGGTCCACCATGAGCACCTTCACTACCGCTATGAGGTGCTGAAGAAGATTGGGCGCGGAGGTCAAGGCCAGGTGATCCGGTGCCTTGACCACAAGATGAACACCCTGGTGGCCGTGAAGATCTTGGTATCACCATTGAGGTAAGAATTCAGAGTGGTGTCGTCACAAGGACGATGTTGTTGTTACGTCCAGTGCTGTGGGCGGCCGTGTGATGAGGTGGTGACAACTCGTGCCTCACGTAGAGGGTCCCCGGTTCGACTCCTGACTCGGGTGCCCTCCTGTGTGGAGTTTGTATGTTCTCCCCCTGTTCTGGATCAGTTCACTCTTACATTACATTAAGTCTTCATTTAACCTAGTAGAGGCATTCCTGAAAAGTGCCACGTTAAGGGAAAGCACATTAAGCAAACATAATATCCCCATATATAATGTAACGATAAAGTTTTGCAAGATATAATACATGCACACAGTGATGTGAAGAGACCAATAACGGAGGGCATGCTGTCACGTCACGTGATCATTCCGCATTCCGCCTACTGTGTCATACCGCTCAGCTGTGCATTTTTATAGCGGGCACATTCCACGTTATAATGGGCGCTTTCCTGCATTAGAACAGAAGCATTCCGGATTATAATGGGTGCGGTCCGCGTTATAACGGGAGCCTTCCACGTTATCATGGGCACGTTCCACGCTATAAAAGGCGTGTTTCACACTGTAATGGAGATGTCCCATGTCATAACGAGCGTGTTCCGTGTTATAACGTGTGCGTTCTGCGTTATAGCAGCTACATCATGGGACCTCCTTTGCCAGTACCAAAATATACTCCCAAAGGAGGTCCCATGATGTAGCCATTCACCCCGAGCTCTCATTACTCTGAAAACGCTTGTCTTTGTGCTGTACGCCTTTTGGCGTCCCCTGGTCTAACACCGTTTTTGAGACGAGGCTCAAAAGAAAGCTGTTTCTGTTGTGGACCAATCAGTTTCAAAGACAATGCATATATTATCAGAGTATGTTTTTTGTTTGCATTCTGACCACAAGTATTGTGGTTAATGCAGACATTATTCCTTGTAAAAGGTTTCAGTTTGGTGTTTTAACATCTTAACACCTGTTTTCTTGCTAGAAAAAAGGAGAAAATATATTCTGATATTTTGGTACTGGCAAAGGAGGTCCCATGATATTCCACGTTATAATGCCTTGCTCTGTGAGAGCCACATTCAGTCACGACTCAGCTGTGGCTCAGTCTCTAAAACTCAGGCTCAGCTCTAGCTCAGCCATGGTTTGGCCCAGGCTTGAGCCGCTCAGCTGCTGTTAAAGATACATGAGTGGCTCAGCCGTGGCTTGGCTCAGCTCCTGGGAATCCTGAGTGTGGCTGGGGCCATGCTCGGAGTCGGTTCAATTCACACATTAGGGAATCACTACGTTCAGGCAGCACCCCAAACCCCCTTCTATCCCTTGCTTATTTGATCCTCTTCCCGATCCTTTCTGGAACCTTCCATGAGCGCACTACCGGAACTCACAATGCCATTACACTTGGGGAACAAATATTTATTTATTAATTCTGAATAGAATTTGTTTCTGGTCATTCCTTAAGCAAGTCTAAGTCATGATTCATTTGTGGATTTTCTCTGCACAGCTCCAAGCATGATACATTTCAGAGAAAGGAGCTCCAGATGGCTCTGGAACTTCAGGGCGAGGGCAGTGATGAGGACTACAACGTCATCAAAGTCCTGAACCATTTTGACTTCAGAGGACACCACTGCATTGTCCTGGAGCTGTTGAAGTACGTACCATGTGTTCCCACCGCCCCCCCCCCCACCCCCCCATAGCGTGGTTAACTTCATTAGCTAAACTAAAACTTTTATTTAACAGGTAAAGCCCACTGCCCTATCAGTTATTTTTCACAAGCGGCCTGGCTACAAATGATAGCTAAAAAAAGTGGCTGATGTGGAAATGTATAGCAGCCAAATACTCTAAACGCAAGTTTCTAAATGTGGAGGGACAAACCAGAGAACCCGGAGAAAAATCCACGTGACCAGGGGTAGAACATGCAAACTCAAAATATACATGCGTCACGGTCGGGATCTAAGCCCCGATCTCTTCCACACCAGGGGAGGGTGATAACGTCACACCACCGGGGCTAGATGTTACTTTTGGGATTCCTGTGCCACCCACGCATTGTGATACTGTGGAGCTGTCATGTGTCTCGGGTGCACGAGGCCACGCCTCTTTTCTCAATCAGCCCCGCCCACTTTTATATAGCCACGCCTCCACTCGATCAGCGCAGTGGTAATGCTTGAGCCCCTCGGTGAAAATCCCTGAGTTCGATTCTCTACTCGGACGCCTTTCTCTGTGGAGTTTGTATCTCCTAATGGATAATTCCACCACCCGGAAACAGAGCCAATGAAAGCAAGTGGACAAATGTGCTAACTGATTTGGTTTATCAGCAAACCGATGACCTAAACCCACACTGAGCTATGAATCATATTAGTCGTGAATGTGCAAATAGAATATTAATATTGTCGTTATCAGAATCCACGCAGTATTGCAGGGTATGACACTGACGCTGCTTCGTTGTTGTCATTGTTGTTGCTGCTGCTGCCTCTTTCACAGGGAGAGCCTCTATGATGTGATTACGGAAGGGAGGCTCCGGAAATTGCACATGGGGATGGTGAAAACTTACACCAGGGGCATCCTCAAGTTCCTTTGCCACACCAAGGCCAGGAGCATCATCCATGCAGACATCAAGCCAGTGAGTGGACACAGCATTCAGCGCGACTTTGTTCCGGAGTTGTGTCATTATTGGGGACTCGGTCCATAGAGAAAACTAACCACGTTGGTCACAGGGTCGATGTGTTAGCTCTGTCCGTCTATCTGGAAGGAAGCAGGGTCACGTTACCTCTGGTGATGATCTGGTATGAATTCAACTGTCGTGTAGAGTCGTGTCGCTATTGCGGGACTCACCACAGATAAAACCAGCAATGTAGATCACAGCGTTGCCCCAAACTTTGGGAAACACAAACCGGAGCTGAAAAGAATGATTTTCAAAACGTGCCAAACACGCGTTTGAACTGACAGCTGCCCGTTGTCAGCTTCCATGCTGTGAATGGAAAACTTCCCAAGACAAACGCGCGGTGGAAAGCGTCACGAAATCCGTGCGCCCTCGGGTGTGGTTTTTGGTCCGTAACTCGTTATCGGGCAGCTGTGAGCATCTATGATAAGTTGTCTATAGAGCTGCTCCCTTTTACTTAGATGGTGCTTCAGAGAGCTTTAAATGTGATGAGCCTCGACTAACATCGCTCATCTTGACGCATTTGAAAGGGGCACCCCCAGTGGCAGCTGTCAGAAAACAGCGAATGTTGCACTTGACTCAAGGTTAATGATGGCGCTACGCCTCACCTAGTTCCCCTGTTTAGTTTGTACCGTGGTACGTGATTGATCCAATGCTGGCTGAATGCTATCGGCGTAACCTCCGAGTGTGAATTCCTTCTGCCTTTCTTCCTTTAGGAAAATGTTCTACTCAAGGATACCGTGACTGGCACCGTCAGGGTCACGGACTTCGGCACCAGCTTTTTTGTGAAAAGGCAACGTGAGTAACCTCACCTGGGTGTGAGTTTCTGCGTGTGGGTGTGAGTTTCTGCGTGTGGGTGTGTCTGTGTTCCAGTGTGTGTGTGTGTGTGTGCAAGTCTCTTAGTGTCTGTACATGTGACAGTGTGTGATAACGATGCTGTTCATGACACAGTGAGTATACACACACACACGTACATATATATTTGTTGTTGTTGTGCAGCTCTGCATGTTGGTGGGACCCTGCCATACCTATCTCCGGAGGTATTGCTGGGCTACAGATTAACGTGTGCAGTGGACATGTGGGCACTGGGCTGCACAGTGGCGGAGTTGGCGACCGGCAGGGAATTATTCCATTCGGACAGCCGCGACGACCACCTCCCGTGCTGCATGGAGGTATTTCCAACTGGGCGTTCACCCACTCGTGATTCCCCCCTCCTTCCTTGAAGTTGTAGGCTATGGGGGGGGGGGAGCCAGGAGAGGGGGGAGCGATTGGCTACTTGGTGATCTGGCGAATGGCAGCCATCGTATGTTGTACGTGTGTACACATGTGTGTCTTGTACGTGTGGGGGGAGCAGTGGTGTAGCGGTTAGCGTGCTCAGCTACAAACCCGGTAATGCGAGTTTGATTCCAATTCACGGCCAACATCAGTGATGATTATCTGAACCGGTACTGGGCATCCCCTAGTACAAATCAGCCTCAAATGAGTACCTGGTGCCGTGTGTACCTGCTTCAATATGGCCAACCATAACCTCTCTGTGTGTGCCACAGTCCTGGCCCTCAACAGGTGCCGCTACTGTTGCTGCTGCTGTTTCTACTCACTACTAAAAGCACTTGCCCCTACAGTCTGCTGCGGCTACACGGGTGACTTTTGCCTTTATCTCAACCATGTGCAGATCCTCGGGTTGCCTCCAAGATGCATGATGGATGCAGCTCCTGACGGAATGCACTACTTTGGTGAGTTGAAGGGTGGGGCGAGCAACCGGCCGGATTCAGTGTTAGGGTGTGGCCTGGAGCTGTTGTAGTTCTTTTTGGGGGGGGGGACTCTTTGTATTTTCAATTCCTTGGGTGAGTGGGTAGGTAAATGGGCGCGTGGGCAAGTGGGCAGGTGGGCAAAGTGGTGGTTGGTGACTGTGTGTCTCTCCTGCTGTGCATGTCTCCTGCAGATCGTTTGGGCATGATGTTCTCCCCAGTCAAGAGAAGGGTGCCAGGGAGCTTGTCACTTCACGGGGCACTCAAAAGCCACGACCCGGAGTTTGTTGACTTTGTCAGCTCCTGCCTGCGGTAAGAATCATCCCCCACCACCTCCCCCCTCCCCATGAGGATTTCTCCCACCAAGGTGATCAACGATCGCCCTCCACCGATCACCAAGAAGATGTGGAGCTGAGTGAACCTGCCGATAACCAGTACCACCGGTGTTAAGATCGCCCTCTTTGGAGGTCCGTTAAAGATGATCCTCGGCAGTGCGAGGCTCAGGGCATTTTTAGAGTACTGCGTATTGAAGGATTGCCGCTGCTACCGCGACTACCGCTGATGCCGTGCGATCCTGGACCTCGTGGGAGAAGGGAAGGAACGTCAATCCTCTCACCACGCCTCTCTCACCACGTGCGCTGCGTGTGACCCCGGTGCGTCTCAACAGATGGGATCCGGATTGTCGCATGACGCCAGCGCAGGCGCTGGGTCACAGCTGGCTCCGGACCGTGGCCACCAGCACCACCAGCAACGCCACCACCATTGCTGCTCCTGGCAGTGTACAGTGTTTTGGAGCTGCTGAGCGACGGTAAGCCATGAGCTGCTTGTCCAATGTTCAAGGCAGTCCATAGGGAGGTGTGGGGCCCGGGGCAAGTCACAATTAAATCGGAAGTATTACCAACAATACAGGGGTTTTTTCGGTTAGATCGCATAGATATACATGTGTTGTTAAACTCACCACCACCCAACACAGCCAATTAGTAAGGTGTATCATGTAAACAAAATGTGCCAATTAGTTACTAGATCAGCACACCAGTGTGTTGGAAAGTAAACCCACCACATTTACTATTCGAATACGACATTTTGCCGGGGACTGCAACCAGCCTCATAAGGTGACGGCCAGAATTGTGGAGAAATACTCCTGTTTCGGTCTTAAATAGTGATAAATGTGAATGTGATGTCATCATTTGTGAGCCAATCTGGTGCGAAAGCCTACGTGTTAAAAAGACATTTTACGTCTGACACCGTAACATCGAAGCACAGGGCCGCCAAAAGCACGGTGCCTGGGGCGGTTTCCCCAGTACACCGTACCCGGGGGACGGCTCTGCTCCTGTTAATGTATTTACATTTATTACTACTACCCTTATTTAGCCAGCATGAGCCTCACTCAGTCTCAAGACTCTTTTTCAGTAGAGTCCTGCCAAGTTGTTTGCAGTACAGAACAAATTTGCTTTTGCTACTGCTGCTATGCGATCCCAATTGAGTCATTTGGAGGTTCAATTTCTAACACTGGCGAGGATGTCCATCCAACACTGGTTGCGTTGCGTGTGTCAGGGTTCAGTTAAGTGGAGGAAAATGCCAAACCCAAAGGAATGAAAGTTACATTTTAATGTACAATTTTATTGAGGGACTGTGTGTTGTCTTGGTGGGGTCTGGGGCTGTTTTGTTGATGTTTTGCTGCCTTGCCCAAGTTTACATTTAGTGTTGAAAATCTGGCAGGATTTTATGTACTTTGTGCTTATGTGCTCAATTTTTTGTGACTTGCTTACATTTTTACACGTTGCACTCCTTTTGTTTGTTGTTGTAACTTGCTGACCCTGTGCCTCGACTGCATATCTGTGAAGGAAGAGCTTCATAGCTTATCGGATTCCTCTTCATCCAGTCTAAATAATGTATTCTGATTTTGGAAACCAATGCAGGACAAAACGGGGGGGGGGGTAGAACACACTCCACATTCCACACGGAGAAGTGGCTCAAGTATGGGAATCAAACCCAGGTCCCTCTTTGACCGAGTTCCAGCCCTGCTGCCTGCAAACGAACACATGTACAGTTCAAACCCCACGTATACATTCAGTTATATACGGATGTATTTTTATAATTGGTTCCTGGGTGAGGACAAATAATGAGGCAGCCATATCTTTGCCATGTAGCCCTTCATCCAGTGTGATATCGCAAGACTAATGCCGATTCTGTAACCAGACCCACGATGGGCATGGTATGCTGCATTATTGCAGCATCGTTATTAACCTGGTTAATCTATCTCCGCACACAGTTAGTCCGTACGCGGATGATGGTGGGGGGGGGGGGGGGGGGGGACTGCGATCTCTGCTGTAGCAGGAAGTTGGAACGGTGTCGTGCGCATCTCTTCACAGAGCGGAGCCGGCGCTGCCCCCATCCTCCGCGCTTGCCCTAGCCTCTAAATGTAAGCTGACGGTTGTGGTGGAAGAGGAGACCCTGGTGGAGGAGCTCGTGGTGCAGGGAGAGGAGACCCTGGTGGAGGAGCTGGTGGTGCAGGAGGAGACCCTGGTGGAGGAGCTGGTGGTACAGGAGGAGGAGGAGACTCTGCTGGAGGAGCTGGTGGTGCAGGAGGACACCCTGGTGGAGGAGCTGATGGTGCAGGAGGAGACCTGGGTGGAGGAGCTGGTGGTGCAGGAGACCCGGGTGGAGGAGCTGGTGGTGCAGGAGGAGGAGACCCGGGTGGAGGAGCTGGTGGTGCAGGAGGAGGAGACCCGGGTGGAGGAGCTGGTGGTGCAGGACGAAGAGGAGATGTGGGGGGAGACAGAGGAGGTGGAGACGAAGAAGGAGCAGGAGGAGGAGATGGTGGTGCAGGAGATGGTGGTGGAGGAGGAGATGACAAGGAAAGAGGATCAGGCGATGGTGATGCAGGAGGAGAAGAGGAAGCGAGGGGGCCTGGCCCGCATAGGGAGAACCATCCGTGCACTCCTCCGACGCGCGCTGCTGTGTGGTGGCCGGTCCACCACACAGTAGAGGTGGTGGTCATGGATAGTTGTGAACCACGACCACTATCACCACACCCACCACGCACACTCCACACATACACCCCCCTGTGATACCCACCACCCACCACACACACCCTGCACCCACCCCACACTACACAAAGAGCTAGGGGTTTAGAGGGTTAGGGGTTTATAAAGTTATGGGTTTAGAGGTTTTGGGGTATTTTGGGGATACGGGGTTTATATGTTTAGGTATTTTGAGGGTTATAGGGTTTAGGGGTTGAGAGTGTTAGGGTTTTAGGGGATTCTAGAGTTAGGGGTTTAGAGGGTTAGGGTTTTAAGGGTAAAGGGGTTTAAAGGGCTAGGTGTTTAGAGGATTAGGCTATTAGGGGTATAGGGGTTTAAAGAGTTAGGGGTTTAGGGGTTCAGAGGGTTATGGTTTTAAGGGTAGAGGGGTTAAGAGGGTTAGAGATTTAGAGGGTTTTGGGTTTAAAGATTTTGTGTTTAAGGGTTTAGGTTAGGGGTTCAGTGGGTTAGAGGTTTGGGGGTTTATGGGTTAGGATTTTAGAGGGTGATGGGTTTAGACTGTTATGGTTTTAAGGGTAAAGGGGTTTTGAGGGTTGAGTTCTAGAGGGTTACAGTTTAGAAGGTTGTGGTTTTATAGGGTTCTCGATTTAGAGAATTAGGGGTTTATGGGGTTTGATTGTTAAAGGGTTAGAGGTTTAGAGGGTTAGGAGTTTATAAGGTTATGGACTTAGGGGTTTAGAGGTTTTGGGGCTTTTAGGGGGTAAGCAGTTTAGAGGTTTGGGTGGTTTTAAGGGTTATGATGTTTAGGGGTTGAGCATATTAGGGGTTTTGAGGGTTAGGGTTTTAGTGGGTTAAGGGTGTAGAGGGTTAGGGGATTAGAGGGTGAGGGGTTTAGAGGGTTGGGGTTTTCGGGGTATTTGGGTTAGGATTTCAAAGGGTGAGGAGTTTAGACGGATAGGGTTTTAAGGGTGAAGGGGTTGAGGTTTTTATTTAGTAGAGTTTAGAAGGTTATGGGTTTAGAGGGTTAAGGGTTTAGAGTTACTGTCGGTGTTTAGAGGTTTAGGGGGTTTATGGGTTTTGATTGCTCGGTGTTGTGGTTTACAAGGTTACGAGTTTTAGAAGGTTTTGAGTTTAGAGGTTTCGGTGTTTCGGGGATTAGAGGTTTATAAGGTGAGGGGTTTAAAGGGTTATGGTTTTACAGGTTTAGGGGTCTAGACAGTTTGGGGTTTAAGGGTTTAGAACAGGGGTGGGCAAATTTTTTGACTCGCGGGCCACAATGGGTTCTAAAATTTGACAGAGGGGCCGGGCCAGGAACAGATGGATGGAGTGTTTGTGTGAACTAATATAAATGTCATGTAAAAATAATGACATGAAAGGATTTGGCCTTTAACAGGTAGCAAAGCATTTATTTGCAAGGCAATTTAACAAATGGCATGAACATGAACAATACAAAAACATGTCGTAACTCCCGGTCAAAGTGCGCCATCTAATGGGGAAATAGGGGCATTACAGGAGAAAGGTAACAATTAATTTAATAATAATAATTGTACAAGTTCGGCGGGCCGGATTAAAAATCCGAACGGGGCCGTATACGGCCCGGGGGCCGTACTTTGCCCATGTCTGGTTTAGAAGGTTAAGGGTTTAGACAGTTAAGAGTTTTTGGGGTTTATGGGTTAGGGTTCTAAAGGGTGAGGTGTTTAGACGGTTGGAGTCTTCAGGGTAAAGTCCTTTATAGGATTTGGTGTTTAGAGGGTTAGAGTTTAGAACGTTTTGAGTTTAGAGGGTTTAGAGGTTTATGGGTTTCGATTGATAGAGGTTGAATGGTTTAGATGGTTAGGAGTTGAGGAGGTTATAAGGGTATGTGTTTAGGGGTTTAGAGGTATAGGGGTTTCAAGGGTTAGGGATTTAGAGTGTTAGGGGTTTAGTGGTTAGAGAGTTTAGAGGGTTTAACACCTAGACTTTCACAACTAATATTGGGTTAGTCTCCAACACTAAATGGCACTTTTTGTTGATGTGACAAATTTTCCTAATTGGCTGTGTCGGGTGGTGGCTGGTTTAACGACACATTTATATTTACACAATCTAGCCCCAAAAAAACATTTATGGGTTTAGAGAGTTAGGGGTTTAGTGGGTTATGTGTTTAGAGGGTTAGCATTTTAGGGGTATGGGTGTTTTAAGGGTTAGGCATCTAGAGGGTTAGTTCTTTAGAGGGTTGGGGTTTAAATGTGTTGGGATTAGATTAGGGATTTAGGGTTTTAGAACGTTAGGGTTTTGAGTGTTAGGGTTTTAGAAGTTGAGGATTTAGAAGGTTATGAGTTCAGAGGGTTAGGGGTCTAGAGGGTTAGTTCATTAGAGGGTTGTGGTTTAGATTGGTTGGTATTTAGAATATTAGGGATTTAGGGTTTTAGAAGGATAGAGTTTCAAGGTTTAGAGGGTTAGGGATTCAGAGGGTTGAGGGTTTCGTTTTTAATGGATTCGAAGGTTAGGGTTAAAAGACTAAGGGGTTTGGAGAGTGAGGGGTTTTTGGTGGGTTAGGGTTTTAAGGGTAAAGGGTTTGAGAGGGTTAGCGGTTTAGATGGTTATGGGTTTAAATGGTTAGGGATTTAGATAGTTACGGGGTTTAGAGGTTTAGAGGGTTTTATTTGTTCGAGGTTTAGTGGTTAAGGTCTCTGTGCGAGTCCAACAGGTTTATTTTAGTCTATGGTAAGATAAAAACAGTTCAGTTTAATTTGTATATATTTAAACAATTTGTTTATCTTTCCTGTCGTGTTTTTGTATTGTATTTTTCTTATGTTCTGACCCGCCCGATTGGACGTCTGTGAAAACAGATCGTCATAGCTCATCAGATTCATCCAGTATAAATATTCAGATTAAAATTCTATTGACCTCTGTGCGAATCTATGGATTTCTGTGTGAGTTTTTGGGTCTCTTGAGTGTATGGATCTCTGTGAGGCTATTGGTCTCTGTGCATGTCAAAAGGACTCTGAGTGAGTCTATGGGGTTGCTGTGTGAGTCTGAGTGTCTGTAGGAATGCATGGGTCTCTGTTGGAGTCTATGGGTTTCTGGGTATGGTTGTTTGTGCGAGTTTTACATGCATAAATGGAACTTAAAAAGGCCACTGAGGGTTGCAGAATCCAAATTGAATATTAAGTTCCCCGCAGTGCAAGCCAGCTCCCTAGTCGTGTCATCAAACAGCCCCTGTAATTCTTTATAATAAAAGACTTACTCCAAGAAATCTACACAGTAAGGTCCTGAATTGGGGTTTTATTTTATAATCTTTGGTTTTATTCGGTTAAGTCACGTAGGTAAAAAATAAATTAAAATTAAATAAAAGAAAAAATTAAAACACGACGTTTCGAAGGCAACACAAGCTTCCGTCTTCAGGTGGAAACAGTCACTGCAAAAAATCGCTGCACAAAGTGGCGAGCCTCTGGGAACCTCTGGCTTAAATACATGTTAAGGGAGGGGGGGGGGGGAGGAGCCATGTAGGGGGACCTTAGTGGGGTGCGGGGCTGAGTTAATCCGTCTTTTGTTGTGTAGAGGGTGCGGGGGATGGGTCACTGTGTGTGTGCAATAGAAACGGAAAAAAAAATAGAAAAATTAAAGATCGGCAAGAATGTGCTGTCAGGGGGAAGTAGAAAAAAGGGAAATAGAAAGTTCGGAAGGAATATGCTTGGTATACCACTACTTGAAATTGCTGTTAGAAATTAGTTGACGTTTGGTATGATTTAAAACGTCCTTCCAGTGGTTGCTTAATTTGAAACTATCCTCTCGGTTGAAGGTATGCCTGTATTTGTATATCTGAATGGCTTGGTGAACACATCTCTGGTGATAACCTATAGGTTTACAGAGAACCTTGGTATCGGAGAAGACAATCTCATGATCACCCATAGCGTTGTGACAATGATCAGCCACAGCAGAAGAATTCGTTCTGCCGTGTTTCAAATCTGATTTGTGCTCGCGAATTCGGTCAGAGACATGTCGCTATGTCTCCCCGATATAGCAATCACCACAGGTACAACTCAATTTGTAAACCCCGGGGTACTGTAAGTCAGGAATGACATCCTTCACGGATGGGATCAGATCACGAATTTTGTGTACTGTATTGAACCGGACCTGGATCTTGTGTTTGTTTAGAATTTTGGAAATATTTTAGTAACGCCTGCTATATATGGTAGTGTGATGGTTTTGACCAGAGTATCAAGTGGTTGTTTCTGTATGGAGGGAGAAACAGCTTGGTGGATGGTACGGTCAGAGTATCCATTCCTTTTGAGGGCCAGGTGTACATGTTTTAATTCACTGGTCAGGTGGTGTTGGTCCGAAATGCAATGAACCCAATGGTATAAAGTTTTGATGAGATAATTCTTTTGGGCTGGGTGGTGGTGGGAATCAGGTTTCAAGTAGGAATCTGTGTGGGTGGGTTTCCTGCAGACAATGCCCCAATGAGCCATCAGGTCTCCTCTCAAACAGAACATCTAAGAATGGTAGCTTGCCATCTTTCTCCACTTCCATGGTGAATTTGATGGCGGGATGTCTGGAATTGATGTGGTGTAGGAAAAGCTCAAAGCTGGGAGGCTATGTGGCCAAATGACGAAAGTGTCATCCACATATCTCTTCCCCTGGGAAGGTGTGAGGGTGGAAGTCTGGATGGCGTCTGATTCAAATTCCAAGTAAAGTAGGTATTGTTGAGGCAGTGCCTAACCAGTGCAGGTGTATCGGCGTCTAGTCCATGTTGGACCACATTTTCAATTATTTCAATGGTATCAGGTACTGGGACCTTGGTGAACAAAGAGACCACATCGAAGCTGACAAGGATATCGTCAGGGGACAGTACAACGTCTTTGACCATAGAGACCAATTAGGCTGAGTTAAGTACTGCTGAGGTGGTCTTGTCAGTGAAAGGCAGCAAGGAATATGACAGAAAACGGGCTAGTCTATAGGTAGGGGAGTTGATCGTGGATACGATGGGTCGTAGTAGGAGCCTTCTTTATGGATCTTGGGAAGACCATAGAATCTAGGGAGTCTTGCAGCAGAAGGTTTTAGGGAGGGACGTTTAGTTGGGTCGATTAGGGAGGTCGAACTTGTGATGATCTTGTTGGTTTTTATCGCTAGGCTATTGGTAGGGTCATTTTTAATTTTTGAGTAACTTCCATCGTTGAGCAGATTCTGGATTTTGTTGTTGTATGAATCTTTATCCATAATTACAGTAGCATTGCCTTTATCGGCTGAGAGGATGACTATATCACTTGTTTTTTTTTTAATTCGCGAGTTCAGAGCGTTCATTTTTGCTGATGTTACTAATGGGTTTCTTAGCATTCTTAAGAATAGGGGCTATTTCAGCTCTCGCAACGTCTGCTTAGATGTGTCCCACGCCTTTGAGGGCTACATCGACCTGAGAGATGATATCATCTACTGGTATGTGTTTTGGGGTGACAGCAAAATTCAGTCCCCTAGCCAGTACTGTTTTCAGAATGTCCGAAATCGGCATGCTACTCTGATGAATGACGATTTTGTTGACGTCGAGTTTTGTTATATGTGGAACTGGGTTCTTCTTTAATAGCTGGTTGAATTTAGAAATCAGGTTAGCTTTACATTTGACTGACAGTGAATCAGCAGAAGAAGCAGTCATGTTGTCTATGTGATTCCAATCCGCACCAACCGGCATGTGCACCCGCATGTACACCACCTCTACACCGTTCATCATGCTAAGTCGGCCAATCAAATGCTAATTTTTATGCTAATTCCTTTGTGAAGGCACCTTGTTTCCTCGCACACAGCTTAACGGTCGCGGTCTGAGCGTGGCTGTGTTTCACTCCAGCGCTGTCCTCGAGACGGCCTGGTTCCTTCACCTGATGAAGGCCGCTTGTGTTGTGGCTGAAACGTCGTGATTTTTGTTGTTTTATTATTTACCTACGTGACTTTACCGAATAGAACCAAAGAGTATGGATCCTTGCAGTCACGAAAGCTTTAAATCTAGAATTGATAACCTCTACGGGGTTATCAATTCTCGCTTTCACACTCATTTCTTCTGCTGTATCTTCTTCAAATTCTAAACAGATTCTGTTTAAGGCCAGCCTATCTTAAATCTCAGAGAGGATAAGGCTACTCCGATTTGAACTCGATACTTTAGACAGGACTCTCCTACAAGCTCATTTAATGTTAACACAAAAAATGTCACCTTCTGATTGGAATCACATAGACAACATGACTGCTTCTTCTGCTGATTCACTGTCAGTCAAATGTAAAGCTAACCTAATTTCTTTCTGATTGAGAGGGGGTCAAATATATAACATTTTTGACATGTGTTTTTTCTGGATTTTGTTGTTGTTATTCTGTCTCTCACTGTTCAAATAAACCTACCATTAAAATTATAGACTGATAATTTCTTTATCAGTGGGCAAACGTACAAAATCAGCAGGGGATCAAATACTTTTTTCCCTCACTGTATATATAAATAAATAGTGCATATTTAGTGTATTATTGAGTGCATGTTTACGTGCTCTAACCCAAAAATCTCGATTATGGACTCAAAAAACCGCTGGGAGACTTCTCACTCAGACCCGTAGCAAGACGATATCGCCCCAATATTAAAATTGTTCAAATATCCCCCAAACGAGTCCAGGATCAATTTAAAGATCATACTCGGCATTCTGAAGGTCCTCCGTGGTCTGACAATGATCACGTTGCCATGTTTACGCTTCTTACAAATATTTTTGCATCGTTGAATCGATCACCAAACCCAAGTGACGGTAATGTTACGGTAAAACAAATCTCAGTGGGTGACCTCTGGGCAGAGCATGACCTTTCAAACAGACGACCAATCGAGTGAAATAAACATGGGAAACGCACCTCGATGAACAGGCTGACTTCCCTGTGTGTTTGGACAAACTCATTCATCACAGGCAAAACGAACATGTCCCGAATGCCCACGTCCTTCAGGAACTGCATCTGGAGGTGTTGGCACACCAATTGCATCACCTAGCAAAAGAGGAAAACAGCAGGAACGACGTGAATACATCATCGCCATGCAGCAGTCTACACCCGTCAATTTCTCACAGCGGTAGTCAGGTCCTTAGGTGTCTGGGAGCACAAGGCAGGTGCAGGTGGGTGAGTCATAATTTCCATTCCTGACGCCAAAACTTATTTCAGGCTGTGCAAGAGATAATGACATGGGTTGTCACACAAGCCACTTAGAAAGCTGCCATGCTGTTAATGGTTAGTAAACTGAACTCACAGACCAGAGGTCGCTAAATGGGTACACCACAGTTAGCTGATCGGCAAGTCACGTGTGATGCAGCAAAGTGTGGCTTTCAGCCGGCTCTTCCAACACATCTGGTCAACGTGGAAAAGTAGAATATGGGACCTTCCTGGTGTGGACTAATCAGTTTCAAAGACAATTCATATATTATAAGAGCATGTTTCCATGTTCACCACAAGTACGTGTGGTTAATGCAGACAGGATTCCTTGAATGAGGATTCTGTTTGGTGTTTTAACATCTTGACACCTGTTGTATTGCCAGAAAGGGTAAAACCGATTGTTATATGGAAAAGTAGACCAAATACTCGTAAAGAGTTCGCTCTCATGAAAGTCTTTTCACCAGCGGTGGTGTGACCAAGCAATTGCAGAGCTGCACTTTTATATAAGTCAGGTCAGAGCCAGATACACATTGGAGGATAAACATCCCACGGTGGCTGGGCAATTGTTGTGCAATAATGTCAGGTCAAACTTACTTAGAATATTTACAGGTGCGTTTTATTCATGCCGTATATATTAATGCACACATTGTGTAGTAGTGGTATTATTATTAAACTCACCTTTAATGACGATGACCATAAACATGATTAAGAGTGTGACTATTAATGAATGTGCGACTGTACGATGGGGACGTAGCGGAGGGGCCCCCCACGGTGAGCGGTGACGCAACGCGCGCAGTGGCCCGCGTCACGTGGTTGGCACCTCACGTGCACAGAGCGAGGCAGGCAGAGCCAGAGGGAGGGGGGGGGCGGCGTTGCCTAGGCGACGTTGGCGTCCTCGCGGTCTACTCCACGGTCAAGCTGCGTGTCACTTGGTGACCCCCCCACCGCCTCTTACTGGACACCTGTGAGTGAGAGCTTGATAGCGCTTCGGATTTTGATTCCGAGTACAGTGTGCACAGCACCTGTACGGCGAGTCCTCGTTTAACGCAGTAGATGCGTTCCTGAAAAGTGCCGCGTTAAGCGAAAACTATTTCCCCCGTAATGAATGTCCACGCGCAGTCAGAATTGGGTTACAAATAACTTGAGGGGATGCCGCCGTGTTACCGTCTCGTCTCGCTCAACCGCGCAGCTCAAGAAAGTAGTTCGGCGTCGACCGCTCACAAGTCGCCTTATGGCGGTGCGCGTTCCCTAAATGAAGGCAACCGCATTATAGCGTGAACACGCGGGACAGACCCAGTTGTCGTGTGCGGGTCAACTCCCTGAGATAAACTTGCTGCCGACTTCATGCGTTGTATACGCCCAGTGCTCAGCCAATTGTGAGCGTCGCTCCTCTGCCCTCTGTTGTTAATGGAGGGAGACTGCACCCAACTGCCAAGTATCATCCTTCACGAGCCTCTTCAAAACGCTCACCTTGACACCGCTGGAAGCAGTCATCGACCTTGACCTCACCCCGCTTGCACCAATCGCACAACATCACAGCGTTGACTCTCAACTGTTACTTGTGTAGAGGGGGTCAGATTGTCCAGACATTCGGTTGATACTAATAGGGTTTATTTGCCAGTATTGTAGATTATTTGAATTACATTTGTTTGGGCGTCAGGGTGGTGCAGTGGTCACGCCCGTGCATGGCATCTTCTGAAGGAGTGCCTGGTTTCACTTTCCTAATTCTGGTCCCTTTCTCTGCAAGGGTTTACTCCCATAGCAAAACAACAACAAACACATACAATGTAACTGGTACTAGCCAAACATCTGGGATTGTTTTTGTTATGCTGCCTTGCCCAAAATGGCATTTGGTGATAAAAATTTTTGGCAGGAATTGATGCACTAATGCAATTTGAACTCTTTTATATTTTTATTTCATGACTTGCTTAGCGTTCATATTCTTGGTTCTTTCGGTAAAGTCACGTAAATAGAAAACAAGAAATAAAATTCAAATTAAATAAAAAAAATAAATTAAAAAAATAACAAATAAAAAATAAATTGAAATTAATAAAAGCAAAAAACCCACGATGTTTCAATCGCAACACAAGCGGTCTTTATTTTATTGTTTTTTTTTTCTATTTACGTGACTTTACCGAAAGAACCAAGAATATACATTCCTGCAGTCACGAAAGTTAAGTAAAAATTTGCTTCGCGTTCCCTTACTTTGCCCTCCCATCTGTTTGTACTGTTGTTTGTTGTTGTAACTTTCTGACTCGCCCCGACTGGACATCTGTGAAAAAAAGAGCTTCATAGCTCATCAGATTCGTCCAGCCTAATTAAAGATTCTGATTTGGACATTAACTGACCCAGTTTTCGCGTGGAGATCACGGCCAGGATGCGGAACAAAGGGACCCCTGGTCACACTTACGTGGAATGCCTAGGGCATTGCACAGCATTTAAATGGACTAGTTTCGTGAGATTTAGTGGTGGCTTAGGGAAGGCCTTTATTCAACAATGTATAGCATGTATATCATGGCCGATAAGAATTTTTATAGTCATACACCATAGCCCACGATTTCCTGCACCGTTCATTCACTTGAGGAGACTGCGCATGGTGGAGATGGATGACCCTCGGTATCCTGTCCCAAAGTGATTCCAGTGGTTCAGGTAGTGGAAGAGTTGCTAGAGCTTCTGGCTCTTGCCGAAGCCTTGTGACTTTGGGATGAGAGCGTGGTAGGATGAGTGAAGCGTGGAGCTAAAGCTCCTGGAACATCCTGCACCCAAACAACACCAAACATTCAAAATCCTACAATGCTGCTGTTCCAGCACGAACAACATAACAATGAACAACATTTTCACAAATTCAACGTAATGCAGGAAATTGAGTGGCTCGAGGTTAATTTCAATGTCAGAGCACCGAGCTAATGCCATTGAGGTCCTCCGTTCAAAATTCAGTGAGCCATCTATCAACAAACGTTCCTGCGAATTGAGGGCAGGAATGATGTGGTCTCAACTTGGTCACCAATGGCTGCACAGTAAACATCATGTCAAATGTGTTTTTGTTCACTGAAGCATATCCCAGCTCTGAGGGTTTGAATTCCATTTGACATGTAATGAATTATCTTCAGCTTGGATTCCTGGTAAAGCACATCAGTGGCAACTTGTCTCTGAAACAGGGGTTCCTTGTTCGACAAACTGTGTTTCTGGAACATTCAAGCATCCTCAAGTGCCGTGGATAAGTAAAAGTTTTATCGTTCCACTATTGTTATGTGCACCGTATCAGCTTTAACAGGATTTGCCCAAAAAGCCTTAGCAAGGAAGTAATGAGTCTTTGTAAGTTAGCAAATAGAGAGGGTGGAGACCTCAGCATGTAGACATCTCAACCACAACTCTACCTGGTCTCTGTTATTTATTTAATGAGCCAGCCCTTGCCACACTGAGGTTATAAGAATGAACCTTGCATGCCACAGACAGGGCAGTGAACGGCAGTTGCTGCTATTGTTTTGGTTGTTTGAGTTTTTTCTTACCCAGCGATGGCAAGCTCGTACTCCGAGTGCCCATAGAAGGAGGCTGGGTCAAAGATGACAGGCCCTTCATTAATCTCTGCAGCGTTCCCAGTCCATAGGTCACCGTGGAGCAGTGCCGGAACCACCTCTACGTCCCGGAAAAAATCCCCCAACCGAAGCTGCACACCACGCAAAAAACAACACCACTTTATTCATGATAACGTTTTTTTCGAGTTAGATCGCATAAATTTACATGCGTCGTACACCCACCTCCAATTTCCATTAGGCAATTGCCAGAAGCCAGAACGCTTCTGGCAATTGCTTGATGATGCTGGTTGTAATCACCAGCGAAAGGTCGTACTCATTTTAAAATGTTCCGCGTTTCCTCTCTAACACACAAGAGTGCCGAGCAATAACATAAATGGCACGTTCTGTTCATGCCAGAAACATTACTAATGGGCTGTGTTGGGTGGATGTGGGTGTACCACGCATTTACACTTACGCTATCTAAGCCAAAAAAAACTTTATCATGAATAATATTGGTCGCGAAAGCCTGCGTGTGAAACACCACTTTACCTTTAAAGTCACCTCGAAAACCCACTGCGATCAAATGGGTTTCCCATATGGCTGTGCACATGATGAGCTACACTGCTGCATGTATTAACTCTTTCCTGCTCCGAGATGACTGCAAATTGCGGGGTGCATCCCGTTCACCGCTGAATCTCGTGTACGTCATCGGAACGTAATAGGAAATAAATATTAAATAACTTTATCGGTACCGAGGATCCCACAAGGCCGTGCGGGAAGGTGGGTAGCACAGTTTGGTACCAGCTATAATAGAGTGCTGTCCTGTCGCTACGGTGCTCTGCGGCGAGTACAATGTCTTTAAAAACAACGGCGCTATGCCTCTCTAAATAAAATTACCGCTGAACCGCTTGCACGTTCCGAGATTCGGTGAACGAGACCCATCCTGAAATGAGCAGTCGTCTCGGAACAGGAAAGGGTTAAGGGCGAGAGTGAAACGGCTTACGAACCTGAAGCCGAGACCAGAGCTCGCGGGTTTCCCGTTCACCGTAGTCCTTCTCTATCATGTCTGGCTGAAGCTGCAGTCGCTGCCGTGAGAAGAACGTCACCCAGTCCTCCTGCCACTCATTCAGCTGGTGGCATAAATATAGTTTTATTACAGACATTTAAAAACATAAGCAAATAATACCTACTTTATTTGGCCAATCCTTGACCTAAAACAGTGATATTCACTCATTTTCGGAGGCGGGCCACTTTCGCGAATAAGACATTATCAGTGAAAGAGCCATCTCACATTTGAAACCATTGGGGGGTTTGACAGCATGATGGGGTGTTTTCACTTGTGTGTATTGTCGGGGACTGCACGTCAGGGGTCGCAGTAAAAAGGACACCAGGGACTGCCACCGGCCCGCGGGCCTTGCAATGAAGAACACGGTCACCCAGAAACGTTGAATTTTATGTACAAATGGCTGGGTAATTCTTAAGACATAATTCGACACTCATGTTATGTACCGATTATCATGCTGTAGTCTTTGAACATCTCATTTTAGCCACCAATTGATATCCTCATAAAAAATTACAACAGCATTGATCCTAACGATAGGTTCTGCGCTTAATTCCCGCACCTCCGTTTAGCACGGTTGGCTATGTACGGTGGAAAGGAAGTTCAACATACATTCATACAAGTCTGTCAAACCCGGCTGAGTGTAATTGGTAATTAGCGAAAACATAACTGATTATGTGAACACTGGTTATGCAAGATCGATCTCTGCGGGAACTTGAGTGACATCTGGTGATGTCAGTTGTAACTGTGTGCCCTGTTATCAATGGTACAACTGTGTGCAATGGAAGAAAATATATGCATTTTTTTATCAAATATATTGTTTTATAAATGTGTGTACTTATGCAAGATAAAATGTACGTCAATCTAGTTCTTCTTAAAATGTAACCTTAAACCAATGTTACCATCATCAGTGGTTAATAGACTATTACACAAAGGACTCTCATATTTCTACGATGTAATACTAATTAGACTGACATCTGAACAACAGCTGATTTCACCGCTCCATGATAAAACTAATTTAATCAAGTAAACATTATTGCCGCTCCTATAAAACTTTGGTCACCCAGGCTGTCCTTCAACAAAAGGGTATATTAAATCTATAATATGCTTTTTTCTGGGTTAGATCGCATAAAAATAAATGAGCTGTTAAACCTACCACCACCTAACAGCCAATTAGTAAGGTTGTCACGTAAACGGAACATGCCAATCCGCTACTAGTACAGCATACTGAAGTGTTGGAGAGAAAATCCACAACATTTACAATCTGAGTATGACGTTTCGCCAGTAATTACAACTATCATCATTAGGTGGACAGCCAAATTCGTAGAGAAATCCTCCTGTTTCATTCCTTGGAGGGATAGATGTGATGACATCACTTGTGAGCCCTTCACGAATTGGAATGTTCTGTTTATGTGACAAACCTTACGAATTGGCTGTGTCGGTGGCGGGTATAACAACAAATTTATATTTCAACGATCCAACCCAAAAAAAACGATATTATGGATATTGGCCGCGAAAGCCTACGTGTTAAACGGGTATATTAAAATTTAAATGGGCTACAACCAGTCTCATGACTTTAAAGCGGAGATCACATGGGGGATGTAACCACAGCATATAGCCGTATGAAACCCACATACCCTACATCCTCCTGCCCAGGGTCCATACCTGTTGGGAGAAATTCAAGACTGAAATTTTTATCAAAATCTGTAAAGCACATGAGAACCTTAATTTAGCAGTCTCAAACTGACTGGGACCCCTGTCGTGACGGAGCAGCTGAACATTGCACAAAATCATCAACGCATATACAGATATATACCGAGGGTGACCAACTTTCCTGACCCTACCAGCAGCATACCATAATCTTCAGATGGCCGCGGGAGCCACAAGAGATAAAGATTAGCCATACAGAAGTTGACTCGTGTTGACTGGCTGTGGAATTTTGAGTTTAGAAATCTCAGTGCCCTGGGAGTACTCATGGCCTGCCTCCGATACCAGATTGTTCTCACTTCATATAAAGTTAAATTGAAGAGTTACAAATTAGCAGCGCCTCTGCAGAGCCACACTTGAACTGCCCAGGAGCCACATGCAGATGCCGAGCGATGGTCTGGCCAACCATGGTATTTTCTGTACATTATAGACTTGTAAATCTAGCGTATATAAAAAATTAGCTGGAAACATTTATTTTAGCATTTACTCTATTGCCCTTTAATGAATGAATAGCAAAACTACATGAACTCTCTCCTAAAGCCTTCTTTTGGCTAGCAGACCTTGACATTTATCTCCTGAACATATTGAGATTATATTCTTGGTTCTTTCGGCAAAGTCACGTAGAAGGGGAATAATACAAATAAAACATAATATAATAAAATTCTCACGACATTTCGGCCACAACGCAAGCAGCCGTCCTCAGGTCCTCACTGGGCAGTGAACACTAGGCAGTGTTCATTAAGACGCTGTCTTTCCGACAGCTCTGTTTCTTCATCTGAGGACGTCTGCTTGCGTTGTGGTCGAAACTTCGTGAAAATTTTATTATATAATGTTTTATTTGTATTATTTTATTATTTCCCTTCCACGTGACTTTACCGAAAGAACCAAGAATATGAATCCCTGCAGTCACGAAAGCTTTAAATCGAAAAATATTGCGATTAGCAAAAATATAAAGGGACGCAATGTTGAATGCTCTAAGTCTCCTTTGCAGAAGAGTTTGCCCTGATGGACTTAAATAAAGATACTTTTAATAGCCATAATTCATATATTACCCAACATAATTCATATTCTGAAAAGTACATTGCACACACATGAACAATACAGTTCCCTTCATCACAAAGATGGCTAAAACAAAGAGATGAATGTGATTAGGTGTGGAAAAGCATGACCGCTGGCTGGCTGGTTGTGTTCATGTATGAAATAATGACAGCATGTGTCTATCTCATTCACTAGCTCAATCGCTTTATTTTTACGATTAATAAACAGCTGTATGAAATGTGTTTGTTTACACACAAATCGCCTGTTTACACATATTCATTAGATCCAATTAGCATGCCTACTCTCAGTGCGAAGGAATGTCAACATAATACATAGTTGACATGATGCTAGGGTTGGATCGGTGGGCCTAGTTTTCCACATGTTTTACATTTTCATGATTCAATACCGAGTTTTCTCTTCCTTGTGAAGCCTCTCTCCAATCTTCCTGTTGTGAAGGTGCATTTCAGCCAGATGCTGCCCCAACAAGCCTGAGCCCCTGTCAGAGTGTACAACACAATAGACCTGTCAAAGAAAACATTAACTTTATCATGTCAACAAACCCCAAGTAATAATTCATATGCAAACTAAACTACATCATATTTGTCCAGGTGGTCTGTGGCCGAGAACCTCGCTTGAAAATACGAATATATCAGTTCACATTCTGGTTTGGGTGACTCAAAACAATATTCTTCTGGGGTTTATACAATGAGTGTTAATTCCTGGGAAGTCAATCCTATGTAGACTATAAATGAAACCATTTTTTTATTTTACCAGAGCTATTTTTCAGAACCGACCTGGCCACAAATGATAGCCTAACGAAGTGGCTTATCATATAGAAATTTATAGCAGCCAAATGCTCAAAATACTCATGTTTCTAAATGTGCAGGGAAAAACTGGAGAAACTGGAGAAAGACCTGCACGACCACGGGGAAAACATGAAAACTTCAAATATACAGCAGGCGTCAAGGTCGGGATCGAACCTACGAAGTTCAATATACCAGGCGAGGTAGTTAACATCTCCTAGCCACCATGGCGCCCCATTCTCTGACTTATCCACCCACCCACCCACTCGTAAAGCCACCCACCCACTCACTCACCCTGCCACGTACCGAACCTCTAAACCAGTGGTTCTTAACCTTGTTGGAGGTACCGAACCCCACCAGTTTCATATGCGCATTCACCGAACCCCTCTTTAGTGAAAAATAAAATGTGATTTTTTTCAAATTCAAGACATAGATATGTTTTTTACTGGTACACAAAATGAGCCGTGCATGAACATTACCTTGTTCAAAGAATAAAACCAACACAATGCATAAACTCACAACAAATTACATACCTGGAAATCAATGTGACTTCTGCTGTTGCCTTTGAGAGATCAGTTCAGATATGCGTGGCTTCACCTTGGCAAGTGCCACTCTCATGTCATTTTCACAGCAAAGTCTGTTCCTTTTCTTCGTTTTTATGTCCAGCATCCTCGAAAAGGATTGCTCACAAAGATATGTTGTAACAAATGGTATAAAAAAATCCAGGGCTTTCTTAGCAATAACTGGATACTTGTTCATTTGTCGACACCAAAACGTTGAGAGCGTTGTTGTTCTGAAGAGTTGCTGTTGAACCTGGCTCTGCTGAATTTCAATGATTTCGTCGAGGAATTCATCATTGACATCTGCTGTTTCAACAGCAAACGTGAACGGCTGTCTCACCCATGCTGGATATGACTCTCTTGTAGGGAAATATCCGTCGAGAGACTTTGCAAGCTCATCTAAGTGCGTGGCAATTGTTTGCTTCAGTTCCGTGGATACAGAAATATCTCCGATTCCAGACACATCTTCGATCTTACTTGCACAGTCGTCCAGAAGCGGGAAGTTTGCGAAGTTATTGTTCTCTGTTCGTCGTTTCCATAACGGTAGCTTTTTTTGAAAAGCCTTCAGGTGTTCTTCCGCTTCCATGATATTGACTCCACCACCCTGCATCTGCTGATTGAGATGATTGAGAGCTGCGAATATATCAGCCATGTACGCTAAAATGAGAATGAACTCAGGATTTTTGAAGCAATCTGCATGGCAGTGTTGGTGCTCTTGCAAAAACAGGGCTAATTCCACATGCATGGCAAAAACACGATTCAGCACCTGTCCCCGGGATAACCACCGAATATTAGAATGGAGCAGAAGTACCTCAAATTCAGAGCCCATTTCTTTACACAGCTCACTGAAGATGCGGTGCCTCAGAGCACTTTTTCGCACATAGTTCACACATTCCACCACAGTTTTTAATACTTCTGCCATTTTTGGAGGTAAGGTTTTTGTTGCCAACGCATGCCTGTGCAGAATACAATGCGTCACAATGATGTGTGGTGCATCGGCATTTACTAGCGCACCAAAACCAGACTTTCTTCCCAGCATGACTGGAGCTCCGTCCGTACAAACTGCAGAAACCATATCCCATGAAAGATTGTTGTCTCTGAAGAAGTCATCCACAAGCTTCTTCACATCGGCTGCCTTCGTTGTTGTTGTAAGAGGCTTACAAAATAAAAACTCTTCTTTTATCATGTCGTCTTTCACATAGCGTACAAAAACAGCAAGCTGGCTTAGATCAGAAACGTCTGTGGTTTCGTCGAGTTGAAGGCTGAATTTTGCCGGGCTTGAAATCAGATCCGCGACTACTTGAGCCAAGATGTCTTTACTCATGTCTTCTATTCTGTCACTGACGGTGTCATTTGAAAGGGGAATTTGGGATAATTTACCTTCGGCCGCTGTTCTGAGTATCAGATTCGCCATCTTTAATGCAGCTGGTTTCACAAGTGTTTCACCAATGGTGTGTGGCTTGCCCTGCTTTGCGATCAGGTAAGCAACTTCGTACGATGCTGTCAGGATCGGTTTGTTAACAGGTACAAATCCAAGAGCAGGCAGAGTGGCCCTTTCATCGAATCTGGCTCTCTTCACCCTGAATTCAGCAAGTGTTGTGTTCTTGTATTCCCCGTCTCCATGCAGCTTCAAGAAGTGTTCCTTTAGTTTTGCTGGTGCAAGACTAGAGTTGCTCAACTTGGCGTTGCAAATCATGCAGATAGGACGCTCACTCCCATCACGTTCCGTGATACATGAGAATCCATATTGTACATATTCGTCCGACCACTTTCTTCTTTTGCCCGACATAGTTAGCATCGATAAAATATTAAAGAAATCACACGACGTACGACAACAACAGTCACACGTTGACTACTGAGTACGCACTAAATTCCCCGCAGCGCTGATTGGCCAAGCAGTGTAGCATGATCATCTGCAGCCAGTGATGGCCAAGCGGGCCGTGTGTGTCATCACACATTTACACAATAATTCAAGTGTGTCCGGACCTCCGTGGCGGGGGCTCTGCCGAACCCCTGAGATCGACTCACCGAACCCCTGGGGTTCGATCGAACCCAGGTTAAGAACCACTGCTCTAAACCAACAACTCAACCACCCACCCACTAATCCAACCTCTCACTTACTAAACCAGCCACTCACCAACCCACCGACCCACTCATCCACCTATTCACTTAAAATAGTTCAACTACAATTGAATTATTTTAAATTCACCAGGTAAGACCCACTGAGCTATACAGATCCTTGTCGGCAACGACGTGGCAAACAAATGATAGCTCAAACAAGTGGCTTATCACGTGGACATTTATAGCAGCCAAAGCCTCTAAATGTATATTTCTAAATATGCATGAAAAACTCGGAGGTCCCAGAGAAAAATCCATGCAACCACAGGGAGAACATGCAAACTCCAAATATACAGGCGTCACGATCGGGACCGAACCCACGATGTCCTATACAAATGGCGAGGGAGTTAACATTCCGCTACCCTGGCGCTCCACTCTGACTCAGCCTCCCACCCACCCACTCAAACACCCAGCCAAGCACTCATGAACCCAATCACCCTGGCACCCACTCAATCGCGAAACCCACTCACTCATCAACACACCCAGCCACTCACTTAACCACTTACCTACGAACCCACCTGCATACCCCCCACTCACTAACTCAACGACCCACTCACTCAACACTCCACTAACCCACCCACTCACCTATTCATGCCCCAAATCACACACTGACCCATCCACCCACTTAATCTATAACTCATGCACTCACCCACCCACCTGCTCACCAGCCACTTATCTACTCACCCACCCACTCATCCTGCCACCTACTCAACCTCTAAACCACCCACGCACCGAACTACCCACCTACCCAATCACCCATCCAATAAACTACAACTAAACTATTTTGTATTTTACCAGGTAAGCCCCACAGAGCTATATAAAACATTTTTGAAGTGATATGGTTACAACTGATACGTGAACGAAGTGGCTTATCAAGCTGGCATTTAGTGCAGCCAAATCTTCTAAACAAATATTGACTCTAAATGCGGAGGGATAAATCTGGAGGACCGGGAGAAAGATCCACGAGGACACAGGCAAAACATTAAAACTCATAATATACAGGCAGCAGGGTCAGAATCGAAGACACGATTTCCTGTATACTCAGTGAGGTAGTTAATATCTCACCATAGTGGCACACCGCTCTCTGACCCACTCACCCAATTACACACTAACTCACCCACTCAACCTCCCACATTAACTTACCCACCCACCAGTCACTCCCCCATTCACCCAACCACCCCCTCACTCACCCAACCACGCACCAACTCACCTACCCACTAACTCACCCACCCATCTTCTCCCGCACTCAGCCAGCCACCCGCTCAATCACGTGCCGACTAACTTACTCACACACTCACCGACCAAATCACCCATTCACCCACTCACTTACCCACCCACAATCTCACTACCCAAGCCAACCACCCAGCCCCTCACTCACCCACTTATCCAATCACTCACTACCCCACACACTCACCCAACCACTCGCTCACTTACCCATACGCTAACCCAACCACTCACTCACCGACTCACCCACCCACTAACTCATCAAAATGAATTCTCAACCACTCACCCAACCACCCACGCAATCTCATACCCACTAACTCACTCACCTACCCATTTATGCACTCACGCACCCACTTACTCACTCACTCACGCACCCACCAACGAACCCACCTACCCATCTCTTCACTCATTCACCCACCCACACAGTCAATCACTCACCTACATACCTACCCACTAATACTCACCCACTCATCCAACAACGAACTCACCAACCCACCCATCGACTCACTCACTCAGGTACTAACCCACTCAATTTCTAACCCACACACTAACCACCTAACCACCTACCCACACACTCACTCACCCACACACTCACTCACTCATCCACCCACCCAAACATCCACTCACCCACCAACTAATTCACCCACCCACTCACTCCCTCATCCATCCACTCACCTACTCGCCCATCCACTCACTCAATGAGCCACTCACCTTCTCACCCAGTACTTACACATCAACTGACCCTGCCACCCACTCAATTTCTAACCCACCCACTCACCCAACCAGCTGCCCACTCCCTCAGCCACTCACCTACTTACCCACCCCACTTACACATCCACTTACCCTGCAATCCACTCAATTTCTAATCCCCCACTCACCCAACCACCCGCCCACTCATCTACTCACCCATTACCACGGAATTATTCACCCACCCATCAGTCAACCACCCAATAATTCAACCACTCACAAACTAAATCACCTATGAATTAAACCACCCACTACCTCAACCACCACTAACTTAACCACCGAGCCACTCACCCACTCAGCAAGCGACCCACTACTATATCTCTAACCCAATATCTCACTCACCCACCGCCCACTCACCTACACACGTATGCACTCACTCACACACCGCTCACTCACCTACACACTAAATTATGTTTATTTTACCAGGTGAGGCCCAATGAGCTACATAGCTCGTTTTCAAAACAACCTTCACCACAAATAAACCGACCATTAAAATTATAGACTGATCATTTCTTTGTCAGTGGGCAAACGTACAAAATCAGCAGAGGATCAAATACTTTTTTCCCTCACTGTACATTGCGGGGGTCACAAAAATATCTCCAAAATCCTGAATAAACACAAGATCCAGGTCCGATTCAACACAGTACAAAAAATCCGTGATCTGGTTCCATCTGTAAAGGATGTGGTTCCAGACATACAGTACCCGGGCATTTACAAACTAAAGTGCCTCTGTGGTAGCAGCTACATTGGAGAAACCATACGACATATATCGGACCCCATCCGCGAACATAAAGCAGACTTGAAACACGGTAGGACGAACTCCTCTGCCGTGGCAGATCACTGTTATAATTCAGTGGGCTCACATGACATTGACTTCTCCAAGACAGAGGTTCTTTGCAAGCCAACCGGCTACCATGAGAGATTCGTTCATGAGGCCATCCACATATACAAGCACAGAGACAATTTCAACCGAGAAGATGGATTCTGGCTTAGTAACCATTGGAAAGATGTTTTAAACCATTTCGGTTCTTAATTGATTGTATTTTATGGTGATTTTCAAACTGCAGCCCTTTCGCTGGCACTGCCTCTTAATACTTCTCACACCACGGTCAATGCTATGGTTGACAACAAGTAGTATAATAATTAATAGTATAACATTGTAATGTTTAACATAACTCATAAGGCAATATATAGCATCGTAATTGCATAATGAATATACATCAGTGTGGTATATAGTTGGGTTCATAGAATAAGACATAGTGTAATATCACAAGTCTAATAGTTTATAATCTAAAGTATAGGGTAGTGTAAAGTAACGCATTGTATAATTCAAAAGTGGAATTTGTCTATGATATGATGTTATACCATGTAGTTTAGATTGGAAGGTATAATATTGTATTATATAGTAGTCCAGTTTACAGCATAGTCATAAGGCAACTCAGGACACAACAGCGCACCTTGGCTGTTGCACTTGCCCCTTTTCTTGTTTCTTCTCTGCCTGTGTTCCCAGCCCCCTCACTCCTCCTCTCCGGAGGTGATGCTGGTAACATGAAAATTCATATTTTAACTCCGCCCACACAGCTTAATAGACGCGGTCCTTGCATGTCAGCGTTCATTCAAGCTCTGTCTTCCGGACAGACCTGTCTCTTCACTTGAAGAAGGCCACTTGTGTTGTGGCCAAAACGTCGTGAGAATTTTATTGTCTTATTTTATTTTATTATTTTATTCCCATTCTACGTGACTTTACCGAAAGAACCAAGAAGATGAATCCTTGCAGTCATGAAAGCTTTCAACCGAAATTTACTTTTTATGTCACCAGGCAAGGCCCATTGAGCTATATAGATCCTTTTCAGAATAGACCTGGCTACAAATGATAGATATACGAGTGGCTTATCACAGATACATTTATTGCAGCCAAATCCTCTAAACGCATGTTGCTTCTAAATGCAGAGGGAAAACCCTGAGGATTTAGAACAAAATCCTGGCGACCACGGGTGAGAACTTACAAACTCCAAATATACAGGCGACAGGGTCGGGATCAAATCCACCACCTCCTGTGTACTAGGCAAAATAGTGAACATCTCACCACCTTGGCGCCTCACTCTCTGACTCAACCATCCACTCACTTACACGCTAACTTACCCACTCAACTTCCCATGTTAAATTACCCACCCAGCCGTCACTCACCCATTCACTCACTCACCCAACCCGTCACTCACCCCTCCGCTCACCCACCCACTCACTCATTAACTTGCCCACCTATCTTCTCAACCACTTACCCAGCATCCCACTCAATCTCATACCAAACTAATCTACACACACCCACACACCCACTCACTGACCCACTCACTTATGCACTCGCCCAACCACCCACTTACTCCCTCATGCACTCACCAACCCACCCACCTATCTCCTCACTCACACACCCACCCCATCAATCACCCACCCACTAACTAGCACCCACACACTCACCTACTCACCCACTCACCGACCCAGCACTCACTCACCGAGCCACTCAATCGCTAACCCACCCACTCACCCACCCACCTGCCCACTCACTCACCCAGTCACTAACGCACTCACTCAATGTATAACCCACCCACTACCCACCTAACCTCCTTCCCACACACTCATTCACCCAACCACATACCCACCCACACTCACCCATACACTCACCTACTCGCCCAGCTGCTCAATTATTTACCGAGCCACTCACCTAATTACCCAGCCACTCACCTACTCACTCACCCACTTACATATCCACTCACCCTGCCACCCAGTCTATTTCTAACCCACACACTCACCCAACCACCTCCCACTCTCTCGGCCACTCACCGACTCACCAAATCACCCACTACCCAAATAACTAATCATCCACCCACCCATCACTCAACCAAACAATAATAAAGCCACCCAGTAATTAAACTACCCATTAACTCAACCACCCACTAACTCAACCAGGTTTATTTTACCAGGTAAGGCCCACTGAGCTATAAATATTGTTTTCAGAAGCACCATCGCCAAAAATTATAGCTCAAAAAAGTGGCTTATCATGTATACATTTATAGCAACCAACTCCTCTATATACATGTTTCTAAATGTGGAGGGAAATATACAGGCATTAGGGTCAGGATCGAACCCACAACCTTCTGTATACGAGGCGAGGTAGTTAACATATCGCCACTGTGGCCCCCCACTATATGACTCTCCCACCCACTAACCCACACAGTCACCCACTCACTTAAACACCCACCGTCACATGCATCCAGGCACTGACTCACCCAGCCACTCAGTACCCATAAACCCACCCAGGCACTCACCCATGCACTTGCCCATTCATCCACCCACCCAATTATCCACACACTAAACTAAATTTTGAATATTTTTTTTATATTTTACCAGGTCAGGCCCACAGCAAAATAGATATTTTTCAGAAGCCACGTGACGACAAATAACAGTTCAATGAAGTGGCTTTTCACGTAGAACGTTATAGCAGCCACATTCTATAAATGCATGTTTCTAAATACGGAGGGACAACCCGGAGAACCCGGAGAAAATTCCACCCGACCATGGGGAGAAGATGCAAACTCCAAATGTATACAGGCTTTAGGGTTGGGGGGAACCTACGAACTCCAATATACCAGGCGAGGGAGTTAACATCTCGCCACTGTGGCGCCTCATTATCTGACTCACCCACCAACTCAACTACTAAAGCCACCCACACACTCACTCACCCACTCACAAACCCACTCACTCACTAACCCACTGACTCATCAACACACCAAGCCACTCACTCAAGAACTTACCTATGCACCCACCTACACACCCACTCACTCTAAATATACAGACATCGGGGTCGGGATCGAACCCATGACCTAGTTTATAAAAGACGAGGCAGTTAACAACTTGCCACCATGGCACTCCACTCTCCGGCTCAGCCACCTACTCACCCACCCACTCACAAACCCACCCACTGGATCTCAAACACACTCACTCACTCACCAATTTACCCACCCACTCACCCTGACACCCACTCAATCTCCAACTGACCCACCCACGCACTCAAAATCCCACCTACCCACTCAACCATCCAATAAACTGAAACTAAACAATTTTTTTTATTTTACCAGGTAAGGCCCACAGAGGTATATCAAGTGACCTGATTACAAATAATAGGTCGACGAAGTGGCTTATCACGTAAACATTTATTGCATTCAAATCCTTTAAACGCATGTTGATTTGAAATGCGGAGGGAAAACCCGGCTATTTTAATGCACACAATGGACCGGAAGGACAAGCGCAAAGGGTTCGCATAATGCGCATGCATAATGTACGTTGACTCATTAATCTCCCCCCCCCCTCCCCACTTTGCATCAAGAGCGCCAAAGTGTGGTCACCACATCTATGCCTCTTTATAAGGAACGAAACAGACTAACTTCTCCACAAATCTGGCTGTCGCCTGATGAAGCTAGTTGTAATTACTGGCGAAACGTTGTACTCAGATTGTAAATGTTGTGGCTTGACTCTCCAACACACCGGTGTGCTGTACTAGTGATAAATTGGCATGTTCTGATTACGTGACAACCATTACTAGTTGGCTGTGTCGGGTGGTGGTGGGTTTTAACGACACATTTATATATTTACGCGATCTAACCCAAAAAAAAACCTCTATTATGGATAATATTGGTCGCGAAAGCCTACGTGTAAAACAAACCCCAAGGAATCAAAAAAATCGACGCGACCACGGAAGAAGATGAAAACTCCAAATATACAGCTTCAGGGTCGGGATCGAATTGATTACATCCTGTATTCTGGGCGAGGGAGTTAACATCTCGCCACTGCGGCGCCTCATTATCTGACTCACCCACTCGCTCAACTACTAAAGCCACCCACACACTCACTCACCCACTCACAAACCCACTCACCCTGCCACCCACCCACTCATACAAATCGGGCATCAATACCGTTGCTTTGTATGATATGTGAAACGAGGAATACTGCAGATAAAATCGAACATTTTGAGCTTGCTGCCGGATCGATTGAGTGGAATCAATACAATTAGTCTCGATTCACGATCAACAAAGACAATATATAGGAAAATCTCTGATCGGTGATTTTGATTGCATCATATTGCAGCGCCCCTTTGATGATGTTATAAAGCACTTGCCCCAACAGTCTGTTAAAGGCTACACGGGGGATCTTTGTGTGCGAGTAGCTCAGATCCTTGAGAGATCTGGACACTGTCCGATCATCAGCGAGCTCCTCCGGCAGGCAAGGCTGAGTTGGCTGTTATCTGTGCATTAAGAGGTGTTAAATATCCCACGCAGAGGAGTCTGCTTACAGGACAGATAAGAGGTTCTTCACGTACCGTGCCCCGTGTCACCTGAACGTTAAATGGGGCCCCGGTAATTCAGTGTCCACCGCTGAATCATCTTTCACCATCACCACTCGTCCATGAAGGCCAATGCGACGAGGCCATAGATAGACGGCGCGTTATAACGGAGGGGGGGGGGACCAGGAGAAACGTCGTACTACGTGACATCACAACACCCTGCACACAACCGTAGTGGCAGATTAGGGTGCGCATCGTTAACGAATATGTGGTGTAAGTGGTTGAGAGTAGATGGGCGGGCACGCCATGGGCTGGAGTGGAGGTGGACTGATGCGGTACGGGAGGATGTGGAGCTGAGTGGGCTTTGCCGACGACTGGTACCAGCGGTGTCGGGATCGGCCTCTGCGAGGGAGGCTCGTGAAGGACGCTTCTACTGGGCAGTTGGAGACAGTCGCCCTCCACCAACAACAGAGGAGTGACGCTCACAACAACGAGCGGAACACCGGATGATAAATATGCAGCAATTTGGCACAGTACAGGGAACAGGTGGTGCATCTGCCAGTCATCTCAGTCAGCCAACCCATGGCACCTGGGTCTGTTCCAGGACCTCCGGTCAGCGAGCCTTCGACACTTCACGTGGCTTCAAAGTGCACCTGGCCTGGCACAGGCGCCGTGGTGACGTCACTGTCACTTATTGGCGAATGGCGACGGTCGATAACGCAGCGGTGGTTGTGAGAATTGCTATTTTGGGGGGGGGGGGGGCGCCAAACCTGACCAGCTGTAAACCTCACGTCGCCTCGCAGCCACACAGTGGCAACAGGGAGTTCTGGATGGGTGCAAGGGGCTGGTAATCCCCCTCCACCTTCAACTAAATAACCACACACGCGAGCCCTTGGGTCTCTCTGTGAGTCGATGGATCTGTGTGTGGTGAGTCTATGGGTTTCTGTGAGAGTCCGTGGGTCTCTGTGTGGTGAGTTTATGTGTCTCTGTTTTATGAGTCTATAGGGCTCTGTGCGAGTCTGTTTGATTCGGTGGTTCTCTGCGTGGTGAGTCTATGCGTTTTTGTATGACTCTATGGGTCTCTATGTGGTGATTCTATGGGTCTGTATGGTGAGTCTATGGGTCTCTCTCTGAGTCTATGGGTCTCTGTGGTGAGTCTATGGGTCTCTGTGTGAGTATGCGTACGATTGAGTCTATGGGTATCTGTCTGGTGAGTCTATGTCTCTGTTTGGTGAGTCTATAGGGCTCTGTGCGAGTCTGTGGATCTGTTTGAGTCTGTGGTTCTCTGTCTGATGAGTCTATGGGTCTCTGTGGTGATTCTATGGTTCTCTGTGCAAGTCTGAGGGTATGTGCGTGGTGAGTGTATAGGTCTATGTGTGATGACTCTATGGGTCTCTACGTGATGGATATCTGTGGTGCACATATCCTGGCACAAGCGCCGTGGTGTCGTCACCACCACTAAGTGGAGAATGCTCCTACCCCTGCTCCTGCTTGTTGTTGTGTTCGGGAAGGAGAGAGAAAACTAGACTAAGGTCCACTGAGCTAAACATCTCTATTTCAGAAGCGACTTGGCACCAATGAGAGCTCAACGAAGTGGCTCATCATCACAGTCACTAAAGTTTTAAGTCAAAACTTTAAACGAATGTTTCTAAATGTGGAGGGAAAAACCGGAGGACCCGGAGAAAAAGTCCACACGACCACGGGGAGAGACAGAGACACGCAAACTCCAAATATACAGCAGGCATCAGGGTCGGGGTCGAACCCACAACCTCCTGTACACCAGGCGAGGTAGTTAGGGGGGAAAGCAGAGACAGCGAGAGGGAGGAGAATTAGTCAAACTCACACTCAGTATTACTAACTAACCATGATACACTCACCATGATACTCACCATCATACTCACGCATTCACCATCATACTCACACACAAGCCCACACACATCAACAGTCGCCATTCACCACTACGTGGCGGTGATGTCCCCACAATAACTCAGGTGCCAAGGTTTGACGGCTGTGCCAGGCTACGTGCAGGAGGAGGCCACGGGCCAGACTCAGGTGCCATGGGTTGACTGCTCTGCCTGGCTAGGTACAAGAGGAGGGCTAGACCCTGGTGCTATGGGTTAACTCGTGTGCCACCACCTGCACAACCACCACAATAACAAACACACAACAATAACCACGACCAACAACTGTAACCACAACTATAATTTAACCACAACTATAATTCCCATCAGCCACACGGCCCTCTGGGAGTGCCTCTCAACAGCAGCAGCAGGGCCGAGCTCTGCTTGAAGCAGCGCCGTGAACTCAGCAGAACATGACGGCTGTGGGCCAGGCGCCTCCTCTGTCTCCCCCCACCGCCGCCACTGCTGATGTGGACACACCGCGCGAGGTTCTCACCTTCAGGCTGAGTCGACGTAGAGGAGGCCCAGCGAGCCGCCGCTTCAGAAGCTTTCGCGAGCCACTGACGGTGGCCGTGAGCGGGAATCCAAATCAGCCGCTCGCCACCCACAATCCACAGCGCGCGCCGCCTCCACTCGGCCCCGGCCTAAGCGGAAGTAGCAGCGGGGGAGGGGGGCGGGGCATGGGGGGTGAGGGGGCGGGTCACGAGGGGGAGAGCAGGGGGGGCAAGGGGGGGGTGAGGGGGGCATAGAGGGGGTTCGTTAGGTGGAGAAAAAGGGGGGGCATGGGGGGTTGTGAGGGGGCATGGGGGGTTGCGAATGTGGAGGGGCGGGGGGGGAAGGGGGGTCACGAGGAGGGGCAGGGTGGGCAGGGGGGTAGTGAGGGGGAGGGAAATGGCGGACCATGGGGCGTGGTCGCGAGGGGGGGGGCAGAGGGGAGGAGCTCAGATGTGAGGGGGAGGAGCTCATGGCTCTGACGTCACGGGGGGCGTGGTTACCTTGGACCACCACCCGCGTCTCGCGCCACGTGATTCCCACTGGCAGTTTGGCCGTTAGAGAGACGCGGACCGACCCCAGAGCAGGAGTGGAACCGAGCTGTGGGTGAGTGGTGGCGGTGGTGGTGGTGTGAGTCTCTCTGTGCGAGTCTGTGTGTGTGACTCTCTGTGTGTGTGAGTCTCTCTGTGTGTGTGTGAGTCTCTCTGTGTGAGTCTGTGTGTGAGACTCTGTGTGTGTGCCTCTCTGTATGTGTGTGACTCTCTGTATGTGTGTGAGTCTCTGTGTGAGTCTCTGTGTGTGTGTGAGACTCTGTGTGTGTGTGTGTGACTCTCTGTGTGAGTCTCTGTGTGTGTGTGACTCTGTATGTGTGAGTCTGTGTGTGTGTGTGAGTCTCTGTGTCTGTGTGTGAGTCTCTGTGTGAGTCTCTGTGTGTGTGTGAGTCTCTGTGTGAGTCTCTGTGTGTGTGTGTGAGTCTCTGTGTGAGTCTGTGTGTGTGTGTGAGTCTGTGTGAGTCTCTGTGTGTGTGAGTCTGTACGTGTGCGAGTCTCTGTGTGCATCTGTGTGTGTGTGGAACGGTCGTAGAGCTGACAGCGCGCCGCGCTATGAACCCGGCGACCCCGAGTTGGATTCCCTCTAAAGGCCAACAGCAGTAACGATTATCTGAACCGGTGCTGGGCCTCCCCTAGGTTGACATAACCTCGAATGAGTACCTGGTGTGGTGTGTAAAGATCGCCACTGGGGAGACAAAGGTGGCCGGGCGTGGTGCTGGCAATCCAACCCCCTCGTGTGTCGTGCCGGCCTTCATACGTACTGCTGGCTAACAGCACTTGCCCCTACAGCCTGTTAAGTCTCTACGGGGATCTTTGTCTTTGGTGTCCCATACTGGCAGGGGGAGGAGTGGTGGTGTTAATGTTGGTGGTATTAGTGGTGGGGGTGCTCGTGATGGTGGTGGTGTTAGTGGTGTTAGTGATGGTGGTGTTGGTGGTATTAGTGATGGTGGTGTAAGTGAGGTGATCGGATGCCATGATAGTCCCCATCTTTAAGAAGGGAGACCGCACAGACTGTAACAACTACAGGGGCATCTCACTCCTCAGTGTGCCGGGAAAGGTCCTGGCAAGGATTATTCAACACTGCCTTACCAGGCATGCTGAGGAGAGGCTTGTGGAGCCCCAATGTGGTTTCAGGAAAGGGTGGTCCTGCACAGATGCCATATTTTCTGTCCGTTTGCTAAAGCAGAGGTGTAGGGAATTCCAACAAGACCTACATCTCTGCTTTATTGACCTGGTAAAGGCCTATGACACCATCAGTAGGCCTGGGCTCTGGGTTCTTCGTGCTTTCGGAGTCCCTGACCCGCTGCTCACGATCTTTAAGGACCTTCATTATGGTCAGCGGACCCGGGTAAAACTACATTGCCGGGAGTCGGAGCCATTCCCTGTTCACCTTGGGGTCCGACAGGGATGTCCTCTGGCTCCAACATTATTTAACATCTATTTCGACCACGTAGTTCGTGAGGCCTTCAGTAGCTGTACCCGAGGAATTTCCATCTGGTGCAGATACAGTGGGAGGCTGATCAATGCCCGGATGCCGTCAAGGGATGGCTCCCTATTGGTCAACCACATTATGTATGCCGATGACGTGATAATTGCGGCTCACTCAGAGGAGGAGTTGGAGGCGCTGCTGCTAAAACTGGAGTGTGCCACTAAGAGGTGGGGCCTTACCATCAGCCCCACCAAAACGAAGCACCTGCCTGGGTATTTTGTACCATCGGGCACTCCACCTCCACAACTCCCAATCGGTGATGGGGCAGTTGTGGAGAGAGTGGAAAGTTTCCCATACCTGGGCAGTGTGCTCATGACCGTCTCCGGTTTAACAGCAGAGGTCTCACTCCGAATCATTCGAGCGGCATTATCTTTTCAGCAGTTGCGTAACGCTGTGTGGAAGCTACCTGGTCTGTCGCTCCACACGAAGCTTCGGGTCTTCTCAGCCACAGTCATTCTCTCCCTTCTCTACGCTTGTGAAACGTGGACCCCCCTAATGGAACATCTTTGCCGGTTAGAAACGTTGAGGCTGGCCTGCCTCCGATCAATCCTGGGTTTAACCAGGCTGGATTGTGTGAGGAGCTCACAAATCCTCGAAAGATCTGGACAAAGCCCCATCAGTGAGCTCCTCCGGCAGGCAAGGCTGCGTTGGCTGGGCCATGTAGCCCGCATGCCCAATCACCGCATGCCCAAGCAGCTTTTATTTGGCCGGATCGAGGGGGCTGAACGGACGCAGCACGGGCTAGAGAAGAGATGGAATGATGTGGTACAGCAGGATGTGGAGCTGAGTGGACTTGCCAATAACTGGTACCAGCTGTGTCAAGATCGGCCTCTGTGGAAGAGGCTCGTGAAGGACGCTACTGGGCAGTTGGAGGCAGTCGCCCTCCAACAACAACGGAGAGCGCAGGAACGACGCTCACAACAACGAGCAGAGCGCCGGATGGCTAAAGCACAGCAAGTTGGCACAGTAAGGGGCACAGGTGGTGCATCAGCCAGTCATCTCAGTCAGTCGACCTGTGGCACCTGGGTCTGCCCCGTGACCTCCTGCCAGCGGGCGGGCGTTCGACACTTCACGTGGCCTCAAGGTGCACATGGCCTGGCACAAGCGTCGTAGTGACATCACCGCCACTTAGAGGCGAATGGCGGTTGTTGTTGTTGGTGTTAGTGATGGTGGAATTTTTGTTGCTGGTGTTAGTCGTGGTGGTGTTAGTGATGGTGGTATTATTGGTGCTGGTAGTGGTGTTCGTGGTGGTCTTAGTGGTGGTGTTAGTGTTGGTGGTATTATTGGTGGTGGTGTTAGTAGTGGTGTTAGTGATGGTGTTAGTGGGGTAGTGTAGCGGTTAGCGTGCTGCGCTAAGAACCTGGCGACCTGGATTTGATTCGCGCTCACGGCCAACATTGGTGACGATTATCTGAACTGGTCCTGGGCCTCATCCTAGATCGACTCAGCCTTAAATGAGTACCTGGTGCGAGGTGCAAACATTGCCACTGGGGAGACAAAGGCGGCCGGGCGTGGTGTTGGCCACCCACCCCCTCGTGTGCCGTGCCGGCCTTCATAGGTGCTCGCGGACAGCACTTGCCCCAACAGTCTGTTAAGGCTATACGGGGGATCTTTGTCTTTGTTCGTGGTGTTAATTGTGGTGTTAGTAGTGGTGTTCGTAGTAGTGGTGTTCGTAGTGGTGGTGTTCGTAGTGGTGGTGTTCGTAGTGGTGGTGTTGGTGGTGTTAGGAGTAGTGTTAGTAGTGGTGTCCGAACAGAGGAGCAACGCTCACGACAACAACCTTTGAGCCGGGCATCTAAAATGCAGCAAGTTGGCACAGTCATCTCAGTCAGACAACTCATGGCACCTGGGTCAGACCTGTGACTGCCTGTCAGTGAGCCTTCGGCACTTCACGTGGTCTCAAAGTGCACCTGGCCTGGCACAGGCGCCGTGGTCACATCACCGCTACTTAGTGGCGAATGGCAGTTGTTGTTTTTTGTGTTTTTCGTATTGTGGGTGACTGGTGAGGATGTGAGTCCGTGTTGATGATGAGAGTCCGCATTGTGACGTGACGTGCGTTTAGACGTGGGTGTGTCACGCCCCTTCAACTCTGCGTGTCCCTCACCTCTGTCTCCCGCTCTCCACGCAGAGACCCGGACCGCGCGAGAGACACCGTGAGCTCTGACCACCCTCGTCTGCAAGTTGCTACCATGGAGGTACATGTGGCTCCTCGACTCGTGTGGTGAAGTATGGGTGGACGTGTGTTCTCCCCACTGCGTGTGCCTACCTGTCACCTGTATACCTGGGTGTGCTTCTCCTTGCCCGCCTGAGTGTGTGCGCGTCTATCAGTGTCTCTCCGAGATCCTGTTGGTGTACGTGCCCGTCTACGCGTGAGCATCTACGACGCTGTTTTCTATCCACTGATGGATGAACGCCTTCCTCCCTGAGACCCTGCTACCCTTCGCATGCTGTCATAGAATAATCCGCCAAGCGCCGATTTCGTCGCACCATCTCTCTGGCGGCTCGGCTCTCTGATGTGTTCCGTTCCTTGGTTGTCGCTCCGTTATTATTCTTGACCGTTAGCCATTGTTGTCCCTCCTAGCCATGGCTCGTCCTGCCCGAGTCCCACTCACTCCTCTTAACAGTTTGAACAATCCCATTGACCTGCGTGTGACCTCGAAATCCACACGTCTTTCATTGTAAATCCAAGCATGGCAACTGATATTGGCCAAATATCCCAACGCTGAGAACTGGCAACATCTCGGCAGGACCCTCCTGAATGTGGAGCCCAGGATGTCAGAGATGCTGGCTCAGTGCTCGCCCACTGCACTTGCTCCAACATCTTAATCAAGCCCATGTGGTGGACCTTTGTCTTTGCGTGTGTAGATCAGCCGAGCTGGAGAGGCTCGGAGTAACGGCGAGTCTTGCACCACGTGGAGTGCGCTGTCCTCAGCGCGCACCGGCTCCATCCGCAGCAAATCGCCACAAGGTAAGAACAGAAATGAGTGACGTCAAGATGGCCACGCTGAATGGTGGGACATCACGACGGTCATGTTTCAAGGGGGACGTCACAGTGACCATGATGCATGGGGGACTTCATGGTGGCCATGTTGCATGGGTGATGTACCGTTCGAATTTTGCCGTTCTCTCGTCTAACACCGGCGAGACACGGTCATAAAGAAGGCTGTCTCTGGTGCAGGCCAGTCAGTTTCAGAGACAATGCCCATATATTATCGGAGCATGTTTGTTTGCATATTTTTCCACAAGTACGTGTGGTAAATGCAGACTTGATGCCTTGCAAAAGGTATCTATTTGGTGTTTGAACATATTAACACCTGTTTTTGTGCCAGAAAGGGTAAAAGCTATTCTTATTTCATAAAATCCTTCTTGCATATCTGTGTTATATTTATCTAATTCATTAACCCCGTTTTCAAACCCAAGCAACCTAAGATGTCCTCAGAGCTGCATATAGCTGGACATCGAACAAAGATGGTCACTGCATGGCACGCTTTCAGATGTGCTTCTGCAGTCATCTGGAATGCTCTTCCGACATTAGGCAGCCACTGGAGCGATGCACTTTTACATCAATAATTTTTGCGAACTTGTTAGTTTGTTGTTTTTCCCCCTCACTTCTGATTAGCAGGGCTGCCGAAGCACAGTTTAACATACGGACATAACTGATATTGGCCAAAACATTCAAATCCCCTGCAAATTCCTCAAATTGGGATCACACAGCAGACGTAATGGCAGCAGCGTCGCCCCCATTCTCTGTAAATCATCTGCAGGAACCTCCTGAAAAGGAATCTTGAGACTTTTTGAGGCTGTGCTGCTTAAACGAAAGATCACCGACAGCTGTTTTTATTCTCTTGCCTGCAGCAATCCTGGCTCTCTTTGGCCCACAAATGACCCACCGGGAGAAGCTGGAGCTTGTCGCCATACAGAAAGTATGGTACTTTGCGCTCAGCAACAGATCCCGGGAACACAACAACGATGGATACGACGACCACGAACATCATTACATTCCGGTGAGACTCGCCACAAAGCCCCCGCCGTGGGGGCGGTCACAGGGCGCAGCGGTCGCGGGGTTCGTGGCTTCTTGTCATTGCAACTTAAGCACCAACCAACCAGAGAAAGCACACGTGCACTCTCCCACACACTTCACAATCAGAAGTTTATTTCCCAAGTTAAGCCCATTGAGCTAAAGAGCTTTTTTTAGGGTGACTCGGCCAGCAGACATCAGAGCATTTCACAATTACAGATTTAAGAAAGCCAAACACTTAATAAAAGCAATTATTTCGTAAAATAATGCTCACATGTTGTGATTTTCAAAATATAGTCAGTCTAAATTTGTGTAATTTTGTGCAGGTCCACCATGAGCACCTTCACTACCGCTATGAGGTGCTGAAGAAGATTGGGCGCGGAGGTCAAGGCCAGGTGATCCGGTGCCTTGACCACAAGATGAACACCCTGGTGGCCGTGAAGATCTTGGTATCACCATTGAGGTAAGAATTCATAGTGGTGTCGTCACAAGGACGACGTTGTCGTTACGTCCAGTGCTGTGGGCGGCCGTGTGATGAGGTGGTGACAACTCGTGCCTCACGTAGAGGGTCCCCGGTTCGACTCCTGACTCGGGTGCCCTCCTGTGTGGAGTTTGTATGTTCTCCCCCTGTTCTGGATCAGTTCACTCTTACATTACATTAAGTCTTCATTTAACCTAGTAGAGGCATTCCTGAAAAGTGCCACGTTAAGGGAAAGCACATTAAGCAAACATAATATCCCCATATATAATGTAACGATAAAGTTTTGCAAGATATAATACATGCACACAGTGATGTGAAGAGACCAATAACGGAGGGCATGCTGTCACGTCACGTGATCATTCCGCATTCCGCCTACTGTGTCATACCGCTCAGCTGTGCAATTTTATAGCGGGCACATTCCACGTTATAATGGGCGCTTTCCTGCATTAGAACAGAAGCATTCCGGATTATAATGGGTGCGGTCCGCGTTATAACGGGAGCCTTCCACGTTATCATGGGCACGTTCCACGCTATAAAAGGCGTGTTCCACACTGTAATGGAGTTGTTCCATGTCATAACGGGCACGTTCCGTGTTATAACGTGTGCGTTCTGCGTTATAGCAGCTACATCATGGGACCTCCTTTGCCAGTACCAAAATATACTCCCAAAGGAGGTCCCATGATGTAGCCATTCACCCCGAGCTCTCATTACTCTGAAAACGCTTGTCTTTGTGCTGTACGCCTTTTGGCGTCGCCTGGTCTAACACCGTTTTTGAGACAAGGCTCAAAAGAAAGGTGTTTCTGGTGTGGACCAATCAATTTCAAAGACAATGCATATATTATCAGAGTATGTTTTTTGTTTGCATTCTGACCACAAGTATTGTGGTTAATGCAGACATTATTCCTTGTAAAAGGTTTCAGTTTGGTGTTTTAACATCTTAACACCTGTTTTCTTGCTAGAAAAAAGGAGAAAATATATTCTGATATTTTGGTACTGGCAAAGGAGGTCCCATGATATTCCACGTTATAATGCCTTGCTCTGTGAGAGCCACATTCAGTCACGACTCAGCTGTGGCTCAGTCTCTAAAACTCAGGCTCAGCTCTAGCTCAGCCGTGGTTTGGCCCAGGCTTGAGCCGCTCAGCTGCTGTTAAAGATACACGAGTGGCTCAGCCGTGGCTTGGCTCAGCTCCTGGGAATCCTGAGTGTGGCTGGGGCCATGCTCGGAGTCGGTTCAATTCACACATTAGGGAATCACTACGTTCAGGCAGCACCCCAAACCCCCTTCTATCCCTTGCTTATTTGATCCTCTTCCCGATCCTTTCTGGAACCTTCCATGAGCGCACTACCGGAACTCACAATGCCATTACACTTGGGGAACTAATATTTATTTATTAATTCTGAATAGAATTTGTTTCTGGTCATTCCTTAAGCAAGTCTAAGTCATGATTCATTTGTGGATTTTCTCTGCACAGCTCCAAGCATGATAAATTTCAGAGAAAGGAGCTCCAGATGGCTCTGGAACTTCAGGGCGAGGGCAGTGATGAGGAGTACAACGTCATCAAAGTCCTGAACCATTTTGACTTCAGAGGACACCACTGCATTGTCCTGGAGCTGTTGAAGTACGTACCATGTGTTCCCACCGCCCCCCCCCCCCCCCCCATAGCGTGGTTAACTTCATTAGCTAAACTAAAACTTTTATTTAACAGGTAAAGCCCACTGCCCTATCAGTTATTTTTCACAAGCGGCCTGGCTACAAATGATAGCTAAAAAAAGTGGCTGATGTGGAAATGTATAGTAGCCAAATACTCTAAAAGCAAGTTTCTAAATGTGGAGGGACAAACCAGAGAACCCGGAGAAAAATCCACGTGACCAGGGGTAGAACATGCAAACTCAAAATATACATGCGTCACGGTCGGGATCAAAGCCCCGATCTCTTCCACACCAGGGGAGGGTGATAACGTCACACCACCGGGGCTAGATGTTACTTTTGGGATTCCTGTGCCACCCACGCATTGTGATACTGTGGAGCTGTCATGTGTCCCGGGTGCACGAGGCCACGCCTCTTTTCTCAATCAGCCCCGCCCACTTTTATATAGCCACGCCTCCACTCGATCAGCGCAGTGGTAATGCTTGAGCCCCTCGGTGAAAATCCCTGAGTTCGATTCTCAACTCGGACGCCTTTCTCTGTGGAGTTTGTATCTCCTAATGGATAATTCCACCACCCGAAAACAGAGCCAATGAAAGCAAGTGGACAAATGTGCTAACTGATTTGGTTTATCAGCAAACCGATGACCTAAACCCACACTGAGCTATGAATCATATTAGTCGTGAATGTGCAAATAGAATATTAATATTGTCGTTATCAGAATCCACGCAGTATTGCAGGGTATGACACTGACGCTGCTTCGTTGTTGTCATTGTTGTTGCTGCTGCTGCCTCTTTCACAGGGAGAGCCTCTATGATGTGATTACGGAAGGGAGGCTCCGGAAATTGCACATGGGGATGGTGAAAACTTACACCAGGGGCATCCTCAAGTTCCTTTGCCACACCAAGGCCAGGAGCATCATCCATGCAGACATCAAGCCAGTGAGTGGACACAGCATTCAGCGCGACTTTGTTCCGGAGTTGTGTCATTATTGGGGACTCGGTCCATAGAGAAAACTAACCACGTTGGTCACAGGGTCGATGTGTTAGCTCTGTCCGTCTATCTGGAAGGAAGCAGGGTCACGTTACCTCTGGTGATGATCTGGTATGAATTCAACTGTCGTGTAGACTCGTGTCGCTATTGCGGGACTCACCACAGATAAAACCAGCAATGTAGATCACAGCGTTGCCCCAAACTTTGGGAAATACAAACCGGAGCTGAAAAGAATGAATTTCAAAACGTGCCAAATACGCGTTTGAACAGACAGCTGCTCATTGTCAGCTTCCCAAGACAAACGCGCGGTGGAAAGCGTCACGAAATCCGTGCGCCCTTGATTGTGGTTTTTGGTCCGTAACTCGTTATCGGGCAGCTGTGAGCATCTATGATAAGTTGTCTATAGAGCTGCACCCTTTTACTTAGATGGTGCTTCAGAGAGCTTTAAATGTGATGAGCCTCGACTAACATCGCTCATCTTGACGCATTTGAAAGGGGCACCCCCAGTGGAAGCTGTCAGAAAACAGCGAATGTTGCACTTGACTCAAGGTTGATGACGGTGCTACGCCTCACCTAGTTCCCTGTTTAGCTTGTACCGTGGTACGTAATTCATCCACTGCTGGCTGAATGCTATCGGCGTAACCTCCGAGTGTGAATTCCTTCTGCCTTTCTTCCTTTAGGAAAATGTTCTACTCAAGGATACCGTGACTGGCACCGTCAGGGTCACGGACTTCGGCACCAGCTTTTTTGTGAAAAGGCAACGTGAGTAACCTCACCTGGGTGTGAGTTTCTGCGTGTGGGTGTGAGTTTCTGCGTGTGGGTGTGTCTGTGTTCCAGTGTGTGTGTGTGTGTGTGCAAGTCTCTTAGTGTCTGTACATGTGACAGTGTGTGATAACGATGCTGTTCATGACACAGTGAGTATACACACACACGTATATATATATTTGTTGTTGTTGTGCAGCTCTGCATGTTGGTGGGACCCTGCCATACCTATCTCCGGAGGTATTGCTGGGCTACAGATTAACGTGTGCAGTGGACATGTGGGCACTGGGCTGCACAGTGGCGGAGTTGGCAACCGGCAGGGAATTATTCCATTCGGACAGCCGCGACGACCACCTCCCGTGCTGCATGGAGGTATTTCCAACTGGGCGTTCACCCGCTCGTGATTCCCCCCTCCTTTCTTGAAGTTGTAGGCTATGGGGGGGGGGGAGCCAGGAGAGGGGGGGCGATTGGCTACTTGGTGATCTGGCGAATGGCAGCCATCGTATGTTTTATGTGTGTACACGTGTGTGTCTTGTACGTGTGGGGGGAGCAGTGGTGTAGCAATTAGCGTGCTCAGCTACAAACCCGTTAATGCGAGTTTGATTCCAATTCACGGCCAACATCAGTGATGATTATCTGAACCGGTACTGGGCATCCCCTAGTACAAATCAGCCTCAAATGAGTACCTGGTGCCGTGTGTACCTGCTTCAATATGGCCAACCATCCCCTCTCTGTGTGTGCCACAGTCCTGGCCCTCAACAGGTGCCGCTACTGTTGCTGCTGCTGTTTCTACTCACTACTAAAAGCACTTGCCCCTACAGTCTGCTGCGGCTACACGGGTGACTTTTGCCTTTATCTCAACCATGTGCAGATCCTCGGGTTGCCTCCAAGATGCATGATGGATGCAGCTCCTGACGGAATGCACTACTTTGGTGAGTTGAAGGGTGGGGCGAGAAACCGGCCGGATTCAGTGTTAGGGTGTGGCCTGGAGCTGTTGTAGTTCTTTTTGGGGGGGTGGCCATGGGGGGGGGGGGCTCTTTGTATTTTCAATTCCTTGGGTGAGTGGGTGGGTAAATGGGCGCGTGGGCAAGTGGGTAGGTGGGCAAAGTGGTGGTTGGTGACTGTGTGTCTCTCCTGCTGTGCATGTCTCCTGCAGATCGTTTGGGCATGATGTTCTCCCCAGTCAAGAGAAGGGTGCCAGGGAGCTTGTCACTTCACGGGGCACTCAAAAGCCACGACCCGGAGTTTGTTGACTTTGTCAGCTCCTGCCTGCGGTAAGAATCATCCCCCACCACCTCCCCCCTCCCCATGAGGATTTCTCCCACCAAGGTGATCAACGAACGCCCTCCACCGATCACCAGGAAGATGTGGAGCTGAGTGAACCTGCCGATAACCAGTACCACCGGTGTTAAGATCGCCCTCTTTGGAGGTCCGTTAAAGATGATCCTCGGCAGTGCGAGGCTCAGGGCATTTTTAGAGTACTGCGTATTGAAGGATTGCCGCTGCTACCGCGACTACCGCTGATGCCGTGCGATCCTGGACCTCGTGGGAGAAGGGAAGGAACGTCAATCCTCTCACCACGCCTCTCTCACCACGTGCGCTGCGTGTGACCCCGGTGCGTCTCTCAACAGATGGGATCCGGATTGTCGCATGACGCCAGCGCAGGCGCTGGGTCACAGCTGGCTCCGGACCGTGGCCACCAGCACCACCAGCAACGCCACCGCCATCACCATTGCTGCTCCTGGCAGTGTACAGTGTTTTGGAGCTGCTGAGCGACGGTAAGCCATGAGCTGCTTGTCCAATGTTCAAGGCAGTCCATAGGGAGGTGTGGGGCCCGGGGCAAGTCACAATTAAATCGGAAGTATTACCAACAATACAGGGGTTGTTTCGGTTAGATCGCATAGATATACATGTGTTGTTAAACTCACCACCACCCAACACAGCCAATTAGTAAGGTGTATCATGTAAACAAAATGTGCCAATTAGTTACTAGATCAGCACACCAGTGTGTTGGAAAGTAAACCCACCACATTTACTATTCGAATACGACATTTTGCCGGGGATTGCAACCAGCCTCATAAGGTGACGGCCAGAATTGTGGAGAAATACTCCTGTTTCGGTCTTAAATAGTGATAAATGTGAATGTGATGTCATCATTTGTGAGCCAATCTGGTGCGAAAGCCTACGTGTTAAAAAGACATTTTACGTCTGACACCGTAACATCGAAGCACAGGGCCGCCAAAAGCACGGTGCCTGGGGCGGTTTCCCCAGTACACCGTACCCGGGGGACGGCTCTGCTCCTGTTAATGTATTTACATTTATTACTACTACCCTTATTTAGCCAGCATGAGCCTCACTCAGTCTCAAGACTCTTTTTCAGTAGAGTCCTGCCAAGTTGTTTGCAGTACAGAACAAATTTGCTTTTGCTACTGCTGCTATGCGATCCCAATTGAGTGATTTGGAGGTTCAATTTCTAACACTGGCGAGGATGTCCATCCAACACTGGTTGCGTTGCGTGTGTCAGGGTTCAGTTACGTGGAGGAAAATGCCAAACCCAAAGGAATGAAAGTTACATTTTAATGTACAATTTTATTGAGGGACTGTGTGTTGTCTTGGTGGGGTCTGGGGCTGTTTTGTTGATGTTTTGCTGCCTTGCCCAAGTTTACATTTAGTGTTGAAAATCTGGCCGGATTTTATGTACTTTGTGCTTATGTGCTCAATTTTTTGTGACTTGCTTACATTTTTACACGTTGCACTCCTTTTGTTTGTTGTTGTAACTTGCTGACGCTGTGCCTCGACTGCATATCTGTAAAGGAAGAGCTTCATAGCTTATCGGATTCCTCTTCATCCAGTCTAAATAATGTATTCTGATTTTGGAAACCAATGCAGGACAAAACGAGGGGGGGGGGTAGAACACACTCCACATTCCACACGGAGAAGTGGCCCAAGTATGGGAATCAAACCCAGGTCCCTCTTTGACCGAGTTCCAGCCCTGCTGCCTGCAAACGAACACATGTACAGTTCAAACCCCACGTATACATTCAGTTATATACGGATGTATTTTTATAATTGGTTCCTGGGTGAGGACAAATAATGAGGCAGCCATATCTTTGCCATGTAGCCCTTCATCCAGTGTGATATCGCAAGACTAATGACGATTCTGTAACCAGACCCACGATGGGCATGGTATGCTGCATTATTGCAGCGTTATTAACCTGGTTAATATATCTCCGCACACAGTTAGTCCGTACGCGGATGATGGTGGGGGGGGGGGGGACTGCGATCTCTGCTGTAGCAGGAAGTTGGAACGGTGTCGTGCGCATCTCTTCACAGAGCGGAGCCGGCGCTGCCCCCATCCTCCGCATTTGCCCTGGCCTCTAAATGTAAGCTGACGGTTGTGGTGGAAGAGGAGACCATGGTGGAGGAGCTGGTGGTGCAGGAGGAGACCCTGGTGGAGGAGCTGGTGGTACAGGAGGAGGAGACTCTGCTGGAGGAGCTGGTGGTGCAGGAGGAGACCTGGGTGGAGGAGCTGGTGGTGCAGGAGGAGACCCGGGTGGAGGAGCTGGTGGTGCAGGAGGAGACCCGGGTGGAGGAGCTGGTGGTGCAGGAGGAGACCTGGGTGGAGGAGCTGGTGGTGCAGGAGGAGGAGACCCGGGTGGAGGAGCTGGTGATGCAGGAGGAGGAAACCCGGGTGGAGGAGCTGGTGGTGCAGGACGAAGAGGAGATGGGGGGGGAGACAGAGGAGGTGGAGACGAAGAAGGAGCAGGAGATGGTGGTGCAGGAGATGGTGGTGGAGGAGGAGATGACAAGGAAAGAGGATCAGGCGATGGTGATGCAGGAGGAGAAGAGGAAGCGAGGGGGCCTGGCCCGCATAGGGAGAACCATCCGTGCACTCCTCCGACGCGCGCTGCTGTGTGGTGGCCGGTCCACCACACAGTAGAGGTGGTGGTCATGGATAGTTGTGAACCACGACCACTATCACCACACCCACCACGCACACTCCACACATACACCCCCCTGTGATACCCACCACCCACCACACACACCCTGCACCCACCCACCCCGTGACACCCACCACACACTACACAAAGAGCTAGGGGTTTAGAGGGTTAGGGGTTTATAAAGTTATGGGTTTAGAGGTTTTGGGGTATTTTGGGGATACGGGGTTTATATGTTTCGGTATTTTGAGGGTTATAGGGTTTAGGGGTTGAGAGTGTTAGGGGTTTAGGGGATTCTAGAGTTAGGGGTTTAGAGGGTTAGGGTTTTAAGGGTAAAGGGGTTTAAAGGGCTAGGTGTTTAGAGGATTAGGCTATTAGGGGTATAGGGGTTTAAAGAGTTAGGGGTTTAGGGGTTCAGAGGGTTATGGTTTTAAGGGTAGAGGGGTTAAGAGGGTTAGGGATTTAGAGGGTTTTGGGTTTAAAGATGTTGTGTTTAAGGGTTTAGGTTAGGGGTTCAGTGGGTTAGAGGTTTGGGGGTTTATGGGTTAGGATTTTAGAGGGTGATGGGTTTAGACTGTTATGGTTTTAAGGGTAAAGGGGTTTTGAGGGTTGAGTTCTAGAGGGTTACAGTTTAGAAGGTTGTGGTTTTAGAGGGTTCTCGATTTAGAGAATTAGGGGTTTATGGGGTTTGATTGTTAAAGGGTTAGTGGTTTAGAGGGTTAGGAGTTTATAAGGTTATGGACTTAGGGGTTTAGAGGTTTTGGGGCTTTTAGGGGGTAAGCAGTTTAGAGGTTTGGGTGGTTTTAAGGGTTATGATGTTTAGGGGTTGAGCATATTAGGGGTTTTGAGGGTTAGGGTTTTAGTGGGTTAAGGGTGTAGAGGGTTAGGGGATTAGAGGGTGAGGGGTTTAGAGGGTTGGGGTTTTCGGGGTATTTGGGTTAGGATTTCAAAGGGTGAGGAGTTTAGACGGATAGGGTTTTAAGGGTGAAGGGGTTGAGGTTTTTATTTAGTAGAGTTTAGAAGGTTATGGGTTTAGAGGGTTAAGGGTTTAGAGTTACTGTCGGTGTTTAGAGGTTTAGGGGGTTTATGGGTTTTGATTGCTCGGTGTTGTGGTTTACAAGGTTACGAGTTTTAGAAGGTTTTGGGTTTAGAGGTTTCAGTGTTTCGGGGATTAGAGGTTTATAAGGCGAGGGGTTTAAAGGGTTATGGTTTTACAGGTTTAGGGGTCTAGACAGTTTGGGGTTTAAGGGTTTAGAACAGGGGTGGGCAAATTTTTTGACTCGCGGGCCACAATGGGTTCTAAAATTTGACAGAGGGGCCGGGCCAGGAACAGATGGATGGAGTGTTTGTGTGAACTAATATAAATGTCGTGTAAAAATAATAACATGAAAGGATTTGGCCTTTAACAGGTAGCAAAGCATTTATTTGCAAGGCAATTTAACAAATTGCACGAACATGAACAATACAAAAACATGTCGTAACTCCCGGTCAAAGTGCGCCATCTAATGGGGAAATGGGGGCATTACAGGAGAAAGGTAAAATTTAATTTAATAATAATAATTGTACAAGTTCGGCGGGCCGGATTAAAAATCCCAACGGGGCCGTATACGGCCCGGGGGCCGTACTTTGCCCATGTCTGGTTTAGAAGGTTAAGGGTTTAGACAGTTAAGAGTTTTTGGGGTTTATGGGTTAGGGTTCTAAAGGGTGAGGTGTTTAGACGGTTGGAGTCTTCAGGGTAAAGTCCTTTATAGGATTTGGTGTTTAGAGGGTTAGAGTTTAGAACGTTTTGAGTTTAGAGGGTTTAGAGGTTTATGGGTTTCGATTGTTAGAGGTTGAATGGTTTAGATGGTTAGGAGTTGAGGAGGTTATAAGGGTATGTGTTTAGGGGTTTAGAGGTATAGGGGTTTCAAGGGTTAGGGATTTAGAGTGTTAGGGGTTTAGTGGTTAGAGAGTTTAGAGGGTTTAACACCTAGACTTTCACAACTAATATTGGGTTAGTCTCCAACACTAAATGGCACTTTTTGTTGATGTGACAAATTTTCCTAATTGGCTGTGTCGGGTGGTGGCTGGTTTAATGACACATTTATATTTGCACAATCTAACCCCAAAAACATTTATGGGTTTAGAGAGTTAGGGGTTTAGTGGGTTATGTGTTTAGAGGGTTAGCATTTTAGGGGTATGGGTGTTTTAAGGGTTAGGCATCTAGAGGGTTAGTTCTTTAGAGGGTTGGGGTTTAAATGTGTTGGGATTAGATTAGGGATTTAGGGTTTTAGAACGTTAGGGTTTTGAGGGTTAGGGTTTTAGAAGTTGAGGATTTAGAAGGTTATGAGTTCAGAGGGTTAGGGGTCTAGAGGGTTAGTTCATTAGAGGGTTGTGGTTTAGATTGGTTGGTATTTAGAATAATAGGGATTTAGGGTTTTAGAAGGATAGAGTTTCAAGGTTAAGAGGGTTAGGGATTCAGAGTGTTGAGGGTTTGGTTTTTAATGGCTTCGAAGGTTAGGGTTAAAAGACTAAGGGGTTTGGAGAGTGAGGGGTTTTTGGTGGGTTAGGGTTTTAAGGGTAAAGGGTTTGAGAAGGTTAGCGGTTTAGATGGTTATGGGTTTAAATGGTTAGGGATTTAGATAGTTACGGGGTTTAGAGGTTTAGAGGGTTTTATTTGTTCGAGGTTTAGTGGTTAAGGTCTCTGTGCGAGTCCAACAGGTTTATTTTAGTCTATGGTAAGATAAAAACAGTTCAGTTTAATTTGTATATATTTAAACAATTTGTTTACCTTTCCTGTCGTGTTTTTGTATTGTATTTTTGTTATGTTCTGACCCGCCCGATTGGACGTCTGTGAAAACAGATCGTCATAGCTCATCAGATTCATCCAGTATAAATAAATATTCAGATTAAAATTCTATTGACCTCTGTGCGAATCTATGGATTTCTGTGTGAGTTTTTGGGTCTCTTGAGTGTATGGATCTCTGTGTGAGGCTATTGGTCTCTGTGCATGTCAAAAGGACTCTGAGTGAGTCTATGGGGTTGCCGTGTGAGTCTGAGTGTCTGTAGGAATGCATGGGTCTCTGTTGGAGTCTATGGGTTTCTGGGTATGGTTGTTTGTGCGAGTTTTACATGCATAAATGGAACTTAAAAAGGCCATTGAGGGTTGCAGAATCCAAATTGAATATTAAGTTCCCCGCAGTGCAAGCCAGCTCGCTAGTCGTGTCATCAAACAGCCCCTGTAATTCTTTATAATAATAAAAGACTTACTCCAAGAAATCCACAGAGTAAGGTCCTGAATTGGGGTTTTATTTTATAATCTTTGGTTTTATTCGGTTAAGTCACGTAGGTAAAAAATAAATTAAAATTAAATAAAAGAAAAAATTAAAACACGACGTTTCGAAGGCAACACAGGCTTCCATCTTCAGGTGGAAACAGTCACAGCAAAAAATCGCTGCACCAAGTGGCGAGGCTCTGGGAACCTCTGGCTTATATACAGGTTAAGGGAGGGGGGGGGAGGAGCCATGTAGGGGGACCTTAGTGGGGTGCGGGGCTGAGTTAATCCGTCTTTTGTTGTGTAGAGGGTGCGGGGGATGGGCCACTGTGTGTGTGCAATAGAAACGGGAAAAAAATAGAAAAATTAAAGATCGGCAAGAATGTGCTGTAAGGGGGAAGTAGAAAAAAGGGAAATAGAAAGTTCGGAAGGAATATGCTTGGTATACCACTACTTGAAATTGCTGTTAGAAATTAGTTGACGTTTGGTATGATTTAAAACGTCCTTCCAGTGGTTGCTTAATTTGAAACTATCCTCTCGGTTGAAGGTATGCCTGTATTTGTATATCTGAATGGCTTGGTGAACACATCTCTGGTGATAACCTATAGGTTTACAGAGAACCTTGGTATCGGAGAAGACAATTTCATGATCACCCATAGCGTTGTGACAATGATCAGCCACAGCAGAAGAATTCGTTCTGCCGTGTTTCAAATCTGATTTGCGCTCGCGAATTCGGTCAGAGACATGTCGCTTTGTCTCCCCGATATAGCAATCACCACAGGTACAACTCAATTTGTAAACCCCGGGGTACTGTAAGTCAGGAATGACATCCTTCACGGATGGGATAAGATCACGAATTTTGTGTACTGTATTGAACCGGACCTGGATCTTGTGTTTGTTTAGAATTTTGGAAATCTTTTTAGTAACGCCTGCTATATATGGTAGTGTGATGGTTTTGACCAGAGTATCAAGTGGTTGTTTCTGTATGGAGGGAGAAACAGCTTGGCGGATGGTACGGTCAGAATATCCATTCCTTTTGAGGGCCAGGTGCACATGTTTTAATTCACTGGTCAGGTGGTGTTGGTCCGAAATGCAATGAACCCAATGGTATACAGTTTTGATGAGATAATTCTTTTGGGCTGGGTGGTGGTGGGAATCAGGCTTCAAGTAGGAATCTGTGTGGGTGGGTTTCCTGCAGACAGAATGCCCCAATGAGCCATCAGGTCTCCTCTGAAACAGAACATCTAAGAATGGTAGCTTGCCATCTTTCTCCACTTCCATGGTGCATTTGATGGCGGGATTGTCTGGAATTGATGTGGTGTAGGAAAAGCTCAAAGCTGGGAGGCTATGTGGCCAAATGACGAAAGTGTCATCCACATATCTCTTCCCCTGGGAAGGTCTGAGGGTGGAAGTCTGGATGGCGTCTGATTCAAATTTCTCCATGAAAATATTGGCTATCACTGGTGACAAGGGGGAACCCATGGGGGTACCCTCATTTTGTTTGTAGAAGGAGCCATTCCAAGTAAAGTAGGTATTGTTGAGGCAGTGCCTAACCAGTGCAGGTGTATCGGCGTCTAGTCCATGTTGGACCAAATTTTCAATTATTTCAATGGTATCAGGTACTGGGACCTTGGTGAACAAAGAGACCACATCGAAGCTGACAAGGATATCGTCAGGGGACAGTACAAGGTCTTTGACCATAGAGACAAATTGGGCTGAGTTAAGTACTGCTGAGGCGGTCTTGCCAGTGAAAGGCAGCAAGGAATATGACAGAAAACGGGCTAGTCTATAGGTAGGGGAGTTGATTGTGGATACGATGGGTCGTAGTGGGGTGCCTTCTTTATGGATCTTGAGAAGACCATAGAATCTAGGGAGTCTTGCAGCAGAAGGTTTTAGGGAGGGACGTTTAGTTGGGTCGATTAGGGAGGTCGAACTTGTGATGATCTTGTTGGTTTTTATCGCTAGGCTATTGGTAGGGTCATTTTTAATTTTTGAGTAACTTCCATCGTTGAGCAGATTCTGGATTTTGTTGTTGTATGAATCTTTATCCATAATTACAGTACCGTTGCCTTTATCGGCTGAGAAGATGACTATATCACTTCTGTTTTTTTAAATTCGCGAGTTCAGAGCATTCATTTTTGCTGATGTTACTAATGGGTTTCTTAGCATTCTTAAGAATAGTGGCTATTTCAGCTCTCGCAACGTCTGCTTGGATGTGTCCCACGCCTTTGAGGGCTACATCGACCTGAGAGATGATATCATCTACTGGTATGTGTTTTGGGGTGACAGCAAAATTCAGTCCCCTAGCCAGTACTGTTTTCAGATTGTCCGAAATCGGCGTGCTACTCTGATTAATGACGATTTTGTTGACATATTCTTAGTTTTTTCGGTAAAGTCACGTTGAAGAGAAACAACAAAATAACAAAATATATATAAAACAATAAAAAATTCTCACGACGTTTCGACCATAACTCAAACGGTCATCATCAGGTGTGTCGGTTTGCATAAATTTATTTTGAAAACGGCATATTTATTTATATATATATATAAAAAAAACGTTTGCGTCACGCGCAGCGATTGGCAGTTTGCCCAGGACTAGTCCATCTATTTTTTGAAAAGAGGAGGGGGGAGACGAAATTTGTTTTTATGTATGCTGTCTGAAAGCCACTGTAAGCGTGAACAATCAATCAAGAACTGAAATGATTTATCAAATCTTTCCAATGATTGCTAAGATAGAATCCATCTTCTCGGTTGAAATTGTCTCTGTGCTTGTATATGTGGATAGCCTCATGAACGAATCTCTCATGGAAGCCAGATGGCTTACAAAGAACCTCCGTCTTGGAAAAGTCAATGGCATGTGAGCCTACTGAATTAGAACAATGATCTGCTACGGCCGAGGTGTTGGTCCTACCGTGTTTAAGGTCTGCTTTATGTTCACGAATGCGGTCCGCGATATGGCGTTTGGTTTCTCCAATGTAACTACTACCACAGAGGCAACTTAGTTTGTAGACACCAGGGTATTGTATGTCCGGAATCACATCTTTTACAGACGGAACCAGATCACGGATTTTATGTAATGTGTTGAAACGGACCTGGATCTTGTGTTTATTCAAGATTTTGGAGATCTTTTTTGTGATCCCAGCAATGTAGGGTAAAGTGATGGTTTTGAAAGGCTCCTCAAGAGGGTTCTTCTTCATGGTTTGAGTGATAGCTTTGCGGATTGTATAGTCGGAGTAACCATTAGCCCTAAGAGCTTGGTGTACGTGCTTGAGTTCACTGCTTATGTGTTCCTGGTCGGATATGCATTGGGCTCTATGATACAGAGTCTTGATGAGAGAATTCATCTGTGATGGATGGTGGTGGGAATCCGGTTTCAGATAAGCATCCGTATGGGTAGCTTTCCTGTAGACAGAGTGGCTCATTGAACCATCAGGTCTCTTTTTAATTAGGACATCCAAAAAAGGTATCTTGCCATCTATTTCGACTTCCATGGTAAATCTGATGGCTGGGTGTATGGAATTGATGTGGTCGAAGAATTGGTCTAGAGCAGGCCGGCCATGTGGCCAGATATATAAAACATTTTAGAAGTGATATGGTTACAACTGATACGTGAACGAAGTGGCTTATCAAGCTGGCATTTAGTGCAGCCAAATCTTCTAAACAAATCTTGACTCTAAATGCGGAGAGATAAATCTGGAGGACCGGGAGAAAGATCCACGAGGACACAGGCAAAACATTAAAACTCATAATATACAGGCAGCAGGGTCAGAATCGAATACACGATTTCCTGTATACTCAGTGAGGTAGTTAATATCTCACCATAGTGGCACACCGCTCTCTGACCCACTCACCAAATTACACACTAACTCACCCACTCAACCTCCCACATTAACTTACCCACCCACCAGTCACTCCCCCATTCACCCAACCACCCCCTCACTCACCCAACCACGCACCAACTCACCTACCCACTAACTCACCCACCCATCTTCTCCCGCACTCAGCCAGCCACCCGCTCAATCACGTGCCGACTAACTTACTCACACACTCACCGACCAATACACCCATTCACCCACTCATTTACCCACCCACAATCTCACTACCCAAGCCAACCACCCAGCCTCTCACTCACCCACTTATTCAATCACTCACTACCCCACACACTCACCCAATCACTTGCTCACTTACCCATACGCTAACCCAACCACTCACTCACCGACTCACCCACCCACTAACTCATCAAAATGAATTCTCAACCACTCACCCAACCACCCACGCAATCTCATACCCACTAACTCACTCACCTACCCATTTATGCACTCACGCACCCACTTACTCACTCACTCACGCACCCACCAACCAACCCACCTACCCATCTCTTCACTCACTCACCCACCCACACAGTCAATCACTCACCTACATACCTACCCACTAATACTCACCCACTCAACCAACAACGAACTCACCAACCCACCCGTCGACTCACTCACTCAGGTACTAACCCACTCAACTTCTAACCCACACACTAACCACCTAACCACCTACCCACACACTCACTCACTCACCCACACACTCACTCACTCATCCACCCACCCAAACATCCACTCACCCACCAACTAATTCACCCACCCACTCACTCCCTCATCCATCCACTCACCTACTCGCCCATCCACTCACTTACTCAATGAGCCAATCACCTTCTCACCCAGTACTTACACATCAACTGACCCTGCCACCCACTCAATTTCTAACCCACCCACTCACTCAACCAGCTGCCCACTCCCTCAGCCACTCACCTACTTACCCACCCCACTTACACATCTACTTACCCTGCAATCCACTCAATTTCTAATCCCCCACTCACCCAACCACCCGCCCACTCATCTACTCACCCATTACCACGGAATTATTCACCCACCCATCAGTCAACCACCCAATAATTCAACCACTCACAAACTAAATCACCTATTAATTAAACCACCCACTACCTCAACCACCACTAACTTAACCACCGAGCCACTCACCCACTCAGCAAGCCACCCACTACTATATCTCTAACCCAATATCTCACTCACCCACCGCCCACTCACCTACACACGTATGCACTCACTCACACACCGCTCACTCACCTACACACTAAATTATGTTTATTTTACCAGGTGAGGCCCAATGAGCTACATAGCTCGTTTTCAAAACAACCTTCACCACAAATAAACCGACCATTAAAATTATAGACTGATCATTTCTTTGTCAGTGGGCAAACGTACAAAATCAGCAGAGGATCAAATACTTTTTTCCCTCACTGTACATTGCGGGGGTCACAAAAATATCTCCAAAATCCTGAATAAACACAAGATCCAGGTCCGATTCAACACAGTACAAAAAAATCCGTGATCTGGTTCCATCTGTAAAGGATGTGGTTCCAGACATACAGTACCCGGGCCTTTACAAACTAAAGTGCCTCTGTGGTAGCAGCTACATTGGAGAAACCATACGACATATATCGGACCCCATCCGCGAACATAAAGCAGACTTGAAACACGGTAGGACGAACTCCTCTGCCGTGGCAGATCACTGTTATAATTCAGTGGGCTCACATGACATTGACTTCTCCAAGACAGAGGTTCTTTGCAAGCCAACCGGCTACCATGAGAGATTCGTTCATGAGGACATCCACATATACAAGCACAGACAATTTCAACCGAGAAGATGGATTCTGGCTTAGTAACCATTGGAAAGATGTTTTAAACCATTTCGGTTCTTAATTGATTGTATTTTATGGTGATTTTCAAACCGCAGCCCTTTCGCTGGCACTGCCTCTTAATACTTCTCACACCACGGTCAATGCTATGGTTTACAACAAGTAGTATAATAATTAATAGTATAACATTGTAATGTTTAACATAACTCATAAGGCAATATATAGCATCGTAATTGCATAATGAATATACATCAGTGTGGTATATAGTTGGGTTCATAGAATAAGACAGTGTAATATCACAAGTAAAATAGTTTATAATCTAAAGTATAGGGTAGTGTAAAGTAACGCATTGTATAATTCAAAAGTGGAATTTGTCTATGATATGATGTTATACCATGTAGTTTAGATTGGAAGGTATAATATTGTATTATATAGTAGTCCAGTTTACAGCATAGTCATAAGGCAACTCAGGACACAACAGCGCACCTTGGCTGTTGCACTTGCCCCTTTTCTTGTTTCCTCTCTGCCTGTGTTCCCAGCCCCCTCCCTCCTCCTCTCCGGAGGTGATGCTGGTAACATGCAAATTCATATTTTAACTCCGCCCACAGCTTAATAGACGCGGTCCTTGCATGTCAGCGTTCATTCAAGCTCTGTCTTCCGGACAGACCTGTCTCTTCACTTGAAGAAGGCCACTTGTGTTGTGGCCAAAACGTCGTGAGAATTTGATTGTCTTATTTTATTTTATTATTTTATTCCCATTCTACGTGACTTTACCGAAAGAACCAAGAAGACGAATCCTTGCAGTTATGAAAGCTTTAAACCGAAATTTACTTTTTATGTCACCAGGCAAGGCCCACTGAGCTATATAGATCCTTTTCAGAATAGACCTGGCTACAAATGATAGATATACGAGTGGCTTATCACAGATACATTTATTGCAGCCAAATCCTCTAAACGCATGTTGCTTCTAAATGCGGAGGGAAAACCCTGAGGATCTAGAACAAAATCCAGGCGACCACGGGTGAGAACTTACAAACTCCAAATATACAGGCGACAGAGTCGGGATCAAATCCACCACCTCCTGTATACTAGGCAAAATAGTGAACATCTCACCACCTTGGCGCCTCACTCTCTGACTCAACCATCCACTCACTTACACGCTAACTTACCCACTCAACTTCCCATGTTAAATTACCCACCCAGTCGTCACTCACCCATTCACTTACTCACCCAACCCGTCACTCACCCCTCCGCTCACCCACCCACTCACTCATTAACTTGCCCACCTATCTTCTCAACCACTCACCCAGCATCCCACTCAATCTCATACCAAACTAATCTACACACACCCACACACCCACTCACTGACCCACTCACTTATGCACTTGCCCAACCACCCACTTACTCCCTCATGCACTCACCAACCCTCCCACCCATCTCTTCACTCACACACCCACCCCATCAATCACCCACCCACTAACTAGCACCCACACACTCCCCTACTCACCCACTCACCGACCCAGCACTCACTCACCGAGCCACTCAATCGCTAACCCACCCACTCACCCACCCACCTGCCCACTCACTCACCCAGTCACTAACGCACTCACTCAATGTATAACCCACCCACTACCCACCTAACCTCCTTCCCACACACTCATTCACCCAACCACATACCCACCCACACTCACCCATACACTTACCTACTCGCCCAGCTGCTCAATTATTTACCGAGCCACTCACCTAATTACCCAGCCACTCACCTACTCACTCACCCACTTACACATCCACTCACCCTGCCACCCAGTCTATTTCTAACCCACACACTCACCCAACCACCTCCCACTCCCTCGGCCACTCACCGACTCACCAAATCACCCACTACCCAAATAACTAATCATCCACCCACCCATCACTCAACCAAACAATAATAAAGCCACCCAGTAATTAAACTACCCATTAACTCAACCACCCACTAACTCAACCACCCACTAACTCAACCAGGTTTATTTTACCAGGTAAGGCCCACTGAGCTATAAATATTGTTTTCAGAAGCACCATCGCCAAAAATTATAGCTCAAAAAAGTGGCTTATCATGTATACATTTATAGCAACCAACTCCTCTATATACATGTTTCTAAATGTGGAGGGAAATATACAGGCATTAGGGTCAGGATCGAACCCACAACCTTCTGTATACGATGCGAGGTAGTTAACATATCGCCACTGTGGCCCCCCACTATATGATTCTCCCACCCACTAACCCACACAGTCACCCACTCACTTAAACACCCACCGTCACATGCATCCAGGCACTGACTCACCCAGCCACTCAGTACCCATAAACCCACCCAGGCACTCACCCATGCACTTGCCCACTCATCCACCCACCCAATTATCCACACACTAAACTAAATTTTGAATATTTTTTTTTATATTTTACCAGGTCAGGCCCACAGCAAAATAGATATTTTTCAGAAGCCACGTGACGACAAATAACAGTTCAATGAAGTGGCTTTTCACGTAGAACGTTATAGCAGCCACATTCTATAAATGCATGTTTCTAAATATGGAGGGACAACCCGGAGAACCCGGAGAAAATTCCACCCGACCATGGGGAGAAGATGCAAACTCCAAATGTATACAGGCTTTAGGGTTGGGGGGAACCTACGAACTCCAATATACCGGGCGAGGGAGTTAACATCTCGCCACTGTGGCGCCTCATTATCTGACTCACCCACCAACTCAACTACTAAAGCCACCCACACACTCACTCACCCACTCACACACTCACTCACCCACTCACAAACCCACTCACTCACTAACCCACTGACTCATCAACACACCAAGCCACTCACTCAAGAACTTACCTATGCACCCACCTACACACCCACTCACTCTAAATGTACAGACATCAGGGTCGGGATCGAACCCATGACCTAGTTTATAAAAGACGAGGCAGTTAACAACTCGCCACCATGGCACTCCACTCTCCGGCTCAGCCACCTACTCACCCACCCACTCACAAACCCACCCACTGGATCTCAAACACACTCACTCACTCACCAATTTACCCACCCACTCACCCTGACACCCACTCAATCTCCAACTGACCCACCCACGCACTCAAAATCCCACCTACCCACTCAACCATCCAATAAACTGAAACTAAACAATTTTTTTTTATTTTACCAGGTAAGGCCCACAGAGGTATATCAAGTGACCTGATTACAAATAATAGGTCGACGAAGTGGCTTATCACGTAAACATTTATTGCATTCAAATCCTTTAAACGCATGTTGATTTGAAATGCGGAGGGAAAACCCGGCTATTTTAATGCACACAATGGACCGGAAGGACAAGCGCAAAGGGTTCGCATAATGCGCATGCATAATGTACGTTGACTCATTAATCTCCCCCCCCCTCCCCACTTTGCATCAAGAGCGCCAAAGTGTGGTCACCACATCTATGCCTCTTTATAAGGAACGAAACAGACTAACTTCTCCACAAATCTGGCTGTCGCCTGATGAAGCTAGTTGTAATTACTGGCGAAACGTTGTACTCAGATTGTAAATGTTGTGGCTTGACTCTCCAACACACCGGTGTGCTGTACTAGTGATAAATTGGCATGTTCTGATTACGTGACAACCCTTACTAGTTGGCTGTGTCGGGTGATGGTGGGTTTTAACGACACATTTATATATTTATGCGATCTAACCCAAAAAAACCCTCTATTATGGATAATATTGGTCGCGAAAGCCTACGTGTAAAACAAATCCCAAGGAATCAAAAAAATCGACGCGACCACGGAAGAAGATGAAAATTCCAAATATACAAGCTTCAGGGTCGGGATCGAATTGATTACATCCTGTATTCTGGGCGAGGGTGTTAAGATCTCGCCACTGCGGCGCCTCATTATCTGACTCACCAACCCGCTCAACTACTAAAGCCACCCACACACTCACTCACCCACTCACAAACCCACTCACCCTGCCACTCACCCACTCATACAAATCGGGCATCAATACCGTTGCTTTGTATGATCTGTGAAACGCAGAATATTGCAGATAAAATCGGACATTTTGAGCTTGCTGCCGGATCGATTGAGTGGAATCAATACAATTAGTCTCGATTCACGATCAACAAAGACCATATATAGGAAAATCTCTGATCTGTGATTTTGATTGCATCATACTGCAGCGCCCCTTTGATGATGTTATAAAGCACTTGCCCCAACAGTCTGTTAAAGGCTACACGGGGGATCTTTGTGTGCGAGTAGCTCACAGCTCCTTGAGAGATCTGGACACTGTCCGATCATCAGCGAGCTCCTCCGGCAGGCAAGGCTGAGTTGGCTGTTGTCTGTGCATTAAGAGGTGTTAAATATCCCACGTAGAGGAGTCTGCTTACAGGACAGATAAGAGGTTCTTCACGTACCGTGCCCCGTGTCACCTGAACGTTAAATGGGGCCCCGGTAATTCAGTGTCCACCGCTGAATCATCTTTCACCATCACCACTCGTCCATGAAGGCCAATGCGACGAGGCCATAGATAGACGGCGCGTTATAACGGAGGGGGGGGGGGACCAGGAGAAACGTCGTGCTACGTGACATCACAACACCCTGCACACAACCGTAGTGGCAGATTAGGGTGCGCATCGTTAACGAATATGTGGTGTAAGTGGTTGAGAGTAGATGGGCGGGCACGCCATGGGCTGGAGTGGAGGTGGACTGATGCGGTACGGGAGGATGTGGAGCTGAGTGGGCTTTGCCGACGACTGGTACCAGCAGTGTCGGAATCGGCCTCTGTGAGGGAGGCTCGTGAAGGACGCTTCTACTGGGCAGTTGGAGACAGTCGCCCTCCACCAACAACAGAGGAGTGACGCTCACAACAACGAGCGGAACACCGGATGATAAATATGCAGCAATTTGGCACAGTACAGGGAACAGGTGGTGCATCTGCCAGTCATCTCAGTCAGCCAACCCATGGCACCTGGGTCTGTTCCAGGACCTCCGGTCAGCGAGCCTTCGACACTTCACGTGGCTTCAAAGTGCACCTGGCCTGGCACAGGCGCCGTGGTGACGTCACTGTCACTTATTGGCGACTGGCGACGGTCGATAACGCAGCGGTGGTTGTGAGAAATGCCATTTTGGGGGGGGGGGGGGGCGCCAAACCTGACCAGCTGTAAACCTCACGTCGCCTCGCAGCCACACAATGGCAACAGGGAGTTCTGGATGGGTGCAAGGGGTTGGTAATCCCCCCCCACCTTCAACTAAATAACCACACACGCGAGCCCTTGGGTCTCTCTGTGAGTCGATGGATCTGTGTGTGGTGAGTCTATGGGTTTCTGTGAGAGTCCGTGGGTCTCTGTGTGGTGAGTTTATGTGTCTCTGTTTTATGAATCTATAGGGCTCTGTGCGAGTCTGTTTGATTCGGTGGTTCTCTGTGTGATGAGTCTATGCGTTTTTGGATGACTCTATGGGTCTCTATGTGGTGATTCTATGGGTCTGTTTGGTGAGTCTATGGGTCTCTCTTTGAGTCTATGGGTCTCTGTGGTGAGTCTATGGGTCTCTATGTGAATATGGGTACGATTGAGTCTATGGGTATCTGTCTGGTGAGTCTGTCTCTCTGTGGTGAGTCTATGTCTCTGTTTGGTGAGTCTATAGGGCTCTGTGCGAGCCTGTGGATCTGTTTGAGTCTGTGGTTCTCTGTCTGATGAGTCTATGGGTCTCTGTGGTGAGTCTATGGTTCTTTGTGCAAGTCTGAGGGTATGTGCGTGGTGAGTGTATAGGTCTATGTGTGATGACTCTATGGGTCTCTATTTGATGGATATCTCTGGTGCACATATCCTGGCACAAGCACTGTGGTGTCGTCACCACCACTAAGTGGAGAATGCTCCTACCCCTGTTCCTGCTTGTTGTGCTCGGGAAGGAGAGAGAAAACTAGACTAAGGTCCACTGAGCTAAACATCTCTTCTTCAGAAGCGACTTGGCACCAATGATAGCTCAACGAAGTGGCTCATCATCACAGTCACTAAAGTTTTAAGTCAAAACTTTAAACGAATGTTTCTAAATGTGGAGGGAAAACCGGAGGACCCGGAGAAAAAGTCCACACGACCACGGGGAGAGACAGAGACACGCAAACTCCAAATATACAGCAGGCATCAGGGTCGGGGTCGAACCCACAACCTCCTGTACACCAGGCGAGGTAGTTAGGGGGGAAAGCAGAGACAGCGAGAGGGAGGAGAATTAGTCAAACTCACACTCAGTATTACTAACTAACCATGATACACTCACCATGATACTCACCATCATACTCACGCATTCACCATCATACTCACACACAAGCCCACACACATCAACAGTCGCCATTCACCACTACGTGGCGGTGATGTCCCCACAATAACTCAGGTGCCAAGGTTTGACGGCTGTGCCAGGCTAAGTTCAGGAGGAGGTCACGGGCAAGACTCAGGTGCCATGGGTTGACTGCTCTGCCTGGCTAGGTACAAGAGGAGGGCTAGACCCTGGTGCTATGGGTTAACTCGTGTGCCACCACCTGCACAACCACCACAATAACAACCACACAACAATAACCACGACCAACAACTGTAACCACAACTATAATTTAACCACAATTATGATTCCCATCAGCCACACGGCCCTCTGGGAGTGCCTCTCAACTGCAGCAGCAGCAGGGCCGAGCTCTGCTTGAAGCAGCGCCGTGAACTCAGCAGAACGTGACGGCTGTGGGCCAGGCGCCTCCTCTGTCTCCCCCACCGCCGCCGACGCCACTGCTGATGTGGACACACCGCGCGAGGTTCTCACCTTCATGCTGAGTCGACGTAGAGGAGGCCCACCGAGCCGCCGCTTCAGAAGCTTTCGCGCGCCACTGACGGTGGCCATGAGCGGGAAACCAAATCAGCCGCTCGCCACCCACAATCCACAGCACGCGCCGCCTCCACTCGGCCCCGGCCTAAGCTGAAGTAGCAGCGGGGGAGGGGGGCGGGGCATGGGGGGTGAGGGCAGGGGGGGCATGGGGGGTTGTGAGGGGGCATGGGGGGGTTGCGAATGTGAAGGGGCGGGGGGGGGAAGGGGGGTCACGAGGAGGGGCAGGGGGGGCAGGGGGGTAGTGAGGGGGAGGGAAATGGCGGACCATGGGGCGTGGTTGCGAGGGGGGGCAGAGGGGAGGAGCTCAGATGTGAGGGGGAGGAGCTAATGGCTCTGACGTCACGGGGGCGTGGTTACCTTGGACCACCACCCGCGTCTCGCGCCACGTGCTTCCCACTGGCAGTTTGGCCGTTAGAGAGACGCGGACCGACCCCAGAGCAGGAGTGGAACCGAGCTGTGGGTGAGTGGTGGCGGTGGTGGTGTGAGTCTCTCTGTGCGAGTCTGTGTGTGTGTGAGGCTTTCTATATGAGTCTGTGTGTGTGAGTCTCTCTGTGTGTGTCTGAGTCTCTCTGTGTGTGTGTGAGTCTGTGTGTGAGACTCTCTGTGTGTGTGCCTCTCTGTATGTGTGTGACTCTCTGTATGTGTGTGAGTCTCTGTGTGAGTCTCTGTGTGTGTGTGAGACTCTCTGTGTGTGTGTGACTCTCTGTGTGAGTCTCTGTGTGTGTGTGTGACTCTCTGTATGTGTGAGTCTCTCTGTGTGTGGGTGTGAGTCTCTGTGTCTGTGTGTATGTGTGAGTCTCTGTGTGAGTCTCTGTGTGTGTGTGTGAGTCTCTGTGTGAGTCTCTCTGTGTGTGTGTGAGTCTCTGTGTGAGTCTGTGTGTGTGTGAGTCTGTGTGAGTCTCTGTGTGTGTGAGTCTGTACGTGTGCGAGTCTCTGTGTGCATCTGTGTGTGTGTGGAACGGTCGTAGAGCTGACAGCGCGCCGCGCTATGAACCCGGCGACCCCGAGTTGGATTCCCTCTAAAGGCCAACATCAGTAACGATTATCTGAACCGGTGCTGGGCCTCCCCTAGGTTGACTCAACCTCGAATGAGTACCTGGTGTGGTGTGTAAAGATCGCCACTGGGGAGACAAAGGTGGCCGGGCGTGGTGCTGGCAATCCAACCCCCTCGTGTGTCGTGCCGGCCTTCATACGTACTGCTGGCTAACAGCACTTGCCCCTACAGCCTGTTAAGTCTCTACGGGGATCTTTGTCTTTGGTGTCCCATACTGGCAGGGGGAGGAGTGGTGGTGTTAATGTTGGTGGTATTAGTGGTGGGGGTGCTCGTGATGGTGGTGGTGTTAGTTGTGTTAGTGATGGTGGTGTTAGTGATTGTGGTTGTTAGTAGTGGTGATAGTGGTGGTGTTACTGGTGTTAGTGATGGTGGTGTTGGTGGTATTAGTGATGGTGGTGTAAGTGAGGTGATCGGATGCCATGGTGGTCCCCATCTTTAAGAAGGGAGACCGCACAGACTGTAACAACTACAGGGGCATCTCACTCCTCAGTGTGCCGGGAAAGGTCCTGGCAAGGATTATTCAACACTGCCTTACCAGGCATGCTGAGGAGAGGCTTGTGGAGCCCCAATGTGGTTTCAGGAAAGGGTGGTCCTGCACAGATGCCATATTTTCTGTCCGTTTGCTAAAGCAGAGGTGGAGGGAATTCCAACAAGACCTACATCTCTACTTTATTGACCTGGTAAAGGCCTATGACACCATCAGTAGGCCTGGGCTCTGGGTTCTTCGTGCTTTCGGAGTCCCTGACCCGCTGCTCACGATCTTTAAGGACCTTCATTATGGTCAGCGGACCCGGGTAAAACTACATTGCCGGGAGTCGGAGCCATTCCCTGTTCACCTTGGGGTCCGACAGGGATGTCCTCTGGCTCCAACATTATTTAACATCTATTTCGACCACGTAGTTCGTGAGGCCTTCAGTAGCTGTACCGGAGGAATTTTCATCTGGTACAGATACAGTGGGAGGCTGATCAATGCCCGGATGCCGTCAAGGGATGGCTCCCTATTGGTCAACCACGTTATGTATGCCGATGACGTGATAATTGCGGCTCACTCAGAGGAGGAGTTGGAGGCGCTGCTGCTAAAACTGGAGTGTGCCACTAAGAGGTGGGGCCTTACCATCAGCCCCACCAAAACGAAGCACCTGCCTGGGTATTTTGTACCATCGGGCACTCCACCTCCACAACTCCCAATCAGTGATGGGGCAGTTGTGGAGAGAGTGGAAAGTTTCCCATACCTGGGCAGTGTGCTCATGACCGTCTCCGGTTTAACAGCAGAGGTCTCACTCCGAATAATTCGAGCGGCATTATCTTTTCAGCAGTTGCGTAACGCTGTGTGGAAGCTACCTGGTCTGTCGCTCCACACGAAGCTTCGGGTCTTCTCAGCCACAGTCATTCTCTCCCTTCTCTACGCTTGTGAAACGTGGACCCCCCTAATGGAACATCTTTGCCGGTTAGAAACGTTGAGGCTGGCCTGCCTCCGATCAATCCTGGGTTTAACCAGGCTGGATTGTGTGAGGAGCTCACAAATCCTCGAAAGATCTGGACAAAGCCCCATCAGTGAGCTCCTCCGGCAGGCAAGGCTGCGTTGGCTGGGCCATGTAGCCCGCATGCCCAATCACCGCATGCCCAAGCAGCTTTTATTTGGCCGGATCGAGGGGGCTGAACGGACGCAGCACGGGCTAGAGAAGAGATGGAATGATGTGGTACAGCAGGATGTGGAGCTGAGTGGACTTGCCGATAACTGGTACCAGCTGTGTCAAGATCGGCCTCTGTGGAAGAGGCTCGTGAAGGACGCTACTGGGCAGTTGGAGGCAGTCGCCCTCCAACAACAACGGAGAGCGCAGGAACGACGCTCACAACAACGAGCAGAGCGCCGGATGGCTAAAGCACAGCAAGTTGGCACAGTAAGGGGCACAGGTGGTGCATCAGCCAGTCATCTCAGTCAGTCGACCTTTGGCACCTGGGTCTGCCCCGTGACCTCCTGCCAGCGGGCGGGCGTTCGACACTTCACGTGGCCTCAAGGTGCACATGGCCTGGCACAAGCGTCGTGGTGACATCACCGCCACTTAGAGGCGAATGGCGATTGTTGTTGTTGGTGTTAGTGATGGTGGAATTTTTGTTGCTGGTGTTAGTCGTGGTGGTGTTAGTGATGGTGGTATTATTGGTGCTGGTAGTGGTGTTCGTGGTGGTCTTAGTGGTGGTGTTAGTGTTGGTGGTATTATTGGTGGTGGTGTTAGTAGTGGTGTTAGTGATGGTGTTAGTGGGGTAGTGTAGCGGTTAGCGTGCTGCGCTAAGAACCTGGCGACCTGGGTTTGATTCCCGCTCACGGCCAACATTGGTGACGATTATCTGAACTGGTCCTGGGCCTCACCCTAGATCGACTCAGCCTTAAATGAGTACCTGGTGCGAGGTGCAAACATTGCCACTGGGGAGACAAAGGCGGCCGGGCGTGGTGTTGGCCACCCACCCCCTCGTGTGCCATGCCGGCCTTCATAGGTGCTCGCGGACAGCACTTGCCCCAACAGTCTGTTAAGGCTATACGGGGGATCTTTGTCTTTGTTCGTGGTGTTAATTGTGGTGTTAGTAGTGGTGTTCGTAGTAGTGGTGTTCGTAGTGGTGGTGTTCGTAGTGGTGGTGTTGGTGGTGTTAGGAGTAGTGTTAGTAGTGGTGTCCGAACAGAGGAGCAACGCTCACGACAACAACCTTTGAGCCGGGCATCTAAAATGCAGCAAGTTGGCACAGTCATCTCAGTCAGACAACTCATGGCACCTGGGTCTGACCTGTGACTGCCTGTCAGTGAGCCTTCGGCACTTCACGTGGTCTCAAAGTGCACCTGGCCTGGCACAGGCGCCGTGGTCACATCACCGCTACTTAGTGGCGAATGGCAGTTGTTGTTTTTTCGCTTGTGACGTGACGTGCGTTTAGACGTGGGTGTGTCACGCCCCTTCAACTCTGCGTGTCCCTCACCTCTGTCTCCCGCTCTCCACGCAGAGACCCGGACCGCACGAGAGACACCGTGAGCTCTGAGCACCCTCGTCTGCAAGTTGCTACCATGGAGGTACATGTGGCTCCTCGACTCGTGTGGTGAAGTATGGGTGGACGTGTGTTCTCCCCACTGCGTGTGCCTACCTGTCACCTGTATACCTGGGTGTGCTTCTCCTTGCCCGCCTGAGTGTGTGCGCGTCTATCAGAGTGTCTCTCCGAGATCCTGTTGGTGTACGTGCCCGTCTACGCGTGAGCATCTACGGCGCTGTTTTCTATCCACTGATGGATGAACGCCTCCCTCCCTGAGACCCTGATACCCTTCGCATGCTGTCATAGAATAATCCGCCAAGCGCCGATTTCGTCGCACCATCTCTCTGGCGGCTCGGCTCTCTGATGTGTTCCGTTCCTTGGTTGTCGCTCCGTTATTATTCTTTGACCGTTAGCCATTGTTGTCCCTCCTAGCCATGGCTCGTCCTGCCCGAGTCCCACTCACTCCTCTTAACAGTTTGAACGATCCCATTGACCTGCGTGTGACCTCGAAATCCACACGTCTTTCATTGTAAATCCAAGCATGGCAACTGATATTGGCCAAATATCCCAACGCTGAGAACTGGCAACATCTCGGCAGGACCCTCCTGAATGTGGAGCCCAGGATGTCAGAGATGCTGGCTCAGTGCTCGGCCACTGCACTTGCTCCAACATCTTAATCAAGCCCATGTGGTGGACCTTTGTCTTTGCGTGTGTAGATCAGCCGAGCTGGAGAGGCTCGGAGTAACGGCGAGTCTTGCACCACGTGGAGTGCGCTGTCCTCAGCGCGCACCGGCTCCATCCGCAGCAAATCGCCACAAGGTAAGAACAGAAATGAGTGACGTCAAGATGGCCACGCTGAATGGTGGGACATCACGACGGTCATGTTTCAAGGGGGACGTCACAGTGACCATGATGCATGGGGGACTTCATGGTGGCCATGTTGCATGGGTGATGTACCGTTCGAATTTTGCCGTTCTCTCGTCTAACACCGGCGAGACACGGTCATAAAGAAGGCTGTCTCTGGTGCAGGCCAGTCAGTTTCAAAGACAATGCCCATATATTATCGGAGCATGTTTGTTTGCATATTTTTCCACAAGTACGTGTGGTAAATGCAGACTTGATGCCTTGCAAAAGGTATCTATTTGGTGTTTGAACATATTAACACCTATTCTTAGTTTTTTCGGTAAAGTCACGACTTTACTGAAAAAACTAAGAATATGAATTACTGCAGTCACGAAAGCTTTAAATCAAAATATTAACACCTGTTTTTGTGCCAGAAAGGGTAAAAGCTATTCTTATTTCATAAAATCCTTCTTGCATATCTGTGTTATATTTATCTAATTCATTAACCCCGTTTTCAAACCCAAGCAACCTAAGATGTCCTCAGAGCTGCATATAGCTGGACATCGAACAAAGATGGTCACTGCATGGCACGCTTTCAGATGTGCTTCTGCAGTCATCTGGAATGTTCTTCCGACATTAGGCAGCCACTGGAGCGATGCACTTTTACATCAATAATTTTTGCGAACTTGTTAGTTTGTTGTCTTTCCCCCTCACTTCTGATTAGCAGGGCTGCCGAAGCACAGTTTAACATACGGACATAACTGGTATTGGCCAAAACATTCAAATCCCCTGCAAATTCCTCAAATTGGGATCACACAGCAGATGTAATGGCAGCAGCGTCGCCCCCATTCTCTGTAAATCATCTGCAGGAACCTCCTGAAAAGGAATTTTGAGACTTTTTGAGGCTGTGCTGCTTAAACGAAAGATCACCGACAGCTGTTTTTATTATCTTGCCTGCAGCAATCCTGGCTCTCTTTGGCCCACAAATGACCCACCGGGAGAAGCTGGAGCTTGTCGCCATACAGAAAGTATGGTACTTTGCGCTCAGCAACAGATCCCGGGGACACAACAACGATGGATACGACGACCACGAACATCATTACATTCCGGTGAGACTCGCCACAAAGCCCCCACCGTGGGGGCGGTCACAGGGCGCAGCGGTCGCGGGGTTCGTGGCTTCTTGTCATTGCAACTTAAGCACCAACCAACCAGAGAAAGCACACGTGCACTCTCCCACACACTTCACAATCATAAGTTTATTTCCCAAGTTAAGCCCATTGAGCTAAAGAGCTTTTTTTAGGGTGACTCGGCCAGCAGACATCAGAGCATTCCACAATTACAGATTTAAGAAAGCCAAACACTTAATAAAAGCAATTATTTCGTAAAATAATGCTCACATGTTGTGATTTTTAAAATATAGTCAGTCTAAATTTGTGTAATTTTGTGCAGGTCCACCATGAGCACCTTCACTACCGCTATGAGGTGCTGAAGAAGATTGGGCACGGAGGTCAAGGCCAGGTGATCCGGTGCCTTGACCACAAGATGAACACCCTGGTGGCCGTGAAGATCTTGGTATCACCATTGAGGTAAGAATTCAGAATGGTGTCGTCACAAGGACGACGTTGTTGTTACGTCCAGTGCTGTGGGTGGCCGTGTGATGAGGTGGTGACAACTCGTGCCTCACGTAGAGGGTCCCCGGTTCGACTCCTGACTCGGGTGCCCTCCTGTGTGGAGTTTGTATGTTCTCCCCCTGTTCTGGATCAGTTCACTCTTACATTACATTAAGTCTTCATTTAACCTAGTAGAGGCATTCCTGAAAAGTGCCACGTTAAGGGAAAGCACATTAAGCAAACATAATATCCCCATATATAATGTAACGATAAAGTTTTGCAAGATATAATACATGCACACAGTGATGTGAAGAGACCAATAACGGAGGGCATGCTGTCACGTCACGTGATCATTCCGCATTCCGCCTACTGTGTCATACCGCTCAGCTGTGCAATTTTATTGTGGGCACATTCCACGTTATAATGGGCGCTTTCCTGCATTAGAACAGAAGCATTCCGGATTATAATGGGTGCGGTCCGCGTTATAACGGGAGCCTTCCACGTTATCATAGGCACGTTCCACGCTATAAAAGGCGTGTTCCACACTGTAATGGAGTTGTCCCATGTCATAACGGGCGCGTTCCGTGTTATAACGTGTGCGTTCTGCGTTATAGCAGCTACATCATGGGACCTCCTTTGCCAGTACCAAAATATACTCCTAAAGGAGGTCCCATGATGTAGCCATTCACCCCGAGCTCTCATTACTCTGAAAACGCTTGTCTTTGTGCTGTACGCCTTTTGGCGTCCCCTGGTCTAACACCGTTTTTGAGACGAGGCTCAAAAGAAAGGTGTTTCTGGTGTGGACCAATCAGTTTCAAAGACAATGCATATATTATCAGAGTATGTTTTTTGTTTGCATTCTGACCACAAGTATTGTGGTTAATGCAGACATTATTCCTTGTAAAAGGTTTCAGTTTGGTGTTTTAACATCTTAACACCTGTTTTCTTGCTAGAAAAAAGGAGAAAATATATTCTGATATTTTGGTACTGGCAAAGGAGGTCCCATGATATTCCACGTTATAATGCCTTGCTCTGTGAGAGCCACATTCAGTCACGACTCAGCTGTGGCTCAGTCTTTAAAACTCAGGCTCAGCTCTAGCTCAGCCGTGGTTTGGCCCAGGCTTGAGCCGCTCAGCTGCTGTTAAAGATACATGAGTGGCTCAGCCGTGGCTTGGCTCAGCTCCTGGGAATCCTGAGTGTGGCTGGGGCCATGCTCGGAGTCGGTTCAATTCACACATTAGGGAATCACTACGTTCAGGCAGCACCCCAAACCCCCTTCTATCCCTTGCTTATTTGATCCTCTTCCCGATCCTTTCTGGAACCTTCCATGAGCGCACTACTGGAACTCACAATGCCATTACACTTGGGGAACTAATATTTATTCATTAATTCTGAATAGAATTTGTTTCTGGTCATTCCTTAAGCAAGTCTAAGTCATGATTCATTTGTGGATTTTCTCTGCACAGCTCCAAGCATGATAAATTTCAGAGAAAGGAGCTCCAGATGGCTCTGGAACTTCAGGGCGAGGGCAGTGATGAGGACTACAACGTCATCAAAGTCCTGAACCATTTTGACTTCAGAGGACACCACTGCATTGTCCTGGAGCTGTTGAAGTACGTACCATGTGTTCCCACCGCCCCCCCCCCCCCCCCCCCATAGCGTGGTTAACTTCATTAGCTAAACTAAAACTTTTATTTAACAGGTAAAGCCCACTGCCCTATCAGTTATTTTTCACAAGCGGCCTGGCTACAAATGATAGCTAAAAAAAGTGGCTGATGTGGAAATGTATAGTAGCCAAATACTCTAAAAGCAAGTTTCTAAATGTGGAGGGACAAACCAGAGAACCCGGAGAAAAATCCACGTGACCAGGGGTAGAACATGCAAACTCAAAATATACATGCGTCACGGTCGGGATCAAAGCCCCGATCTCTTCCACACCAGGGGAGGGTGATAACGTCACACCACCGGGGCTAGATGTTACTTTTGGGATTCCTGTGCCACCCACGCATTGTGATACTGTGGAGCTGTCATGTGTCCCAGGTGCACGAGGCCACGCCTCTTTTCTCAATCAGCCCCGCCCACTTTTATATAGCCACGCCTCCACTCGATCAGCGCAGTGGTAATGCTTGAGCCCCTCGGTGAAAATCCCTGAGTTCGATTCTCAACTCGGACGCCTTTCTCTGTGGAGTTTGTATCTCCTAATGGATAATTCCACCACCCGGAAACAGAGCCAATGAAAGCAAGTGGACAAATGTGCTAACTGATTTGGTTTATCAGCAAACCGATGACCTAAACCCACACTGAGCTATGAATCATATTAGTCGTGAATGTGCAAATAGAATATTAATATTGTCGTTATCAGAATCCACGCAGTATTGCAGGGTATGACACTGACGCTGGTTCGTTGTTGTCATTGTTGTTGCTGCTGCTGCCTCTTTCACAGGGAGAGCCTCTATGATGTGATTACGGAAGGGAGGCTCCGGAAATTGCACATGGGGATGGTGAAAACTTACACCAGGGGCATCCTCAAGTTCCTTTGCCACACCAAGGCCAGGAGCATCATCCATGCAGACATCAAGCCAGTGAGTGGACACAGCATTCAGCGCGACTTTGTTCCGGAGTTGTGTCATTATTGGGGACTCGGTCCATAGAGAAAACTAACCACGTTGGTCACAGGGTCGATGTGTTAGCTCTGTCCGTCTATCTGGAAGGAAGCAGGGTCACGTTACCTCTGGTGATGATCTGGTATGAATTCAACTGTCGTGTAGAGTCGTGTCGCTATTGCGGGACTCACCACAGATAAAACCAGCAATGTAGATCACAGCGTTGCCCCAAACTTTGGGAAATACAAACCGGAGCTGAAAAGAATGAATTTCAAAACGTGCCAAATACGCGTTTGAACAGACAGCTGCTCATTGTCAGCTTCCCAAGACAAACGCGCGGTGGAAAGCGTCACGAAATCCGTGCGCCCTTGATTGTGGTTTTTGGTCCGTAACTCGTTATCGGGCAGCTGTGAGCATCTATGATAAGTTGTCTATAGAGCTGCACCCTTTTACTTAGATGGTGCTTCAGAGAGCTTTAAATGTGATGAGCCTCGACTAACATCGCTCATCTTGACGCATTTGAAAGGGGCACCCCCAGTGGCAGCTGTCAGAAAACAGCGAATGTTGCACTTGACTCAAGGTTGATGACGGTGCTACGCCTCACCTAGTTCCCTGTTTAGCTTGTACCGTGGTACGTAATTGATCCACTGCTGGCTGAATGCTATCGGCGTAACCTCCGAGTGTGAATTCCTTCTGCCTTTCTTCCTTTAGGAAAATGTTCTACTCAAGGATACCGTGACTGGCACCGTCAGGGTCACGGACTTCGGCACCAGCTTTTTTGTGAAAAGGCAACGTGAGTAACCTCACCTGGGTGTGAGTTTCTGCGTGTGGGTGTGAGTTTCTGCGTGTGGGTGTGTCTGTGTTCCAGTGTGTGTGTGTGTGTGTGCAAGTCTCTTAGTGTCTGTACATGTGACAGTGTGTGATAACGATGCTGTTCATGACACAGTGAGTATACACACACACGTATATATATTTGTTGTTGTTGTGCAGCTCTGCATGTTGGTGGGACCCTGCCATACCTATCTCCGGAGGTATTGCTGGGCTACAGATTAACGTGTGCAGTGGACATGTGGGCACTGGGCTGCACAGTGGCGGAGTTGGCAACCGGCAGGGAATTATTCCATTCGGACAGCCGCGACGACCACCTCCCGTGCTGCATGGAGGTATTTCCAACTGGGCGTTCACCCGCTCGTGATTCCCCCCTCCTTTCTTGAAGTTGTAGGCTATGGGGGGGGGGGAGCCAGGAGAGGGGGGGCGATTGGCTACTTGGTGATCTGGCGAATGGCAGCCATCGTATGTTTTATGTGTGTACACGTGTGTGTCTTGTACGTGTGGGGGGAGCAGTGGTGTAGCAATTAGCGTGCTCAGCTACAAACCCGGTAATGCGAGTTTGATTCCAATTCACGGCCAACATCAGTGATGATTATCTGAACCGGTACTGGGCATCCCCTAGTACAAATCAGCCTCAAATGAGTACCTGGTGCCGTGTGTACCTGCTTCAATATGGCCAACCATCCCCTCTGTGTGTGCCACAGTCCTGGCCCTCAACAGGTGCCGCTACTGTTGCTGCTGCTGTTTCTACTCACTACTAAAAGCACTTGCCCCTACAGTCTGCTGCGGCTACACGGGTGACTTTTGCCTTTATCTCAACCATGTGCAGATCCTCGGGTTGCCTCCAAGATGCATGATGGATGCAGCTCCTGACGGAATGCACTACTTTGGTGAGTTGAAGGGTGGGGCGAGCAACCGGCCGGATTCAGTGTTAGGGTGTGGCCTGGAGCTGTTGTAGTTCTTTTTGGGGGGGTGGCCATGGGGGGGGGGGCCTCTTTGTATTTTCAATTCCTTGGGTGAGTGGGTGGGTAAATGGGCGCGTGGGCAAGTGGGTAGGTGGGCAAAGTGGTGGTTGGTGACTGTGTGTCTCTCCTGCTGTGCATGTCTCCTGCAGATCGTTTGGGCATGATGTTCTCCCCAGTCAAGAGAAGGGTGCCAGGGAGCTTGTCACTTCACGGGGCACTCAAAAGCCACGACCCGGAGTTTGTTGACTTTGTCAGCTCCTGCCTGCGGTAAGAATCATCCCCCACCACCTCCCCCCTCCCCATGAGGATTTCTCCCACCAAGGTGATCAACGAACGCCCTCCACCGATCACCAGGAAGATGTGGAGCTGAGTGAACCTGCCGATAACCAGTACCACCGGTGTTAAGATCGCCCTCTTTGGAGGTCCGTTAAAGATGATCCTCGGCAGTGCGAGGCTCAGGGCATTTTTAGAGTACTGCGTATTGAAGGATTGCCGCTGCTACCGCGACTACCGCTGATGCCGTGCGATCCTGGACCTCGTGGGAGAAGGGAAGGAACGTCAATCCTCTCACCACGCCTCTCTCACCACGTGCGCTGCGTGTGACCCCGGTGCGTCTCTCAACAGATGGGATCCGGATTGTCGCATGACGCCAGCGCAGGCGCTGGGTCACAGCTGGCTCCGGACCGTGGCCACCAGCACCACCAGCAACGCCACCGCCATCACCATTGCTGCTCCTGGCAGTGTACAGTGTTTTGGAGCTGCTGAGCGACGGTAAGCCATGAGCTGCTTGTCCAATGTTCAAGGCAGTCCATAGGGAGGTGTGGGGCCCGGGGCAAGTCACAATTAAATCGGAAGTATTACCAACAATACAGGGGTTGTTTCGGTTAGATCGCATAGATATACATGTGTTGTTAAACTCACCACCACCCAACACAGCCAATTAGTAAGGTGTATCATGTAAACAAAATGTGCCAATTAGTTACTAGATCAGCACACCAGTGTGTTGGAAAGTAAACCCACCACATTTACTATTCGAATACGACATTTTGCCGGGGATTGCAACCAGCCTCATAAGGTGACGGCCAGAATTGTGGAGAAATACTCCTGTTTCGGTCTTAAATAGTGATAAATGTGAATGTGATGTCATCATTTGTGAGCCAATCTGGTGCGAAAGCCTACGTGTTAAAAAGACATTTTACGTCTGACACCGTAACATCGAAGCACAGGGCCACCAAAAGCACGGTGCCTGGGGCGGTTTCCCCAGTACACCGTACCCGGGGGACGGCTCTGCTCCTGTTAATGTATTTACATTTATTACTACTACCCTTATTTAGCCAGCATGAGCCTCACTCAGTCTCAAGACTCTTTTTCAGTAGAGTCCTGCCAAGTTGTTTGCAGTACAGAACAAATTTGCTTTTGCTACTGCTGCTATGCGATCCCAATTGAGTGATTTGGAGGTTCAATTTCTAACACTGGCGAGGATGTCCATCCAACACTGGTTGCGTTGCGTGTGTCAGGGTTCAGTTACGTGGAGGAAAATGCCAAACCCAAAGGAATGAAAGTTACATTTTAATGTACAATTTTATTGAGGGACTGTGTGTTGTCTTGGTGGGGTCTGGGGCTGTTTTGTTGATGTTTTGCTGCCTTGCCCAAGTTTACATTTAGTGTTGAAAATCTGGCCGGATTTTATGTACTTTGTGCTTATGTGCTCAATTTTTTGTGACTTGCTTACATTTTTACACGTTGCACTCCTTTTGTTTGTTGTTGTAACTTGCTGACGCTGTGCCTCGACTGCATATCTGTAAAGGAAGAGCTTCATAGCTTATCGGATTCCTCTTCATCCAGTCTAAATAATGTATTCTGATTTTGGAAACCAATGCAGGACAAAACGAGGGGGGGGGGTAGAACACACTCCACATTCCACACGGAGAAGTGGCCCAAGTATGGGAATCAAACCCAGGTCCCTCTTTGACCGAGTTCCAGCCCTGCTGCCTGCAAACGAACACATGTACAGTTCAAACCCCACGTATACATTCAGTTATATACGGATGTATTTTTATAATTGGTTCCTGGGTGAGGACAAATAATGAGGCAGCCATATCTTTGCCATGTAGCCCTTCATCCAGTGTGATATCGCAAGACTAATGACGATTCTGTAACCAGACCCACGATGGGCATGGTATGCTGCATTATTGCAGCGTTATTAACCTGGTTAATATATCTCCGCACACAGTTAGTCCGTACGCGGATGATGGTGGGGGGGGGGGGGGGACTGCGATCTCTGCTGTAGCAGGAAGTTGGAACGGTGTCGTGCGCATCTCTTCACAGAGCGGAGCCGGCGCTGCCCCCATCCTCCGCATTTGCCCTGGCCTCTAAATGTAAGCTGACGGTTGTGGTGGAAGAGGAGACCATGGTGGAGGAGCTGGTGGTGCAGGAGGAGACCCTGGTGGAGGAGCTGGTGGTACAGGAGGAGGAGACTCTGCTGGAGGAGCTGGTGGTGCAGGAGGAGACCTGGGTGGAGGAGCTGGTGGTGCAGGAGGAGACCCGGGTGGAGGAGCTGGTGGTGCAGGAGGAGACCCGGGTGGAGGAGCTGGTGGTGCAGGAGGAGACCTGGGTGGAGGAGCTGGTGGTGCAGGAGGAGGAGACCCGGGTGGAGGAGCTGGTGATGCAGGAGGAGGAAACCCGGGTGGAGGAGCTGGTGGTGCAGGACGAAGAGGAGATGGGGGGGGAGACAGAGGAGGTGGAGACGAAGAAGGAGCAGGAGATGGTGGTGCAGGAGATGGTGGTGGAGGAGGAGATGACAAGGAAAGAGGATCAGGCGATGGTGATGCAGGAGGAGAAGAGGAAGCGAGGGGGCCTGGCCCGCATAGGGAGAACCATCCGTGCACTCCTCCGACGCGCGCTGCTGTGTGGTGGCCGGTCCACCACACAGTAGAGGTGGTGGTCATGGATAGTTGTGAACCACGACCACTATCACCACACCCACCACGCACACTCCACACATACACCCCCCTGTGATACCCACCACCCACCACACACACCCTGCACCCACCCACCCCGTGACACCCACCACACACTACACAAAGAGCTAGGGGTTTAGAGGGTTAGGGGTTTATAAAGTTATGGGTTTAGAGGTTTTGGGGTATTTTGGGGATACGGGGTTTATATGTTTAGGTATTTTGAGGGTTATAGGGTTTAGGGGTTGAGAGTGTTAGGGGTTTAGGGGATTCTAGAGTTAGGGGTTTAGAGGGTTAGGGTTTTAAGGGTAAAGGGGTTTAAAGGGCTAGGTGTTTAGAGGATTAGGCTATTAGGGGTATAGGGGTTTAAAGAGTTAGGGGTTTAGGGGTTCAGAGGGTTATGGTTTTAAGGGTAGAGGGGTTAAGAGGGTTAGGGATTTAGAGGGTTTTGGGTTTAAAGATGTTGTGTTTAAGGGTTTAGGTTAGGGGTTCAGTGGGTTAGAGGTTTGGGGGTTTATGGGTTAGGATTTTAGAGGGTGATGGGTTTAGACTGTTATGGTTTTAAGGGTAAAGGGGTTTTGAGGGTTGAGTTCTAGAGGGTTACAGTTTAGAAGGTTGTGGTTTTAGAGGGTTCTCGATTTAGAGAATTAGGGGTTTATGGGGTTTGATTGTTAAAGGGTTAGTGGTTTAGAGGGTTAGGAGTTTATAAGGTTATGGACTTAGGGGTTTAGAGGTTTTGGGGCTTTTAGGGGGTAAGCAGTTTAGAGGTTTGGGTGGTTTTAAGGGTTATGATGTTTAGGGGTTGAGCATATTAGGGGTTTTGAGGGTTAGGGTTTTAGTGGGTTAAGGGTGTAGAGGGTTAGGGGATTAGAGGGTGAGGGGTTTAGAGGGTTGGGGTTTTCGGGGTATTTGGGTTAGGATTTCAAAGGGTGAGGAGTTTAGACGGATAGGGTTTTAAGGGTGAAGGGGTTGATGTTTTTATTTAGTAGAGTTTAGAAGGTTATGGGTTTAGAGGGTTAAGGGTTTAGAGTTACTGTCGGTGTTTAGAGGTTTAGGGGGTTTATGGGTTTTGATTGCTCGGTGTTGTGGTTTACAAGGTTACGAGTTTTAGAAGGTTTTGGGTTTAGAGGTTTCAGTGTTTCGGGGATTAGAGGTTTATAAGGCGAGGGGTTTAAAGGGTTATGGTTTTACAGGTTTAGGGGTCTAGACAGTTTGGGGTTTAAGGGTTTAGAACAGGGGTGGGCAAATTTTTTGACTCGCGGGCCACAATGGGTTCTAAAATTTGACAGAGGGGCCGGGCCAGGAACAGATGGATGGTGTGTTTGTGTGAACTAATATAAATGTCGTGTAAAAATAATAACATGAAAGGATTTGGCCTTTAACAGGTAGCAAAGCATTTATTTGCAAGGCAATTTAACAAATTGCATGAACATGAACAATACAAAAACATGTCGTAACTCCCGGTCAAAGTGCGCCATCTAATGGGGAAATGGGGGCATTACAGGAGAAAGGTAAAATTTTATTTAATAATAATAATTGTACAAGTTCGGCGGGCCGGATTAAAAATCCCAACGGGGCCGTATACGGCCCGGGGGCCGTACTTTGCCCATGTCTGGTTTAGAAGGTTAAGGGTTTAGACAGTTAAGAGTTTTTGGGGTTTATGGGTTAGGGTTCTAAAGGGTGAGGTGTTTAGACGGTTGGAGTCTTCAGGGTAAAGTTCTTTATAGGATTTGGTGTTTAGAGGGTTAGAGTTTAGAACGTTTTGAGTTTAGAGGGTTTAGAGGTTTATGGGTTTCGATTGTTAGAGGTTGAATGGTTTAGATGGTTAGGAGTTGAGGAGGTTATAAGGGTATGTGTTTAGGGGTTTAGAGGTATAGGGGTTTCAAGGGTTAGGGATTTAGAGTGTTAGGGGTTTAGTGGTTAGAGAGTTTAGAGGGTTTAACACCTAGACTTTCACAACTAATATTGGGTTAGTCTCCAACACTAAATGGCACTTTTTGTTGATGTGACAAATTTTCCTAATTGGCTGTGTCGGGTGGTGGCTGGTTTAATGACACATTTATATTTACACAATCTAACCCCAAAAAACATTTATGGGTTTAGAGAGTTAGGGGTTTAGTGGGTTATGTGTTTAGAGGGTTAGCATTTTAGGGGTATGGGTGTTTTAAGGGTTAGGCATCTAGAGGGTTAGTTCTTTAGAGGGTTGGGGTTTAAATGTGTTGGGATTAGATTAGGGATTTAGGGTTTTAGAACGTTAGGGTTTTGAGGGTTAGGGTTTTAGAAGTTGAGGATTTAGAAGGTTATGAGTTCAGAGGGTTAGGGGTCTAGAGGGTTAGTTCATTAGAGGGTTGTTGTTTAGATTGGTTGGTATTTAGATTAGGGATTTAGGGTTTTAGAAGGATAGAGTTTCAAGGTTAAGAGGGTTAGGGATTCAGAGGGTTGAGGGTTTGGTTTTTAATGGCTTCGAAGGTTAGGGTTAAAAGACTAAGGGGTTTGGAGAGTGAGGGGTTTTTGGTGGGTTAGGGTTTTAAGGGTAAAGGGTTTGAGAGGGTTAGCGGTTTAGATGGTTATGGGTTTAAATGGTTAGGGATTTAGATAGTTACGGGGTTTAGAGGTTTAGAGGGTTTTATTTGTTCGAGGTTTAGTGGTTAAGGTCTCTGTGCGAGTCCAACAGGTTTATTTTAGTCTATGGTAAGATAAAAACAGTTCAGTTTAATTTGTATATATTTAAACAATTTGTTTACCTTTCCTGTCGTGTTTTTGTATTGTATTTTTGTTATGTTCTGACCCGCCCGATTGGACGTCTGTGAAAACAGATCGTCATAGCTCATCAGATTCATCCAGTATAAATAAATATTCAGATTAAAATTCTATTGACCTCTGTGCGAATCTATGGATTTCTGTGTGAGTTTTTGGGTCTCTTGAGTGTATGGATCTCTGTGTGAGGCTATTGGTCTCTGTGCATGTCAAAAGGACTCTGAGTGAGTCTATGGGGTTGCCGTGTGAGTCTGAGTGTCTGTAGGAATGCATGGGTCTCTGTTGGAGTCTATGGGTTTCTGGGTATGGTTGTTTGTGCGAGTTTTACATGCATAAATGGAACTTAAAAAGGCCATTGAGGGTTGCAGAATCCAAATTGAATATTAAGTTCCCCGCAGTGCAAGCCAGCTCGCTAGTCGTGTCATCAAACAGCCCCTGTAATTCTTTATAATAATAAAAGACTTACTCCAAGAAATCCACACAGTAAGGTCCTGAATTGGGGTTTTATTTTATAATCTTTGGTTTTATTCGGTTAAGTCACGTAGGTAAAAAATAAATTAAAATTAAATAAAAGAAAAAATTAAAACACGACGTTTCGAAGGCAACACAGGCTTCCATCTTCAGGTGGAAACAGTCACAGCAAAAAATCGCTGCACCAAGTGGCGAGGCTCTGGGAACCTCTGGCTTATATACAGGTTAAGGGAGGGGGGGGGAGGAGCCATGTAGGGGGACCTTAGTGGGGTGCGGGGCTGAGTTAATCCGTCTTTTGTTGTGTAGAGGGTGCGGGGGATGGGCCACTGTGTGTGTGCAATAGAAACGGGAAAAAAATAGAAAAATTAAAGATCGGCAAGAATGTGCTGTAAGGGGGAAGTAGAAAAAAGGGAAATAGAAAGTTCGGAAGGAATATGCTTGGTATACCACTACTTGAAATTGCTGTTAGAAATTAGTTGACGTTTGGTATGATTTAAAACGTCCTTCCAGTGGTTGCTTAATTTGAAACTATCCTCTCGGTTGAAGGTATGCCTGTATTTGTATATCTGAATGGCTTGGTGAACACATCTCTGGTGATAACCTATAGGTTTACAGAGAACCTTGGTATCGGAGAAGACAATCTCATGATCACCCATAGCGTTGTGACAATGATCAGCCACAGCAGAAGAATTCGTTCTGCCGTGTTTCAAATCTGATTTGTGCTCGCGAATTCGGTCAGAGACATGTCGCTTTGTCTCCCCGATATAGCAATCACCACAGGTACAACTCAATTTGTAAACCCCGGGGTACTGTAAGTCAGGAATGACATCCTTCACGGATGGGATAAGATCACGAATTTTGTGTACTGTATTGAACCGGACCTGGATCTTGTGTTTGTTTAGAATTTTGGAAATCTTTTTAGTAACGCCTGCTATATATGGTAGTGTGATGGTTTTGACCAGAGTATCAAGTGGTTGTTTCTGTATGGAGGGAGAAACAGCTTGGCGGATGGTACGGTCAGAATATCCATTCCTTTTGAGGGCCAGGTGCACATGTTTTAATTCACTGGTCAGGTGGTGTTGGTCCGAAATGCAATGAACCCAATGGTATACAGTTTTGATGAGATAATTCTTTTGGGCTGGGTGGTGGTGGGAATCAGGCTTCAAGTAGGAATCTGTGTGGGTGGGTTTCCTGCAGACAGAATGCCCCAATGAGCCATCAGGTCTCCTCTGAAACAGAACATCTAAGAATGGTAGCTTGCCATCTTTCTCCACTTCCATGGTGAATTTGATGGCGGGATTGTCTGGAATTGATGTGGTGTAGGAAAAGCTCAAAGCTGGGAGGCTATGTGGCCAAATGACGAAAGTGTCATCCACATATCTCTTCCCCTGGGAAGGTCTGAGGGTGGAAGTCTGGATGGCGTCTGATTCAAATTTCTCCATGAAAATATTGGCTATCACTGGTGACAAGGGGGAACCCATGGGGGTACCCTCATTTTGTTTGTAGAAGGAGCCATTCCAAGTAAAGTAGGTATTGTTGAGGCAGTGCCTAACCAGTGCAGGTGTATCGGCGTCTAGTCCATGTTGGACCAAATTTTCAATTATTTCAATGGTATCAGGTACTGGGACCTTGGTGAACAAAGAGACCACATCGAAGCTGACAAGGATATCGTCAGGGGACAGTACAAGGTCTTTGACCATAGAGACAAATTGGGCTGAGTTAAGTACTGCTGAGGCGGTCTTGCCAGTGAAAGGCAGCAAGGAATATGACAGAAAACGGGCTAGTCTATAGGTAGGGGAGTTGATTGTGGATACGATGGGTCGTAGTGGGGTGCCTTCTTTATGGATCTTGAGAAGACCATAGAATCTAGGGAGTCTTGCAGCAGAAGGTTTTAGGGAGGGACGTTTAGTTGGGTCGATTAGGGAGGTCGAACTTGTGATGATCTTGTTGGTTTTTATCGCTAGGCTATTGGTAGGGTCATTTTTAATTTTTGAGTAACTTCCATCGTTGAGCAGATTCTGGATTTTGTTGTTGTATGAATCTTTATCCATAATTACAGTACCGTTGCCTTTATCGGCTGAGAAGATGACTATATCACTTCTGTTTTTTTTAATTCGCGAGTTCAGAGCGTTCATTTTTGCTGATGTTACTAATGGGTTTCTTAGCATTCTTAAGAATAGTGGCTATTTCAGCTCTCGCAACGTCTGCTTGGATGTGTCCCACGCCTTTGAGGGCTACATCGACCTGAGAGATGATATCATCTACTGGTATGTGTTTTGGGGTGACAGCAAAATTCAGTCCCCTAGCCAGTACTGTTTTCAGATTGTCCGAAATCGGCGTGCTACTCTGATTAATGACGATTTTGTTGACATATTCTTAGTTTTTTCGGTAAAGTCACGTTGAAGAGAAACAACAAAATAAATATAAAACAATAAAAAATTCTCACGACGTTTCGACCATAACTCAAACGGTCATCATCAGGTGTGTCGGTTTGCATAAATTTATTTTGAAAAGGCATATTTATTTATTTATATATATATAAAAAAAACGTTTGCGTCACGCGCAGCGATTGGCAGTTTGCCCAGGACTAGTCCATCTATTTTTTGAAAGAGGAGGGGGGAGACGAAATTTGTTTTTATGTATGCTGTCTGAAAGCCACTGTAAGCGTGAACAATCAATCAAGAACTGAAATGATTTATCAAATCTTTCCAATGATTGCTAAGATAGAATCCATCTTCTCGGTTGAAATTGTCTCTGTGCTTGTATATGTGGATAGCCTCATGAACGAATCTCTCATGGAAGCCAGATGGCTTACAAAGAACCTCCGTCTTGGAAAAGTCAATGGCATGTGAGCCTACTGAATTAGAACAATGATCTGCTACGGCCGAGGTGTTGGTCCTACCGTGTTTAAGGTCTGCTTTATGTTCACGAATGCGGTCCGAGATATGGCGTTTGGTTTCTCCAATGTAACTACTACCACAGAGGCAACTTAGTTTGTAGACACCAGGGTATTGTATGTCCGGAATCACATCTTTTACAGACGGAACCAGATCACGGATTTTATGTAATGTGTTGAAACGGACCTGGATCTTGTGTTTATTCAAGATTTTGGAGATCTTTTTTGTGATCCCAGCAATGTAGGGTAAAGTGATGGTTTTGAAAGGCTCCTCAAGAGGGTTCTTCTTCATGGTTTGAGTGATAGCTTTGCGGATTGTATAGTCGGAGTAACCATTAGCCCTAAGAGCTTGGTGTACGTGCTTGAGTTCACTGCTTATGTGTTCCTGGTCGGATATGCATTGGGCTCTATGATACAGAGTCTTGATGAGAGAATTCTTCTGTGATGGATGGTGGTGGGAATCCGGTTTCAGATAAGCATCCGTATGGGTAGCTTTCCTGTAGACAGAGTGGCTCATTGAACCATCAGGTCTCTTTTTAATTAGGACATCCAAAAAAGGTATCTTGCCATCTATTTCGACTTCCATGGTAAATCTGATGGCTGGGTGTATGGAATTGATGTGGTCGAAGAATTGGTCTAGAGCAGGCCGGCCATGTGGCCAGATGACAAAAGCAGTGAACTCAAGCACGTACACCAAGCTCTTAGGGCTAATGGTTACTCCGACTATACAATCCGCAAAAGCTATCACTCAAACCATGAAGAAGAACCCTCTTGAGGAGCCTTTCAAAACCATCACTTTACCCTACATTGCTGAGATCACAAAAAAGATCTCCAAAATCTTGAATAAACACAAGATCCAGGTCCGTTTCAACACATTACATAAAATCCGTGATCTGGTTCCGTCTGTAAAAGATGGGATTCCGGACATACAATACCCTGGTGTCTACAAACTAAGTTGCCTCTGTGGTAGTAGTTACATTGGAGAAACCAAACGCCATATCTCGGACCGCATTCGTGAACATAAAGCAGACCTTAAACACGGTAGGACCAACACCTCGGCCGTAGCAGATCATTGTTCTAATTCAGTAGGCTCACATGCCATTGACTTTTCCAAGACGGAGGTTCTTTGTAAGCCATCTGGCTTCCATGAGAGATTCGTTCATGAGGCTATCCACATATACAAGCACAGAGACAATTTCAACCGAGAAGATGGATTCTATCTTAGCAATCATTGGAAAGATTTGATAAATCATTTCAGTTCTTGATTGATTGTTCACGCTTACAGTGGCTTTCAGACAGCATACATAAAAACAAATTTCGTCTCCCCCCTCCTCTTTTCAAAAAATAGATGGACTAGTCCTGGGCAAACTGCCAATCGCTGCGCGTGACGCAAACGTTTTTTTATATATATAAATAAATAAATATGCCGTTTTCAAAATACATTTATGCAAACCGACACACCTGATGATGACCGTTTGAGTTATGGTCGAAACGTCGTGAGAATTTTTTATTGTTTTATATATATTTTGTTATTTTGTTGTTTCTCTTCAACGTGACTTTACCGAAAAAACTAAGAATATGAATTACTGCAGTCACGAAAGCTTTAAATCAAGATTTTGTTGACGTCGAGTTTTGTTATACATGGAACTGGGTTCTTCTTTAATAGCTGGTTGAATTTAGAAATCAGGTTAGCTTTACATTTGATTGACAGTGAATCAGCAGAAGAAGCAGTCATGTTGTCTATGTGATTCCAATCCGCACCAACCGGCATGTGCACCCACATGTATACCACCTCTACACCGTTCATCATGCTAGGTCAGCCAATCAAATGCTAATTTTTATGCTAATTCCTTTGTCAAGGCACCTTGTTTCCTCGCACACAGCTTAACGGTCACGGTCTGAGCGTGGCTGTGTTTCACTCCAGCGCTGTCCTCGAGACAGCCTGGTTCCTTCACCTGATGAAGGCCGCTTGTGTTGTGGCCGAAACGTCGTGATTTTTGTTGTTTTATTATTTACCTACATGACTTTACCGAATAGAACCAAAGAGTATGGATCCTTGCAGTCACGAAAGCTTTAAATCTAGAATTGATCACCTCTACAGGGAGGGCTTTCACCTATCTGTTAGAGCTTTTAACAGACAACGGGACAAGAAGTCACAGCTCATCGAGACGCTGACCTTCCTCAAAAGATGCCGCGATCACAAGGTAATACCCATCGCTTTCACACTCATTTCTTCTGCTGTATCTTCTCCGAATTCTAAACAGATTCTGTTTAAGGCCAGCCTATCTTAAATCTCAGAGAGGATAAGGCTACTCCGATTTGAACTCGATACTTTAGACAGGACTCTCCTACAAGCTCATTTAATGTTAACACAAAAAATGTCACCTTCTGATTGGAATCACATAGACAACATGACTGCTTCTTCTGCTGATTCACTGTCAGTCAAATGTAAAGCTAACCTAATTTCTTTCTGATTGGGAGGGGGTCAAATATATAACATTTTTGACATGCTTTTTTTCTGGATTTTGTTGTTGTTATTCTGTCTCTCACTGTTCAAATAAACCTACCATTAAAATTATAGACTGATAATTTCTTTGTCAGTGGGCAAACGTACAAAATCAGCAGGGGATCAAATACTTTTTTCCCTCACTGTATATATAAATAAATAGTGCATATTTAGTGTATTATTGAGTGCATGTTTACGTGCTCTAACCCAAAAATCTCGATTATGGACTCAAAAAACCGCTGGGAGACTTCTCACTCAGACCCGTAGCAAGACGATATCGCTCCAATATTCAAATTGTTCAAATATCCCCCGAACGAGTCCAGGATCAATTTAAAGATCATACTCGGCATTCTGAAGGTCCTCCGTGGTCTGACAATGATCACGTTGCCATGTTTACGCTTCTTACAAATATTTTTGCCCCGTTGAATCGATCACCAAACCCAAGTGACGGTAATGTTACGGTAAAAAAAATCTCAGTGGGTGACCTCTGGGCAGAGCATGACCTTGCAAACAGACGACCAATCGAGTGAAATAAACATGGGAAACGCACCTCGATGAACAGGCTGACTTCCCTGTGTGTTTGGACAAACTCATTCATCACAGGCAAAACGAACATGTCCCGAATGCCCACGTCCTTCAGGAACTGCATCTGGAGGTGTTGGCACACCAATTGCATCACCTAGCAAAAGAGGAAAACAGCAGGAACGACGTGAATACATCATCGCCATGCAGCAGTCTACGCCCGTCAATTTCTCACAGCGGTAGTAAGGTCCTTAGGTGTCTGGGAGCACAAGGCAGGTGCAGGTGGGTGAGTCATAATTTCCATCCCTGACGCCAAAACTTATTTCAGGCTGTGCAAGAGATAATGACATGGGTTAATTGTCACACAAGCCAATTAGAAAGCTGCCATGCTGTTAATGGTTAGTAAACTGAACTCACAGACCAGAGGTCGCTAAATGGGCACACCACAGTTAGCTGATCGGCAAGTCACGTGTGATGCAGCAAAGTGTGGCTTTCAGCCGGCTCTTCCAACACATCTGGTCAACGTGGAAAAGTAGAATATGGGACCTTCCTGGTGTGGACTAATCAGTTTCAAAGACAATGCATATATTATCAGAGCATGTTTGCATGTTCACCACAAGTACGTGTGGTTAATGCAGACAGGATTCCTTGAATGAGGATTCTGTTTGGTGTTTTAACATCTTGACACCAGTTGTATTGCCAGAAAGGGTAAAACCTATTGTTATATGGAAAAGTAGACCAAATACTCGTAAAGAGTTCGCTCTCATGAAAGTCTTTTCACCAGCGGTGGTGTGACCAAGCAATTGCAGAGCTGCACTTTTATATAAGTCAGGTCAGAGCCAGATACACATTGGAGGATAAACATCCCACGGTGGCTGGGCAATTGTTGTGCAATAATGTCAGGTCAAACTTACTTAGGATATTTACAGGTGCGTTTTATTCATGCCGTATATATTAATGCACACATTGTGTAGTAGTGGTATTATTATTAAACTCACCTTTAATGACGATGACCATAAACATGATTAAGAGTGTGACTATTAATGAATGTGCGACTGTACGATGTGGACGTAGCGGAGGGGCCCCCCACGGTGAGCGGTGACGCAACGCGCGCAGGGGCCCGCGTCACGTGGTTGACACCTCACGTGCACAGAGCGAGGCAGGCAGAGCCAGAGGGGGGCGGCGTTGCCTAGGCGACGTTGGCGTCCTCGCGGTCTACTCCACGGTCAAGCTGCGTGTCACTTGGTGACCCCCCCACCGCCTCTTACTGGACACCTGTGAGTGAGAGCTTGATAGCGCTTCGGATTTTGATTCCGAGTACAGTGTGCACAGCACCTGTACGGCGAGTCCTCGTTTAACGCAGTAGATGCGTTCCTGAAAAGTGCCGTGCTAAGCGAAAACTATTTCCCCCGTAATGAATGTCCAAGCGCAGTCAGAATTGGGTTACAAACAACTTGAGGGGACGCCGCCGCGTTACCGTCTCGTCTCGCTCAACCGCGCAGTTCAAGAAAGTAGTTCGGCGTCGACCGCTCACAAGTCGCCTTATGGCGGTGCGCGTTCCCTAAATGAAGGCAACCGCGTTATAGCGTGAACACGCGGGACAGACCCAGTTGTCGTGTGCGGGTCAACTCCCTGAGATAAACTTGCTGCCGACTTCATGCGTTGTATACGCCCAGTGCTCAGCCAATTGTTGGGAGCGTCGCTCCTCTGCCCTCTGTTGTTAATGGAGGGAGACTGCACCCAACTGCCAAGTATCATCCTTCGCGAGCCTCTTCAAAATGCTCATCTTGACACCGCTGGAAGCAGTCATCGACCTTGACCTCACCCCGCTTGCACCAATCGCACAACATCACAGCGTTGACTCTCAACTGTTGCTTGTGTAGAGGGGGTCAGATTGTCCAGACATTCGGTTGATACTAATAGGGTTTATTTGCCAGTATTGTAGATTATTTGATTTACATTTGCTTGGGCGTCAGGGTGGTGCAGTGGTCACGCCCGTGCATGGGATCTTCTGAAGGAGTGCCTGGTTTCGCTTTCCTAATTCTGGTCCCTTTCTCTGCAAGGGTTTACTCCCATAGCAAAACAACAACAAACACATACAATGTAACTGGTACTAGCCAAACATCTGGGATTATTTTTGTTATGCTGCCTTGCCCAAAATGGCATTTGGTGATAAAAAAATTTTGGCAGGAATTGATGCACTAATGCAATTTGAACTCTTATATATTTTTATTTCATGACTTGCTTAGCGTTCATATTCTTGGTTCTTTCCGTAAAGTCACGTAAATAGAAAACAAGAAAAAATTCAAATTAAATAAAAAAATTTTTTTTAAAAATAACAAATAAAAAATAAATTTAAAATAAAAGCAAAAAACCCAGGAAGTTTCAATCGCAACACAAGCGGTCTTTATTTTATTGTTTTTTGTTTTCTATTTACGTGACTTTACCGAAAGAACAAGAATATGAATTCCTGCAGTCACGAAAGTTAAGTCAAAATTTGCTTCGCGTTCCTTTACTTTGTCCTCCCATCTGTTTGTACTGTTGTTTGTTGTTGTAACTTTCTGACTCGCCCCGACTGGACATCTGTGAAAAAAAGAGCTTCATAGCTCATCAGATTCGTCCAGCCTAATTAAAGACATTAACTGACCCAGTTTTCGCGTGGAGATCACGGCCAGGATGCGGAACAAAGGGACCACCGGTCACACTCACGTGGAATGCCTAGGGCATTGCACAGCATTTAAATGGACTAGTTTCGTGAGATTTAGTGGTGGCTTAGGGAAGGCCTTTATTCAACAATGTATATCATGTATATCATGGCCGATAAGAATTTTTATAGTCATACACCATAGCCCACGATTTCCTGCACCGTTCATTCACTTGAGGAGACTGCGCATGGTGGAGATGGATGACCCTCGGTATCCTGTCCCAAAGTGATTCCAGTGGTTCAGGTAGTGGAAGAGTTGCTAGAGCTTCTGGCTCTTGCCGAAGCCTTGTGACTTTGGGATGAGAGCGTGGTAGGATGAGTGAAGCGTGGAGCTAAAGCTCCTGGAACATCCTGTACCCAAACAACACCAAACATTCAAAATCTTACAATGCTGCTGTTCCAGCACGAACAACATAACAATGAACAACATTTTCACAAATTCAACGTAATGCAGGAAATTGAGTGGCTTGAGGTTAATTTCATTGTCAGAGCACCGAGCCAATGCCATTGAGGTCCTCCGTTCAAAATTCAGTGAGCCATCTATCAACAAACGTTCCTGCGAATTGAGGGCAGGAATGCTGTGGTCTCAACTTGGTCACCAATGGCTGCACAGTAAACATCATGTCAAATGTGTTTTTGTTCACTGAAGCATATCCCAGCTCTGAGGGTTTGAATTCCATTTGACGTGTAATGAATTATCTTCAGCTTGGATTTCTGGTAAAGCACATCAGTGGCAACTTGTCTCTGAACCAGGGGTTCCTTGTTCGACAAACTGTGTTTCTGGAACATTCAAGCATCCTCAAGTGCCGTGGATAAGTAAGAGTTTTATCGTTCCACTATTGTTTTGTGCACCGTATCAGCTTTAACAGGATTTGCCCAAAAAGCCTTAGCAAGGAAGGATGAGTCTTTGTAAGTTAGCAAATAGAGAGGGTGGAGACCTCAGCATGTAGACATCTCAACCACAACTCTACCTGGTCTCTGTTATTTATTTAATGAGCCAGCCCTTGCCACACTGAGGTTATACGAATGAACCTTGCATGCCACAGACAGGGCAGTGAACGGCAGTTGCTGCTATTGTTTTGGTTGTTTGTAGTTTTTTCTTATCCAGCGATGGCAAGCTCGTACTCCAAGTGCCCATAGAAGGAGGCTGGGTCAAAGATGACGGGCCCTTCATTTATCTCTGCAGCGTTCCCAGTCCATAGGTCACCGTGGAGCAGTGCCGGAACCACCTCTACGTCCCGGAAAAAATCCCCCAACCGAAGCTGCACACCACGCAAAAAACAACACCACTTTATTCATGATAACGTTTTTTTCGAGTTAGATCGCATAAATTTACATGCGTCGTACACCCACTCCAATTGCCATTAGGCAATTGCCAGAAGTCAGAACGCTTCTGGCAATTGCTTGATGATGCTGGTTGTAATCACCAGCGAAAGGTCGTACTCGTTTGAAAATGTTCTGCGTTTCCTCTCTAACACACAAGAGTGCCGAGCAATAACATAAATGGCACGTTCTGTTCATGTCAGAAACATTACTAATGGGCTGTGTTGGGTGGATGTGGGTGTACGACGCATTTACACTTACGCTAAGCCAAAAAAAACTTTATCATGAATAATATTGGTCGCGAAAGCCTGCGTGTGAAACACCACTTTACCTTTAAAGTCACCTCGAAAACCCACTGCGATCAAATGGGTTTCCTATATGGCTGTGCACATGATGAGCTACACTGCTGCATGTATTAAGGGCGAGAGTGAAACGGCTTACGAACCTGAAGCCGAGACCAGAGCTCGCGGGTTTCCCGTTCACCGTAGTCCTTCTCTATCATGTCCAGCTGAAGCTGCAGTCGCTGCCGTGAGAAGAACGTCACCCAGTCCTCCTGCCACTCATTCAGCTGGTGGCATAAATATAGTTTTATTACAGACATTTAAAAACATAAGCAAATAATACCTACTTTATTTAGCCAATCCTTGACCTAAAACAGTGATATTCACTCATTTTCGGAGGGGGGCCACTTTCGCGGATAAGACATTATCAGTGAAAGAGCCATCTCACAATTGAAACCATTGGGGGGTTTGACAGCATGATGGGGTGTTTTCACTTGTGTGTATTGTCGGGGACTGCACGTCAGGGGTCGCAGTAAAAAGGACACCAGGGACTGCCACCGGCCGCGGGCCTTGCAATGAAGAACACGGTCACCCAGAAACGTTGAATTTTATGTACAAATGGCTGGGTAATTCTTAAGACATAATTCGACACTCATGTTATGTACCGATTATCATGCTGTAGTCTTTGAACATCTCATTTTAGCCACCAATTGATATCCTCATAAAAAATTACAACAGCATTGATCCTAACGATAGGATCTGCGCTTAATTCCCGCACCTCCGTTTAGCACGGTTGGCTATGTACGGTGGAAAGGAAGTTCAACATACATTCATACAAGTCTGTCAAACCCGGCTGAGTGTAATTGGTAATTAGCGAAAACATAACTGATTATGTGAACACTGGTTATGCGAGATCGATCTCTGCGGGAACTTGAGTGACATCTGGTGATGTCAGTTGTAACTGTGTGCCCTGTTATCAATGGTACAACTGTGTGCAATGGAAGAAAATATATGCATTTTTTTATCAAATATATTGTTTTATAAATTTGTGTACTTATGCAACATAAAATGTACGTCAATCTAGTTCTTCTTAAAATGTAACCTTAAACCAATGTTACCATCATCAGTGGTTAATAGACTATTACACAAAGGACTCTCATATTTCTACGATGTAATACTAATTAGACTGACATCTGAACAACAGCTGATTTCACCGCTCCATGATAAAACTAATTTAATCAAGTAAACATTATTGCCGCTCCTATAAAACTTTGGTCACCCAGGCTGTCCTTCAACAAAAGGGTATATTAAATCTATAATATGCTTTTTTCTGGGTTAGATCGCATAAAAATAAATGAGCCGTTAAACCTACCACCACCTAACAGCCAATTAGTAAGGTTGTCACGTAAACGGAACATGCCAATCCGCTACTAGTACAGCAAACCGAAGTGTTGGAGAGAAAATCCACAACATTTACAATCTGAGTATGACGTTTCGCCAGTATTTACAACTACCATCATTAGGTGGACAGCCAAATTCGTAGAGAAATCCTCCTGTTTCATTCCCTGGAGGGATAGATGTGATGACGTCACTTGTGAGCCCTTCACGAATTGGAATGTTCTGTTTATGTGACAAACCTTACGAATTGGCTGTGTCGGTGGCGGGTATAACGACAAATTTATATTTCAACGATCCAACCCAAAAAAACGATATTATGGATATTGGCCGCGAAAGCCTACGTGTTAAACGGGTATATTAAAATTTAAATGGGCTACAACCAGTTTCATGACTTTAAAGCGGAGATCACATGTGGGATGTAACCACAGCATATAGCCGTATGAAACCCACATACTCTACATCCTCCTGCCCAGGGTCCATACCTGTTGGGAGAAATTCAAGACTGAAATTTGTATCAAAATCTGTAAAGCACATGAGAACCTTAATTTAGCAGTCTCAAACTGACTGGGACCCCTGTCGTGACGGAGCAGCTGAACATTGCACAAAATCATCAATGCATATACAGATATATACCAAGGGTGACCAACTTTCCTGACCCTACCAGCAGCATACCATAATCTTCAGATGGCCGCGGGAGCCACAAGAGATAAAGAGTAGCCATACAGAAGTTGACTCGTGTTGACTGGCTGTGGAATTTTGAGTTTAGAAATCTCAGTGCCCTGGGAGTACTCATGGCCTGCCTCCGATACCAGATTGTTCTCACTTCATGTAAAGTTAAATTGAAGAGTTACAAATTAGCAGCGCCTCTGCAGAGCCACACTTGAACTGCCCAGGAGCCACATGCAAATGACGAGCGATGGTCTGGCCAACCATGGTATTTTCTGTACATTATAGACTTGTAAATCTAGCGTATATAAAAAATTAGCTGGAAACATTTATTTTAGCATTTACTCTATTGCCCTTTAATGAATGAATAGCAAAACTACATGAACTCTCTCCTAAAGCCTTCTTTTGGCTAGCAGACCTTACATTTATCTCCTGAACATATTGCGATTATATTCTTGGTTCTTTCGGCAAAGTCACGTAGAAGGGAAATGATACAAATAAAAATAATATAATAAAATTCTCACGACATTCCGGCCACAACGCAAGCAGCCATCCTCAGGTGAAGAAACAGAGCTGTTGGAAAGACAGCGTCTTAATGAACACTGCCCAGTGTTCACTGCCCAGTGTTCATTAAGACGCTGTCTTTCCGACAGCTCTGTTTCTTCATCTGAGGACGTCTGCTTGCGTTGTGGTCGAAACTTCGTGAAAATTTTATTATATAATGTTTTATTTGTATTATTTTATTATTTCCCTTCCACGTGACTTTACCGAAAGAACCAAGAATATGAATCCCTGCAGTCACGAAAGTTTTATATCGAAAAATATTGCGATTAGCAAAAATATAAAGGGACGCAATGTTAAATGCTCTAAGTCTCCTTTGCAGAAGAGTTTGCCCTGATGGACTTAAATACAGATACTTTTAATAGCCATAATTTATATATTACCCAACATAATTCATATTCTGAAAAGTACATTGCACACACATGAACAATACAGTTCCCTTCATCACAAAGATGGCTAAAACAAAGAGATGAATGTGATTAGGTGTGGAAAAGCATGACCGCTGGCTGGCTAGTTGTGTTCATGTATGAAATAATGACAGCATGTGTCTATCTCATTCTCTAGCTCAATCGCTTGATTTTTACGATTAATAAACAGCTGTATGAAATAATGTTTGTTTACACACAAATCGCCTGTTTACACATATTCATTAGATCCGATTAGCATGCCTACTCTCAGTGCGAAGGAATGTCAACAATACATAGTTGACATGATGCTAGGGTTGGATCGGTGGGCCTAGTTTTCCACATGTTTTACATTTTCATGATTCAATACCGATAGTTTTCTCTTCCTTGTGAAGCCTCTCTACAATCTTCCTGTTGTGAAGGTGCATTTCAGCCAGATGCTGCCCCAACAAGCCTGAGCCCCTGTCAGAGTGTACAACACAATAGACCTGTCAAAGAAAACATTAACTTTATCATGTCCACAAACCCCTAGTAATAATTCATATGCAAACTAAACTACATCATATTGGTCCAGGTGGTCTGTGGCCGAGAACCTCGCTTGAAAATATGAATATATCAGTTCACATTCTGGTTTGGGTGACTCAAAACAATATTCTTCTGGGGTTTATACAATGAGTGTTACTTCCTGGGAAGTCAATCCTATGTAGACTATAAATGAAACCATTTTTTTTATTTTACAAGAGCTATTTTTCAGAACCGACCTGGCCACAAATGATAGCCTAACGAAGTGGCTCATCACATGGAAATTTATAGCAGCCAAATGCTCAAAATACTCATGTTTCTAAATGTGCAGGGAAAAACTGGAGAAAAACCTGCACGACCACGGGGAAAACATGCAAACTTCAAATATACAGCAGGCGTCAAGGTCGGGATCGAACCTACGAAGTTCAATATACCAGGCGAGGTAGTTAACATCTCCTAGCCACCATGGCGCCCCATTCTCTGACTTATCCACCCACCCACCCACTCGTAAAGCCACCCACCCACTCACTCACCCTGCCACGTACCGAATCTCTAAACCAACAACTCAACCACCCACCCACTCATCCAACCTCTCACTTACTAAACCAGCCACTCACCAACCCACCGACCCACTCATCCACCTATTCACTTAAAATAGTTAAACTACAATTGAATTATTTTAAATTCACCAGGTAACGCCCACTGAGCTATACAGATCCTTGTCGGAAACGACGTGGCAAACAAATGATAGCTCAAAGAAGTGGCTTATCACGTGGACATTTATAGCAGCCAAAGCCTCTAAATGTATATTTCTAAATATGCATGAAAAACTCAGAGGTCCCAGAGAAAAATCCATGCAACCACAGGGAGAACATGCAAACTCCAAATATACAGGCGTCACGATCGGGACCGAACCCACGATGTCCTATACAAATGGCGAGGGAGTTAACATTCCGCTACCCTGGCGCTCCACTCTGACTCAGCCTCCCACCCACCCACTCAAACACCCAGCCAAGCACTCATGAACCCAATCACCCTGGCACCCACTCAATCGCGAAACCCACTCACTCATCCACACACCCAGCCACTCACTTAACCACTTACCTACGAACCCACCTGCATACCCCCCACTCACTAACTCAACGACCCACTCACTCAACACTCCACTAACCCACCCACTCACCTATTCATGCCCCAAATCACACACTGACCCATCCACCCACTTAATCTATAACTCATGCACTCACCCACCCACCTGCTCACCAGCCACTTATCTACTCACCCACCCACTCATCCTGCCACCTACTCAACCTCTAAACCACCCACGCACCGAACTACCCACCTACCCAATCACCCATCCAATAAACTACAACTAAACTATTTTGTATTTTACCAGGTAAGCCCCACAGAGCTATATAAAACATTTTAGAAGTGATATGGTTACAACTGATACGTGAACGAAGTGGCTTATCAAGCTGGCATTTAGTGCAGCCAAATCTTCTAAACAAATCTTGACTCTAAATGCGGAGAGATAAATCTGGAGGACCGGGAGAAAGATCCACGAGGACACAGGCAAAACATTAAAACTCATAATATACAGGCAGCAGGGTCAGAATCGAATACACGATTTCCTGTATACTCAGTGAGGTAGTTAATATCTCACCATAGTGGCACACCGCTCTCTGACCCACTCACCAAATTACACACTAACTCACCCACTCAACCTCCCACATTAACATACCCACCCACCAGTCACTCCCCCATTCACCCAACCACCCCCTCACTCACCCAACCACGCACCAACTCACCTACCCACTAACTCACCCACCCATCTTCTCCCGCACTCAGCCAGCCACCCGCTCAATCACGTGCCGACTAACTTACTCACACACTCACCGACCAATACACCCATTCACCCACTCATTTACCCACCCACAATCTCACTACCCAAGCCAACCACCCAGCCTCTCACTCACCCACTTATTCAATCACTCACTACCCCACACACTCACCCAATCACTTGCTCACTTACCCATACGCTAACCCAACCACTCACTCACCGACTCACCCACCCACTAACTCATCAAAATTAATTCTCAACCACTCACCCAACCACCCACGCAATCTCATACCCACTAACTCACTCACCTACCCATTTATGCACTCACGCACCCACTTACTCACTCACTCACGCACCCACCAACCAACCCACCTACCCATCTCTTCACTCACTCACCCACCCACACAGTCAATCACTCACCTACATACCTACCCACTAATACTCACCCACTCAACCAACAACGAACTCACCAACCCACCCGTCGACTCACTCACTCAGGTACTAACCCACTCAACTTCTAACCCACACACTAACCACCTAACCACCTACCCACACACTCACTCACTCACCCACACACTCACTCACTCATCCACCCACCCAAACATCCACTCACCCACCAACTAATTCACCCACCCACTCACTCCCTCATCCATCCACTCACCTACTCGCCCATCCACTCACTTACTCAATGAGCCAATCACCTTCTCACCCAGTACTTACACATCAACTGACCCTGCCACCCACTCAATTTCTAACCCACCCACTCACTCAACCAGCTGCCCACTCCCTCAGCCACTCACCTACTTACCCACCCCACTTACACATCTACTTACCCTGCAATCCACTCAATTTCTAATCTCCCACTCACCCAACCACCCGCCCACTCATCTACTCACCCATTACCACGGAATTATTCACCCACCCATCAGTCAACCACCCAATAATTCAACCACTCACAAACTAAATCACCTATTAATTAAACCACCCACTACCTCAACCACCACTAACTTAACCTCCGAGCCACTCACCCACTCAGCAAGCCACCCACTACTATATCTCTAACCCAATATCTCACTCACCCACCGCCCACTCACCTACACACGTATGCACTCACTCACACACCGCTCACTCACCTACACACTAAATTATGTTTATTTTACCAGGTGAGGCCCAATGAGCTACATAGCTCGTTTTCAAAACAACCTTCACCACAAATAAACCGACCATTAAAATTATAGACTGATCATTTCTTTGTCAGTGGGCAAACGTACAAAATCAGCAGAGGATCAAATACTTTTTTCCCTCACTGTACATTGCGGGGGTCACAAAAATATCTCCAAAATCCTGAATAAACACAAGATCCAGGTCCGATTCAACACAGTACAAAAAAATCCGTGATCTGGTTCCATCTGTAAAGGATGTGGTTCCAGACATACAGTACCCGGGCCTTTACAAACTAAAGTGCCTCTGTGGTAGCAGCTACATTGGAGAAACCATACGACATATATCGGACCCCATCCGCGAACATAAAGCAGACTTGAAACACGGTAGGACGAACTCCTCTGCCGTGGCAGATCACTGTTATAATTCAGTGGGCTCACATGACATTGACTTCTCCAAGACAGAGGTTCTTTGCAAGCCAACCGGCTACCATGAGAGATTCGTTCATGAGGACATCCACATATACAAGCACAGACAATTTCAACCGAGAAGATGGATTCTGGCTTAGTAACCATTGGAAAGATGTTTTAAACCATTTCGGTTCTTAATTGATTGTATTTTATGGTGATTTTCAAACCGCAGCCCTTTCGCTGGCACTGCCTCTTAATACTTCTCACACCACGGTCAATGCTATGGTTTACAACAAGTAGTATAATAATTAATAGTATAACATTGTAATGTTTAACATAACTCATAAGGCAATATATAGCATCGTAATTGCATAATGAATATACATCAGTGTGGTATATAGTTGGGTTCATAGAATAAGACAGTGTAATATCACAAGTAAAATAGTTTATAATCTAAAGTATAGGGTAGTGTAAAGTAACGCATTGTATAATTCAAAAGTGGAATTTGTCTATGATATGATGTTATACCATGTAGTTTAGATTGGAAGGTATAATATTGTATTATATAGTAGTCCAGTTTACAGCATAGTCATAAGGCAACTCAGGACACAACAGCGCACCTTGGCTGTTGCACTTGCCCCTTTTCTTGTTTCCTCTCTGCCTGTGTTCCCAGCCCCCTCCCTCCTCCTCTCCGGAGGTGATGCTGGTAACATGCAAATTCATATTTTAACTCCGCCCACAGCTTAATAGACGCGGTCCTTGCATGTCAGCGTTCATTCAAGCTCTGTCTTCCGGACAGACCTGTCTCTTCACTTGAAGAAGGCCACTTGTGTTGTGGCCAAAACGTCGTGAGAATTTGATTGTCTTATTTTATTTTATTATTTTATTCCCATTCTACGTGACTTTACCGAAAGAACCAAGAAGACGAATCCTTGCAGTTATGAAAGCTTTAAACCGAAATTTACTTTTTATGTCACCAGGCAAGGCCCACTGAGCTATATAGATCCTTTTCAGAATAGACCTGGCTACAAATGATAGATATACGAGTGGCTTATCACAGATACATTTATTGCAGCCAAATCCTCTAAACGCATGTTGCTTCTAAATGCGGAGGGAAAACCCTGAGGATCTAGAACAAAATCCAGGCGACCACGGGTGAGAACTTACAAACTCCAAATATACAGGCGACAGAGTCGGGATCAAATCCACCACCTCCTGTATACTAGGCAAAATAGTGAACATCTCACCACCTTGGCGCCTCACTCTCTGACTCAACCATCCACTCACTTACACGCTAACTTACCCACTCAACTTCCCATGTTAAATTACCCACCCAGTCGTCACTCACCCATTCACTTACTCACCCAACCCGTCACTCACCCCTCCGCTCACCCACCCACTCACTCATTAACTTGCCCACCTATCTTCTCAACCACTCACCCAGCATCCCACTCAATCTCATACCAAACTAATCTACACACACCCACACACCCACTCACTGACCCACTCACTTATGCACTTGCCCAACCACCCACTTACTCCCTCATGCACTCACCAACCCTCCCACCCATCTCTTCACTCACACACCCACCCCATCAATCACCCACCCACTAACTAGCACCCACACACTCCCCTACTCACCCACTCACCGACCCAGCACTCACTCACCGAGCCACTCAATCGCTAACCCACCCACTCACCCACCCACCTGCCCACTCACTCACCCAGTCACTAACGCACTCACTCAATGTATAACCCACCCACTACCCACCTAACCTCCTTCCCACACACTCATTCACCCAACCACATACCCACCCACACTCACCCATACACTTACCTACTCGCCCAGCTGCTCAATTATTTACCGAGCCACTCACCTAATTACCCAGCCACTCACCTACTCACTCACCCACTTACACATCCACTCACCCTGCCACCCAGTCTATTTCTAACCCACACACTCACCCAACCACCTCCCACTCCCTCGGCCACTCACCGACTCACCAAATCACCCACTACCCAAATAACTAATCATCCACCCACCCATCACTCAACCAAACAATAATAAAGCCACCCAGTAATTAAACTACCCATTAACTCAACCACCCACTAACTCAACCACCCACTAACTCAACCAGGTTTATTTTACCAGGTAAGGCCCACTGAGCTATAAATATTGTTTTCAGAAGCACCATCGCCAAAAATTATAGCTCAAAAAAGTGGCTTATCATGTATACATTTATAGCAACCAACTCCTCTATATACATGTTTCTAAATGTGGAGGGAAATATACAGGCATTAGGGTCAGGATCGAACCCACAACCTTCTGTATACGATGCGAGGTAGTTAACATATCGCCACTGTGGCCCCCCACTATATGATTCTCCCACCCACTAACCCACACAGTCACCCACTCACTTAAACACCCACCGTCACATGCATCCAGGCACTGACTCACCCAGCCACTCAGTACCCATAAACCCACCCAGGCACTCACCCATGCACTTGCCCACTCATCCACCCACCCAATTATCCACACACTAAACTAAATTTTGAATATTTTTTTTTATATTTTACCAGGTCAGGCCCACAGCAAAATAGATATTTTTCAGAAGCCACGTGACGACAAATAACAGTTCAATGAAGTGGCTTTTCACGTAGAACGTTATAGCAGCCACATTCTATAAATGCATGTTTCTAAATATGGAGGGACAACCCGGAGAACCCGGAGAAAATTCCACCCGACCATGGGGAGAAGATGCAAACTCCAAATGTATACAGGCTTTAGGGTTGGGGGGAACCTACGAACTCCAATATACCGGGCGAGGGAGTTAACATCTCGCCACTGTGGCGCCTCATTATCTGACTCACCCACCAACTCAACTACTAAAGCCACCCACACACTCACTCACCCACTCACACACTCACTCACCCACTCACAAACCCACTCACTCACTAACCCACTGACTCATCAACACACCAAGCCACTCACTCAAGAACTTACCTATGCACCCACCTACACACCCACTCACTCTAAATGTACAGACATCAGGGTCGGGATCGAACCCATGACCTAGTTTATAAAAGACGAGGCAGTTAACAACTCGCCACCATGGCACTCCACTCTCCGGCTCAGCCACCTACTCATCCACCCACTCACAAACCCACCCACTGGATCTCAAACACACTCACTCACTCACCAATTTACCCACCCACTCACCCTGACACCCACTCAATCTCCAACTGACCCACCCACGCACTCAAAATCCCACCTACCCACTCAACCATCCAATAAACTGAAACTAAACAATTTTTTTTTATTTTACCAGGTAAGGCCCACAGAGGTATATCAAGTGACCTGATTACAAATAATAGGTCGACGAAGTGGCTTATCACGTAAACATTTATTGCATTCAAATCCTTTAAACGCATGTTGATTTGAAATGCGGAGGGAAAACCCGGCTATTTTAATGCACACAATGGACCGGAAGGACAAGCGCAAAGGGTTCGCATAATGCGCATGCATAATGTACGTTGACTCATTAATCTCCCCCCCCCTCCCCACTTTGCATCAAGAGCGCCAAAGTGTGGTCACCACATCTATGCCTCTTTATAAGGAACGAAACAGACTAACTTCTCCACAAATCTGGCTGTCGCCTGATGAAGCTAGTTGTAATTACTGGCGAAACGTTGTACTCAGATTGTAAATGTTGTGGTTTGACTCTCCAACACACCGGTGTGCTGTACTAGTGATAAATTGGCATGTTCTGATTACGTGACAACCCTTACTAGTTGGCTGTGTCGGGTGATGGTGGGTTTTAACGACACATTTATATATTTATGCGATCTAACCCAAAAAAACCCTCTATTATGGATAATATTGGTCGCGAAAGCCTACGTGTAAAACAAATCCCAAGGAATCAAAAAAATCGACGCGACCACGGAAGAAGATGAAAACTCCAAATATACAAGCTTCAGGGTCGGGATCGAATTGATTACATCCTGTATTCTGGGCGAGGGTGTTAAGATCTCGCCACTGCGGCGCCTCATTATCGGACTCACCCAACCGCTCAACTACTAAAGCCACCCACACACTCACTCACCCACTCACAAACCCACTCACCCTGCCACTCACCCACTCATACAAATCGGGCATCAATACCGTTGCTTTGTATGATCTGTGAAACGCAGAATATTGCAGATAAAATCGGACATTTTGAGCTTGCTGCCGGATCGATTGAGTGGAATCAATACAATTAGTCTCGATTCACGATCAACAAAGACCATATATAGGAAAATCTCTGATCTGTGATTTTGATTGCATCATACTGCAGCGCCCCTTTGATGATGTTATAAAGCACTTGCCCCAACAGTCTGTTAAAGGCTACACGGGGGATCTTTGTGTGCGAGTAGCTCACAGCTCCTTGAGAGATCTGGACACTGTCCGATCATCAGCGAGCTCCTCCGGCAGGCAAGGCTGAGTTGGCTGTTGTCTGTGCATTAAGAGGTGTTAAATATCCCACGTAGAGGAGTCTGCTTACAGGACAGATAAGAGGTTCTTCACGTACCGTGCCCCGTGTCACCTGAACGTTAAATGGGGCCCCGGTAATTCAGTGTCCACCGCTGAATCATCTTTCACCATCACCACTCGTCCATGAAGGCCAATGCGACGAGGCCATAGATAGACGGCGCGTTATAACGGAGGGGGGGGGGGGACCAGGAGAAACGTCGTGCTACGTGACATCACAACACCCTGCACACAACCGTAGTGGCAGATTAGGGTGCGCATCGTTAACGAATATGTGGTGTAAGTGGTTGAGAGTAGATGGGCGGGCACGCCATGGGCTGGAGTGGAGGTGGACTGATGCGGTACGGGAGGATGTGGAGCTGAGTGGGCTTTGCCGACGACTGGTACCAGCAGTGTCGGAATCGGCCTCTGTGAGGGAGGCTCGTGAAGGACGCTTCTACTGGGCAGTTGGAGACAGTCGCCCTCCACCAACAACAGAGGAGTGACGCTCACAACAACGAGCGGAACACCGGATGATAAATATGCAGCAATTTGGCACAGTACAGGGAACAGGTGGTGCATCTGCCAGTCATCTCAGTCAGCCAACCCATGGCACCTGGGTCTGTTCCAGGACCTCCGGTCAGCGAGCCTTCGACACTTCACGTGGCTTCAAAGTGCACCTGGCCTGGCACAGGCGCCGTGGTGACGTCACTGTCACTTATTGGCGAATGGCGACGGTCGATAACGCAGCGGTGGTTGTGAGAAATGCCATTTTGGGGGGGGGGGGGGCGCCAAACCTGACCAGCTGTAAACCTCACGTCGCCTCGCAGCCACACAATGGCAACAGGGAGTTCTGGATGGGTGCAAGGGGTTGGTAATCCCCCCCCACCTTCAACTAAATAACCACACACGCGAGCCCTTGGGTCTCTCTGTGAGTCGATGGATCTGTGTGTGGTGAGTCTATGGGTTTCTGTGAGAGTCCGTGGGTCTCTGTGTGGTGAGTTTATGTGTCTCTGTTTTATGAGTCTATAGGGCTCTGTGCGAGTCTGTTTGATTCGGTGGTTCTCTGTGTGATGAGTCTATGCGTTTTTGTATGACTCTATGGGTCTCTATGTGGTGATTCTATGGGTCTGTTTGGTGAGTCTATGGGTCTCTCTCTGAGTCTATGGGTCTCTGTGGTGAGTCTATGGGTCTCTATGTGAATATGGGTACGATTGAGTCTATGGGTATCTGTCTGGTGAGTCTATGTCTCTGTTTGGTGAGTCTATAGGGCTCTGTGCGAGCCTGTGGATCTGTTTGAGTCTGTGGTTCTCTGTCTGATGAGTCTATGGGTCTCTGTGGTGAGTCTATGGTTCTTTGTGCAAGTCTGAGGGTATGTGCGTGGTGAGTGTATAGGTCTATGTGTGATGACTCTATGGGTCTCTATGTGATGGATATCTCTGGTGCACATATCCTGGCACAAGCACTGTGGTGTCGTCACCACCACTAAGTGGAGAATGCTCCTACCCCTGTTCCTGCTTGTTGTTGTGCTCGGGAAGGAGAGAGAAAACTAGACTAAGGTCCACTGAGCTAAACATCTCTTCTTCAGAAGCGACTTGGCACCAATGATAGCTCAACGAAGTGGCTCATCATCACAGTCACTAAAGTTTTAAGTCAAAACTTTAAACGAATGTTTCTAAATGTGGAGGGAAAACCGGAGGACCCGGAGAAAAAGTCCACACGACCACGGGGAGAGACAGAGACACGCAAACTCCAAATATACAGCAGGCATCAGGGTCGGGGTCGAACCCACAACCTCCTGTACACCAGGCGAGGTAGTTAGGGGGGAAAGCAGAGACAGCGAGAGGGAGGAGAATTAGTCAAACTCACACTCAGTATTACTAACTAACCATGATACACTCACCATGATACTCACCATCATACTCACGCATTCACCATCATACTCACACACAAGCCCACACACATCAACAGTCGCCATTCACCACTACGTGGCGGTGATGTCCCCACAATAACTCAGGTGCCAAGGTTTGACGGCTGTGCCAGGCTAAGTTCAGGAGGAGGTCACGGGCAAGACTCAGGTGCCATGGGTTGACTGCTCTGCCTGGCTAGGTACAAGAGGAGGGCTAGACCCTGGTGCTATGGGTTAACTCGTGTGCCACCACCTGCACAACCACCACAATAACAACCACACAACAATAACCACGACCAACAACTGTAACCACAACTATAATTTACCACAATTATAATTCCCATCAGCCACACGGCCCTCTGGGAGTGCCTCTCAACTGCAGCAGCAGCAGGGCCGAGCTCTGCCTGAAGCAGCGCCGTGAACTCAGCAGAACGTGACGGCTGTGGGCCAGGCGCCTCCTCTGTCTCCCCCCACCGCCGCCGACGCCACTGCTGATGTGGACACACCGGGCGAGGTTCTCACCTTCATGCTGAGTCGACGTAGAGGAGGCCCAGCGAGCCGCCGCTTCAGAAGCTTTCGCGAGCCACTGACGGTGGCCATGAGCGGGAAACCAAATCAGCCGCTCGCCACCCACAATCCACAGCGCGCGCCGCCTCCACTCGGCCCCGGCCTAAGCTGAAGTAGCAGCGGGGGAGGGGGGCGGGGCATGGGGGGTGAGGGCAGGGGGGGCATGGGGGGTTGTGAGGGGGCATGGGGGGGTTGCGAATGTGGAGGGGCGGGGGGGGGAAGGGGGGTCACGAGGAGGGGCAGGGGGGGCAGGGGGGTAGTGAGGGGGAGGGAAATGGCGGACCATGGGGCGTGGTTGCGAGGGGGGGCAGAGGGGAGGAGCTCAGATGTGAGGGGGAGGAGCTCATGGCTCTGACGTCACGGGGGCGTGGTTACCTTGGACCACCACCCGCGTCTCGCGCCACGTGCTTCCCACTGGCAGTTTGGCCGTTAGAGAGACGCGGACCGACCCCAGAGCAGGAGTGGAACCGAGCTGTGGGTGAGTGGTGGCGGTGGTGGTGTGAGTCTCTCTGTGCGAGTCTGTGTGTGTGTGAGGCTTTCTATATGAGTCTGTGTGTGTGACTCTCTGTGTGTGTCTGAGTCTCTCTGTGTGTGTGTGAGTCTCTCTGTGTGAGTCTGTGTGTGAGACTCTCTGTGTGTGTGCCTCTCTGTATGTGTGTGACTCTCTGTATGTGTGTGAGTCTCTGTGTGAGTCTCTGTGTGTGTGTGAGACTCTCTGTGTGTGTGTGACTCTCTGTGTGAGTCTCTGTGTGTGTGTGTGACTCTCTGTATGTGTGAGTCTCTCTGTGTGTGTGTGTGAGTCTCTCTGTGTGTGTGTGTGAGTCTCTGTGTCTGTGTGTATGTGTGAGTCTCTGTGTGAGTCTCTGTGTGTGTGTGTGAGGCTCTGTGTGAGTCTCTCTGTGTGTGTGTGAGTCTCTGTGTGAGTCTGTGTGTGTGTGAGTCTGTGTGAGTCTCTGTGTGTGTGAGTCTGTACGTGTGCGAGTCTCTGTGTGCATCTGTGTGTGTGTGGAATGGTCGTAGAGCTGACAGCGCGCCGCGCTATAAACCCGGCGACCCCGAGTTGGATTCCCTCTAAAGGCCAACAGCAGTAACGATTATCTGAACCGGTGCTGGGCCTCCCCTAGGTTGACTCAACCTCGAATGAGTACCTGGTGTGGTGTGTAAAGATCGCCACTGGGGAGACAAAGGTGGCCGGGCGTGGTGCTGGCAATCCAACCCCCTCGTGTGTCGTGCCGGCCTTCATACGTACTGCTGGCTAACAGCACTTGCCCCTACAGCCTGTTAAGTCTCTACGGGGATCTTTGTCTTTGGTGTCCCATACTGGCAGGGGGAGGAGTGGTGGTGTTAATGTTGGTGGTATTAGTGGTGGGGGTGCTCGTGATGGTGGTGGTGTTAGTTGTGTTAGTGATGGTGGTGTTAGTGATTGTGGTTGTTAGTAGTGGTGATAGTGGTGGTGTTACTGGTGTTAGTGATGGTGGTGTTGGTGGTATTAGTGATGGTGGTGTAAGTGAGGTGATCGGATGCCATGGTGGTCCCCATCTTTAAGAAGGGAGACCGCACAGACTGTAACAACTACAGGGGCATCTCACTCCTCAGTGTGCCGGGAAAGGTCCTGGCAAGGATTATTCAACACTGCCTTACCAGGCATGCTGAGGAGAGGCTTGTGGAGCCCCAATGTGGTTTCAGGAAAGGGTGGTCCTGCACAGATGCCATATTTTCTGTCCGTTTGCTAAAGCAGAGGTGGAGGGAATTCCAACAAGACCTACATCTCTGCTTTATTGACCTGGTAAAGGCCTATGACACCATCAGTAGGCCTGGGCTCTGGGTTCTTCGTGCTTTCGGAGTCCCTGACCCGCTGCTCACGATCTTTAAGGACCTTCATTATGGTCAGCGGACCCGGGTAAAACTACATTGCCGGGAGTCGGAGCCATTCCCTGTTCACCTTGGGGTCCGACAGGGATGTCCTCTGGCTCCAACATTATTTAACATCTATTTCGACCACGTAGTTCGTGAGGCCTTCAGTAGCTGTACCGGAGGAATTTTCATCTGGTACAGATACAGTGGGAGGCTGATCAATGCCCGGATGCCGTCAAGGGATGGCTCCCTATTGGTCAACCACGTTATGTATGCCGATGACGTGATAATTGCGGCTCACTCAGAGGAGGAGTTGGAGGCGCTGCTGCTAAAACTGGAGTGTGCCACTAAGAGGTGGGGCCTTACCATCAGCCCCACCAAAACGAAGCACCTGCCTGGGTATTTTGTACCATCGGGCACTCCACCTCCACAACTCCCAATCAGTGATGGGGCAGTTGTGGAGAGAGTGGAAAGTTTCCCATACCTGGGCAGTGTGCTCATGACCATCTCCGGTTTAACAGCAGAGGTCTCACTCCGAATAATTCGAGCGGCATTATCTTTTCAGCAGTTGCGTAACGCTGTGTGGAAGCTACCTGGTCTGTCGCTCCACACGAAGCTTCGGGTCTTCTCAGCCACAGTCATTCTCTCCCTTCTCTACGCTTGTGAAACGTGGACCCCCCTAATGGAACATCTTTGCCGGTTAGAAACGTTGAGGCTGGCCTGCCTCCGATCAATCCTGGGTTTAACCAGGCTGGATTGTGTGAGGAGCTCACAAATCCTCGAAAGATCTGGACAAAGCCCCATCAGTGAGCTCTTCCGGCAGGCAAGGCTGCGTTGGCTGGGCCATGTAGCCCGCATGCCCAATCACCGCATGCCCAAGCAGCTTTTATTTGGCCGGATCGAGGGGGCTGAACGGACGCAGCACGGGCTAGAGAAGAGATGGAATGATGTGGTACAGCAGGATGTGGAGCTGAGTGGACTTGCCGATAACTGGTACCAGCTGTGTCAAGATCGGCCTCTGTGGAAGAGGCTCGTGAAGGACGCTACTGGGCAGTTGGAGGCAGTCGCCCTCCAACAACAACGGAGAGCGCAGGAACGACGCTCACAACAACGAGCAGAGCGCCGGATGGCTAAAGCACAGCAAGTTGGCACAGTAAGGGGCACAGGTGGTGCATCAGCCAGTCATCTCAGTCAGTCGACCTTTGGCACCTGGGTCTGCCCCGTGACCTCCTGCCAGCGGGCGGGCGTTCGACACTTCACGTGGCCTCAAGGTGCACATGGCCTGGCACAAGCGTCGTGGTGACATCACCGCCACTTAGAGGCGAATGGCGATTGTTGTTGTTGGTGTTAGTGATGGTGGAATTTTTGTTGCTGGTGTTAGTCGTGGTGGTGTTAGTGATGGTGGTATTATTGGTGCTGGTAGTGGTGTTCGTGGTGGTCTTAGTGGTGGTGTTAGTGTTGGTGGTATTATTGGTGGTGGTGTTAGTAGTGGTGTTAGTGATGGTGTTAGTGGGGTAGTGTAGCGGTTAGCGTGCTGCGCTAAGAACCTGGCGACCTGGGTTTGATTCCCGCTCACGGCCAACATTGGTGACGATTATCTGAACTGGTCCTGGGCCTCACCCTAGATCGACTCAGCCTTAAATGAGTACCTGGTGCGAGGTGCAAACATTGCCACTGGGGAGACAAAGGCGGCCGGGCGTGGTGTTGGCCACCCACCCCCTCGTGTGCCATGCCGGCCTTCATAGGTGCTCGCGGACAGCACTTGCCCCAACAGTCTGTTAAGGCTATACGGGGGATCTTTGTCTTTGTTCGTGGTGTTAATTGTGGTGTTAGTAGTGGTGTTCGTAGTAGTGGTGTTCGTAGTGGTGGTGTTCGTAGTGGTGGTGTTGGTGGTGTTAGGAGTAGTGGTGTCCGAACAGAGGAGCAACGCTCACGACAACAACCTTTGAGCCGGGCATCTAAAATGCAGCAAGTTGGCACAGTCATCTCAGTCAGACAACTCATGGCACCTGGGTCTGACCTGTGACTGCCTGTCAGTGAGCCTTCGGCACTTCACGTGGTCTCAAAGTGCACCTGGCCTGGCACAGGCGCCGTGGTCACATCACCGCTACTTAGTGGCGAATGGCAGTTGTTGTTTTTTGTGTTTTTCGTATTGTGTGTGACTGGTGAGGATGTGAGTCCGTGTTGATGATGAGAGTCCGCATTGTGACGTGACGTGCGTTTAGACGTGGGTGTGTCACGCCCCTTCAACTCTGCGTGTCCCTCACCTCTGTCTCCCGCTCTCCACGCAGAGACCCGGACCGCACGAGAGACACCGTGAGCTCTGAGCACCCTCGTCTGCAAGTTGCTACCATGGAGGTACATGTGGCTCCTCGACTCGTGTGGTGAAGTATGGGTGGACGTGTGTTCTCCCCACTGCGTGTGCCTACCTGTCACCTGTATACCTGGGTGTGCTTCTCCTTGCCCGCCTGAGTGTGTGCGCGTCTATCAGAGTGTCTCTCCGAGATCCTGTTGGTGTACGTGCCCGTCTACGCGTGAGCATCTACGGCGCTGTTTTCTATCCACTGATGGATGAACGCCTCCCTCCCTGAGACCCTGATACCCTTCGCATGCTGTCATAGAATAATCCGCCAAGCGCCGATTTCGTCGCACCATCTCTCTGGCGGCTCGGCTCTCTGATGTGTTCCGTTCCTTGGTTGTCGCTCCGTTATTATTCTTTGACCGTTAGCCATTGTTGTCCCTCCTAGCCATGGCTCGTCCTGCCCGAGTCCCACTCACTCCTCTTAACAGTTTGAACGATCCCATTGACCTGCGTGTGACCTCGAAATCCACACGTCTTTCATTGTAAATCCAAGCATGGCAACTGATATTGGCCAAATATCCCAACGCTGAGAACTGGCAACATCTCGGCAGGACCCTCCTGAATGTGGAGCCCAGGATGTCAGAGATGCTGGCTCAGTGCTCGGCCACTGCACTTGCTCCAACATCTTAATCAAGCCCATGTGGTGGACCTTTGTCTTTGCGTGTGTAGATCAGCCGAGCTGGAGAGGCTCGGAGTAACGGCGAGTCTTGCACCACGTGGAGTGCGCTGTCCTCAGCGCGCACCGGCTCCATCCGCAGCAAATCGCCACAAGGTAAGAACAGAAATGAGTGATGTCAAGATGGCCACGCTGAATGGTGGGACATCACGACGGTCATGTTTCAAGGGGGACGTCACAGTGACCATGATGCATGGGGGACTTCATGGTGGCCATGTTGCATGGGTGATGTACCGTTCGAATTTTGCCGTTCTCTCGTCTAACACCGGCGAGACACGGTCATAAAGAAGGCTGTCTCTGGTGCAGGCCAGTCAGTTTCAAAGACAATGCCCATATATTATCGGAGCATGTTTGTTTGCATATTTTTCCACAAGTACGTGTGGTAAATGCAGACTTGATGCCTTGCAAAAGGTATCTATTTGGTGTTTGAACATATTAACACCTATTCTTAGTTTTTTCGGTAAAGTCACGACTTTACCGAAAAAACTAAGAATATGAATTACTGCAGTCACGAAAGCTTTAAATCAAAATATTAACACCTGTTTTTGTGCCAGAAAGGGTAAAAGCTATTCTTATTTCATAAAATCCTTCTTGCATATCTGTGTTATATTTATCTAATTCATTAACCCCGTTTTCAAACCCAAGCAACCTAAGATGTCCTCAGAGCTGCATATAGCTGGACATCGAACAAAGATGGTCACTGCATGGCACGCTTTCAGATGTGCTTCTGCAGTCATCTGGAATGTTCTTCCGACATTAGGCAGCCACTGGAGCGATGCACTTTTACATCAATAATTTTTGCGAACTTGTTAGTTTGTTGTCTTTCCCCCTCACTTCTGATTAGCAGGGCTGCCGAAGCACAGTTTAACATACGGACATAACTGGTATTGGCCAAAACATTCAAATCCCCTGCAAATTCCTCAAATTGGGATCACACAGCAGACGTAATGGCAGCAGCGTCGCCCCCATTCTCTGTAAATCATCTGCAGGAACCTCCTGAAAAGGAATTTTGAGACTTTTTGAGGCTGTGCTGCTTAAACGAAAGATCACCGACAGCTGTTTGTATTCTCTTGCCTGCAGCAATCCTGGCTCTCTTTGGCCCACAAATGACCCACCGGGAGAAGCTGGAGCTTGTCGCCATACAGAAAGTATGGTACTTTGCGCTCAGCAACAGATCCCGGGGACACAACAACGATGGATACGACGACCACGAACATCATTACATTCCGGTGAGACTCGCCACAAAGCCCCCACCGTGGGGGCGGTCACAGGGCGCAGCGGTCGCGGGGTTCGTGGCTTCTTGTCATTGCAACTTAAGCACCAACCAACCAGAGAAAGCACACGTGCACTCTCCCACACACTTCACAATCATAAGTTTATTTCCCAAGTTAAGCCCATTGAGCTAAAGAGCTTTTTTTAGGGTGACTCGGCCAGCAGACATCAGAGCATTCCACAATTACAGATTTAAGAAAGCCAAACACTTAATAAAAGCAATTATTTCGTAAAATAATGCTCACATGTTGTGATTTTTAAAATATAGTCAGTCTAAATTTGTGTAATTTTGTGCAGGTCCACCATGAGCACCTTCACTACCGCTATGAGGTGCTGAAGAAGATTGGGCACGGAGGTCAAGGCCAGGTGATCCGGTGCCTTGACCACAAGATGAACACCCTGGTGGCCGTGAAGATCTTAGTATCACCATTGAGGTAAGAATTCAGAATGGTGTCGTCACAAGGACGACGTTGTTGTTACGTCCAGTGCTGTGGGTGGCCGTGTGATGAGGTGGTGACAACTCGTGCCTCACGTAGAGGGTCCCCGGTTCGACTCCTGACTCGGGTGCCCTCCTGTGTGGAGTTTGTATGTTCTCCCCCTGTTCTGGATCAGTTCACTCTTACATTACATTAAGTCTTCATTTAACCTAGTAGAGGCATTCCTGAAAAGTGCCACGTTAAGGGAAAGCACATTAAGCAAACATAATATCCCCATATATAATGTAACGATAAAGTTTTGCAAGATATAATACATGCACACAGTGATGTGAAGAGACCAATAACGGAGGGCATGCTGTCACGTCACGTGATCATTCCGCATTCCGCCTACTGTGTCATACCGCTCAGCTGTGCAATTTTATTGTGGGCACATTCCACGTTATAATGGGCGCTTTCCTGCATTAGAACAGAAGCATTCCGGATTATAATGGGTGCGGTCCGCGTTATAACGGGAGCCTTCCACGTTATCATGGGCACGTTCCACGCTATAAAAGGCGTGTTCCACACTGTAATGGAGTTGTCCCATGTCATAACGGGCGCGTTCCGTGTTATAACGTGTGCGTTCTGCGTTATAGCAGCTACATCATGGGACCTCCTTTGCCAGTACCAAAATATACTCCCAAAGGAGGTCCCATGATGTAGCCATTCACCCCGAGCTCTCATTACTCTGAAAACGCTTGTCTTTGTGCTGTACGCCTTTTGGCGTCCCCTGGTCTAACACCGTTTTTGAGACGAGGCTCAAAAGAAAGGTGTTTCTGGTGTGGACCAATCAGTTTCAAAGACAATGCATATATTATCAGAGTATGTTTTTTGTTTGCATTCTGACCACAAGTATTGTGGTTAATGCAGACATTATTCCTTGTAAAAGGTTTCAGTTTGGTGTTTTAACATCTTAACACCTGTTTTCTTGCTAGAAAAAAGGAGAAAATATATTCTGATATTTTGGTACTGGCAAAGGAGGTCCCATGATATTCCACGTTATAATGCCTTGCTCTGTGAGAGCCACATTCAGTCACGACTCAGCTGTGGCTCAGTCTTTAAAACTCAGGCTCAGCTCTAGCTCAGCCGTGGTTTGGCCCAGGCTTGAGCCGCTCAGCTGCTGTTAAAGATACATGAGTGGCTCAGCCGTGGCTTGGCTCAGCTCCTGGGAATCCTGAGTGTGGCTGGGGCCATGCTCGGAGTCGGTTCAATTCACACATTAGGGAATCACTACGTTCAGGCAGCACCCCAAACCCCCTTCTATCCCTTGCTTATTTGATCCTCTTCCCGATCCTTTCTGGAACCTTCCATGAGCGCACTACTGGAACTCACAATGCCATTACACTTGGGGAACTAATATTTATTCATTAATTCTGAATAGAATTTGTTTCTGGTCATTCCTTAAGCAAGTCTAAGTCATGATTCATTTGTGGATTTTCTCTGCACAGCTCCAAGCATGATAAATTTCAGAGAAAGGAGCTCCAGATGGCTCTGGAACTTCAGGGCGAGGGCAGTGATGAGGACTACAACGTCATCAAAGTCCTGAACCATTTTGACTTCAGAGGACACCACTGCATTGTCCTGGAGCTGTTGAAGTACGTACCATGTGTTCCCACCGCCCCCCCCCCCCCCCCATAGCGTGGTTAACTTCATTAGCTAAACTAAAACTTTTATTTAACAGGTAAAGCCCACTGCCCTATCAGTTATTTTTCACAAGCGGCCTGGCTACAAATGATAGCTAAAAAAAGTGGCTGATGTGGAAATGTATAGTAGCCAAATACTCTAAAAGCAAGTTTCTAAATGTGGAGGGACAAACCAGAGAACCCGGAGAAAAATCCACGTGACCAGGGGTAGAACATGCAAACTCAAAATATACATGCGTCACGGTCGGGATCAAAGCCCCGATCTCTTCCACACCAGGGGAGGGTGATAACGTCACACCACCGGGGCTAGATGTTACTTTTGGGATTCCTGTGCCACCCACGCATTGTGATACTGTGGAGCTGTCATGTGTCCCGGGTGCACGAGGCCACGCCTCTTTTCTCAATCAGCCCCGCCCACTTTTATATAGCCACGCCTCCACTCGATCAGCGCAGTGGTAATGCTTGAGCCCCTCGGTGAAAATCCCTGAGTTCGATTCTCAACTCGGACGCCTTTCTCTGTGGAGTTTGTATCTCCTAATGGATAATTCCACCACCCGGAAACAGAGCCAATGAAAGCAAGTGGACAAATGTGCTAACTGATTTGGTTTATCAGCAAACCGATGACCTAAACCCACACTGAGCTATGAATCATATTAGTCGTGAATGTGCAAATAGAATATTAATATTGTCGTTATCAGAATCCACGCAGTATTGCAGGGTATGACACTGACGCTGGTTCGTTGTTGTCATTGTTGTTGCTGCTGCTGCCTCTTTCACAGGGAGAGCCTCTATGATGTGATTACGGAAGGGAGGCTCCGGAAATTGCACATGGGGATGGTGAAAACTTACACCAGGGGCATCCTCAAGTTCCTTTGCCACACCAAGGCCAGGAGCATCATCCATGCAGACATCAAGCCAGTGAGTGGACACAGCATTCAGCGCGACTTTGTTCCGGAGTTGTGTCATTATTGGGGACTCGGTCCATAGAGAAAACTAACCACGTTGGTCACAGGGTCGATGTGTTAGCTCTGTCCGTCTATCTGGAAGGAAGCAGGGTCACGTTACCTCTGGTGATGATCTGGTATGAATTCAACTGTCGTGTAGAGTCGTGTCGCTATTGCGGGACTCACCACAGATAAAACCAGCAATGTAGATCACAGCGTTGCCCCAAACTTTGGGAAATACAAACCGGAGCTGAAAAGAATGAATTTCAAAACGTGCCAAATACGCGTTTGAACAGACAGCTGCTCATTGTCAGCTTCCCAAGACAAACGCGCGGTGGAAAGCGTCACGAAATCCGTGCGCCCTTGATTGTGGTTTTTGGTCCGTAACTCGTTATCGGGCAGCTGTGAGCATCTATGATAAGTTGTCTATAGAGCTGCACCCTTTTACTTAGATGGTGCTTCAGAGAGCTTTAAATGTGATGAGCCTCGACTAACATCGCTCATCTTGACGCATTTGAAAGGGGCACCCCCAGTGGCAGCTGTCAGAAAACAGCGAATGTTGCACTTGACTCAAGGTTGATGACGGTGCTACGCCTCACCTAGTTCCCTGTTTAGCTTGTACCGTGGTACGTAATTGATCCACTGCTGGCTGAATGCTATCGGCGTAACCTCCGAGTGTGAATTCCTTCTGCCTTTCTTCCTTTAGGAAAATGTTCTACTCAAGGATACCGTGACTGGCACCGTCAGGGTCACGGACTTCGGCACCAGCTTTTTTGTGAAAAGGCAACGTGAGTAACCTCACCTGGGTGTGAGTTTCTGCGTGTGGGTGTGAGTTTCTGCGTGTGGGTGTGTCTGTGTTCCAGTGTGTGTGTGTGTGTGTGCAAGTCTCTTAGTGTCTGTACATGTGACAGTGTGTGATAACGATGCTGTTCATGACACAGTGAGTATACACACACACGTATATATATATTTGTTGTTGTTGTGCAGCTCTGCATGTTGGTGGGACCCTGCCATACCTATCTCCGGAGGTATTGCTGGGCTACAGATTAACGTGTGCAGTGGACATGTGGGCACTGGGCTGCACAGTGGCGGAGTTGGCAACCGGCAGGGAATTATTCCATTCGGACAGCCGCGACGACCACCTCCCGTGCTGCATGGAGGTATTTCCAACTGGGCGTTCACCCGCTCGTGATTCCCCCCTCCTTTCTTGAAGTTGTAGGCTATGGGGGGGGGGGAGCCAGGAGAGGGGGGGCGATTGGCTACTTGGTGATCTGGCGAATGGCAGCCATCGTATGTTTTATGTGTGTACACGTGTGTGTCTTGTACGTGTGGGGGGAGCAGTGGTGTAGCAATTAGCGTGCTCAGCTACAAACCCGGTAATGCGAGTTTGATTCCAATTCACGGCCAACATCAGTGATGATTATCTGAACCGGTACTGGGCATCCCCTAGTACAAATCAGCCTCAAATGAGTACCTGGTGCCGTGTGTACCTGCTTCAATATGGCCAACCATCCCCTCTCTGTGTGTGCCACAGTCCTGGCCCTCAACAGGTGCCGCTACTGTTGCTGCTGCTGTTTCTACTCACTACTAAAAGCACTTGCCCCTACAGTCTGCTGCGGCTACACGGGTGACTTTTGCCTTTATCTCAACCATGTGCAGATCCTCGGGTTGCCTCCAAGATGCATGATGGATGCAGCTCCTGACGGAATGCACTACTTTGGTGAGTTGAAGGGTGGGGCGAGCAACCGGCCGGATTCAGTGTTAGGGTGTGGCCTGGAGCTGTTGTAGTTCTTTTTGGGGGGGTGGCCATGGGGGGGGGGGCCTCTTTGTATTTTCAATTCCTTGGGTGAGTGGGTGGGTAAATGGGCACGTGGGCAAGTGGGTAGGTGGGCAAAGTGGTGGTTGGTGACTGTGTGTCTCTCCTGCTGTGCATGTCTCCTGCAGATCGTTTGGGCATGATGTTCTCCCCAGTCAATAGAAGGGTGCCAGGGAGCTTGTCACTTCACGGGGCACTCAAAAGCCACGACCCGGAGTTTGTTGACTTTGTCAGCTCCTGCCTGCGGTAAGAATCATCCCCCACCACCTCCCCCCTCCCCATGAGGATTTCTCCCACCAAGGTGATCAACGAACGCCCTCCACCGATCACCAGGAAGATGTGGAGCTGAGTGAACCTGCCGATAACCAGTACCACCGGTGTTAAGATCGCCCTCTTTGGAGGTCCGTTAAAGATGATCCTCGGCAGTGCGAGGCTCAGGGCATTTTTAGAGTACTGCGTATTGAAGGATTGCCGCTGCTACCGCGACTACCGCTGATGCCGTGCGATCCTGGACCTCGTGGGAGAAGGGAAGGAACGTCAATCCTCTCACCACGCCTCTCTCACCACGTGCGCTGCGTGTGACCCCGGTGCGTCTCTCAACAGATGGGATCCGGATTGTCGCATGACGCCAGCGCAGGCGCTGGGTCACAGCTGGCTCCGGACCGTGGCCACCAGCACCACCAGCAACGCCACCGCCATCACTGCTCCTGGCAGTGTACAGTGTTTTGGAGCTGCTGAGCGACGGTAAGCCATGAGCTGCTTGTCCAATGTTCAAGGCAGTCCATAGGGAGGTGTGGGGCCCAGGGCAAGTCACAATTAAATCGGAAGTATTACCAACAATACAGGGGTTGTTTCGGTTAGATCGCATAGATATACATGTGTTGTTAAACTCACCACCACCCAACACAGCCAATTAGTAAGGTGTATCATGTAAACAAAATGTGCCAATTAGTTACTAGATCAGCACACCAGTGTGTTGGAAAGTAAACCCACCACATTTACTATTCGAATACGACATTTTGCCGGGGATTGCAACCAGCCTCATAAGGTGACGGCCAGAATTGTGGAGAAATACTCCTGTTTCGGTCTTAAATAGTGATAAATGTGAATGTGATGTCATCATTTGTGAGCCAATCTGGTGCGAAAGCCTACGTGTTAAAAAGACATTTTACGTCTGACACCGTAACATCGAAGCACAGGGCCACCAAAAGCACGGTGCCTGGGGCGGTTTCCCCAGTACACCGTACCCGGGGGACGGCTCTGCTCCTGTTAATGTATTTACATTTATTACTACTACCCTTATTTAGCCAGCATGAGCCTCACTCAGTCTCAAGACTCTTTTTCAGTAGAGTCCTGCCAAGTTGTTTGCAGTACAGAACAAATTTGCTTTTGCTACTGCTGCTATGCGATCCCAATTGAGTGATTTGGAGGTTCAATTTCTAACACTGGCGAGGATGTCCATCCAACACTGGTTGCGTTGCGTGTGTCAGGGTTCAGTTACGTGGAGGAAAATGCCAAACCCAAAGGAATGAAAGTTACATTTTAATGTACAATTTTATTGAGGGACTGTGTGTTGTCTTGGTGGGGTCTGGGGCTGTTTTGTTGATGTTTTGCTGCCTTGCCCAAGTTTACATTTAGTGTTGAAAATCTGGCCGGATTTTATGTACTTTGTGCTTATGTGCTCAATTTTTTGTGACTTGCTTACATTTTTACACGTTGCACTCCTTTTGTTTGTTGTTGTAACTTGCTGACGCTGTGCCTCGACTGCATATCTGTAAAGGAAGAGCTTCATAGCTTATCGGATTCCTCTTCATCCAGTCTAAATAATGTATTCTGATTTTGGAAACCAATGCAGGACAAAACGAGGGGGGGGGGGTAGAACACACTCCACATTCCACACGGAGAAGTGGCCCAAGTATGGGAATCAAACCCAGGTCCCTCTTTGACCGAGTTCCAGCCCTGCTGCCTGCAAACGAACACATGTACAGTTCAAACCCCACGTATACATTCAGTTATATACGGATGTATTTTTATAATTGGTTCCTGGGTGAGGACAAATAATGAGGCAGCCATATCTTTGCCATGTAGCCCTTCATCCAGTGTGATATCGCAAGACTAATGACGATTCTGTAACCAGACCCACGATGGGCATGGTATGCTGCATTATTGCAGCGTTATTAACCTGGTTAATATATCTCCGCACACAGTTAGTCCGTACGCGGATGATGGTGGGGGGGGGGGGGACTGCGATCTCTGCTGTAGCAGGAAGTTGGAACGGTGTCGTGCGCATCTCTTCACAGAGCGGAGCCGGCGCTGCCCCCATCCTCCGCATTTGCCCTGGCCTCTAAATGTAAGCTGACGGTTGTGGTGGAAGAGGAGACCATGGTGGAGGAGCTGGTGGTGCAGGAGGAGACCCTGGTGGAGGAGCTGGTGGTACAGGAGGAGGAGACTCTGCTGGAGGAGCTGGTGGTGCAGGAGGAGACCTGGGTGGAGGAGCTGGTGGTGCAGGAGGAGACCCGGGTGGAGGAGCTGGTGGTGCAGGAGACCCGGGTGGAGGAGCTGGTGGTGCAGGAGGAGACCTGGGTGGAGGAGCTGGTGGTGCAGGAGGAGGAGACCCGGGTGGAGGAGCTGGTGATGCAGGAGGAGGAAACCCGGGTGGAGGAGCTGGTGGTGCAGGACGAAGAGGAGATGGGGGGGGAGACAGAGGAGGTGGAGACGAAGAAGGAGCAGGAGATGGTGGTGCAGGAGATGGTGGTGGAGGAGGAGATGACAAGGAAAGAGGATCAGGCGATGGTGATGCAGGAGGAGAAGAGGAAGCGAGGGGGCCTGGCCCGCATAGGGAGAACCATCCGTGCACTCCTCCGACGCGCGCTGCTGTATGGTGGCCGGTCCACCACACAGTAGAGGTGGTGGTCATGGATAGTTGTGAACCACGACCACTATCACCACACCCACCACGCACACTCCACACATACACCCCCCTGTGATACCCACCACCCACCACACACACCCTGCACCCACCCACCCCGTGACACCCACCACACACTACACAAAGAGCTAGGGGTTTAGAGGGTTAGGGGTTTATAAAGTTATGGGTTTGGAGGTTTTGGGGTATTTTGGGGATACGGGGTTTATATGTTTAGGTATTTTGAGGGTTATAGGGTTTAGGGGTTGAGAGTGTTAGGGGTTTAGGGGATTCTAGAGTTAGGGGTTTAGAGGGTTAGGGTTTTAAGGGTAAAGGGGTTTAAAGGGCTAGGTGTTTAGAGGATTAGGCTATTAGGGGTATAGGGGTTTAAAGAGTTAGGGGTTTAGGGGTTCAGAGGGTTATGGTTTTAAGGGTAGAGGGGTTAAGAGGGTTAGGGATTTAGAGGGTTTTGGGTTTAAAGATGTTGTGTTTAAGGGTTTAGGTTAGGGGTTCAGTGGGTTAGAGGTTTGGGGGTTTATGGGTTAGGATTTTAGAGGGTGATGGGTTTAGACTGTTATGGTTTTAAGGGTAAAGGGGTTTTGAGGGTTGAGTTCTAGAGGGTTACAGTTTAGAAGGTTGTGGTTTTAGAGGGTTCTCGATTTAGAGAATTAGGGGTTTATGGGGTTTGATTGTTAAAGGGTTAGTGGTTTAGAGGGTTAGGAGTTTATAAGGTTATGGACTTAGGGGTTTAGAGGTTTTGGGGCTTTTAGGGGGTAAGCAGTTTAGAGGTTTGGGTGGTTTTAAGGGTTATGATGTTTAGGGGTTGAGCATATTAGGGGTTTTGAGGGTTAGGGTTTTAGTGGGTTAAGGGTGTAGAGGGTTAGGGGATTAGAGGGTGAGGGGTTTAGAGGGTTGGGGTTTTCGGGGTATTTGGGTTAGGATTTCAAAGGGTGAGGAGTTTAGACGGATAGGGTTTTAAGGGTGAAGGGGTTGAGGTTTTTATTTAGTAGAGTTTAGAAGGTTATGGGTTTAGAGGGTTAAGGGTTTAGAGTTACTGTCGGTGTTTAGAGGTTTAGGGGGTTTATGGGTTTTGATTGCTCGGTGTTGTGGTTTACAAGGTTACGAGTTTTAGAAGGTTTTTGGTTTAGAGGTTTCAGTGTTTCGGGGATTAGAGGTTTATAAGGCGAGGGGTTTAAAGGGTTATGGTTTTACAGGTTTAGGGGTCTAGACAGTTTGGGGTTTAAGGGTTTAGAACAGGGGTGGGCAAATTTTTTGACTCGCGGGCCACAATGGGTTCTAAAATTTGACAGAGGGGCCGGGCCAGGAACAGATGGATGGAGTGTTTGTGTGAACTAATATAAATGTCGTGTAAAAATAATAACATGAAAGGATTTGGCCTTTAACAGGTAGCAAAGCATTTATTTGCAAGGCAATTTAACAAATTGCATGAACATGAACAATACAAAAACATGTCGTAACTCCCGGTCAAAGTGCGCCATCTAATGGGGAAATGGGGGCATTACAGGAGAAAGGTAAAATTTAATTTAATAATAATAATTGTACAAGTTCGGCGGGCCGGATTAAAAATCCCAACGGGGCCGTATACGGCCCGGGGGCCGTACTTTGCCCATGTCTGGTTTAGAAGGTTAAGGGTTTAGACAGTTAAGAGTTTTTGGGGTTTATGGGTTAGGGTTCTAAAGGGTGAGGTGTTTAGACGGTTGGAGTCTTCAGGGTAAAGTCCTTTATAGGATTTGGTGTTTAGAGGGTTAGAGTTTAGAACGTTTTGAGTTTAGAGGGTTTAGAGGTTTATGGGTTTCGATTGTTAGAGGTTGAATGGTTTAGATGGTTAGGAGTTGAGGAGGTTATAAGGGTATGTGTTTAGGGGTTTAGAGGTATAGGGGTTTCAAGGGTTAGGGATTTAGAGTGTTAGGGGTTTAGTGGTTAGAGAGTTTAGAGGGTTTAACACCTAGACTTTCACAACTAATATTGGGTTAGTCTCCAACACTAAATGGCACTTTTTGTTGATGTGACAAATTTTCCTAATTGGCTGTGTCGGGTGGTGGCTGGTTTAATGACACATTTATATTTACACAATCTAACCCCAAAAAAACATTTATGGGTTTAGAGAGTTAGGGGTTTAGTGGGTTATGTGTTTAGAGGGTTAGCATTTTAGGGGTATGGGTGTTTTAAGGGTTAGGCATCTAGAGGGTTAGTTCTTTAGAGGGTTGGGGTTTAAATGTGTTGGGATTAGATTAGGGATTTAGGGTTTTAGAACGTTAGGGTTTTGAGGGTTAGGGTTTTAGAAGTTGAGGATTTAGAAGGTTATGAGTTCAGAGGGTTAGTTCATTAGAGGGTTGTGGTTTAGATTGGTTGGTATTTAGATTAGGGATTTAGGGTTTTAGAAGGATAGAGTTTCAAGGTTAAGAGGGTTAGGGATTCAGAGGGTTGAGGGTTTGGTTTTTAATGGCTTCGAAGGTTAGGGTTAAAAGACTAAGGGGTTTGGAGAGTGAGGGGTTTTTGGTGGGTTAGGGTTTTAAGGGTAAAGGGTTTGAGAGGGTTAGCGGTTTAGATGGTTATGGGTTTAAATGGTTAGGGATTTAGATAGTTACGGGGTTTAGAGGTTTAGAGGGTTTTATTTGTTCGAGGTTTAGTGGTTAAGGTCTCTGTGCGAGTCCAACAGGTTTATTTTAGTCTATGGTAAGATAAAAACAGTTCAGTTTAATTTGTATATATTTAAACAATTTGTTTACCTTTCCTGTCGTGTTTTTGTATTGTATTTTTGTTATATTCTGACCCGCCCGATTGGACGTCTGTGAAAACAGATCGTCATAGCTCATCAGATTCATCCAGTATAAATAAATATTCAGATTAAAATTCTATTGACCTCTGTGCGAATCTATGGATTTCTGTGTGAGTTTTTGGGTCTCTTGAGTGTATGGATCTCTGTGTGAGGCTATTGGTCTCTGTGCATGTCAAAAGGACTCTGAGTGAGTCTATGGGGTTGCCGTGTGAGTCTGAGTGTCTGTAGGAATGCATGGGTCTCTGTTGGAGTCTATGGGTTTCTGGGTATGGTTGTTTGTGCGAGTTTTACATGCATAAATGGAACTTAAAAAGGCCATTGAGGGTTGCAGAATCCAAATTGAATATTAAGTTCCCCGCAGTGCAAGCCAGCTCGCTAGTCGTGTCATCAAACAGCCCCTGTAATTCTTTATAATAATAAAAGACTTACTCCAAGAAATCCACACAGTAAGGTCCTGAATTGGGGTTTTATTTTATAATCTTTGGTTTTATTCGGTTAAGTCACGTAGGTAAAAAATAAATTAAAATTAAATAAAAGAAAAAATTAAAACACGACGTTTCGAAGGCAACACAGGCTTCCATCTTCAGGTGGAAACAGTCACAGCAAAAAATCGCTGCACCAAGTGGCGAGGCTCTGGGAACCTCTGGCTTATATACAGGTTAAGGGAGGGGGGGGGGAGGAGCCATGTAGGGGGACCTTAGTGGGGTGCGGGGCTGAGTTAATCCGTCTTTTGTTGTGTAGAGGGTGCGGGGGATGGGCCACTGTGTGTGTGCAATAGAAACGGGAAAAAAATAGAAAAATTAAAGATCGGCAAGAATGTGCTGTAAGGGGGAAGTAGAAAAAAGGGAAATAGAAAGTTCGGAAGGAATATGCTTGGTATACCACTACTTGAAATTGCTGTTAGAAATTAGTTGACGTTTGGTATGATTTAAAACGTCCTTCCAGTGGTTGCTTAATTTGAAACTATCCTCTCGGTTGAAGGTATGCCTGTATTTGTATATCTGAATGGCTTGGTGAACACATCTCTGGTGATAACCTATAGGTTTACAGAGAACCTTGGTATCGGAGACGACAATCTCATGATCACCCATAGCGTTGTGACAATGATCAGCCACAGCAGAAGAATTCGTTCTGCCGTGTTTCAAATCTGATTTGTGCTCGCGAATTCGGTCAGAGACATGTCGCTTTGTCTCCCCGATATAGCAATCACCACAGGTACAACTCAATTTGTAAACCCCGGGGTACTGTAAGTCAGGAATGACATCCTTCACGGATGGGATAAGATCACGAATTTTGTGTACTGTATTGAACCGGACCTGGATCTTGTGTTTGTTTAGAATTTTGGAAATCTTTTTAGTAACGCCTGCTATATATGGTAGTGTGATGGTTTTGACCAGAGTATCAAGTGGTTGTTTCTGTATGGAGGGAGAAACAGCTTGGCGGATGGTACGGTCAGAATATCCATTCCTTTTGAGGGCCAGGTGCACATGTTTTAATTCACTGGTCAGGTGGTGTTGGTCCGAAATGCAATGAACCCAATGGTATACAGTTTTGATGAGATTATTCTTTTGGGCTGGGTGGTGGTGGGAATCAGGCTTCAAGTAGGAATCTGTGTGGGTGGGTTTCCTGCAGACAGAATGCCCCAATGAGCCATCAGGTCTCCTCTGAAACAGAACATCTAAGAATGGTAGCTTGCCATCTTTCTCCACTTCCATGGTGAATTTGATGGCGGGATTGTCTGGAATTGATGTGGTGTAGGAAAAGCTCAAAGCTGGGAGGCTATGTGGCCAAATGACGAAAGTGTCATCCACATATCTCTTCCCCTGGGAAGGTCTGAGGGTGGAAGTCTGGATGGCGTCCGATTCAAATTTCTCCATGAAAATATTGGCTATCACTGGTGACAAGGGGGAACCCATGGGGGTACCCTCATTTTGTTTGTAGAAGGAGCCATTCCAAGTAAAGTAGGTATTGTTGAGGCAGTGCCTAACCAGTGCAGGTGTATCGGCGTCTAGTCCATGTTGGACCAAATTTTCAATTATTTCAATGGTATCAGGTACTGGGACCTTGGTGAACAAAGAGACCACATCGAAGCTGACAAGGATATCGTCAGGGGACAGTACAAGGTCTTTGACCATAGAGACAAATTGGGCTGAGTTAAGTACTGCTGAGGCGGTCTTGCCAGTGAAAGGCAGCAAGGAATATGACAGAAAACGGGCTAGTCTATAGGTAGGGGAGTTGATTGTGGATACGATGGGTCGTAGTGGGGTGCCTTCTTTATGGATCTTGAGAAGACCATAGAATCTAGGGAGTCTTGCAGCAGAAGGTTTTAGGGAGGGACGTTTAGTTGGGTCGATTAGGGAGGTCGAACTTGTGATGATCTTGTTGGTTTTTATCGCTAGGCTATTGGTAGGGTCATTTTTAATTTTTGAGTAACTTCCATCGTTGAGCAGATTCTGGATTTTGTTGTTGTATGAATCTTTATCCATAATTACAGTACCGTTGCCTTTATCGGCTGAGAAGATGACTATATCACTTCTGTTTTTTTAAATTCGCGAGTTCAGAGCGTTCATTTTTGCTGATGTTACTAATGGGTTTCTTAGCATTCTTAAGAATAGTGGCTATTTCAGCTCTCGCAACGTCTGCTTGGATGTGTCCCACGCCTTTGAGGGCTACATCGACCTGAGAGATGATATCATCTACTGGTATGTGTTTTGGGGTGACAGCAAAATTCAGTCCCCTAGCCAGTACTGTTTTCAGATTGTCCGAAATCGGCGTGCTACTCTGATTAATGACGATTTTGTTGACATATTCTTAGTTTTTTCGGTAAAGTCACGTTGAAGAGAAACAACAAAATAACAAAATATATATAAAACAATAAAAAATTCTCACGACGTTTCGACCATAACTCAAACGGTCATCATCAGGTGTGTCGGTTTGCATAAATTTATTTTGAAAACGTCATATTTATTTATTTATTTATATATAAAAAAAAACGTTTGCGTCACGCGCAGCGATTGGCAGTTTGCCCAGGACTAGTCCATCTATTTTTTGAAAAGAGGAGGGGGGAGACGAAATTTGTTTTTATGTATGCTGTCTGAAAGCCACTGTAAGCGTGAACAATCAATCAAGAACTGAAATGATTTATCAAATCTTTCCAATGATTGCTAAGATAGAATCCATCTTCTCGGTTGAAATTGTCTCTGTGCTTGTATATGTGGATAGCCTCATGAACGAATCTCTCATGGAAGCCAGATGGCTTACAAAGAACCTCCGTCTTGGAAAAGTCAATGGCATGTGAGCCTACTGAATTAGAACAATGATCTGCTACGGCCGAGGTGTTGGTCCTACCGTGTTTAAGGTCTGCTTTATGTTCACGAATGCGGTCCGAGATATGGCGTTTGGTTTCTCCAATGTAACTACTACCACAGAGGCAACTTAGTTTGTAGACACCAGGGTATTGTATGTCCGGAATCCCATCTTTTACAGACGGAACCAGATCACGGATTTTATGTAATGTGTTGAAACGGACCTGGATCTTGTGTTTATTCAAGATTTTGGAGATCTTTTTTGTGATCCCAGCAATGTAGGGTAAAGTGATGGTTTTGAAAGGCTCCTCAAGAGGGTTCTTCTTCATGGTTTGAGTGATAGCTTTGCGGATTGTATAGTCGGAGTAACCATTAGCCCTAAGAGCTTGGTGTACGTGCTTGAGTTCACTGCTTATGTGTTCCTGGTCGGATATGCATTGGGCTCTATGATACAGAGTCTTGATGAGAGAATTCTTCTGTGATGGATGGTGGTGGGAATCCGGTTTCAGATAAGCATCCGTATGGGTAGCTTTCCTGTAGACAGAGTGGCTCATTGAACCATCAGGTCTCTTTTTAATTAGGACATCCAAAAAAGGTATCTTGCCATCTATTTCGACTTCCATGGTAAATCTGATGGCTGGGTGTATGGAATTGATGTGGTCGAAGAATTGGTCTAGAGCAGGCCGGCCATGTGGCCAGATGACAAAAGCAGTGAACTCAAGCACGTACACCAAGCTCTTAGGGCTAATGGTTACTCCGACTATACAATCCGCAAAGCTATCACTCAAACCATGAAGAAGAACCCTCTTGAGGAGCCTTTCAAAACCATCACTTTACCCTACATTGCTGGGATCACAAAAAAGATCTCCAAAATCTTGAATAAACACAAGATCCAGGTCCGTTTCAACACATTACATAAAATCCGTGATCTGGTTCCGTCTGTAAAAGATGTGATTCCGGACATACAATACCCTGGTGTCTACAAACTAAGTTGCCTCTGTGGTAGTAGTTACATTGGAGAAACCAAACGCCATATCTCGGACCGCATTCGTGAACATAAAGCAGACCTTAAACACGGTAGGACCAACACCTCGGCCGTAGCAGATCATTGTTCTAATTCAGTAGGCTCACATGCCATTGACTTTTCCAAGACGGAGGTTCTTTGTAAGCCATCTGGCTTCCATGAGAGATTCGTTCATGAGGCTATCCACATATACAAGCACAGAGACAATTTCAACCGAGAAGATGGATTCTATCTTAGCAATCATTGGAAAGATTTGATAAATCATTTCAGTTCTTGATTGATTGTTCACGCTTACAGTGGCTTTCAGACAGCATACATAAAAACAAATTTCGTCTCCCCCCTCCTCTTTTCAAAAAATAGATGGACTAGTCCTGGGCAAACTGCCAATCGCTGCGCGTGACGCAAACGTTTTTTTATATATAAATAAATAAATAAATATGCCGTTTTCAAAATAAATTTATGCAAACCGACACACCTGATGATGACCGTTTGAGTTATGGTCGAAACGTCGTGAGAATTTTTTATTGTTTTATATATATTTTGTTATTTTGTTGTTTCTCTTCAACGTGACTTTACCGAAAAAACTAAGAATATGAATTACTGCAGTCACGAAAGCTTTAAATCAAGATTTTGTTGACGTCGAGTTTTGTTATACGTGGAACTGGGTTCTTCTTTAATAGCTGGTTGAATTTAGAAATCAGGTTAGCTTTACATTTGATTGACAGTGAATCAGCAGAAGAAGCAGTCATGTTGTCTATGTGATTCCAATCCGCACCAACCGGCATGTGCACCCACATGTATACCACCTCTACACCGTTCATCATGCTAGGTCAGCCAATCAAATGCTAATTTTTATGCTAATTCCTTTGTCAAGGCACCTTGTTTCCTCGCACACAGCTTAACGGTCACGGTCTGAGCGTGGCTGTGTTTCACTCCAGCGCTGTCCTCGAGACAGCCTGGTTCCTTCACCTGATGAAGGCCGCTTGTGTTGTGGCCGAAACGTCGTGATTTTTGTTGTTTTATTATTTACCTACATGACTTTACCGAATAGAACCAAAGAGTATGGATCCTTGCAGTCACGAAAGCTTTAAATCTAGAATTGATCACCTCTACGGGGAGGGCTTTCACCTATCTGTTAGAGCTTTTAACAGACAACGGGACAAGAAGTCACAGCTCATCGAGACGCTGACCTTCCTCAAAAGATGCCGCGATCACAAGGTAATACCCATCGCTTTCACACTCATTTCTTCTGCTGTATCTTCTCCGAATTCTAAACAGATTCTGTTTAAGGCCAGCCTATCTTAAATCTCAGAGAGGATAAGGCTACTCCGATTTGAACTCGATACTTTAGACAGGACTCTCCTACAAGCTCATTTAATGTTAACACAAAAAATGTCACCTTCTGATTGGAATCACATAGACAACATGACTGCTTCTTCTGCTGATTCACTGTCAGTCAAATGTAAAGCTAACCTAATTTCTTTCTGATTGGGAGGGGGTCAAATATATAACATTTTTGACATGCTTTTTTTCTGGATTTTGTTGTTGTTATTCTGTCTCTCACTGTTCAAATAAACCTACCATTAAAATTATAGACTGCTAATTTCTTTGTCAGTGGGCAAACGTACAAAATCAGCAGGGGATCAAATACTTTTTTCCCTCACTGTATATATAAATAAATAGTGCATATTTAGTGTATTATTGAGTGCATGTTTACGTGCTCTAACCCAAAAATCTCGATTATGGACTCAAAAAACCGCTGGGAGACTTCTCACTCAGACCCGTAGCAAGACGATATCGCCCCAATATTCAAATTGTTCAAATATCCCCCGAACGAGTCCAGGATCAATTTAAAGATCATACTCGGCATTCTGAAGGTCCTCCGTGGTCTGACAATGATCACGTTGCCATGTTTACGCTTCTTACAAATATTTTTGCCCCGTTGAATCGATCACCAAACCCAAGTGACGGTAATGTTACGGTAAAAAAAATCTCAGTGGGTGACCTCTGGGCAGAGCATGACCTTGCAAACAGACGACCAATCGAGTGAAATAAACATGGGAAACGCACCTCGATGAACAGGCTGACTTCCCTGTGTGTTTGGACAAACTCATTCATCACAGGCAAAACGAACATGTCCCGAATGCCCACGTCCTTCAGGAACTGCATCTGGAGGTGTTGGCACACCAATTGCATCACCTAGCAAAAGAGGAAAACAGCAGGAACGACGTGAATACATCATCGCCATGCAGCAGTCTACGCCCGTCAATTTCTCACAGCGGTAGTAAGGTCCTTAGGTGTCTGGGAGCACAAGGCAGGTGCAGGTGGGTGAGTCATAATTTCCATCCCTGACGCCAAAACTTATTTCAGGCTGTGCAAGAGATAATGACATGGGTTAATTGTCACACAAGCCAATTAGAAAGCTGCCATGCTGTTAATGGTTAGTAAACTGAACTCACAGACCAGAGGTCGCTAAATGGGCACACCACAGTTAGCTGATCGGCAAGTCACGTGTGATGCAGCAAAGTGTGGCTTTCAGCCGGCTCTTCCAACACATCTGGTCAACGTGGAAAAGTAGAATATGGGACCTTCCTGGTGTGGACTAATCAGTTTCAAAGACAATGCATATATTATCAGAGCATGTTTGCATGTTCACCACAAGTACGTGTGGTTAATGCAGACAGGATTCCTTGAATGAGGATTCTGTTTGGTGTTTTAACATCTTGACACCAGTTGTATTGCCAGAAAGGGTAAAACCTATTGTTATATGGAAAAGTAGACCAAATACTCGTAAAGAGTTCGCTCTCATGAAAGTCTTTTCACCAGCGGTGGTGTGACCAAGCAATTGCAGAGCTGCACTTTTATATAAGTCAGGTCAGAGCCAGATACACATTGGAGGATAAACATCCCACGGTGGCTGGGCAATTGTTGTGCAATAATGTCAGGTCAAACTTACTTAGGATATTTACAGGTGCGTTTTATTCATGCCGTATATATTAATGCACACATTGTGTAGTAGTGGTATTATTATTAAACTCACCTTTAATGACGATGACCATAAACATGATTAAGAGTGTGACTATTAATGAATGTGCGACTGTACGATGTGGACGTAGCGGAGGGGCCCCCCACGGTGAGCGGTGACGCAACGCGCGCAGTGGCCCGCGTCACGTGGTTGACACCTCACGTGCACAGAGCGAGGCAGGCAGAGCCAGAGGGGGGCGGCGTTGCCTAGGCGACGTTGGCGTCCTCGCGGTCTACTCCACGGTCAAGCTGCGTGTCACTTGGTGACCCCCCCACCGCCTCTTACTGGACACCTGTGAGTGAGAGCTTGATAGCGCTTCGGATTTTGATTCCGAGTACAGTGTGCACAGCACCTGTACGTCGAGTCCTCGTTTAACGCAGTAGATGCGTTCCTGAAAAGTGCCGTGCTAAGCGAAAACTATTTCCCCCGTAATGAATGTCCAAGCGCAGTCAGAATTGGGTTACAAACAACTTGAGGGGACGCCGCCGCGTTACCGTCTCGTCTCGCTCAACCGCGCAGTTCAAGAAAGTAGTTCGGCGTCGACCGCTCACAAGTCGCCTTATGGCGGTGCGCGTTCCCTAAATGAAGGCAACCGCGTTATAGCGTGAACACGCGGGACAGACCCAGTTGTCGTGTGCGGGTCAACTCCCTGAGATAAACTTGCTGCCGACTTCATGCGTTGTATACGCCCAGTGCTCAGCCAATTGTTGGGAGCGTCGCTCCTCTGCCCTCTGTTGTTAATGGAGGGAGACTGCACCCAACTGCCAAGTATCATCCTTCGCGAGCCTCTTCAAAATGCTCATCTTGACACCGCTGGAAGCAGTCATCGACCTTGACCTCACCCCGCTTGCACCAATCGCACAACATCACAGCGTTGACTCTCAACTGTTGCTTGTGTAGAGGGGGTCAGATTGTCCAGACATTCGGTTGATACTAATAGGGTTTATTTGCCAGTATTGTAGATTATTTGAATTACATTTGCTTGGGCGTCAGGGTGGTGCAGTGGTCACGCCCGTGCATGGGATCTTCTGAAGGAGTGCCTGGTTTCGCTTTCCTAATTCTGGTCCCTTTCTCTGCAAGGGTTTACTCCCATAGCAAAACAACAACAAACACATACAATGTAACTGGTACTAGCCAAACATCTGGGATTATTTTTGTTATGCTGCCTTGCCCAAAATGGCATTTGGTGATAAAAAAATTTTGGCAGGAATTGATGCACTAATGCAATTTGAACTCTTATATATTTTTATTTCATGACTTGCTTAGCGTTCATATTCTTGGTTCTTTCCGTAAAGTCACGTAAATAGAAAACAAGAAAAAATTCAAATTAAATAAAAAAATTTTTTTTAAAAATAACAAATAAAAAATAAATTTAAAATAAAAGCAAAAAACCCAGGAAGTTTCAATCGCAACACAAGCGGTCTTTATTTTATTGTTTTTTGTTTTCTATTTACGTGACTTTACCGAAAGAACAAGAATATGAATTCCTGCAGTCACGAAAGTTAAGTCAAAATTTGCTTCGCGTTCCTTTACTTTGTCCTCCCATCTGTTTGTACTGTTGTTTGTTGTTGTAACTTTCTGACTCGCCCCGACTGGACATCTGTGAAAAAAAGAGCTTCATAGCTCATCAGATTCGTCCAGCCTAATTAAAGACATTAACTGACCCAGTTTTCGCGTGGAGATCACGGCCAGGATGCGGAACAAAGGGACCACCGGTCACACTCACGTGGAATGCCTAGGGCATTGCACAGCATTTAAATGGACTAGTTTCGTGAGATTTAGTGGTGGCTTAGGGAAGGCCTTTATTCAACAATGTATATCATGTATATCATGGCCGATAAGAATTTTTATAGTCATACACCATAGCCCACGATTTCCTGCACCGTTCATTCACTTGAGGAGACTGCGCATGGTGGAGATGGATGACCCTCGGTATCCTGTCCCAAAGTGATTCCAGTGGTTCAGGTAGTGGAAGAGTTGCTAGAGCTTCTGGCTCTTGCCGAAGCCTTGTGACTTTGGGATGAGAGCGTGGTAGGATGAGTGAAGCGTGGAGCTAAAGCTCCTGGAACATCCTGTACCCAAACAACACCAAACATTCAAAATCTTACAATGCTGCTGTTCCAGCACGAACAACATAACAATGAACAACATTTTCACAAATTCAACGTAATGCAGGAAATTGAGTGGCTTGAGGTTAATTTCATTGTCAGAGCACCAAGCCAATGCCATTGAGGTCCTCCGTTCAAAATTCAGTGAGCCATCTATCAACAAACGTTCCTGCGAATTGAGGGCAGGAATGCTGTGGTCTCAACTTGGTCACCAATGGCTGCACAGTAAACATCATGTCAAATGTGTTTTTGTTCACTGAAGCATATCCCAGCTCTGAGGGTTTGAATTCCATTTGACGTGTAATGAATTATCTTCAGCTTGGATTTCTGGTAAAGCACATCAGTGGCAACTTGTCTCTGAACCAGGGGTTCCTTGTTCGACAAACTGTGTTTCTGGAACATTCAAGCATCCTCAAGTGCCGTGGATAAGTAAGAGTTTTATCGTTCCACTATTGTTTTGTGCACCGTATCAGCTTTAACAGGATTTGCCCAAAAAGCCTTAGCAAGGAAGGATGAGTCTTTGTAAGTTAGCAAATAGAGAGGGTGGAGACCTCAGCATGTAGACATCTCAACCACAACTCTACCTGGTCTCTGTTATTTATTTAATGAGCCAGCCCTTGCCACACTAAGGTTATACGAATGAACCTTGCATGCCACAGACAGGGCAGTGAACGGCAGTTGCTGCTATTGTTTTGGTTGTTTGTAGTTTTTTCTTACCCAGCGATGGCAAGCTCGTACTCCAAGTGCCCATAGAAGGAGGCTGGGTCAAAGATGACGGGCCCTTCATTTATCTCTGCAGCGTTCCCAGTCCATAGGTCACCGTGGAGCAGTGCCGGAACCACCTCTACGTCCCGGAAAAAATCCCCCAACCGAAGCTGCACACCACGCAAAAAACAACACCACTTTATTCATGATAACGTTTTTTTCGAGTTAGATCGCATAAATTTACATGCGTCGTACACCCACTCCAATTGCCATTAGGCAATTGCCAGAAGTCAGAACGCTTCTGGCAATTGCTTGATGATGCTGGTTGTAATCACCAGCGAAAGGTCGTACTCGTTTGAAAATGTTCTGCGTTTCCTCTCTAACACACAAGAGTGCCGAGCAATAACATAAATGGCACGTTCTGTTCATGTCAGAAACATTACTAATGGGCTGTGTTGGGTGGATGTGGGTGTACGACGCATTTACACTTACGCTAAGCCAAAAAAAACTTTATCATGAATAATATTGGTCGCGAAAGCCTGCGTGTGAAACACCACTTTACCTTTAAAGTCACCTCGAAAACCCACTGCGATCAAATGGGTTTCCTATATGGCTGTGCACATGATGAGCTACACTGCTGCATGTATTAACTCTTTCCTGCTCCGAGATGACTGCAAGTTGCGGGGTGCATCCCGTTCACCGCTGAATCTCGTGTACATCATCGGAACGTAATAGGAAGTAAATATTAAATAACTTTATCGGTACCGAGGATCCCACAAGGCCGTGCGGGAAGGTGTGTAGCACAGTTTGGTACCAGCTATAATAGAGTGCTGTCCTGTCACTACGGTGCTCTGCGGCGAGTACAATGTCTTTAAAAACAACGGCGCTATGCCTCTCTAAATAAAATTACCGCTGAACCACTTGCGCGTTCCGAGATTCGGTGGTGAACGAGACCCATCCTGAAATGAGCAGTCATCTCGGAACAGGAAAGGGTTAAGGGCGAGAGTGAAACGGCTTACGAACCTGAAGCCGAGACCAGAGCTCGCGGGTTTCCCGTTCACCGTAGTCCTTCTCTATCATGTCCAGCTGAAGCTGCAGTCGCTGCCGTGAGAAGAACGTCACCCAGTCCTCCTGCCACTCATTCAGCTGGTGGCATAAATATAGTTTTATTACAGACATTTAAAAACATAAGCAAATAATACCTACTTTATTTAGCCAATCCTTGACCTAAAACAGTGATATTCACTCATTTTCGGAGGGGGGCCACTTTCGCGGATAAGACATTATCAGTGAAAGAGCCATCTCACAATTGAAACCATTGGGGGGTTTGACAGCATGATGGGGTGTTTTCACTTGTGTGTATTGTCGGGGACTGCACGTCAGGGGTCGCAGTAAAAAGGACACCAGGGACTGCCACCGGCCGCGGGCCTTGCAATGAAGAACACGGTCACCCAGAAACGTTGAATTTTATGTACAAATGGCTGGGTAATTCTTAAGACATAATTCGACACTCATGTTATGTACCGATTATCATGCTGTAGTCTTTGAACATCTCATTTTAGCCACCAATTGATATCCTCATAAAAAATTACAACAGCATTGATCCTAACGATAGGATCTGCGCTTAATTCCCGCACCTCCGTTTAGCACGGTTGGCTATGTACGGTGGAAAGGAAGTTCAACATACATTCATACAAGTCTGTCAAACCCGGCTGAGTGTAATTGGTAATTAGCGAAAACATAACTGATTATGTGAACACTGGTTATGCGAGATCGATCTCTGCGGGAACTTGAGTGACATCTGGTGATGTCAGTTGTAACTGTGTGCCCTGTTATCAATGGTACAACTGTGTGCAATGGAAGAAAATATATGCATTTTTTTATCAAATATATTGTTTTATAAATTTGTGTACTTATGCAACATAAAATGTACGTCAATCTAGTTCTTCTTAAAATGTAACCTTAAACCAATGTTACCATCATCAGTGGTTAATAGACTATTACACAAAGGACTCTCATATTTCTACGATTTAATACTAATTAGACTGACATCTGAACAACAGCTGATTTCACCGCTCCATGATAAAACTAATTTAATCAAGTAAACATTATTGCCGCTCCTATAAAACTTTGGTCACCCAGGCTGTCCTTCAACAAAAGGGTATATTAAATCTATAATATGCCGTTAAACCTACCACCACCTAACAGCCAATTAGTAAGGTTGTCACGTAACATGCCAATCCGCTACTAGTACAGCAAACCGAAGTGTTGGAGAGAAAATCCACAATATTTACAATCTGAGTATGACGTTTCGCCAGTATTTACAACTACCATCATTAGGTGGACAGCCAAATTCGTAGAGAAATCCTCCTGTTTCATTCCCTGGAGGGATAGATGTGATGACGTCACTTGTGAGCCCTTCACGAATTGGAATGTTCTGTTTATGTGACAAACCTTACGAATTGGCTGTGTCGGTGGCGGGTATAACGACAAATTTATATTTCAACGATCCAACCCAAAAAAACGATATTATGGATATTGGCCGCGAAAGCCTACGTGTTAAACGGGTATATTAAAATTTAAATGGGCTACAACCAGTTTCATGACTTTAAAGCGGAGATCACATGTGGGATGTAACCACAGCATATAGCCGTATGAAACCCACATACTCTACATCCTCCTGCCCAGGGTCCATACCTGTTGGGAGAAATTCAAGACTGAAATTTGTATCAAAATCTGTAAAGCACATGAGAACCTTAATTTAGCAGTCTCAAACTGACTGGGACCCCTGTCGTGACGGAGCAGCTGAACATTGCACAAAATCATCAATGCATATACAGATATATACCAAGGGTGACCAACTTTCCTGACCCTACCAGCAGCATACCATAATCTTCAGATGGCCGCGGGAGCCACAAGAGATAAAGAGTAGCCATACAGAAGTTGACTCGTGTTGACTGGCTGTGGAATTTTGAGTTTAGAAATCTCAGTGCCCTGGGAGTACTCATGGCCTGCCTCCGATACCAGATTGTTCTCACTTCATGTAAAGTTAAATTGAAGAGTTACAAATTAGCAGCGCCTCTGCAGAGCCACACTTGAACTGCCCAGGAGCCACATGCAAATGACGAGCGATGGTCTGGCCAACCATGGTATTTTCTGTACATTATAGACTTGTAAATCTAGCGTATATAAAAAATTAGCTGGAAACATTTATTTTAGCATTTACTCTACTGCCCTTTAATGAATGAATAGCAAAACTACATGAACTCTCTCCTAAAGCCTTCTTTTGGCTAGCAGACCTTACATTTATCTCCTGAACATATTGCGATTATATTCTTGGTTCTTTCGGCAAAGTCACGTAGAAGGGAAATGATACAAATAAAACATAATATAATAAAATTCTCACGACATTCCGGCCACAACGCAAGCAGCCATCCTCAGGTGAAGAAACAGAGCTGTTGGAAAGACAGCGTCTTAATGAACACTGCCCAGTGTTCACTGCCCAGTGTTCATTAAGACGCTGTCTTTCCGACAGCTCTGTTTCTTCATCTGAGGACGTCTGCTTGCGTTGTGGTCGAAACTTCGTGAAAATTTTATTATATAATGTTTTATTTGTATTATTTTATTATTTCCCTTCCACGTGACTTTACCGAAAGAACCAAGAATATGAATCCCTGCAGTCACGAAAGTTTTATATCGAAAAATATTGCGATTAGCAAAAATATAAAGGGACGCAATGTTAAATGCTCTAAGTCTCCTTTGCAGAAGAGTTTGCCCTGATGGACTTAAATACAGATACTTTTAATAGCCATAATTCATATATTACCCAACATAATTCATATTCTGAAAAGTACATTGCACACACATGAACAATACAGTTCCCTTCATCACAAAGATGGCTAAAACAAAGAGATGAATGTGATTAGGTGTGGAAAAGCATGACCGCTGGCTGGCTAGTTGTGTTCATGTATGAAATAATGACAGCATGTGTCTATCTCATTCTCTAGCTCAATCGCTTGATTTTTACGATTAATAAACAGCTGTATGAAATGTTTGTTTACACACAAATCGCCTGTTTACACATATTCATTAGATCCGATTAGCATGCCTACTCTCAGTGCGAAGGAATGTCAACAATACATAGTTGACATGATGCTAGGGTTGGATCGGTGGGCCTAGTTTTCCACATGTTTTACATTTTCATGATTCAATACCGATAGTTTTCTCTTCCTTGTGAAGCCTCTCTACAATCTTCCTGTTGTGAAGGTGCATTTCAGCCAGATGCTGCCCCAACAAGCCTGAGCCCCTGTCAGAGTGTACAACACAATAGACCTGTCAAAGAAAACATTAACTTTATCATGTCCACAAACCCCTAGTAATAATTCATATGCAAACTAAACTACATCATATTGGTCCAGGTGGTCTGTGGCCGAGAACCTCGCTTGAAAATATGAATATATCAGTTCACATTCTGGTTTGGGTGACTCAAAACAATATTCTTCTGGGGTTTATACAATGAGTGTTACTTCCTGGGAAGTCAATCCTATGTAGACTATAAATGAAACCATTTTTTTTATTTTACAAGAGCTATTTTTCAGAACCGACCTGGCCACAAATGATAGCCTAACGAAGTGGCTCATCACATGGAAATTTATAGCAGCCAAATGCTCAAAATACTCATGTTTCTAAATGTGCAGGGAAAAACTGGAGAAAAACCTGCACGACCACGGGGAAAACATGCAAACTTCAAATATACAGCAGGCGTCAAGGTCGGGATCGAACCTACGAAGTTCAATATACCAGGCGAGGTAGTTAACATCTCCTAGCCACCATGGCGCCCCATTCTCTGACTTATCCACCCACCCACCCACTCGTAAAGCCACCCACCCACTCACTCACCCTGCCACGTACCGAATCTCTAAACCAACAACTCAACCACCCACCCACTCATCCAACCTCTCACTTACTAAACCAGCCACTCACCAACCCACCGACCCACTCATCCACCTATTCACTTAAAATAGCTAAACTACAATTGAATTATTTTAAATTCACCAGGTAACGCCCACTGAGCTATACAGATCCTTGTCGGAAACGACGTGGCAAACAAATGATAGCTCAAAGAAGTGGCTTATCACGTGGACATTTATAGCAGCCAAAGCCTCTAAATGTATATTTCTAAATATGCATGAAAAACTCGGAGGTCCCAGAGAAAAATCCATGCAACCACAGGGAGAACATGCAAACTCCAAATATACAGGCGTCACGATCGGGACCGAACCCACGATGTCCTATACAAATGGCGAGGGAGTTAACATTCCGCTACCCTGGCGCTCCACTCTGACTCAGCCTCCCACCCACCCACTCAAACACCCAGCCAAGCACTCATGAACCCAATCACCCTGGCACCCACTCAATCGCGAAACCCACTCACTCATCCACACACCCAGCCACTCACTTAACCACTTACCTACGAACCCACCTGCATACCCCCCACTCACTAACTCAACGACCCACTCACTCAACACTCCACTAACCCACCCACTCACCTATTCATGCCCCAAATCACACACTGACCCATCCACCCACTTAATCTATAACTCATGCACTCACCCACCCACCTGCTCACCAGCCACTTATCTACTCACCCACCCACTCATCCTGCCACCTACTCAACCTCTAAACCACCCACGCACCGAACTACCCACCTACCCAATCACCCATCCAATAAACTACAACTAAACTATTTTGTATTTTACCAGGTAAGCCCCACAGAGCTATATAAAACATTTTAGAAGTGATATGGTTACAACTGATACGTGAACGAAGTGGCTTATCAAGCTGGCATTTAGTGCAGCCAAATCTTCTAAACAAATCTTGACTCTAAATGCGGAGAGATAAATCTGGAGGACCGGGAGAAAGATCCACGAGGACACAGGCAAAACATTAAAACTCATAATATACAGGCAGCAGGGTCAGAATCGAATACACGATTTCCTGTATACTCAGTGAGGTAGTTAATATCTCACCATAGTGGCACACCGCTCTCTGACCCACTCACCAAATTACACACTAACTCACCCACTCAACCTCCCACATTAACTTACCCACCCACCAGTCACTCCCCCATTCACCCAACCACCCCCTCACTCACCCAACCACGCACCAACTCACCTACCCACTAACTCACCCACCCATCTTCTCCCGCACTCAGCCAGCCACCCGCTCAATCACGTGCCGACTAACTTACTCACACACTCACCGACCAATACACCCATTCACCCACTCATTTACCCACCCACAATCTCACTACCCAAGCCAACCACCCAGCCTCTCACTCACCCACTTATTCAATCACTCACTACCCCACACACTCACCCAATCACTTGCTCACTTACCCATACGCTAACCCAACCACTCACTCACCGACTCACCCACCCACTAACTCATCAAAATTAATTCTCAACCACTCACCCAACCACCCACGCAATCTCATACCCACTAACTCACTCACCTACCCATTCATGCACTCACGCACCCACTTACTCACTCACTCACGCACCCACCAACCAACCCACCTACCCATCTCTTCACTCACTCACCCACCCACACAGTCAATCACTCACCTACATACCTACCCACTAATACTCACCCACTCAACCAACAACGAACTCACCAACCCACCCGTCGACTCACTCACTCAGGTACTAACCCACTCAACTTCTAACCCACACACTAACCACCTAACCACCTACCCACACACTCACTCACTCACCCACACACTCACTCACTCATCCACCCACCCAAACATCCACTCACCCACCAACTAATTCACCCACCCACTCACTCCCTCATCCATCCACTCACCTACTCGCCCATCCACTCACTTACTCAATGAGCCAATCACCTTCTCACCCAGTACTTACACATCAACTGACCCTGCCACCCACTCAATTTCTAACCCACCCACTCACTCAACCAGCTGCCCACTCCCTCAGCCACTCACCTACTTACCCACCCCACTTACACATCTACTTACCCTGCAATCCACTCAATTTCTAATCCCCCACTCACCCAACCACCCGCCCACTCATCTACTCACCCATTACTACGGAATTATTCACCCACCCATCAGTCAACCACCCAATAATTCAACCACTCACAAACTAAATCACCTATTAATTAAACCACCCACTACCTCAACCACCACTAACTTAACCACCGAGCCACTCACCCACTCAGCAAGCCACCCACTACTATATCTCTAACCCAATATCTCACTCACCCACCGCCCACTCACCTACACACGTATGCACTCACTCACACACCGCTCACTCACCTACACACTAAATTATGTTTATTTTACCAGGTGAGGCCCAATGAGCTACATAGCTCGTTTTCAAAACAACCTTCACCACAAATAAACCGACCATTAAAATTATAGACTGATCATTTCTTTGTCAGTGGGCAAACGTACAAAATCAGCAGAGGATCAAATACTTTTTTCCCTCACTGTACATTGCGGGGGTCACAAAAATATCTCCAAAATCCTGAATAAACACAAGATCCAGGTCCGATTCAACACAGTACAAAAAAATCCGTGATCTGGTTCCATCTGTAAAGGATGTGGTTCCAGACATACAGTACCCGGGCCTTTACAAACTAAAGTGCCTCTGTGGTAGCAGCTACATTGGAGAAACCATACGACATATATCGGACCCCATCCGCGAACATAAAGCAGACTTGAAACACGGTAGGACGAACTCCTCTGCCGTGGCAGATCACTGTTATAATTCAGTGGGCTCACATGACATTGACTTCTCCAAGACAGAGGTTCTTTGCAAGCCAACCGGCTACCATGAGAGATTCGTTCATGAGGACATCCACATATACAAGCACAGACAATTTCAACCGAGAAGATGGATTCTGGCTTAGTAACAATTGGAAAGATGTTTTAAACCATTTCGGTTCTTAATTGATTGTATTTTATGGTGATTTTCAAACCGCAGCCCTTTCGCTGGCACTGCCTCTTAATACTTCTCACACCACGGTCAATGCTATGGTTTACAACAAGTAGTATAATAATTAATAGTATAACATTGTAATGTTTAACATAACTCATAAGGCAATATATAGCATCGTAATTGCATAATGAATATACATCAGTGTGGTATATAGTTGGGTTCATAGAATAAGACAGTGTAATATCACAAGTAAAATAGTTTATAATCTAAAGTATAGGGTAGTGTAAAGTAACGCATTGTATAATTCAAAAGTGGAATTTGTCTATGATATGATGTTATACCATGTAGTTTAGATTGGAAGGTATAATATTGTATTATATAGTAGTCCAGTTTACAGCATAGTCATAAGGCAACTCAGGACACAACAGCGCACCTTGGCTGTTGCACTTGCCCCTTTTCTTGTTTCCTCTCTGCCTGTGTTCCCAGCCCCCTCCCTCCTCCTCTCCGGAGGTGATGCTGGTAACATGCAAATTCATATTTTAACTCCGCCCACAGCTTAATAGACGCGGTCCTTGCATGTCAGCGTTCATTCAAGCTCTGTCTTCCGGACAGACCTGTCTCTTCACTTGAAGAAGGCCACTTGTGTTGTGGCCAAAACGTCGTGAGAATTTTATTGTCTTATTTTATTTTATTATTTTATTCCCATTCTACGTGACTTTACCGAAAGAACCAAGAAGACGAATCCTTGCAGTTATGAAAGCTTTAAACCGAAATTTACTTTTTATGTCACCAGGCAAGGCCCACTGAGCTATATAGATCCTTTTCAGAATAGACCTGGCTACAAATGATAGATATACGAGTGGCTTATCACAGATACATTTATTGCAGCCAAATCCTCTAAACGCATGCTGCTTCTAAATGCGGAGGGAAAACCCTGAGGATCTAGAACAAAATCCAGGCGACCACGGGTGAGAACTTACAAACTCCAAATATACAGGCGACAGAGTCGGGATCAAATCCACCACCTCCTGTATACTAGGCAAAATAGTGAACATCTCACCACCTTGGCGCCTCACTCTCTGACTCAACCATCCACTCACTTACACGCTAACTTACCCACTCAACTTCCCATGTTAAATTACCCACCCAGTCGTCACTCACCCATTCACTTACTCACCCAACCCGTCACTCACCCCTCCGCTCACCCACCCACTCACTCATTAACTTGCCCACCTATCTTCTCAACCACTCACCCAGCATCCCACTCAATCTCATACCAAACTAATCTACACACACCCACACACCCACTCACTGACCCACTCACTTATGCACTTGCCCAACCACCCACTTACTCCCGCATGCACTCACCAACCCTCCCACCCATCTCTTCACTCACACACCCACCCCATCAATCACCCACCCACTAACTAGCACCCACACACTCCCCTACTCACCCACTCACCGACCCAGCACTCACTCACCGAGCCACTCAATCGCTAACCCACCCACTCACCCACCCACCTGCCCACTCACTCACCCAGTCACTAACGCACTCACTCAATGTATAACCCACCCACTACCCACCTAACCTCCTTCCCACACACTCATTCACCCAACCACATACCCACCCACACTCACCCATACACTTACCTACTCGCCCAGCTGCTCAATTATTTACCGAGCCACTCACCTAATTACCCAGCCACTCACCTACTCACTCACCCACTTACACATCCACTCACCCTGCCACCCAGTCTATTTCTAACCCACACACTCACCCAACCACCTCCCACTCCCTCGGCCACTCACCGACTCACCAAATCACCCACTACCCAAATAACTAATCATCCACCCACCCATCACTCAACCAAACAATAATAAAGCCACCCAGTAATTAAACTACCCATTAACTCAACCACCCACTAACTCAACCACCCACTAACTCAACCAGGTTTATTTTACCAGGTAAGGCCCACTGAGCTATAAATATTGTTTTCAGAAGCACCATCGCCAAAAATTATAGCTCAAAAAAGTGGCTTATCATGTATACATTTATAGCAACCAACTCCTCTATATACATGTTTCTAAATGTGGAGGGAAATATACAGGCATTAGGGTCAGGATCGAACCCACAACCTTCTGTATACGATGCGAGGTAGTTAACATATCGCCACTGTGGCCCCCCACTATATGATTCTCCCACCCACTAACCCACACAGTCACCCACTCACTTAAACACCCACCGTCACATGCATACAGGCACTGACTCACCCAGCCACTCAGTACCCATAAACCCACCCAGGCACTCACCCATGCACTTGCCCACTCATCCACCCACCCAATTATCCACACACTAAACTAAATTTTGAATATTTTTTTTTATATTTTACCAGGTCAGGCCCACAGCAAAATAGATATTTTTCAGAAGCCACGTGACGACAAATAACAGTTCAATGAAGTGGCTTTTCACGTAGAACGTTATAGCAGCCACATTCTATAAATGCATGTTTCTAAATATGGAGGGACAACCCGGAGAACCCGGAGAAAATTCCACCCGACCATGGGGAGAAGATGCAAACTCCAAATGTATACAGGCTTTAGGGTTGGGGGGAACCTACGAACTCCAATATACCGGGCGAGGGAGTTAACATCTCGCCACTGTGGCGCCTCATTATCTGACTCACCCACCAACTCAACTACTAAAGCCACCCACACACTCACTCACACACTCACTCACCCACTCACAAACCCACTCACTCACTAACCCACTGACTCATCAACACACCAAGCCACTCACTCAAGAACTTACCTATGCACCCACCTACACACCCACTCACTCTAAATGTACAGACATCAGGGTCGGGATCGAACCCATGACCTAGTTTATAAAAGACGAGGCAGTTAACAACTCGCCACCATGGCACTCCACTCTCCGGCTCAGCCACCTACTCACCCACCCACTCACAAACCCACCCACTGGATCTCAAACACACTCACTCACTCACCAATTTACCCACCCACTCACCCTGACACCCACTCAATCTCCAACTGACCCACCCACGCACTCAAAATCCCACCTACCCACTCAACCATCCAATAAACTGAAACTAAACAATTTTTTTTTATTTTACCAGGTAAGGCCCACAGAGGTATATCAAGTGACCTGATTACAAATAATAGGTCGACGAAGTGGCTTATCACGTAAACATTTATTGCATTCAAATCCTTTAAACGCATGTTGATTTGAAATGCGGAGGGAAAACCCGGCTATTTTAATGCACACAATGGACCGGAAGGACAAGCGCAAAGGGTTCGCATAATGCGCATGCATAATGTACGTTGACTCATTAATCTCCCCCCCCCTCCCCACTTTGCATCAAGAGCGCCAAAGTGTGGTCACCACATCTATGCCTCTTTATAAGGAACGAAACAGACTAACTTCTCCACAAATCTGGCTGTCGCCTGATGAAGCTAGTTGTAATTACTGGCGAAACGTTGTACTCAGATTGTAAATGTTGTGGTTTGACTCTCCAACACACCGGTGTGCTGTACTAGTGATAAATTGGCATGTTCTGATTACGTGACAACCCTTACTAGTTGGCTGTGTCGGGTGATGGTGGGTTTTAACGACACATTTATATATTTATGCGATCTAACCCAAAAAAACCCTCTATTATGGATAATATTGGTCGCGAAAGCCTACGTGTAAAACAAATCCCAAGGAATCAAAAAAATCGACGCGACCACGGAAGAAGATGAAAACTCCAAATATACAAGCTTCAGGGTCGGGATCGAATTGATTACATCCTGTATTCTGGGCGAGGGTGTTAAGATCTCGCCACTGCGGCGCCTCATTATCTGACTCACCCACCCGCTCAACTACTAAAGCCACCCACACACTCACTCACCCACTCACAAACCCACTCACCCTGCCACTCACCCACTCATACAAATCGGGCATCAATACCGTTGCTTTGTATGATCTGTGAAACGCAGAATATTGCAGATAAAATCGGACATTTTGAGCTTGCTGCCGGATCGATTGAGTGGAATCAATACAATTAGTCTCGATTCACGATCAACAAAGACCATATATAGGAAAATCTCTGATCTGTGATTTTGATTGCATCATACTGCAGCGCCCCTTTGATGATGTTATAAAGCACTTGCCCCAACAGTCTGTTAAAGGCTACACGGGGGATCTTTGTGTGCGAGTAGCTCACAGCTCCTTGAGAGATCTGGACACTGTCCGATCATCAGCGAGCTCCTCCGGCAGGCAAGGCTGAGTTGGCTGTTGTCTGTGCATTAAGAGGTGTTAAATATCCCACGTAGAGGAGTCTGCTTACAGGACAGATAAGAGGTTCTTCACGTACCGTGCCCCGTGTCACCTGAACGTTAAATGGGGCCCCGGTAATTCAGTGTCCACCGCTGAATCATCTTTCACCATCACCACTCGTCCATGAAGGCCAATGCGACGAGGCCATAGATAGACGGCGCGTTATAACGGAGGGGGGGGGGGGGACCAGGAGAAACGTCGTGCTACGTGACATCACAACACCCTGCACACAACCGTAGTGGCAGATTAGGGTGCGCATCGTTAACGAATATGTGGTGTAAGTGGTTGAGAGTAGATGGGCGGGCACGCCATGGGCTGGAGTGGAGGTGGACTGATGCGGTACAGGAGGATGTGGAGCTGAGTGGGCTTTGCCGACGACTGGTACCAGCAGTGTCGGAATCGGCCTCTGTGAGGGAGGCTCGTGAAGGACGCTTCTACTGGGCAGTTGGAGACAGTCGCCCTCCACCAACAACAGAGGAGTGACGCTCACAACAACGAGCGGAACACCGGATGATAAATATGCAGCAATTTGGCACAGTACAGGGAACAGGTGGTGCATCTGCCAGTCATCTCAGTCAGCCAACCCATGGCACCTGGGTCTGTTCCAGGACCTCCGGTCAGCGAGCCTTCGACACTTCACGTGGCTTCAAAGTGCACCTGGCCTGGCACAGGCGCCGTGGTGACGTCACTGTCACTTATTGGCGAATGGCGACGGTCGATAACGCAGCGGTGGTTGTGAGAAATGCCATTTTGGGGGGGGGGGGGGGGGCGCCAAACCTGACCAGCTGTAAACCTCACGTCGCCTCGCAGCCACACAATGGCAACAGGGAGTTCTGGATGGGTGCAAGGGGTTGGTAATCCCCCCCCACCTTCAACTAAATAACCACACACGCGAGCCCTTGGGTCTCTCTGTGAGTCGATGGATCTGTGTGTGGTGAGTCTATGGGTTTCTGTGAGAGTCCGTGGGTCTCTGTGTGGTGAGTTTATGTGTCTCTGTTTTATGAGTCTATAGGGCTCTGTGCGAGTCTGTTTGATTCGGTGGTTCTCTGTGTGATGAGTCTATGCGTTTTTGTATGACTCTATGGGTCTCTATGTGGTGATTCTATGGGTCTGTTTGGTGAGTCTATGGGTCTCTCTCTGAGTCTATGGGTCTCTGTGGTGAGTCTATGGGTCTCTATGTGAATATGGGTACGATTGAGTCTATGGGTATCTGTCTGGTGAGTCTGTCTCTCTGTGGTGAGTCTATGTCTCTGTTTGGTGAGTCTATAGGGCTCTGTGCGAGCCTGTGGATCTGTTTGAGTCTGTGGTTCTCTGTCTGATGAGTCTATGGGTCTCTGTGGTGAGTCTATGGTTCTTTGTGCAAGTCTGAGGGTATGTGCGTGGTGAGTGTATAGGTCTATGTGTGATGACTCTATGGGTCTCTATGTGATGGATATCTCTGGTGCACATATCCTGGCACAAGCACTGTGGTGTCGTCACCACCACTAAGTGGAGAATGCTCCTACCCCTGTTCCTGCTTGTTGTTGTGCTCGGGAAGGAGAGAGAAAACTAGACTAAGGTCCACTGAGCTAAACATCTCTTCTTCAGAAGCGACTTGGCACCAATGATAGCTCAACGAAGTGGCTCATCATCACAGTCACAAAAGTTTTAAGTCAAAACTTTAAACGAATGTTTCTAAATGTGGAGGGAAAACCGGAGGACCCGGAGAAAAAGTCCACACGACCACGGGGAGAGACAGAGACACGCAAACTCCAAATATACAGCAGGCATCAGGGTCGGGGTCGAACCCACAACCTCCTGTACACCAGGCGAGGTAGTTAGGGGGGAAAGCAGAGACAGCGAGAGGGAGGAGAATTAGTCAAACTCACACTCAGTATTACTAACTAACCATGATACACTCACCATGATACTCACCATCATACTCACGCATTCACCATCATACTCACACACAAGCCCACACACATCAACAGTCGCCATTCACCACTACGTGGCGGTGATGTCCCCACAATAACTCAGGTGCCAAGGTTTGACGGCTGTGCCAGGCTAAGTTCAGGAGGAGGTCACGGGCAAGACTCAGGTGCCATGGGTTGACTGCTCTGCCTGGCTAGGTACAAGAGGAGGGCTAGACCCTGGTGCTATGGGTTAACTCGTGTGCCACCACCTGCACAACCACCACAATAACAACCACACAACAATAACCACGACCAACAACTGTAACCACAACTATAATTTAACCACAATTATAATTCCCATCAGCCACACGGCCCTCTGGGAGTGCCTCTCAACTGCAGCAGCAGCAGGGCCGAGCTCTGCTTGAAGCAGCGCCGTGAACTCAGCAGAACGTGACGGCTGTGGGCCAGGCGCCTCCTCTGTCTCCCCCACCGCCGCCGACGCCACTGCTGATGTGGACACACCGCGCGAGGTTCTCACCTTCATGCTGAGTCGACGTAGAGGAGGCCCAGCGAGCCGCCGCTTCAGAAGCTTTCGCGCGCCACTGACGGTGGCCATGAGCGGGAAACCAAATCAGCCGCTCGCCACCCACAATCCACAGCGCGCGCCGCCTCCACTCGGCCCCGGCCTAAGCTGAAGTAGCAGCGGGGGAGGGGGGCGGGGCATGGGGGGTGAGGGCAGGGGGGGCATGGGGGGTTGTGAGGGGGCATGGGGGGGTTGCGAATGTGGAGGGGCGGGGGGGGGAAGGGGGGTCACGAGGAGGGGCAGGGGGGGCAGGGGGGTAGTGAGGGGGAGGGAAATGGCGGACCATGGGGCGTGGTTGCGAGGGGGGGCAGAGGGGAGGAGCTCAGATGTGAGGGGGAGGAGCTCATGGCTCTGACGTCACGGGGGCGTGGTTACCTTGGACCACCACCCGCGTCTCGCGCCACGTGCTTCCCACTGGCAGTTTGGCCGTTAGAGAGACGCGGACCGACCCCAGAGCAGGAGTGGAACCGAGCTGTGGGTGAGTGGTGGCGGTGGTGGTGTGAGTCTCTCTGTGCGAGTCTGTGTGTGTGTGAGGCTTTCTATATGAGTCTGTGTGTGTGACTCTCTGTGTGTGTCTGAGTCTCTCTGTGTGTGTGTGAGTCTGTGTGTGAGACTCTCTGTGTGTGTGCCTCTCTGTATGTGTGTGACTCTCTGTATGTGTGTGAGTCTCTGTGTGAGTCTCTGTGTGTGTGTGAGACTCTCTGTGTGTGTGTGACTCTCTGTGTGAGTCTCTGTGTGTGTGTGTGACTCTCTGTATGTGTGAGTCTCTCTGTGTGTGTGTGTGAGTCTCTGTGTCTGTGTGTATGTGTGAGTCTCTGTGTGAGTCTCTGTGTGTGTGTGTGAGGCTCTGTGTGAGTCTCTCTGTGTGTGTGTGAGTCTCTGTGTGAGTCTGTGTGTGTGTGAGTCTGTGTGAGTCTCTGTGTGTGTGAGTCTGTACGTGTGCGAGTCTCTGTGTGCATCTGTGTGTGTGTGGAACGGTCGTAGAGCTGACAGCGCGCCGCGCTATGAACCCGGCGACCCCGAGTTGGATTCCCTCTAAAGGCCAACAGCAGTAACGATTATCTGAACCGGTGCTGGGCCTCCCCTAGGTTGACTCAACCTCGAATGAGTACCTGGTGTGGTGTGTAAAGATCGCCACTGGGGAGACAAAGGTGGCCGGGCGTGGTGCTGGCAATCCAACCCCCTCGTGTGTCGTGCCGGCCTTCATACGTACTGCTGGCTAACAGCACTTGCCCCTACAGCCTGTTAAGTCTCTACGGGGATCTTTGTCTTTGGTGTCCCATACTGGCAGGGGGAGGAGTGGTGGTGTTAATGTTGGTGGTATTAGTGGTGGGGGTGCTCGTGATGGTGGTGGTGTTAGTTGTGTTAGTGATGGTGGTGTTAGTGATTGTGGTTGTTAGTAGTGGTGATAGTGGTGGTGTTACTGGTGTTAGTGATGGTGGTGTTGGTGGTATTAGTGATGGTGGTGTAAGTGAGGTGATCGGATGCCATGGTGGTCCCCATCTTTAAGAAGGGAGACCGCACAGACTGTAACAACTACAGGGGCATCTCACTCCTCAGTGTGCCGGGAAAGGTCCTGGCAAGGATTATTCAACACTGCCTTACCAGGCATGCTGAGGAGAGGCTTGTGGAGCCCCAATGTGGTTTCAGGAAAGGGTGGTCCTGCACAGATGCCATATTTTCTGTCCGTTTGCTAAAGCAGAGGTGGAGGGAATTCCAACAAGACCTACATCTCTGCTTTATTGACCTGGTAAAGGCCTATGACACCATCAGTAGGCCTGGGCTCTGGGTTCTTCGTGCTTTCGGAGTCCCTGACCCGCTGCTCACGATCTTTAAGGACCTTCATTATGGTCAGCGGACCCGGGTAAAACTACATTGCCGGGAGTCGGAGCCATTCCCTGTTCACCTTGGGGTCCGACAGGGATGTCCTCTGGCTCCAACATTATTTAACATCTATTTCGACCACGTAGTTCGTGAGGCCTTCAGTAGCTGTACCGGAGGAATTTTCATCTGGTACAGATACAGTGGGAGGCTGATCAATGCCCGGATGCCGTCAAGGGATGGCTCCCTATTGGTCAACCACGTTATGTATGCCGATGACGTGATAATTGCGGCTCACTCAGAGGAGGAGTTGGAGGCGCTGCTGCTAAAACTGGAGTGTGCCACTAAGAGGTGGGGCCTTACCATCAGCCCCACCAAAACGAAGCACCTGCCTGGGTATTTTGTACCATCGGGCACTCCACCTCCACAACTCCCAATCAGTGATGGGGCAGTTGTGGAGAGAGTGGAAAGTTTCCCATACCTGGGCAGTGTGCTCATGACCGTCTCCGGTTTAACAGCAGAGGTCTCACTCCGAATAATTCGAGCGGCATTATCTTTTCAGTAGTTGCGTAACGCTGTGTGGAAGCTACCTGGTCTGTCGCTCCACACGAAGCTTCGGGTCTTCTCAGCCACAGTCATTCTCTCCCTTCTCTACGCTTGTGAAACGTGGACCCCCCTAATGGAACATCTTTGCCGGTTAGAAACGTTGAGGCTGGCCTGCCTCCGATCAATCCTGGGTTTAACCAGGCTGGATTGTGTGAGGAGCTCACAAATCCTCGAAAGATCTGGACAAAGCCCCATCAGTGAGCTCCTCCGGCAGGCAAGGCTGCGTTGGCTGGGCCATGTAGCCCGCATGCCCAATCACCGCATGCCCAAGCAGCTTTTATTTGGCCGGATCGAGGGGGCTGAACGGACGCAGCACGGGCTAGAGAAGAGATGGAATGATGTGGTACAGCAGGATGTGGAGCTGAGTGGACTTGCCGATAACTGGTACCAGCTGTGTCAAGATCGGCCTCTGTGGAAGAGGCTCGTGAAGGACGCTACTGGGCAGTTGGAGGCAGTCGCCCTCCAACAACAACGGAGAGCGCAGGAACGACGCTCACAACAACGAGCAGAGCGCCGGATGGCTAAAGCACAGCAAGTTGGCACAGTAAGGGGCACAGGTGGTGCATCAGCCAGTCATCTCAGTCAGTCGACCTTTGGCACCTGGGTCTGCCCCATGACCTCCTGCCAGCGGGCGGGCGTTCGACACTTCACGTGGCCTCAAGGTGCACATGGCCTGGCACAAGCGTCGTGGTGACATCACCGCCACTTAGAGGCGAATGGCGATTGTTGTTGTTGGTGTTAGTGATGGTGGAATTTTTGTTGCTGGTGTTAGTCGTGGTGGTGTTAGTGATGGTGGTATTATTGGTGCTGGTAGTGGTGTTCGTGGTGGTCTTAGTGGTGGTGTTAGTGTTGGTGGTATTATTGGTGGTGGTGTTAGTAGTGGTGTTAGTGATGGTGTTAGTGGGGTAGTGTAGCGGTTAGCGTGCTGCGCTAAGAACCTGGCGACCTGGGTTTGATTCCCGCTCACGGCCAACATTGGTGACGATTATCTGAACTGGTCCTGGGCCTCACCCTAGATCGACTCAGCCTTAAATGAGTACCTGGTGCGAGGTGCAAACATTGCCACTGGGGAGACAAAGGCGGCCGGGCGTGGTGTTGGCCACCCACCCCCTCGTGTGCCATGCCGGCCTTCATAGGTGCTCGCGGACAGCACTTGCCCCAACAGTCTGTTAAGGCTATACGGGGGATCTTTGTCTTTGTTCGTGGTGTTAATTGTGGTGTTAGTAGTGGTGTTCGTAGTAGTGGTGTTCGTAGTGGTGGTGTTCGTAGTGGTGGTGTTGGTGGTGTTAGGAGTAGTGTTAGTAGTGGTGTCCGAACAGAGGAGCAACGCTCACGACAACAACCTTTGAGCCGGGCATCTAAAATGCAGCAAGTTGGCACAGTCATCTCAGTCAGACAACTCATGGCACCTGGGTCTGACCTGTGACTGCCTGTCAGTGAGCCTTCGGCACTTCACGTGGTCTCAAAGTGCACCTGGCCTGGCACAGGCGCCGTGGTCACATCACCGCTACTTAGTGGCGAATGGCAGTTGTTGTTTTTTGTGTTTTTCGTATTGTGTGTGACTGGTGAGGATGTGAGTCCGTGTTGATGATGAGAGTCCGCATTGTGACGTGACGTGCGTTTAGACGTGGGTGTGTCACGCCCCTTCAACTCTGCGTGTCCCTCACCTCTGTCTCCCGCTCTCCACGCAGAGACCCGGACCGCACGAGAGACACCGTGAGCTCTGAGCACCCTCGTCTGCAAGTTGCTACCATGGAGGTACATGTGGCTCCTCGACTCGTGTGGTGAAGTATGGGTGGACGTGTGTTCTCCCCACTGCGTGTGCCTACCTGTCACCTGTATACCTGGGTGTGCTTCTCCTTGCCCGCCTGAGTGTGTGCGCGTCTATCAGAGTGTCTCTCCGAGATCCTGTTGGTGTACGTGCCCGTCTACGCGTGAGCATCTATGGCGCTGTTTTCTATCCACTGATGGATGAACGCCTCCCTCCCTGAGACCCTGATACCCTTCGCATGCTGTCATAGAATAATCCGCCAAGCGCCGATTTCGTCGCACCATCTCTCTGGCGGCTCGGCTCTCTGATGTGTTCCGTTCCTTGGTTGTCGCTCCGTTATTATTCTTTGACCGTTAGCCATTGTTGTCCCTCCTAGCCATGGCTCGTCCTGCCCGAGTCCCACTCACTCCTCTTAACAGTTTGAACGATCCCATTGACCTGCGTGTGACCTCGAAATCCACACGTCTTTCATTGTAAATCCAAGCATGGCAACTGATATTGGCCAAATATCCCAACGCTGAGAACTGGCAACATCTCGGCAGGACCCTCCTGAATGTGGAGCCCAGGATGTCAGAGATGCTGGCTCAGTGCTCGGCCACTGCACTTGCTCCAACATCTTAATCAAGCCCATGTGGTGGACCTTTGTCTTTGCGTGTGTAGATCAGCCGAGCTGGAGAGGCTCGGAGTAACGGCGAGTCTTGCACCACGTGGAGTGCGCTGTCCTCAGCGCGCACCGGCTCCATCCGCAGCAAATCGCCACAAGGTAAGAACAGAAATGAGTGACGTCAAGATGGCCACGCTGAATGGTGGGACATCACGACGGTCATGTTTCAAGGGGGACGTCACAGTGACCATGATGCATGGGGGACTTCATGGTGGCCATGTTGCATGGGTGATGTACCGTTCGAATTTTGCCGTTCTCTCGTCTAACACCGGCGAGACACGGTCATAAAGAAGGCTGTCTCTGGTGCAGGCCAGTCAGTTTCAAAGACAATGCCCATATATTATCGGAGCATGTTTGTTTGCATATTTTTCCACAAGTACGTGTGGTAAATGCAGACTTGATGCCTTGCAAAAGGTATCTATTTGGTGTTTGAACATATTAACACCTATTCTTAGTTTTTTCGGTAAAGTCACGACTTTACCGAAAAAACTAAGAATATGAATTACTGCAGTCACGAAAGCTTTAAATCAAAATATTAACACCTGTTTTTGTGCCAGAAAGGGTAAAAGCTATCCTTATTTCATAAAATCCTTCTTGCATATCTGTGTTATATTTATCTAATTCATTAACCCCGTTTTCAAACCCAAGCAACCTAAGATGTCCTCAGAGCTGCATATAGCTGGACATCGAACAAAGATGGTCACTGCATGGCACGCTTTCAGATGTGCTTCTGCAGTCATCTGGAATGTTCTTCCGACATTAGGCAGCCACTGGAGCGATGCACTTTTACATCAATAATTTTTGCGAACTTGTTAGTTTGTTGTCTTTCCCCCTCACTTCTGATTAGCAGGGCTGCCGAAGCACAGTTTAACATACGGACATAACTGGTATTGGCCAAAACATTCAAATCCCCTGCAAATTCCTCAAATTGGGATCACACAGCAGACGTAATGGCAGCAGCGTCGCCCCCATTCTCTGTAAATCATCTGCAGGAACCTCCTGAAAAGGAATTTTGAGACTTTTTGAGGCTGTGCTGCTTAAACGAAAGATCACCGACAGCTGTTTTTATTATCTTGCCTGCAGCAATCCTGGCTCTCTTTGGCCCACAAATGACCCACCGGGAGAAGCTGGAGCTTGTCGCCATACAGAAAGTATGGTACTTTGCGCTCAGCAACAGATCCCGGGGACACAACAACGATGGATACGACGACCACGAACATCATTACATTCCGGTGAGACTCGCCACAAGGCCCCCACCGTGGGGGCGGTCACAGGGCACAGCGGTCGCGGGGTTCGTGGCTTCTTGTCATTGCAACTTAAGCACCAACCAACCAGAGAAAGCACACGTGCACTCTCCCACACACTTCACAATCATAAGTTTATTTCCCAAGTTAAGCCCATTGAGCTAAAGAGCTTTTTTTAGGGTGACTCGGCCAGCAGACATCAGAGCATTCCACAATTACAGATTTAAGAAAGCCAAACACTTAATAAAAGCAATTATTTCGTAAAATAATGCTCACATGTTGTGATTTTTAAAATATAGTCAGTCTAAATTTGTGTAATTTTGTGCAGGTCCACCATGAGCACCTTCACTACCGCTATGAGGTGCTGAAGAAGATTGGGCACGGAGGTCAAGGCCAGGTGATCCGGTGCCTTGACCACAAGATGAACACCCTGGTGGCCGTGAAGATCTTGGTATCACCATTGAGGTAAGAATTCAGAATGGTGTCGTCACAAGGACGACGTTGTTGTTACGTCCAGTGCTGTGGGTGGCCGTGTGATGAGGTGGTGACAACTCGTGCCTCACGTAGAGGGTCCCCGGTTCGACTCCTGACTCGGGTGCCCTCCTGTGTGGAGTTTGTATGTTCTCCCCCTGTTCTGGATCAGTTCACTCTTACATTACATTAAGTCTTCATTTAACCTAGTAGAGGCATTCCTGAAAAGTGCCACGTTAAGGGAAAGCACATTAAGCAAACATAATATCCCCATATATAATGTAACGATAAAGTTTTGCAAGATATAATACATGCACACAGTGATGTGAAGAGACCAGTAACGGAGGGCATGCTGTCACGTCACGTGATCATTCCGCATTCCGCCTACTGTGTCATACCGCTCAGCTGTGCAATTTTATTGTGGGCACATTCCACGTTATAATGGGCGCTTTCCTGCATTAGAACAGAAGCATTCCGGATTATAATGGGTGCGGTCCGCGTTATAACGGGAGCCTTCCACGTTATCATGGGCACGTTCCACGCTATAAAAGGCGTGTTCCACACTGTAATGGAGTTGTCCCATGTCATAACGGGCGCGTTCCGTGTTATAACGTGTGCGTTCTGCGTTATAGCAGCTACATCATGGGACCTCCTTTGCCAGTACCAAAATATACTCCCAAAGGAGGTCCCATGATGTAGCCATTCACCCCGAGCTCTCATTACTCTGAAAACGCTTGTCTTTGTGCTGTACGCCTTTTGGCGTCCCCTGGTCTAACACCGTTTTTGAGACGAGGCTCAAAAGAAAGGTGTTTCTGGTGTGGACCAATCAGTTTCAAAGACAATGCATATATTATCAGAGTATGTTTTTTGTTTGCATTCTGACCACAAGTATTGTGGTTAATGCAGACATTATTCCTTGTAAAAGGTTTCAGTTTGGTGTTTTAACATCTTAACACCTGTTTTCTTGCTAGAAAAAAGGAGAAAATATATTCTGATATTTTGGTACTGGCAAAGGAGGTCCCATGATATTCCACGTTATAATGCCTTGCTCTGTGAGAGCCACATTCAGTCACGACTCAGCTGTGGCTCAGTCTTTAAAACTCAGGCTCAGCTCTAGCTCAGCCGTGGTTTGGCCCAGGCTTGAGCCGCTCAGCTGCTGTTAAAGATACATGAGTGGCTCAGCCGTGGCTTGGCTCAGCTCCTGGGAATCCTGAGTGTGGCTGGGGCCATGCTCGGAGTCGGTTCAATTCACACATTAGGGAATCACTACGTTCAGGCAGCACCCCAAACCCCCTTCTATCCCTTGCTTATTTGATCCTCTTCCCGATCCTTTCTGGAACCTTCCATGAGCGCACTACTGGAACTCACAATGCCATTACACTTGGGGAACTAATATTTATTCATTAATTCTGAATAGAATTTGTTTCTGGTCATTCCTTAAGCAAGTCTAAGTCATGATTCATTTGTGGATTTTCTCTGCACAGCTCCAAGCATGATAAATTTCAGAGAAAGGAGCTCCAGATGGCTCTGGAACTTCAGGGCGAGGGCAGTGATGAGGACTACAACGTCATCAAAGTCCTGAACCATTTTGACTTCAGAGGACACCACTGCATTGTCCTGGAGCTGTTGAAGTACGTACCATGTGTTCCCACCGCCCCCCCCCCCCCCCATAGCGTGGTTAACTTCATTAGCTAAACTAAAACTTTTATTTAACAGGTAAAGCCCACTGCCCTATCAGTTATTTTTCACAAGCGGCCTGGCTACAAATGATAGCTAAAAAAAGTGGCTGATGTGGAAATGTATAGTAGCCAAATACTCTAAAAGCAAGTTTCTAAATGTGGAGGGACAAACCAGAGAACCCGGAGAAAAATCCACGTGACCAGGGGTAGAACATGCAAACTCAAAATATACATGCGTCACGGTCGGGATCAAAGCCCCGATCTCTTCCACACCAGGGGAGGGTGATAACGTCACACCACCGGGGCTAGATGTTACTTTTGGGATTCCTGTGCCACCCACGCATTGTGATACTGTGGAGCTGTCATGTGTCCCGGGTGCACGAGGCCACGCCTCTTTTCTCAATCAGCCCCGCCCACTTTTATATAGCCACGCCTCCACTCGATCAGCGCAGTGGTAATGCTTGAGCCCCTCGGTGAAAATCCCTGAGTTCGATTCTCAACTCGGACGCCTTTCTCTGTGGAGTTTGTATCTCCTAATGGATAATTCCACCACCCGGAAACAGAGCCAATGAAAGCAAGTGGACAAATGTGCTAACTGATTTGGTTTATCAGCAAACCGATGACCTAAACCCACACTGAGCTATGAATCATATTAGTCGTGAATGTGCAAATAGAATATTAATATTGTCGTTATCAGAATCCACGCAGTATTGCAGGGTATGACACTGACGCTGGTTCGTTGTTGTCATTGTTGTTGCTGCTGCTGCCTCTTTCACAGGGAGAGCCTCTATGATGTGATTACGGAAGGGAGGCTCCGGAAATTGCACATGGGGATGGTGAAAACTTACACCAGGGGCATCCTCAAGTTCCTTTGCCACACCAAGGCCAGGAGCATCATCCATGCAGACATCAAGCCAGTGAGTGGACACAGCATTCAGCGCGACTTTGTTCCGGAGTTGTGTCATTATTGGGGACTCGGTCCATAGAGAAAACTAACCACGTTGGTCACAGGGTCGATGTGTTAGCTCTGTCCGTCTATCTGGAAGGAAGCAGGGTCACGTTACCTCTGGTGATGATCTGGTATGAATTCAACTGTCGTGTAGAGTCGTGTCGCTATTGCGGGACTCACCACAGATAAAACCAGCAATGTAGATCACAGCGTTGCCCCAAACTTTGGGAAATACAAACCGGAGCTGAAAAGAATGAATTTCAAAACGTGCCAAATACGCGTTTGAACAGACAGCTGCTCATTGTCAGCTTCCCAAGACAAACGCGCGGTGGAAAGCGTCACGAAATCCGTGCGCCCTTGATTGTGGTTTTTGGTCCGTAACTCGTTATCGGGCAGCTGTGAGCATCTATGATAAGTTGTCTATAGAGCTGCACCCTTTTACTTAGATGGTGCTTCAGAGAGCTTTAAATGTGATGAGCCTCGACTAACATCGCTCATCTTGACGCATTTGAAAGGGGCACCCCCAGTGGCAGCTGTCAGAAAACAGCGAATGTTGCACTTGACTCAAGGTTGATGACGGTGCTACGCCTCACCTAGTTCCCTGTTTAGCTTGTACCGTGGTACGTAATTGATCCACTGCTGGCTGAATGCTATCGGCGTAACATCCGAGTGTGAATTCCTTCTGCCTTTCTTCCTTTAGGAAAATGTTCTACTCAAGGATACCGTGACTGGCACCGTCAGGGTCACGGACTTCGGCACCAGCTTTTTTGTGAAAAGGCAACGTGAGTAACCTCACCTGGGTGTGAGTTTCTGCGTGTGGGTGTGAGTTTCTGCGTGTGGGTGTGTCTGTGTTCCAGTGTGTGTGTGTGCAAGTCTCTTAGTGTCTGTACATGTGACAGTGTGTGATAACGATGCTGTTCATGACACAGTGAGTATACACACACACGTACATATATATATTTGTTGTTGTTGTGCAGCTCTGCATGTTGGTGGGACCCTGCCATACCTATCTCCGGAGGTATTGCTGGGCTACAGATTAACGTGTGCAGTGGACATGTGGGCACTGGGCTGCACAGTGGCGGAGTTGGCGACCGGCAGGGAATTATTCCATTCGGACAGCCGCGACGACCACCTCCCGTGCTGCATGGAGGTATTTCCAACTGGGCGTTCACCCGCTCGTGATTCCCCCCTCCTTCCTTGAAGTTGTAGGCTATGGGGGGGGGGAGCCAGGAGAGGGGGGGCGATTGGCTACTTGGTGATCTGGCGAATGGCAGCCATTGTATGTTTTATGTGTGTACACGTGTGTGTCTGTACGTGTGGGGGGAGCAGTGGTGTAGCGGTTAGCGTGCTCAGCTACAAACCCGGTAATGCGAGTTTGATTCCAATTCACGGCCAACATCAGTGATGATTATCTGAACCGGTACTGGGCATCCCCTAGTACAAATCAGCCTCAAATGAGTACCTGGTGCCGTGTGTACCTGCTTCAATATGGCCAACCATCCCCTCTCTGTGTGTGCCACAGTCCTGGCCCTCAACAGGTGCCGCTACTGTTGCTGCTGCTGTTTCTACTCACTACTAAAAGCACTTGCCCCTACAGTCTGCTGCGGCTACACGGGTGACTTTTGCCTTTATCTCAACCATGTGCAGATCCTCGGGTTGCCTCCAAGATGCATGATGGATGCAGCTCCTGACGGAATGCACTACTTTGGTGAGTTGAAGGGTGGGGCGAGCAACCGGCCGGATTCAGTGTTAGGGTGTGGCCTGGAGCTGTTGTAGTTCTTTTTGGGGGGGTGGCCATGGGGGGGGGGGGGCCTCTTTGTATTTTCAATTCCTTGGGTGAGTGGGTGGGTAAATGGGCGCGTGGGCAAGTGGGTAGATGGGCAAAGTGGTGGTTGGTGACTGTGTGTCTCTCCTGCTGTGCATGTCTCCTGCAGATCGTTTGGGCATGATGTTCTCCCCAGTCAAGAGAAGGGTGCCAGGGAGCTTGTCACTTCACGGGGCACTCAAAAGCCACGACCCGGAGTTTGTTGACTTTGTCAGCTCCTGCCTGCGGTAAGAATCATCCCCCACCACCTCCCCCCTCCCCATGAGGATTTCTCCCACCAAGGTGATCAACGAACGCCCTCCACCGATCACCAGGAAGATGTGGAGCTGAGTGAACCTGCCGATAACCAGTACCACCGGTGTTAAGATCGCCCTCTTTGGAGGTCCGTTAAAGATGATCCTCGGCAGTGCGAGGCTCAGGGCATTTTTAGAGTACTGCGTATTGAAGGATTGCCGCTGCTACCGCGACTACCGCTGATGCCGTGCGATCCTGGACCTCGTGGGAGAAGGGAAGGAACGTCAATCCTCTCACCACGCCTCTCTCACCACGTGCGCTGCGTGTGACCCCGGTGCGTCTCTCAACAGATGGGATCCGGATTGTCGCATGACGCCAGCGCAGGCGCTGGGTCACAGCTGGCTCCGGACCGTGGCCACCAGCACCACCAGCAACGCCACCGCCATCACCATTGCTGCTCCTGGCAGTGTACAGTGTTTTGGAGCTGCTGAGCGACGGTAAGCCATGAGCTGCTTGTCCAATGTTCAAGGCAGTCCATAGGGAGGTGTGGGGCCCGGGGCAAGTCACAATTAAATCGGAAGTATTACCAACAATACAGGGGTTGTTTCGGTTAGATCGCATAGATATACATGTGTTGTTAAACTCACCACCACCCAACACAGCCAATTAGTAAGGTGTATCATGTAAACAAAATGTGCCAATTAGTTACTAGATCAGCACACCAGTGTGTTGGAAAGTAAACCCACCACATTTACTATTCGAATACGACATTTTGCCGGGGATTGCAACCAGCCTCATAAGGTGACGGCCAGAATTGTGGAGAAATACTCCTGTTTCGGTCTTAAATAGTGATAAATGTGAATGTGATGTCATCATTTGTGAGCCAATCTGGTGCGAAAGCCTACGTGTTAAAAAGACATTTTACGTCTGACACCGTAACATCGAAGCACAGGGCCGCCAAAAGCACGGTGCCTGGGGCGGTTTCCCCAGTACACCGTACCCGGGGGACGGCTCTGCTCCTGTTAATGTATTTACATTTATTACTACTACCCTTATTTAGCCAGCATGAGCCTCACTCAGTCTCAAGACTCTTTTTCAGTAGAGTCCTGCCAAGTTGTTTGCAGTACAGAACAAATTTGCTTTTGCTACTGCTGCTATGCGATCCCAATTGAGTGATTTGGAGGTTCAATTTCTAACACTGGCGAGGATGTCCATCCAACACTGGTTGCGTTGCGTGTGTCAGGGTTCAGTTACGTGGAGGAAAATGCCAAACCCAAAGGAATGAAAGTTACATTTTAATGTACAATTTTATTGAGGGACTGTGTGTTGTCTTGGTGGGGTCTGGGGCTGTTTTGTTGATGTTTTGCTGCCTTGCCCAAGTTTACATTTAGTGTTGAAAATCTGGCCGGATTTTATGTACTTTGTGCTTATGTGCTCAATTTTTTGTGACTTGCTTACATTTTTACACGTTGCACTCCTTTTGTTTGTTGTTGTAACTTGCTGACGCTGTGCCTCGACTGCATATCTGTAAAGGAAGAGCTTCATAGCTTATCGGATTCCTCTTCATCCAGTCTAAATAATGTATTCTGATTTTGGAAACCAATGCAGGACAAAACGAGGGGGGGGGGTAGAACACACTCCACATTCCACACGGAGAAGTGGCCCAAGTATGGGAATCAAACCCAGGTCCCTCTTTGACCGAGTTCCAGCCCTGCTGCCTGCAAACGAACACATGTACAGTTCAAACCCCACGTATACATTCAGTTATATACGGATGTATTTTTATAATTGGTTCCTGGGTGAGGACAAATAATGAGGCAGCCATATCTTTGCCATGTAGCCCTTCATCCAGTGTGATATCGCAAGACTAATGACGATTCTGTAACCAGACCCACGATGGGCATGGTATGCTGCATTATTGCAGCGTTATTAACCTGGTTAATATATCTCCGCACACAGTTAGTCCGTACGCGGATGATGGTGGGGGGGGGGGGGGGGGGGACTGCGATCTCTGCTGTAGCAGGAAGTTGGAACGGTGTCGTGCGCATCTCTTCACAGAGCGGAGCCGGCGCTGCCCCCATCCTCCGCGTTTGCCCTGGCCTCTAAATGTAAGCTGACGGTTGTGGTGGAAGAGGAGACCATGGTGGAGGAGCTGGTGGTGCAGGAGGAGACCCTGGTGGAGGAGCTGGTGGTACAGGAGGAGGAGACTCTGCTGGAGGAGCTGGTGGTGCAGGAGGAGACCTGGGTGGAGGAGCTGGTGGTGCAGGAGGAGACCCGGGTGGAGGAGCTGGTGGTGCAGGAGGAGACCCGGGTGGAGGAGCTGGTGGTGCAGGAGGAGACCTGGGTGGAGGAGCTGGTGGTGCAGGAGGAGGAGACCCGGGTAGAGGAGCTGGTGGTGCAGGAGGAGGAAACCCGGGTGGAGGAGCTGGTGGTGCAGGACGAAGAGGAGATGGGGGGGGAGACAGAGGAGGTGGAGACGAAGAAGGAGCAGGAGATGGTGGTGCAGGAGATGGTGGTGGAGGAGGAGATGACAAGGAAAGAGGATCAGGCGATGGTGATGCAGGAGGAGAAGAGGAAGCGAGGGGGCCTGGCCCGCATAGGGAGAACCATCCGTGCACTCCTCCGACGCGCGCTGCTGTGTGGTGGCCGGTCCACCACACAGTAGAGGTGGTGGTCATGGATAGTTGTGAACCACGACCACTATCACCACACCCACCACGCACACTCCACACATACACCCCCCTGTGATACCCACCACCCACCACACACACCCTGCACCCACCTACCCCGTGATACCCACCACACACTACACAAAGAGCTAGTGGTTTAGAGGGTTAGGGGTTTATAAAGTTATGGGTTTAGAGGTTTTGGGGTATTTTGGGGATACGGGGTTTATATGTTTAGGTATTTTGAGGGTTATAGGGTTTAGGGGTTGAGAGTGTTAGGGGTTTAGGGGATTCTAGAGTTAGGGGTTTAGAGGGTTAGGGTTTTAAGGGTAAAGGGGTTTAAAGGGCTAGGTGTTTAGAGGATTAGGCTATTAGGGGTATAGGGGTTTAAAGAGTTAGGGGTTTAGGGGTTCAGAGGGTTATGGTTTTAAGGGTAGAGGGGTTAAGAGGGTTAGGGATTTAGAGGGTTTTGGGTTTAAAGATTTTGTGTTTAAGGGTTTAGGTTAGGGGTTCAGTGGGTTAGAGGTTTGGGGGTTTATGGGTTAGGATTTTAGAGGGTGATGGGTTTAGACTGTTATGGTTTTAAGGGTAAAGGGGTTTTGAGGGTTGAGTTCTAGAGGGTTACAGTTTAGAAGGTTGTGGTTTTAGAGGGTTCTCGATTTAGAGAATTAGGGGTTTATGGGGTTTGATTGTTAAAGGGTTAGTGGTTTAGAGGGTTAGGAGTTTATAAGGTTATGGACTTAGGGGTTTAGAGGTTTTGGGGCTTTTAGGGGGTAAGCAGTTTAGAGGTTTGGGTGGTTTTAAGGGTTATGATGTTTAGGGGTTGAGCATATTAGGGGTTTTGAGGGTTAGGGTTTTAGTGGGTTAAGGGTGTAGAGGGTTAGGGGATTAGAGGGTGAGGGGTTTAGAGGGTTGGGGTTTTCGGGGTATTTGGGTTATGATTTCAAAGGGTGAGGAGTTTAGACGGATAGGGTTTTAAGGGTGAAGGGGTTGAGGTTTTTATTTAGTAGAGTTTAGAAGGTTATGGGTTTAGAGGGTTAAGGGTTTAGAGTTACTGTCGGTGTTTAGAGGTTTAGGGGGTTTATGGGTTTTGATTGCTCGGTGTTGTGGTTTACAAGGTTACGAGTTTTAGAAGGTTTTGGGTTTAGAGGTTTCAGTGTTTCGGGGATTAGAGGTTTATAAGGTGAGGGGTTTACAGGGTTATGGTTTTACAGGCTTAGGGGTCTAGACAGTTTGGGGTTTAAGGGTTTAGAACAGGGGTGGGCAAATTTTTTGACTCGCGGGCCACAATGGGTTCTAAAATTTGACAGAGGGGCCGGGCCAGGAACAGATGGATGGAGTGTTTGTGTGAACTAATATAAATGTCGTGTAAAAATAATAACATGAAAGGATTTGGCCTTTAACAGGTAGCAAAGCATTTATTTGCAAGGCAATTTAACAAATTGCATGAACAATACAAAAACGTCGTAACTCCCGGTCAAAGTGCGCCATCTAATGGGGAAATGGGGGCATTACAGGAGAAAGGTAAAATTTAATTTAATAATAATAATAATTGTACAAGTTCGGCGGGCCGGATTAAAAATCCCAACGGGGCCGTATACGGCCCGGGGGCCGTACTTTGCCCATGTCTGGTTTAGAAGGTTAAGGGTTTAGACAGTTAAGAGTTTTTGGGGTTTATGGGTTAGGGTTCTAAAGGGTGAGGTGTTTAGACGGTTGGAGTCTTCAGGGTAAAGTCCTTTATAGGATTTGGTGTTTAGAGGGTTAGAGTTTAGAACGTTTTGAGTTTAGAGGGTTTAGAGGTTTATGGGTTTCGATTGTTAGAGGTTGAATGGTTTAGATGGTTAGGAGTTGAGGAGGTTATAAGGGTATGTGTTTAGGGGTTTAGAGGTATAGGGGATTCAAGGGTTAGGGATTTAGAGTGTTAGGGGTTTAGTGGTTAGAGAGTTTAGAGGGTTTAACACCTAGACTTTCACAACTAATATTGGGTTAGTCTCCAACACTAAATGGCACTTTTTGTTGATGTGACAAATTTTCCTAATTGGCTGTGTCGGGTGGTGGCTGGTTTAACGACACATTTATATTTACACAATCTAACCCCAAAAAGACATTTATGGGTTTAGAGAGTTAGGGGTTTAGTGGGTTATGTGTTTAGAGGGTTAGCATTTTAGGGGTATGGGTGTTTTAAGGGTTAGGCATCTAGAGGGTTAGTTCTTTAGAGGGTTGGGGTTTAAATGTGTTGGGATTAGATTAGGGATTTAGGGTTTTAGAACGTTAGGGTTTTGAGGGTTAGGGTTTTAGAAGTTGAGGATTTAGAAGGTTATGAGTTCAGAGGGTTAGGGGTCTAGAGGGTTAGTTCATTAGAGGGTTGTGGTTTAGATTGGTTGGTATTTAGAATTTTAGGGATTTAGGGTTTTAGAAGGATAGAGTTTCAAGGTTAAGAGGGTTAGGGATTCAGAGGGTTGAGGGTTTGGTTTTTAATGGCTTCGAAGGTTAGGGTTAAAAGACTAAGGGGTTTGGAGAGTGAGGGGTTTTTGGTGGGTTAGGGTTTTAAGGGTAAAGGGTTTGAGAGGGTTAGCGGTTTAGATGGTTATGGGTTTAAATGGTTAGGGATTTAGATAGTTACGGGGTTTAGAGGTTTAGAGGGTTTTATTTGTTCGAGGTTTAGTGGTTAAGGTCTCTGTGCGAGTCCAACAGGTTTATTTTAGTCTATGGTAAGATAAAAACAGTTCAGTTTAATTTGTATATATTTAAACAATTTGTTTACCTTTCCTGTCGTGTTTTTGTATTGTATTTTTGTTATGTTCTGACCCGCCCGATTGGACGTCTGTGAAAACAGATCGTCATAGCTCATCAGATTCATCCAGTATAAATAAATATTCAGATTAAAATTCTATTGACCTCTGTGCGAATCTATGGATTTCTGTGTGAGTTTTTGGGTCTCTTGAGTGTATGGATCTCTGTGTGAGGCTATTGGTCTCTGTGCATGTCAAAAGGACTCTGAGTGAGTCTATGGGGTTGCCGTGTGAGTCTGAGTGTCTGTAGGAATGCATGGGTCTCTGTTGGAGTCTATGGGTTTCTGGGTATGGTTGTTTGTGCGAGTTTTACATGCATAAATGGAACTTAAAAAGGCCATTGAGGGTTGCAGAATCCAAATTGAATATTAAGTTCCCCGCAGTGCAAGCCAGCTCGCTAGTCGTGTCATCAAACAGCCCCTGTAATTCTTTATAATAATAAAAGACTTACTCCAAGAAATCCACACAGTAAGGTCCTGAATTGGGGTTTTATTTTATAATCTTTGGTTTTATTCGGTTAAGTCACGAAGGTAAAAAATAAATTAAAATTAAATAAAAGAAAAAATTAAAACACGACGTTTCGAAGGCAACACAGGCTTCCGTCTTCAGGTGGAAACAGTCACAGCAAAAAATCGCTGCACCAAGTGGCGAGGCTCTGGGAACCTCTGGCTTATATACAGGTTAAGGGAGGGGGGGGGAGCCATGTAGGGGGACCTTTGTGGGGTGCGGGGCTGAGTTAATCCGTCTTTTGTTGTGTAGAGGGTGCGGGGGATGGGTCACTGTGTGTGTGCAATAGAAACGGAAAAAAATAGAAAAATTAAAGATCGGCAAGAATGTGCTGTAAGGGGGAAGTAGAAAAAAGGGAAAGAGAAAGTTCGGAAGGAATATGCTTGGTATACCACTACTTGAAATTGCTGTTAGAAATTAGTTGACGTTTGGTATGATTTAAAACGTCCTCCCAGTGGTTGCTTAATTTGAAACTATCCTCTCGGTTGAAGGTATGCCTGTATTTGTATATCTGAATGGCTTGGTGAACACATCTCTGGTGATAACCTATAGGTTTACAGAGAACCTTGGTATCGGAGAAGACAATCTCATGATCACCCATAGCGTTGTGACAATGATCAGCCACAGCAGAAGAATTCGTCCTGCCGTGTTTCAAATCTCATTTGTGCTCGTGAATTCGGTCAGAGACATGTCGCTTTGTCTCCCCGATATAGCAATCACCACAGGTACAACTCAATTTGTAAACCCCGGGGTACTGTAAGTCAGGAATGACATCCTTCACGGATGGGATAAGATCACGAATTTTGTGTACTGTATTGAACCGGACCTGGATCTTGTGTTTGTTTAGAATTTTGGAAATCTTTTTAGTAACGCCTGCTATATATGGTAGTGTGATGGTTTTGACCAGAGTATCAAGTGGTTGTTTCTGTATGGAGGGAGAAACAGCTTGGCGGATGGTACGGTCAGAATATCCATTCCTTTTGAGGGCCAGGTGCACATGTTTTAATTCACTGGTCAGGTGGTGTTGGTCCGAAATGCAATGAATCCAATGGTATACAGTTTTGATGAGATAATTCTTTTGGGCTGGGTGGTGGTGGGAATCAGGCTTCAAGTAGGAATCTGTGTGGGTGGGTTTCCTGTAGACAGAATGCCCCAATGAGCCATCAGGTCTCCTCTGAAACAGAACATCTAAGAATGGTAGCTTGCCATCTTTCTCCACTTCCATGGTGAATTTGATGGCGGGATTGTCTGGAATTGATGTGGTGTAGGAAAAGGTTCAAAGCTGGGAGGCTATGTGGCCAAATGACGAAAGTGTCATCCACATATCTCTTCCCCTGGGAAGGTCTGAGGGTGGAAGTCTGGATGGCGTCTGATTCAAATTTCTCCATGAAAATATTGGCTATCACTGGTGACAAGGGGGAACCCATGGGGGTACCCTCATTTTGTTTGTAGAAGGAGCCATTCCAAGTAAAGTAGGTATTGTTGAGGCAGTGCCTAACCAGTGCAGGTGTATCGGCGTCTAGTCCATGTTGGACCAAATTTTCAATTATTTCAATGGTATCAGGTACTGGGACCTTGGTGAACAAAGAGACCACATCGAAGCTGACAAGGATATCGTCAGGGGACAGTACAACGTTTTTGACCATAGAGACAAATTGGGCTGAGTTAACTACTGCTGAGGCGGTCTTGCCAGTGAAAGGCAGCAAGGAATATGACAGAAAACGGGCTAGTCTATAGGTAGGTGAGTTGATTGTGGATACGATGGGTCGTAGTGGGGTGCCTTCTTTATGGATCTTGAGAAGACCATAGAATCTAGGGAGTCTTGCAGCAGAAGGTTTTAGGGAGGGACGTTTAGTTGGGTCGATTAGGGAGGTCGAACTTGTGATGATCTTGGTTTTTATCGCTAGGCTATTGGTAGGGTCATTTTTAATTTTTGAGTAACTTCCATCGTTGAGCAGATTCTGGATTTTGTTGTTGTATGAATCTTTATCCATAATTACAGTACCGTTGCCTTTATCGGCTGAGAAGATGACTATATCACTTCTGTTTTTTAAATTCGCGAGTTCAGAGCGTTCATTTTTGCTGATGTTACTAATGGGTTTCTTAGCATTCTTAAGAATAGTGGCTATTTCAGCTCTCGCAACGTCTGCTTGGATGTGTGCCACGCCTTTGAGGGCTACATCGACCTGAGAGATGATATCATCTACTGGTATGTGTTTTGGGGTGACAGCAAAATTCAGTCCCCTAGCCAGTACTGTTTTCAGATTGTCCGAAATCGGCGTGCTACTCTGATTAATGACGATTTTGTTGACGTCGAGTTTTGTTATACGTGGAACTGGGTTCTTCTTTAATAGCTGGTTGAATTTAGAAATCAGGTTAGCTTCACATTTGATTGACAGTGAATCAGCAGAAGAAGCAGTCATGTTGTCTATGTGATTCCAATCCGCACCAACCGGCATGTGCACCCACATGTATACCACCTCTACACCGTTCATCATGCTAGGTCAGCCAATCAAATGCTAATTTTTATGCTAATTCCTTTGTCAAGGCACCTTGTTTCCTCGCACACAGCTTAACGGTCACGGTCTGAGCGTGGCTGTGTTTCACTCCAGCGCTGTCCTCGAGACAGCCTGGTTCCTTCACCTGATGAAGGCCGCTTGTGTTGTGGCCGAAACGTCGTGATTTTTGTTGTTTTATTATTTACCTACGTGACTTTACCGAATAGAACCAAAGAGTATGGATCCTTGCAGTCACGAAAGCTTTAAATCTAGAATTGATCACCTCTACGGGGAGGGCTTTCACCTATCTGTTAGAGCTTTTAACAGACAACGGGACAAGAAGTCACAGCTCATCGAGACGCTGACCTTCCTCAAAAGATGCCGCGATCACAAGGTAATACCCATCGCTTTCACACTCATTTCTTCTGCTGTATCTTCTCCGAATTCTAAACAGATTCTGTTTAAGGCCAGCCTATCTTAAATCTCAGAGAGGATAAGGCTACTCCGATTTGAACTCGATACTTTAGACAGGACTCTCCTACAAGCTCATTTAATGTTAACACAAAAAATGTCACCTTCTGATTGGAATCACATAAACAACATGACTGCTTCTTCTGCTGATTCACTGTCAGTCAAATGTAAAGCTAACCTAATTTCTTTCTGATTGGGAGGGGGTCAAATATATAACATTTTTGACGTGCTTTTTTTCTGGATTTTGTTGTTGTTATTCTGTCTCTCACTGTTCAAATAAACCTACCATTAAAATTATAGACTGATAATTTCTTTGTCAGTGGGCAAACGTACAAAATCAGCAGGGGATCAAATACTTTTTTCCCTCACTGTATATATAAATAAATAGTGCATATTTAGTGTATTATTGAGTGCATGTTTACGTGCTCTAACCCAAAAATCTCGATTATGGACTCAAAAAACGGCTGGGAGACTTCTCACTCAGACCCGTAGCAAGACGATATCGCCCCAATATTCAAATTGTTCAAATATCCCCCGAACGAGTCCAGGATCAATTTAAAGATCATACTCGGCATTCTGAAGGTCCTCCGTGGTCTGACAATGATCACGTTGCCATGTTTACGCTTCTTACAAATATTTTTGCCCCGTTGAATCGATCACCAAACCCAAGTGACGGTAATGTTACGGTAAAAAAAATCTCAGTGGGTGACCTCTGGGCAGAGCATGACCTTGCAAACAGACGACCAATCGAGTGAAATAAACATGGGAAACGCACCTCGATGAACAGGCTGACTTCCCTGTGTTTTTGGACAAACTCATTCATCACAGGCAAAACGAACATGTCCCGAATGCCCACGTCCTTCAGGAACTGCATCTGGAGGTGTTGGCACACCAATTGCATCACCTAGCAAAAGAGGAAAACAGCAGGAACGACGTGAATACATCATCGCCATGCAGCAGTCTACGCCCGTCAATTTCTCACAGCGGTAGTAAGGTCCTTAGGTGTCTGGGAGCACAAGGCAGGTGCAGGTGGGTGAGTCATAATTTCCATCCCTGACGCCAAAACTTATTTCAGGCTGTGCAAGAGATAATGACATGGGTTAATTGTCACACAAGCCAATTAGAAAGCTGCCATGCTGTTAATGGTTAGTAAACTGAACTCACAGACCAGAGGTCGCTAAATGGGCACACCACAGTTAGCTGATCGGCAAGTCACGTGTGATGCAGCAAAGTGTGGCTTTCAGCCGGCTCTTCCAACACATCTGGTCAACGTGGAAAAGTAGAATATGGGACCTTCCTGGTGTGGACTAATCAGTTTCAAAGACAATGCATATATTATCAGAGCATGTTTGCATGTTCACCACAAGTACGTGTGGTTAATGCAGACAGGATTCCTTGAATGAGGATTCTGTTTGGTGTTTTAACATCTTGACACCTGTTGTATTGCCAGAAAGGGTAAAACCTATTGTTATATGGAAAAGTAGACCAAATACTCGTAAAGAATTCGCTCTCATGAAAGTCTTTTCACCAGCGGTGGTGTGACCAAGCAATTGCAGAGCTGCACTTTTATATAAGTCAGGTCAGAGCCAGATACACATTGGAGGATAAACATCCCACGGTGGCTGGGCAATTGTTGTGCAATAATGTCAGGTCAAACTTACTTAGGATATTTACAGGTGCGTTTTATTCATGCCGTATATATTAATGCACACATTGTGTAGTGGTATTATTATTAAACTCACCTTTAATGACGATGACCATAAACATGATTAAGAGTGTGACTATTAATGAATGTGCGACTGTACGATGTGGACGTAGCGGAGGGGCCCCCCACGGTGAGCGGTGACGCAACGCGCGCAGTGGCCCGCGTCACGTGGTTGGCACCTCACGTGCACAGAGCGAGGCAGGCAGAGCCAGAGGGGGGCGGCGTTGCCTAGGCGACGTTGGCGTCTTCGCTGTCTACTCCACGGTCAAGCTGCGTGTCACTTGGTGACCCCCCCACCGCCTCTTACTGGACACCTGTGAGTGAGAGCTTGATAGCGCTTCGGATTTTGATTCCGAGTACAGTGTGCACAGCACCTGTACGGCGAGTCCTCGTTTAACGCAGTAGATGCGTTCCTGAAAAGTGCCGCGCTAAGCGAAAACTATTTCCCCCGTAATGAATGTCCAAGCGCAGTCAGAATTGGGTTACAAACAATTTGAGGGGACGCCGCCGCGTTACCGTCTCGTCTCGCTCAACCGCGCAGCTCAAAAAAGTAGTTTGGCGGCGACCGCTCACAAGTCGCCTTATGGCGGTGCGCGTTCCCTAAATGAAGGCAACCGCGTTATAGCGTGAACACGCGGGTCAACTCCCTGAGATAAACTTGCTGCCGACTTCATGCGTTGTATACGCCCAGTGCTCAGCCAATTGTTGTGAGCGTCGCTCCTCTGCCCTCTGTTGTTAATGGAGGGAGACTGCACCCAACTGCCAAGTATCATCCTTCGCGAGCCTCTTCAAAACGCTCATCTTGACACCGCTGGAAGCAGCCATCGGCCTTGACCTCACCCCACAACAGTGCAAGTTTAACCGCTCAACATCAAAACACAATGATGGGGTCGCTTGCACCAATCGCACAACATCACTGCATTGACTCTCAACTGTTACTTGTGTAGAGGGGGTCACATGTGTCACCATAATTGTCCTAATCGTGCTGCGAAATATTTTCCTTGCCATATTACCTGTGACAAACAGAATGAGTACAACTGGTAAGTTAAATAAAACCAGAGGTGGGCAACCTGTACTTTAAAATATTATTCATAGCAGGCAATTTGAATACGACTTATAGAAACACCGATGCAGCTATACACAGGCCAGATTGTCCGGATATTCGGTTGACACTAATAGGGTTTATTTGCCAGTATTGTAGATTATTTGAATTACATTTGTTTGGGCGTCAGGGTGGTGCAGTGGTCACGCCCGTGCATGGCATCTTCTGAAGGAGTGCCTGGTTTCACTTTCCTAATTCTGGTCCCTTTCTCTGCAAGGGTTTACTCCCATAGCAAAAACAACAACAAACACATACAATGTAACTGGTACTAGCCAAACATCTGGGATTGTTTTTGTTATGCTGCCTTGCCCAAAATGGCATTTGGTGATAAAAAAGATTTGGCAGGAATTGATGCACTAATGCAATTTGAACTGTTATATATTTTTATTTCATTACTTGCTTAGCGTTCATATTCTTGGTTCTTTCGGTAAAGTCACGTAAATAGAAAACAAGAAATAAAATTCAAATTAAATAAAAAAAACAAATAAAAAATAAATTGAAAATAATAAAAGCAAAAAACTCAGGACGTTTCAATCGCAACACAAGCGGTATTTATTTTATTGTTTTTGTTTGTTGTTTACGTGACTTTACCGAAAGAACCAAGAATATGAATTCCTGCAGTCACGAAAGTTAAATCAAAATTTGCTTCGCGTTCCTTTACTTTGCCCTCCTATCTGTTTGTATTGTTGTTTGTTGTTGTAACTTTCTGACTCGCCCCGACTGGACATCTGTGAAAAAAGAGCTTAATAGCTCATCAGATTCGTCCAGCCTAATTAAAGATTCTGATTCGGACATTAACTGACCCAGTTTTCGCGTGGAGATCACGGCCAGGATGTGGAACAAAGGGACCACCGGTCACACTCACGTGGAATGCCTAGGGCATTGCACAGCATTTAAATGGACTAGTTTTGTGAGATTGAGTGGTGGCTTAGGGAAGGCCTTTATTCAACAATGTATATCATGGCCGATAATAATTTTTATAGTCATACACCATAGCCCACGATTTCCTGCACCGTTCATTCACTTGAGGAGACTGCGCATGGTGGAGATGGATGACCCTCGGTATCCTGTCCCAAAGTGATTCCAGTGGTTCAGGTAGTGGAAGAGTTGCTAGAGCTTCTGGCTCTTGCCGAAGGATTGTGACTTTGGGATGAGAGCGTGGTAGGATGAGTGAAGTGTGGTAGGATGAGTGAAGCGTGAAGCTAAAGCTCCTGGAACATCCTGTACCCAAACAACACCAAACATTCAAAATCTTACAATGCTGCTGTTCCAGCACGAACAACATAACAATGAACAACATTTTCACAAATTCAACGTAATGCAGGAAATTGAGTGGCTTGAGGTTAATTTCAATGTCAGAGCACCGAGCCAATGCCATTGAGGTCCTCCGTTCAAAATTCAGTGAGCCATCTATCAACAAACGTTCCTGCGAATTGAGGGCAGGAATGCTGTGGTCTCAACTTGGTCACCAATGGCTGCACAGTAAACATCATGTCAAATGTGTTTTTGTTCACTGAAGCATATCCCAGCTCTGAGGGTTTGAATTCCATTTGACGTGTAATGAATTATCTTCAGCTTGGATTTCTGGTAAAGCACATCAGTGGCAACTTGTCTCTGAACCAGGGGTTCCTTGTTCGACAAACTGTGTTTCTGGAACATTCAAGCATCCTCAAGTGCCGTGGATAAGTAAGAGTTTTATCGTTCCACTATTGTTTTGTGCACCGTATTAGCTTTAACAAGATTTGCCCAAAAAGCCTTAGCAAGGAAGGATGAGTCTTTGTAAGTTAGCAAATAGAGAGGGTGGAGACCTCAGCATGTAGACATCTCAACCACAACTCTACCTGGTCTCTGTTATTTATTTAATGAGCCAGCCCTTGCCACACTGAGGTTATACGAATGAACCTTGCATGCCATAGACAGGGCAGTGAACGGCAGTTGCTGCTATTGTTTTGGTTGTTTGTAGTTTTTTCTTACCCAGCGATGGCAAGCTCGTACTCCGAGTGCCCATAGAAGGAGGCTGGGTCAAAGATGACGGGTCCTTCATTAATCTCTGCAGCACTCCCAGTCCATAGGTCACCGTGGAGCAGTGCCGGAACCACCTCTACGTCCCGGAAAAAATCCCCCAACCGAAGCTGCACACCACGCAAAAAACAACACCACTTTATTCATGATAACGTTGTTTTCGAGTTAGATCGCATGAATTTACATGCGTCGTACACCCACTCCAATTGCCATTAGGCAATTGCCAGAAGTCAGAACGCTTCTGGCAATTGCTTGATGATGCTGGTTGTAATCACCAGCGAAAGGTCGTACTCGTTTGAAAATGTTCTGCGTTTCCTCTCTAACACACCAGAGTGCCGAGCAATAACATAAATGGCACGTTCTGTTCATGTCATAAACATTAATAATGGGCTGTGTTGGGTGGATGTGGGTGTACGACGCATTTACACTTACGCGATCTAAGCCAAAAAAAACTTTATCATGAATAATATTGGTCGCGAAAACCTGCGTGTGAAACACCACTTTACCTTTAAAGTCACCTCGAAAACCCACTGCGATCAAATGGGTTTCCCATATGGCTGTGCACATGATGAGCTACACTGCTGCATGTATTAACTCTTTCCTGCTCCGAGATGACTGCAAGTTGCGGGGTGCATCCCGTTCACCGCTGAATCTCGTGTACGTCATCGGAACGTAATAGGAAGTAAAAATTAAATAACTTTATCGGTACCGAGGATCCCACAAGGCCGTGCGGAAAGGTGTGTAGCACAGTTTGGTACCAGCTATAATAGAGTGCTGTCCTGTCGCTACGGTGCTCTGCGGCGAGTACAATGTCTTTAAAAACAACGGCGCTATGCCTCTCTAAATAAAATTATCGCTGAACCGCTTGCGCGTTCCGAGATTCGGTGGTGAACGAGACCCATCCTGAAATGAGCAGTCGTCTCGGAACAGGAAAGGGTTAAGGGCGAGAGTGAAACAGCTTACTAACCTGAAGCCGAGACCAGAGCTCGCGGGTTTTCCGTTCACCGTAGTCGTTCTCTATCATGTCCAGCTGAAGCTGCAGTCGCTGCCGTGAGAAGAACGTCACCCAGTCCTCCTGCCACTCATTCAGCTGGTGGCATAAATATAGTTTTATTACGGACATTTAAAAGCATAAGCAAATAATGCCTACTTTATTTGGCCAATCCTTGACCTAAAACAGTGATATTCACTCATTTTCGGAGGGGGGCCACTTTCGCGAAAAAGACATTATCAGTGAAAGAGCCATCTCACATTTGAAACCATTGGGGGGTTTGACAGCATGATGGGGTGTTTTCACTTGTGTGTATTGTCGGGGACTGCACGTCAGGGGTCGCAGTAAAAAGGACACCAGGGACTGCCACCGGCCCGCGGGCCTTGCAATGAAGAACACGGACTTAAGATGTCACCCAGAAACGTTGAATTTTACGTACAAATGGCTGGGTAATTCTTAAGACATAATTCGACACTCATGTTACGTACCGATTATCATGCTGTAGTCTTTGAACATCTCATTTTAGCCACCAATTGATATCCTCATAAAAAATTACAACAGCATTGATCCTAATGATAGGTTCTGCGCTTAATTCCCACACCTCCGTTTAGAACGGTTGGCTATGTACGGTGGAAAGGAAGTTCAACATACATTCATACAAGTCTGTCAAACCCGGCTGAGTGTAATTGGTAATTAGCGAAAACATAACTGATTATGTGAACACTGGTTATGCAAGATCGATCTCTGAGGGAACTTCAGTGACATCTGGTGATGTCAGTTGTAACTGTGTGCCCTGTTATCAATGGTACAACTGTGTGCAATGGAAGAAAAGAAATGCATTTTTTAATTAAATATATTGTTTTATAAATTTGTGTACTTATGCAAGATAAAATGTACGCCAATCTAGTTCTTCTTAAAATGTAACCTTAAACCAATGTTACCATCATCAGTGGTTAATAGACTATTACACAAAGGACTCTCATATTTCAACGATGTAATACTAATTAGACTGACATCTGAACAACAGCTGATTTCACCGCTCCATGATAAAAATAATTTAATCAAGTAAACATTATTGCCGTTCCTATAAAACTTTGGTCACCCAGGCTGTCCTTCAACAAAAGGTATATTAAATCTATAATATAGTTTTTTCTGGGTTAGATCGCATAAAAATAAATGAGCCGTTAAACCTACCACCACCTAACAGCCAATTAGTAAGGTTGTCACGTAAACGGAACATGCCAATCCGCTACTAGTACAGCAAACCGAAGTGTTGGAGAGAAAATCCACAACATTTACAATCTGAGTATGACGTTTCGCCAGTAATTACAACTATCATCATTAGGTGGACAGCCAAATTCGTAGAGAAATCCTCTTGTTTAATTCCTTGGAGGGATAGATGTGATGACGTCACTTGTGAGCCCTTCACGAATTGGAATGTTGTTTATGTGACAAACCTTACGAATTGGCTGTGTCGGTGGTGGCGGGTTTAACGACAAATTTATATTTCAACGATCTAACCCAAAAAAAACGATATTATGGATATTGGCCGCGAAAGCCTACGTGTTAAACGGGTATATTAAAATTTAAATGGGCTACAACCAGTTTCATGACTTTAAAGCGGAGATCACATGTGGGATGTAACCACAGCATATAGCCGTATGAAACCCACATACCCTACATCCTCCTGCCCAGGGTCCATACCTGTTGGGAGAAATTCAAGACTGAAATTTTTATAAAAATCTGTAAAGCACATGAGAACCTTAATTTAGCAGTCTCAAACTGACTGGGACCCCTGTCGTGACGGAGCAGCTGAACATTGCACAAAGTCATCAACGCATATACAGATATATACCAAGGTTGACCAACTTTCCTGACCCTACCAGCAGCATACCATAATCTTCAGATGGCCGCGGGAGTCACAAGAGATAAAGATTAGCCATACAGAAGTTGACTCGTGTCGACTGGCTGTGGAATTTTGAGTTTAGAAATCTGAGTGCCCTGGGAGTACTCATGGCCTGCCTCCGATACCAGATTGTTCTCACTTCATATAAAGTTAAATTGAAGAGTTACACATTAGCAGCACCTCTGCAGAGCCACACTTGAACTGCCCAGGAGCCACATGCAGCTGCCAAGCGATGGTCTGACCAACCATGGTATTTTCTGTACATTATAGACTTGTAAATCTAGCGTATATAAAAAAATAGCTGAAAACATTTATTTTAGCATTTACTGTATTGCCCTTTAATGAATGAATAGCAAAACTACATGAACTCTCTCCTAAAACCTTCTTTTGGCTAGCAGACCTTGACATTTATCTCCTGAACATATTGCGATTATATTCTTGGTTCTTTCGGCAAAGTCACGTAGAAGGGAAATAATACAAATAAAACATAATATAATAAAATTCTCACGACATTTCGGCCACAACGCAAGCAGCCGTCCTCAGGTGAAGAAACAGAGCTGTTGGAAAGACAGCGTCTTAATGAACACTGCCCAGTGTTCACTGCCCAGTGTTCATTAAGACGCTGTCTTTCCGACAGCTCTGTTTCTTCATCTGAGGACGTCTGCTTTGCGTTGTGGCCGAAACTTCGTGAACATTTTATTATATAATGTTTTATTTGTATTATTTTATTATTTCCCTTCCACGTGACTTTACCAAAAGAACCAAGAATATGAATCCCTGCAGTCACGAAAGCTTTAAATCGAAAAATATTGCGATTAGCAAAAATATAAAGGGACGCAATGTTGAATGCTTTAAGTCTCCTTTGCAGAAGAGTTTGCCCTGATGGACTTAAATACAGATACTTTTAATATCCATAATTCATATATTACCCAACATAATTCATATTCTGAAAAGTACAGTGCACACACATGAACAATACAGTTCCCTTCATCACAAAGATGGCTAAAACAAAGAGATGAATGTGATTAGGTGTGGAAAATCATGACTGCTGGCTGGCTGGTTGTGTTCATGTATGAAATAATGACAGCATGTGTGTATCTCATTTACTAGCTCAATCGCTTGATTTTTACGATTAATAAACAGCTGTATGAAATGTGTGTTTGTTTACACATATTCATTAGATCCGATTAGCATGCCTACTCTCAGTGCGAAGGAATGTCAACATAACACATAGTTGACATGATGCTAGGGTTGGATCGGTGGGCCTAGTTTTCCAAATGTTTTACATTTTCATGATTCAATACCGATAGTTTTCTCTTCCTTGTGAAGCCTCTCTCCAATCTTCCTGTTGTGAAGGTGCATTTCAGCCAGATGCTGCCCCAACAAGCCTGAGCCCCTGTCAGAGTGTACAACACAATAGACCTGTCAAAGAAAACATTAACTTTATCATGTCAACAAACCCCAAGTAATAATTCATATGCAAACTAAACTACATCATATTTGTCCAGGTGGTCTGTGGCCGAGAACCTCGTTTGAAAATACGAATATATCAGTTCACATTCTGGTTTGGGTGACTCAAAACAATATTCTTCTGGGGTTTATACAATGAGTGTTACTTCCTGGGAAGTCAATCCTATGTAGACTATAAATGAAACCATTTTTTATTTTACCAGAGCTATTTTTCAGAACCGACCTGGCCACAAATGATAGCCTAACGAAGTGGCTTATCACATAGAAATTTATAGCAGCCAAATGCTCAAAATACTCATGTTTCTAAATATGCAGGGAAAAACTGGAGAAACTGGAGAAAAACCTGCACGACCATGGGGAAAACATGCAAACTTCAAATATACAGCAGGCGTCAAGGTCGGGATTGAACCTACGAAGTTAAATATACCATGCGAGGTAGTTAATATCTCCTAGCCACCATGGCGCCCCATTCTCTGACTTATCCACCCACCCACCCACTCGTAAAGCCACCCACCCACTCACTCACCCTGCATCGTACTGAATCTCTAAACCAACAACTCAACCACCCACCCACTCATCCAACCTCTCACTTGCTAAACCAGCCACTCACCAACCCACCGAGCCACTCATCCACCTATTCACTTAAAATAGTTCAACTACAATTGAATTATTTTAAATTCACCAGGTAAGGCCCACTGAGCTATACAGATCCTTGTCGGAAACGACGTGGCAAACAAATGATAGCTCAAAGAAGTGGCTTATCACGTGGACATTTATAGCAGCCAGAGCCTCTAAATATATATTTCTAAATATGCATGAAAAACTCGGAGGTCCCAGAGAAAAATCCATGCAACCACAGGGAGAACATGCAAACTCCAAATATACAGGCGTCACGATCCGGATCGAACCCACGATGTCCTATACAAATGGTGAGGGAGTTAACATTCCGCTACCCTGGCGCTCCACTCTGACTCAGCCTCCCACCCACCCACTCAAACACCCAGCCAAGCACTCATGAACCCAATCACCCTGGCACCCACTCAATCGCAAAACCCACTCACTCATCAACACACCCAGCCACTCACTTAACCACTTACCTACGAACCCACCTGCATACCCCCCACTCACTAACTCAACGACCCACTCACTCAACACTCCACGAACCCACCCACTCACCTATTCATGCCCCAAATCACACACTGACCCATTCACCCACTTAATCTATAAATCATGCACTCACCCACCCACCTGCTCACCAGCCACTTATCTACTCACCCACCCACTCATCCTGCCACCTACTCAACCTCTAACCCACCCACGCACCGAACTACCCACCTACCCAAACACCCATCCAATAAACTACAACTAAACTATTTTGTATTTTACCAGGTAAGCCCCACAGAGCTATATAAAACATTTTAGAAGTGATCTGGTTACAACTGATACGTGAACGAAGTGGCTTATCAAGTTGACATTTAGTGCAACCAAATCTTCTAAACAAATCTTGACTCTAAATGCGGAGGGATAAATCTGGAGGACCCGGAGAAAGATCCACGAGGACACAGGCAAAACATTAAAACTCATAATATACAAGCAGCAGGGTCAGAATCGAATACACGATTTCCTGTATACTCAGTGAGGTAGTTAATATCTCACCATAGTGGCACCCCGCTCTCTGACCCACTCACCCAATTACACACTAACTCACCCACTCAACCTCCCACATTAACTTACCCACCCACCAGTCACTCCCCCATTCACCCAACCACCCCCTCACTCACCCAACCACGCACCAACTCACCTACCCACTAACTCACCCACCCATCTTCTCCCGCACTCAGCCAGCCACCCGCTCAATCACGTGCCGACTAACTTACTCACACACTCACCGACCAATACACCCATTCACCCACTCACTTACCCACCCACAATCTCACTACCCAAGCCAACCACCCAGCCCCTCACTCACCCACTTATTCAATCACTCACTACCCCACACTCACCCAACCACTTGCTCACTTACCCATACGCCACCCAACCACTCACTCACCGACTCACCCACCCACTAACTCATGAAAATTAATTCTCAACCACTCACCCAACCACCTACGCAATCTCATACCCACTAACTCACTCACCTACCCATTTATGCACTCACGCACCCACTTACTCCCTCACTCACTCACGCACCCACCAACCAACCCACCTACCCATCTCTTCACTCACTCACCCACCCACACAGTCAATCACTCACCTACATACCTACCCACTAATACTCACCCACTCATCCAACAATGAACTCACCAACCCACCCGCCGACTCACTCACTCAGGTACTAACCCACTCAACTTCTAGCCCACACACTAACCTCCTAACCACCTACCCACACACTCACTCACTCATCCACCCACCCAAACATCCACTCACCCACCCACTAATTCACCCACCCACTCACTCCCTCATCCATCCACTCACCTACTCGCCCATCCACTCACTTACTCAATGAGCCATTCACCTTCTCACCCAGTACTTACACATCAACTGACCCTGCCACCCACTCAATTTCTAACCCACCCACTCACCCAACCAGCTGTCCACTCCCTCAGCCACTCACCTACTTACCCACCCCACTTACACATCCACTTACCCTGCAATCCGCTCAATTTCTAATCCCCCACTCACCCAACCACCCACCCACTCATCTACTCACCCATTACCACGGAATTATTCACCCACCCATCAGTCAACCACCCAATAATTCAACCACTCACAAACTAAATCGCCTATTAATTAAACCACCCACTACCTCAACCACCCATTAACTTAACCACCGAGCCACTCACCCACTCAGCAAGCCACCCACTACTATATCTCTAACCCAATATCTCACTCACCCACCGCCCACTCACCTACACACGTATGCACTCACTCACACGCCACTCACTCACCTACACACTAAATTATGTTTATTTTACCAGGTGAGGCCCAATGAGCTACATAGCTCGTTTTCAAAACAACCTTCACCACAAATAAACCGACCATTAAAATTATAGACTGATCAATTTTTTGTCAGTGGGCAAACGTACAAAATCAGCAGAGGATCAAATACTTTTTTCCCTCACTGTACATTGCGGGGGTCACAAAAATATCTCCAAAATCCTGAATAAACACAAGATCCAGGTCCGATTCAACACAGTACAAAAAAATCCGTGATCTGGTTCCATCTGTAAAGGATGTGGTTCCAGACATACAGTACCCGGGCGTTTACAAACTAAAGTGCCTCTGTGGTAGCAGCTACATTGGAGAAACCATACGACATATATCGGACCCCATCCGCGAACATAAAGCAGACTTGAAACACGGTAGGACGAACTCCTCTGCCGTGGCAGATCACTGTTATAATTCAGTGGGCTTACATGACATTGACTTCTCCAAGACAGAGGTTCTTTGCAAGCCAACCGGCTACCATGAGAGATTCGTTCATGAGGCCATCCACATATACAAGCACAGAGACAATTTCAACCGAGAAGATGGATTCTGGCTTAGTAACCATTGGAAAGATGTTTTAAACCATTTCGGTTCTTAATTGATTGTATTTTATGGTGATTTTCAGACCGCAGCCCTTTCGCTGGCACTGCCTCTTAATACTTCTCACACCACGGTCAATGGTATGGTTTACAACATGTAGTATAATAATTAATAGTATAACATTGTAATGTTTAACATAACTCATAAGGCAATATATAGCATCGTAATTGCATAATTAATATACATCAGTGTGGTATATAGTTGGGTTCATAGAATAAGACATAGTGTAATATCACAAGTATAATACTTTATAATCTAAAGTATAGGGTAGTGTAAAGTAACGCATTGTATAATTCAAAAGTGGAATTTGTCTATGATGTGATGTTATACCATGTAGTTTAGATTGGAAGGTATAATATTGTATTATATAGTAGTTCAGTTTACAGCATAGTCATAAGGCAACTCAGGACACAACAGCGCACCTTGGCTGTTGCACTTGCCCCTTTTCTTGTTTCCTCTCTGCCTGTGTTCCCAGCCCCCTCCCTCCTCCTCTCCGGAGGTGATGCAGGTAACATGCAAATTCATATTTTAACTCCGCCAACACAGCTTAATAGACGCGGTCCTTGCATGTCAGCGTTCATTCAAGCTCTGTCGTCCGGACAGACCTGTCTCTTCACTTGAAGAAGGCCACTTGTGTTGTGGCCAAAATGTCGTGAGAATTTCATTGTTTTATTTTATTTTATTATTTTATTCCCATTCTACGTGACTTTACCGAAAGAACCAAGAAGATGAATCCTTGCAGTCATGAAAGCTTTAAACTGAAATTTACTTTTTATTTCACCAGGCAAGGCCCATTAAGCTATATAGATCCTTTTCAGAGTAGACCTGGCTACAAATGATAGATATACGAGTGGCTTATCACAGATACATTTATTGCAGCCAAATCCTCTAAACGCATGTTGCTTCTAAATGCAGAGGGAAAACCCTGAGGATCTAGAACAAAATCCAGGCGACCACGGGTGAGAACTTGCAAACTCCAAATATACAGGCGACAGGGTCGGGAGCGAATCTACCACCTCCTGTATACTAGGCAAAATAGTGAACATCTCACCACCTTGGCGCCTCACTCTCTGACTCAACCATCCGCTCACTTACACGCTAACTTACCCACTCAACTTCCCATGTTAAATTACCCACCCAGCCGTCACTCACCCATTCACTTACTCACCCAACCCGTCACTCACCCCTCCGCTTACCCACCCACTCACTCATTAACTTGCCCACCTATCTTCTCAACCACTCACCCAGCATCCCACTCAATCTCATACCAAACTAATCTACACACACCCACACACCCACTCACTGACCCACTCACTTATGCACTCGCCCAACCACCCACTTACTCCCTCATGCACTCACCAACCCACCCACCCATCTCCTCACTCACACACCCACCCCATCAATCACCCACCCACTAACTAACACCCACACACTCACCTACTCACCCACTCACCGACCCAGCACTCACTCACCGAGCCACTCAATTGCTAACCCACCCACTCACCCACCCACCTGCCCACTCACTCACCCACCCACCTGCCCACTCACTCACCCAGTCACTAACGCACTCACTCAATGTATAACCCACCCACTACCCACCTAACCTCCTTCCCACACACTCATTCACCCAACCACATACCCACCCACACTCACCCATACACTCACCTACTCGCCCAGCTGCTCAATAATTTACCGGGCCACTCACCTAATTACCAGCCACGCACCTACTCACTCACCCACTTATACATCCACTCACCCTGCCACCCACTCCATTTCTAACCCACACACTCACCCAACCACCTCCCACTCCCTCAGCCACTCACCGACTCACCAAATCACCCACTACCCAAATAACTAATCATCCACCCACCCATCACTCAACCAAACAATAATAAAGCCACCCAATAATTAAACCACCCATTAACTCAACCACCCACTAACTCAACCAGGTTTATTTTACCAGGTCAGGCCCACTGAGCTATAAATATCGTTTTCAGAAGCACCATCGGCAAAAATTATAGCTCAAAAAGTGGCTTATCATGTATACATTTATAGAAACTAACTCCTCTAAGTACATGTTTCTAAATGTGGAGGGAAATATACAGGCATTAGGGTCAGGATCGAACCCACAACCTTCTGTATACGAGGCGAGGTAGTTAACATATCGCCACTGTGGCCCCCCACTATATGACTCTCCCACCCACTAACCCACACAGTCACCCACTCACTTAAACACCCACCGTCACATGCATCCAGGCACTGACTCACCCAGCCACTCAGTACCCATAAACCCACCTAGGCACTCACCCATGCACTTGCCCACTCACCCACCCACCCAATTATCCACACACTAAACTAAATTTTAAATATTTTTTTTATTTTATCAGGTCAGGCCCACAGCAAAATAGATATTTTTCAGAAGCCACGTGACCACAAATAACAGTTCAATGAAGTGGATTTTCACGTAGAAGCTAAATTCTATAAATGCATGTGTCTAAATGCAGCAGGACAACCCGGAGAACTCTGATTAAATGTCACGCGACCACAGGAATAACATGCACACTCCAAATTTCCAGGCGTCAGGGTCGGGATTGAACTCACAACCTCCTGCATAAAATACGAGGAAGTTAACATCTCGCCACAATGGCACTCCACTATCTGACGTAGCCACCCACTCACCCACCCACTCACAACAAACCCACTCAACCCTGACAACTACTCAATCTCTAACCCACCAACCCAACCACACAACAACCCACCTACCCATTCACCAACCCAGCCAATAAACTAAACTAATTTTATTTTACCAGGTAAGGGTCACAGAGCTATACACTGTACATCGCTTTCAGTAGTGACCTGGTTACAAATGATAGGCCAACGAAGTGGCTTATCACGTAGACATTTATTGCAGCCAAATCCTATAAATGCATGTTGATTTTATATGCAGAGGGAAAACCCGGAGGACATGGAGAAAAATCCATGCGACCAAAGGGAGAACGTGCAAACTCCAAATATACAGGCAGAAGGGTCGAGATCGAAACCACAACCTCCTGTTTTCCAGGTGAAGTGGCTCGCATCTCACCACAATGGCGCTCCACTCTCCGACTCTCCCATACATGAACCCACACATCCACCCACTCAAATACCCACCCATTAACTCAACAACCCATGAACTCAACCACCCACTAACTCAACCAGCCACTTACTCAACCAGCTACTTACTCAACCACCCACAAACTCAACCACCGAGCCACTCACACACTCACCAAGCCACTCTCTCAATCTCTAACTCACACTCATGCATCCAGCTACTCACCCATCCACTCATCCACCCACACACCAACCCACTCACCCACGCACCCAGCCAATCATAAAAAAACACTGAACTAAAACGATTTTTTTTCCAGGTAAAGCCCACAGCTATATAAATATTTATCAGAAGCAATCTGCCCACAAATAACAGCTCAATTAAGTGGCTTTTCACGTAGAACGTTATAGCAGCCACATTCTATAAATGCATGTTTCTAAATACGGAGGGACAACCCGGAGAACCCGGAGAAAATTCCACCCGACCATGGGGAGAAGATGCAAACTCCAAATGTATACAGGCTTTAGGGTTGGGGGGAACCTACGAACTCCAATATACCAGGCGAGGGAGTTAACATCTCGCCACTGTGGCGCCTCATTATCTGACTCACCCACCAACTCAACTACTAAAGCCACCCACACACTCACTCACCCACTCACAAACCCACTCACTCACTAACCCACTGACTCATCAACACACCAAGCCACTCACTCAAGAACTTACCTATGCACCCACCTACACACCCACTCACTCTAAATATACAGACGTCAGGGTTGGGATCGAACCCATGACCTCGTTTATAAAAGACGAGGCAGTTAACATCTCGCCACCATGGCACTCCGCTCTCCGACTCAGCCACCTACTCACCCACCCACTCACAAACCCACCCACTGGATCTCAAACACACTCACTCACTCACCAATTTACCTACCCACTCACCCTGACACCCACTCAATCTCCAACTGACCCACCCACGCACTCAAAATCCCACCTACCCACTCAACCATCCAATAAACTGAAACTAAACAATTTTTTTTTTATTTTACCAGGTAAGGCCCACAGAGGTATATCAAGTGACCTGATTACAAATAATAGGTCGACGAAGTGGCTTATCACGTAAACATTTATTGCATTCAAATCCTTTAAACGCATGTTGATTTGAAATGCGGAGGGAAACCCCGGCTATTTTAATGCACACAATGGACCAGAAGGACAAGCGCAAAGGGTTCGCATAATGCGCATGCATAATGTACGTTGACTCATTAATCTCTCCCCCCCTCCCCACTTTGCATCAAGAGCGCCAAAGTGTGGTCACCACATCTATGCCTCTTTATAAGGAACGAAACAGACTAACTTCTCCACAAATCTGGCTGTCGCCTGATGAAGCTAGTTGTAATTACTGGCGAAAAGTTGTACTCAGATTGTAAATGTTGTGGCTTGACTCTCCAACACACCGGTGTGCTGTACTAGTTACAAATTGGAATGTTCTGATTACGTGACAACCCTTACTAGTTGGCTGTGTCGGGTGGTGGTGGGTTTTAACGACACATTTATATATTTACGCGATCTAACCCAAAAAAAACCCCTCTATTATGGATAATATTGGTCGCGAAAGCCTACGTGTAAAATAAACCCCAAGGAATCAAAAAAATCAACGCGACCACGGAAGAAGATGAAAACTCCAAATATACAGCTTCAGGGTCGGGATCGAATTGATTACAGCCTGTATTCTGGGCGAGGGAGTTAACATCTCGCCACTGCGGCGCCTCATTATCTGACTCACCCACCCGCTCAACTACTAAAGCCACCCACACACTCACTCACCCACTCACCCTGCCACCCACCCACTCATACAAATCGGGCATCAATACCGTTGCTTTGTATGATCTGTGAAACGCAGAATATTGCAGATAAAATCGGACATTTTGAGCTTGCTGCCGGATCGATTGAGTGGAATCAATCCCAACACGTACACTCTCACTTCACCCCCTCCGTGCCCCCTCTGGCGACCCCCCTCCAAGCCCCCACTGCCCCGCCCCGTTCCCCCTCGCACTCCCACCCCCATTCCTCCGCTCGCGGCCCCCCCTTTAGCCCCTTTTCCCTCCCCCCTCGTAATCCCCCATGCCCCCCCCCTCGCGACCCCCCCCTCACGCCCCCATTGCCCACCCCCCTCCCCCCGCTGCTACTTCCGGTCAGGCAGGGGGCGAGTGGAGGCGGCGCGCGCTGTGGATTGTGGGTGGCGAGCGGCTGATTTGGTTTCCCGCTCACGGCCACCGTCAGTGGGTCGCGAAATCTTCTGAAGCGGCGGCTCGCTGGGCCTCCTCTACGTCGACTCAGCCTGAAGGTGAGAACCTCGCGCGGTGTGCACACATCAGCAGTGGCGGCGGTGGTGGGGGGAGACAGAGGAGGAGGCGCCTGGCCCACAGCCGTCACGTCCTAGACGCCTGCTGAGTTCACGGCGCTGCTTCAAGCAGAGCCCGGCCCTGCTGCTGCTGATGAGGCGCTGACGGTGGAAACCGGCCCCAGAGTGGTCCTCGTGTTGAGCCATAGCTGATGAGAGGCACTCCCAGACTGCCGTGTGTTTTTATCCCTGGAGGGACGGGTTTGTTGTGGAGGCGAATCGCCTGCTGCTGGAAAAGGCATCCACTTGAGGCCGCTATATAGAGGTATTTGGTCTACTCTTCCACGCTGGTCCGGACGTGTTGGAGCAAAGTGGCCATGCCCACACTTTACCCCACCACACGCAGGGCGTTAGTTCGCTGGACTTGCAATGCAGAGGTGTAGGTTAGATTTCATTCCCACTCACACCCACCGACACTCAGCCACCCACCCAGCCACTCTCTGGGCATCTATGAAAAAGAGCTTCATAGCTCATCGGATTCCTCCAGCAAAAACATACTGATTCTCACCCACCCACTCAGCCATTCACCCACCCACTCTGGCACTCATCCACTCACCAATTCACTCAGCCACCCACTCGGCCACCCACTCAGCCACCCACTCTCTCACCCACTTCGTCACCGGTCGCCCACTGCCACCCACCCACTTGGTCACCGGTCACCCACTGCCACCCACCCACTTAGTCACCGGTCACCCACTGCCACCGGTCACTCACTCTGCCACCGGTCACTCACTCTGCCACCGGTCACTCACTCTGCCACCCACCCACTCTCTCACCAACCCACCGACTCTCTTGCCAACCCACCGACTCTCTCGCCAACCCATCCACTCACCCACAGGGAGATACAAGGAGACAAGGGGACCCACATGGTGTGAGAGTGTATCAGCATCATTGTGGTTGTTGTGGTGGTTATGTTGGTTGTTATGGTTGTGGTGGTTATGGTTATATTTGTGGCAGTAGTGTTTATACTTGTGGTTATGTAGCTGGTGGTTATATTTGTGGTTATGGCGATTATGGTCGCAGTGATTGTGATTATATTTGTTGTGGTTATAACCCGCGATGTATTTCGTCGAGGATGGATGCCGCCGCGTGCAGGAGTTGGGCGAGGCGGGAGTGAGCCACCTGAAGCGCCCTCTCCGACGGTGGTGAGCCGCCGGGCGGCCGGACAGTGAGCAGCTCGGCCGGCGTCGCTTCTCCTCCCCCTTCCGGGGCTGCCAACCCCGGTGGTGTTGAGTCGTCCTCCTCTTCCACTGGAGCCCTGGTACGAGTTTTTCTTCGCGTCTCCATTATAGCGATTCATCTTACTATTTGGCTACTTCTGATGCCAGTTGTAGTGGGTGGAACGGAGAGCGAGACTTCTTACCGAAAGAACCAAAGAGTATGAACTTCTATGGTTTATTTAACCTCTTTTTAGTGGTGTGCTACCATTCCCTTTGCACTCCTATCGTTTTTGTATTGTTTGTTGTTGTGACGTTATGACCCCGTGCCCCCTACTGGCACATCTGTGATCAAAGAGCTTTATAGCTCATTGGATTCCTCCAGCACAGAATCAATACCGATTCTGATGAGACCGGAACGAACACGTTTGAATCGAATCGCGTACTTCGCTTTACTAAAATAGTTGTGGAATCGATTCTTGTGGAATCTGTTCTCGTGGAATCGAATCATCGATATTAATTACAGAGATTCACCATCGATATTAATTACAGACATTAATCAACGACGTCGCTAGGAGTATCGTGGTGCCGCTCTGCAAACCTTCGGGCTACTATCAAAGGTTTGTTCATGAAGCCATCCAGATATATAAACACAGACATAACTTCAACCGAGAAGATGGATACCAATTGAGTAATCATTGGAAGAATGTTATTAACCAGGTAAAACCTTAACTGCTTGATGGTGTTGCCTTAACTTTCCGCATCTCTAATTTCTTAAGCTTCCCACTCCCAGCCCCGCTCTCTTCAGCACTCCCCTCCTCATACCCCCCCTCTCTATCTCTCCTCCCTGATCCTCCCCCCTTCTCTTACCTATATAGTCTCTTGTTTACAGCAGCTCTTTTTCCCACGTCGGCAATTGTTTCTTGCTGTGGTTTGTCCCACCTGATGATGGACGCTTGTGTTGCGCCCGAAACGTCGTGATTTAATTTATTTTATATTTTATGCCTATGTGACTTTACCGAAAGAACCAAAGAGTATAGCCCAAGAGAGTTTGTGTAGGTGGGAGCGGTGTTGTAGCACAGTAGGGGGCACAGGTGGTGCATCGGCCAGTCATCTCAGTCAAGCAACCAATGGCAACCTGGGTCTGTCTGTCTGTGACCTCCTGCTGCCAGCGGGCGTTCGACGCTTCATGTGGCCTTAACCTGCACGTAGCCTGGCACGAGCGCCGTGGTGACATCTCCACCACTTCGTGGCGAATGGCGGTTGTTGTTTATGGTCATCTCGCGATTAGCACTACGCTGCACTACTAACCCAGCGACCCGAGTTCAATTCCCGCTCAAGGCCAACACTGTTGACGATTCCGTTCCTGGGCCTCCCCTTGGTCAACTCAGCCTCAAATGAGTACCTGGTGCGTTGTGTAAACATCGCCACTGGGGAGATTAAGGCGGCCGGATGTGGTGCTGGCCACCTACCCCCCTTCGTGTATCAAATGTGCTGCTCGTTAACAGCACTTGCACCCGACAGTCCTGTCGAAGGCTACATGGGGGATCTTTGTCTTTGTTTGGTGTTGCAGCTGAGGAGGCGCAACTGCACGGCGAGTACCTCTACCGCAAGGCGCAGGAGGCCAAGAAGTTCCTCGTAGAGGAGAAGGCGCGGCTCAAGAGGGCGCTCGATGGTAACGGGCGGCAAGACGGATCTAGAGATGGGCTCGCGACGACAAGACGGACGAGAGACAGCGAGACAGATTAGAGACGTTGAGACACGCAAGACAGACTAGAGACGGATCTAGAGACAATGAAACATGCAAGACTGACTAAGATGGTACAAGACGGTCTGACAATACAGGCGACAAGACAACCGCGCGTTGAAAGCGTTTCCGAATGAATCCATGCGTGCGCATGATTTTTCTTCCTTGTTAATTCTCCCCTGCCCGCCCCCTACCCACTGCCCCCTGTCCCCCTGACGTCGTCACCGAAGAAAACCTGGTGCTGCCTACGGACCTGCGGTGGGAGGCGCTTGAACTCCAGAAGGCCGTGGAGTTCGACCAGGGAGGGGAGGGTGATCTCACATCCCTCACCATCACGTCTCCTCGCATCTCTCTCTCTCTTCCTTCCCGCGAGACTCTCGAGGCAGGGGGATAAGCGTCGCGCGTCTACGCCCGCTAGACACGCCGAGTCGGCGCGCATCCCCGGCTCGCCGTCGGTCCTTCCTGCCAAGCGGTGGCACCGTGTTTTGCCGCGGAGGTTCGCGGATCGAGAACGGCGGGCCCTCAACCCCCCCCCCCCACCGGTTTAATGGGTTTAATTCCGCAGTTGCGTTGACCATAATACTGCACGGCGATTACTTCCCAAGTGGACTTTGAAAAATCCCATGGCGTGAACGCGGAAAAGAGTCGGCCGTGTGTGTGTGTGTGGTGGCTGGCGTAAATTTTGGTGGAATGTCGAATGAAGGCCGTGGTCACCACATAACGTGTGCTTCTGGAGCAGTCTTCCTTCTGGAGCGGTCTTCCTTACAATATTAGGAAGCCACTGGAGCTTTGCACTTTTAAATCATCGTCTAGATTGACAAACTCATTTCTTGAGAACTACTTTTTGTGGTTAGTTTGTCACACTTCCGATTACCACGGTTGGCTACGTGCTGTAACAAAGAGGTTTAACATGCACTGACGCACTCATTCACTCACTCATCATTTTACTCAATTTACCCACTCACCTGCCATATCACCCACCCACTCTTGCAATTGGGACTCATCCAGGTCTCATTAGTGCTCAGCTCGCTACACAAAATCAACGCGATCACTGCAGAGTGATATTCTAAACCATTCCTGGTCGCTCCTTCCATCCACCCACACACACCTTCACTCACCTGCACGGGGAAGTATGGCAAATGATAACCTACCCTCTCCGTCCCCCCTGCCCCATCTACCACCTCTTTCTATCCACCCCCCCCCCCCGTGTCAGTAGGAGTGAGCAGCCACATGGATGACGAGTACCGCTGAGCCGGCGTGAAGGACCCACATCATGGCGACGAGCTCACGCGACCCCAGCTCCCTCCTCAAGCAGTTCATCAAGGTGCGGGCACGGGGTCACAGGGGCTACAGGGTTTGGGGTCACACGAGGAATGTGGGTCCTCGTGTATTGCATGTGTACAAGCGCGCAAAGACAGAGGTCCCCCATATAGCCTTAACAGGCTTTTGGGACAGGTGCTGTTTGCGAGGGTGTAGGTGGCTAGCACCACAACTGGCCACCTTTATCTCTCTGGTAATGATGTTTACACACCGCACTAGGTACTCATTTGAGGCTGAGTTGATCTAGGGGAGTCCCAGGACCAGTTCAGATAATCGCCACTGGTGTTGGCCATGAACGGAAATCAACCTCGGGTCACTAGGTTTGTGGGGCAGCATGCTAACTGCTAAATTACCGCACACACACACATGTTCTCTATCGGCTTTAGAATCAGTTCCTTGCACCTCACACGAGCCGTGTCGGACCAATCATCGGGCTTGTGCAGTGTGAGACAACTCGCATCCGTTGAGTTAACCAGAAGAAATCTGGTTGTTGATGAAAGGTGGAGGCTGTGTGGGGGGGGGGGTCGTAAGTGGTGGAGCGTTGGACACTTTGGTTTGGTGCATGCAGCTTTTGTCAACTTCATTCCTCGCGATTCAGTCCGCCTTTTCCCAATGACCGATCCCTTCCATTGAAAATGTATCTACTGTAGCACTACGCACGGTTGGTGGTCACGGAAAGATGTACCATTGGGGGCGCCACTGTGGCGAGATGTTAACTCCCTCACCTGGTATACAGGAGGTCGCAGGTTCAATCCTGACCCTGATGCCTGCTGTATATTTGGAGTTGCGTGCCTCTTTCCGAGGAGTCGCGTGGATTTCTCTCCAGGTCCTCCGGTTTTTCCCTCCGCATTTAGAATCGACGTCCGTTTAAGAGTATTTGGCTGCTATAAATTTCCACATGACGATAAGCCACTTAGTTGAGCTATGATTTGTGGCCAGGTCGCTTCTGGAAAAGAGCTGCATAGCTCAGTGGGCCTTACCTGGTAAAATATAAATAGTAAAGTTTTTCCAATGGTGCATCCCAGTTGTGCCAACACGGGGTTTGGCGACCCCGTATACCGGTACGGCTCGGCTCGGCTTCCGCAATGGAAAAAACAAACAACACAACCCGAGTCGGATACAGTGGGAGGGCGGGGAAGTGGGGGGGCGAACGCAGCGTGGCCGGGATGGACGCCGGTGGAAAGAGCGGACTCGGCGTGTGACCGCTTGCTGTCATGTTACCACACCACCACCACCATCCCACCACCACCGCAGGAGATGAAGCTGATCCTGCCGAACGCTCAGCCGATGAACCACGGAGGCCACAAGCTGCAGGCGCTGGTGTGGGCGTGCTGCGCCAACGCCGTCAACGACTTCATCGTCCTGCATGAGCACCGCGGTATGCCAGGCACGCGCACGCACCGCAGTCGACAAAGCTCCCCCGTGTAGCCTTTAACAGGCTGTCAGGGCAAGTGCTGTTTGTCGAGCGACCTACGAAGGCCGGCAGGGCACACGGCGGGGTGGGTGGTGTGGTCATTACCGCATCTGGCCCCTTTTGTCTCCCCACTGTCGATGCTTGGACACACTGGAAATCGAAGTCAGGTCACCGGATTTGTAGTGTAATGAGATAGCCACTCCGCTCCCGCTCCCCGGTGTGATGCATGGTGTGACGTGTGTGATGCGGTGCAACAGACGGGGGATGGAGGTGTATTTAGCTGTGCGTACGATGTGCGGTGTGTAGTATGACGCTGCAGACGGGGAATTGTGGTGTCTTAACTGTGTATGTGGTGTGATGTGGTATGATGCCGCTGATGGAAGGGCAGTGTGTTTAACTCTCCAGTACAGTCTGTGTGACACCTGTGGTGTGTCTAACTTTCCGGCGTGCTGTTCATGTGACACGTGGTACGATGCCACGGTGTACTTGACACTCTCGAGCGTGGTGATGCGGCACGACATCCGGACGTGGACATTATGTCCGAGGCATTCCCACACCTCGTGATGCACAACTTCACGTCGCGACTCGGAAAGAGGGTGCGTGCGGGCACCGTGCCAGTCTCACCCACATCTTCCTCCCCCATCCCCAAAGCACAAAGATCCCTCGTATAGGCTATAACCCTTTCTCATTTTCATGATGTACATATACGTCGTCGAAACGGAACCGTAAGAAAAACTCAAGTACGTCTTCTGACCTGAAGACATACCGAGGCTCCCATAAGACCATGCGGGAGGGCCTGTGGCACAGTTTTGTTCCATAGAGTGCCGGTCGTGTCACTACGGTTCTCTGCGGTGAGGGCAACGCCTTTTAAAAACAGCAGCGCTACGCCTCTATAAATAAAATTAACGCCGAGCCGCTCGCGCGTACCGAGATTCAGCGGTGAACGTGACACCTACCACCCGGCAACTTGCAGATGTCTCGGAATGGGAAAGAGTGAGCAGACTTTTGGGCCAGGTGCTGTGTGTCCGCCTGTATATTCGGAGTTTGCATGTTCTCCTCCTGGTCACTTTGATTTTTCTCCGGGTCCTCCGGGTTTTTCCCTACACATTTAGAAACTTGAATTTCGAGTATTTTGCTGCTATACATTTTTATGTGAAAAAGAGCTACATAGCTCAGTGGTAAAATAAAAATAGTTTCGTTTTATTTTAGTTTTCGAGCAACAGCACAGTTTTTATTTAACGCCATCTCTGAAGCTGAAGGCGCGTAATGTTGTTCATTTGTTAATGCATCCGCAGTTTTAAACAGGGTGGCCGCTGGCCTCTAACTGGCAAACGTCTGCGAGGACGCGTAATGAGAGTCCAGCGCCGTCCGTGTGACTTGCCACGACCCCTCCCGTGACATCTGTGCCCCCCCTTCCCTCCCAACAGGCACAACGTCTACAAGCGCGACGGCAAGGACATCGAGTTGAAGGAGGTGGGACCGTGATTCGAAATGGAGCGTAAGTCTGCCTGACACATTGTTACTCGTCTCCACTTTACACCCCTGCAGAGGCGGTGGAAATTCCACATTCCTTGTGGACTTCCCTACGAAGTGGTTGTAAATTTTATCGACCCCTGAGAGGATGATGGGCTGAATGTAAGAGTCTAGCCTCGGGCTAGGTGGCTCGCGGGTGACTTGTAGAGCGGATCGGAACTTGAGTCGGTGGGGTCGCTGCTCTGGTCGCATTCGCTGTACCGTGACCCGACTCGCATTCCCCCACCCCGGATGCGATGTGTAAATTCAAAGATGATCGGACGTAATGCTGGCCACCCACACCCACCCCTTGGTGTGCCGTGCTGGCTTTCCTACATGCTAACACACGAACAGCGCTTTTCCCACTCCGTCTGTTAAAGGCTGCATGGGGTGGATCTTTGCTTTTGTGTGTCGCGCAGTCTATGAGATTAAACTGGGCACGCTGGACAACGCGGCCACCGCCGAGGTGGAGTGGCCTTGGCGACCGTACATGAACACGGCGAAGAAGAGGAAGTTCCTGAGCGTGGAGTGAGGGAGGGGGGCGACTTCCCCCCCCATGGGCCTGGGGGGAGGGGCATTGGGGGGGGGTTTGTCCCTGGAAAGCCGGAGTTGGAGTCGAACCTCGCGGCGCTCTCCGCCGAGGCTCGAGACGTTGAGGAGAGGTCGCCGCGTGGATAGGGCAGTGTGTGAATCGCTGTTCCAACCCTCGTCACACACGCGCATTATACGCGTCACACACACATTGCGGATGTACATTTATCAAACACAAACATTTACATCGTCGCATGCGTCGCACACAGAAGCACACAATTGTACAAAAAGACAAAGGTACGCCATATCGCCGTTAACAGATTGCTGGGGCAAGTGCTGTTAACGGGTAGCAACTATGATGGCCGGCATGGCACAGAAGTGGTTGTGTGGCCAGCCCCACGTCTGGCTGCCTTTGTCCTCCCCAGTTTTGCGATGTTATACACACCACACCACGTACTCAGATGGCTGAGTTCGTAGTGCGCTAACTGCTGCACCACCGCTCCCCAAACGGTGTACATACACGCGTACACAAAACGAAACATTAACATTTTTTTAAGTAACAAAAAAGAATACCAAGTCAGGCAGATGGAGAAAGTGGCGTGTCGCCGTGCACAGCACCGCTCTCGTAGCTACTCACCTAGGGTGGGAGCTCTTGGCTTCAATGCCACCCAGGATGTTTAGATGTGAAAACCTGCCATAAATAATATTTTTGGGAAGTCACAAGCGCCTTAAGTTGCATCTCATCTCGACCATTTTAATGGGCACCCCCCCCCCCTGTAGCTGTCCCCCTGTGGCACAAAATAAACTAACAAAACTAATCTATTTTTATTTTACCAGGTAAGGCCCACTCAGCTGTATAGCTCTCTTTCAGGAACGACCGGGCCACAAATGAAAGCGCTATAAAGTGGCTTGTCACGCAGAAATATATAGCAGCCAAATACTTTTAAACGCATGTTTCTAAATGTGGAGGGAAAAACCGAAGGACCCAGAGAAAAATCCACGCGGTCACGGGGAGAACATGCAAACTCCAGATATACAGGCGTCGGGATTTAACCCACGACCTCTATACCAGGCGAGGCCCCAAGGTGAATCAGCACTTGGCCTGCGAGCGGGTATTATTAGTCTGTCAGTAGGGGGTAATGATTCCGGATTTCAGTCTCAATTGAAACTGAAATCTGGAACACTTTTGTCATATTTTGCTCGTATAAGTGTGTTCATAAAATACAAGTTTGGTCATTGAGAGAGTTATAAATGTCCTATACGCATTTCATGTTTATTGTGTTTATTGTATTTAATGTATGAAGAAAATACTATTTTTTATATGCTACAGTATGTTTCACACGTTATTCAGTGACACTGCATATGACGGGCAATGTTTGGGGCAATCGGCCTTCAACATGGAAAATACATCGAGGCCACATGACCCGTGGCCACCGCCACTTCAACCGTGGCCCCACCACTTCAACCGTGGCCCCACCACTTCAACCGTGGCCCCATTGGCACGTTGATGTGTGGCTCTGCCTTCACCTGTGGTGAGAATGAGACCAGAAAAATTACAGGAGGCCGACTCCATATGAGTCCGTCACGCTCTGGATCTCGCTAATGGGACGTCGGATGAAAATAAAACATGGAAGCGACAAGTTTCTTCTCTGGCGAGGACATTCCCACAAGATTGCCACCTTTCCCAATTAATAGAATTTGCCCCAACATCACCCTGATCCAAACCAGCGGGAGCTGAAATCTTCCAGAAGGTTCAGGATTTATTGGTACAATCGTTCGGATGTTGGTGTCCGCATGGACTTGCATTTAAAACCCCCGGTCCGCTTGACGTCTTTTAAACAATACCTGTGGTCGGGTCCGCTCCCCCACCTTTCTATCCCCTGATTTTTTTTTAATAACCGGTGTAGTATATGTTGACGGTGTGTGCGTGTATCACAACGTGATGTAACCGGGCCCTCGAATTGCCTCAAGAAATGAATAAACAACACCTGTCGCTTTGCTGTTGTGATGTCACCACGAGGCACCGAATGACGGTGGGACGGCGTCGTCGCACTCGTCGAGTGGACAAGGGCTCCGTGAAATGACGGTGCGGATTGCGCCAAGCGTATAGAGGTCGCTGATTGCGCGCCCCTGTGGCTCGACCACTCGTGGGTCCACCTCAAAGTTCCTGTGCCCATTTGAACCTCATTGCCTGCGATGATGCTGCTGCTGCCATGGAAGAACACACGTGGCGCCCTCTTGTCTCTCCATGTCTTTCACGTCCCATCGCAGTTTTCAGGTCACTTGATGTTTACAGCCTCCGGTAAGGAGGCAGTGAGGTTCAGCCGCTCGATTTTTCTTCCTTTAGTGCACAGTACCGTACACGGATACGGGCACAGTACGACACCGTAGCTTTATTGATTGTTCAACAAAAAAGACCATCCCTCGCCCAATCTAGTTACTATATGGTGTAATATATCGCGAGACATTTGTTAACGTAAAAAAATTGGAACTGTAATGCTGAAAATTATACTCCATGAAACTCGGGGTTTTATGGAGTATCTGAGGGCTTCTCAACGCTTCATGCCTCGCCCCCACTGATGCCCTCTTCTCCCCACTCCTACTACTGACGATTGCATGTAGGGTGTGTAGGCATTTACTTCCGACTGTTGTATGTAGGGTGGTGGGGTGGTGGTGGTGGTGGTGGGAGTAAATGAGATTTAAAACTGGGTGCTCAACTTGAACTCACCACGACTCACATCATGTATGCACTCATCCGCCATCTTGCTCACTGACCCTGTTTCTGTGTTGATGGTGTGAGTCCGTATTGATGCTGTGAGTCTGTCGATCGTGTGAGTCTGTTGATGCTGTGAGTCTGTGTTGATCGTGGGAGTCTGTGTTGATCATGTGAGTCTGTGTTGATGCTGTGAGTCCGTGTTGATGGCTCGGGGGCACGGTACAGAAGGACAGTACAACTGTAGAGTAATAGTTGTTGTCCAGCAGCGGCAACTGCGGTGGACGGGGAGTACACACGCCAGTGAGCCTCACGCGGGTTTGTCAGCAGGGCGGAGGCACTGGGGCAAGGATCACAGAGACCCTGTCTGGAAGACCCTGAAACTCGCTCGTGGGTTGGAGAAGGGAGGCGCGGCCAGGGCGGAGCCAGGCCGCGCCGAGTCGGATAAAAGCAGCGGAGAGCGAGAGCTCGTGGTTGCAGGTTCTGGGAAGTGGAGTCGTCTCGTCGGCACTGTCGTCTTTGCCGACTTGGTCGCTGCCGTCTTCACTAGATAATTGGGCGGCCGGATAGTTGTTGGCTGTCTCGGTCGATGCCGTCAGTGTAACATGGTGAGGGTTGTGTCTAAGCTAGGCTATTTGACTTGGGAGAAGCGAGGGCGAGTCTGTGAACCTGATGGTGTTAAATAAGGAAGGTGCGGAAGGTACGGGAGAGGATGAGGAAGATCGTGGGATGGATGGGGGAGGATGAGAGTGGGAGGGACGGGGGAGGAAGAAAGTGGGAGGGATGGGAGAGAAAGAAGGAGATAGCGGGGGGGACGGGAGAGGAAGAGGGAGATAGTGGGAGGGAAGGGGGCGAAAGAGGGAGATAGTGGCAGGAAAGGGGAATGAAGAGGGAGATAGTTGGAGCGACTGGGGAAGTAGAGGGAGATAGTGGGAGTTATTTGGGAGGATTAGGCAGATCGGTTAGAGTAAGAAGGTGATAGTGGGATGGAAGAGGAAGGAAGAGGGAGAGAGTGCGAGGGATTGGAGATGCAGAGGGAGATAGTGGGAAGGATGGGGGAAGAAAATGGAGATAGTGCGAGGGACGGGAGAAGAGGGAGATAGAGCCAAGTGGGAGGAAGAGGGAGATAGTGGAAGGTACTGGGGAGGAAGTGGGAGATGGTGGGAGGGACGAGGGAGGAAGAGGGAGATGGTGGGACGGATTGGAGAGGTAGATAGTGGGAGGGACGCGGGAAGAAGAGGGAGATAATAGCAGGGACGAGAGAGGAAGAGGGAGATAGCCACTGATGTTCGCCGTGGCCAGAAATTTAAACTCGGTTCACATAGTTCATGGTGTAGTGGGTGTTGAGGTGGCATATCCTGGCTGGCCAGGAGAAGGCAGTACAGCAAGTGGGATAAGCACCATCTCTGTCTGCATGGGATAGAGGGTTGCCCCCTTGCACGAGTGGGTTTTCTCTGGGTACTCCTGTATCCCCTCACGTTTATGAACGCTCAGTAATTGCCCAATTGAATTATTGCTATGCACCGCGACGTTCGTTTTACTATGTCATGTGATCAGAATTGGGCGCCACGGCGGCGAGATGTTAACTATTTTGTAGGGTATACAGGAGGTCGTGTATTAAATCCTTACCCTGACACCTTTGTATTTGGAGTTTGTATGTTATCTCCCCGTGGTCGCGTGTATTTTTCTCCGGATCCTCCGGGTTTTCCCTCCACATTTATTAACACATGTTTAGAGTATTTGGCTACTAATGTCCACGTAATAAGCCAATTTGTTGAGCTGTAATTGTGTGGCCGCTTCTGAAAGAGAGCTGTATAGCTCAGTGGGCCTTGCCTGGTTAAAGTAAAAAAAAAATAGTCAAATAGTTTGCAATTGTTTATATCTGGGATAAATGCACCCGTGGCTTTAATGATGTGGGGATCTGCGCCTAGCATTTTCAGGTGGGATCCGGAGCAATGAATGAGCCCTGACAAGGCAATGGCCCACCCGTTGATTTGCTCCATGAGGACCTTTTAGGGGGCTCGGGACTGTGGCGCCAAGAAGACCAGCTATTTGACCATGGAGGCACCGAAGGGGGCGGTTTCCCCCCCACACGTAACGCTCGCTATCTTGTCGATAAAAACGTATCAATAGGGTCACAGAGCTTGGGCAATCGTTGGTGCCAGCTTACCAAGTGGCTTCCTTCCTGATTGTCTGTGGTTCCTCGCACCTCTGAGGCCTGCTTGATCATGTTATAAGTATAAATATTGTTGTTATCAAGTTCTAAGTGTAAATAATAATTGTTGTTATTACTCGCCTGTTCTAAACATACGCCTGTTGTTATCATTCGCCTGTTATTATTCGCCTTTTTTCATTTGCCTGTTATCATTCGCCTGTTTTAATTGGCCTGTTATAATTTGCCTGTTGTTTTCTTTCGCCTGTTGCTACCAAGTAATAAGTATAGTTTTTGTTGTTATCATTCGCCTGGTGTTAGTGGTGCACGTCTCAAATCCAGCACTGGGGAAGGCAGCGAGGGTTCGTAAATCACCGCACAATGATGTTGTGAAATCCTCTTCCCGTGGGCGTCGAGGTGCATAACCTGCCTCGCCAGGAGAAGGCAGTACAGCAAGTGGACTCATCGCCATCGTCACCTGTATGGTTTAAAATGCTGCCCCTTCACACACGTGGCTTTTCTCTGGGTGCTCCGATTTCCCCCACTTGTACAAACACTCGTTATTAATTAGCCAATAATGCCTCCATACATAGAGTACCGTAGAGCCTGGACAATCGTTGGTGCTGGCTCACCACGTGGCTTCCTTCCTGCATGTCTGTGGCTCCTCGCGCCTCTTGAGTCGTTCTTGTGAGCGCTATATAGCTTTAAATAATAACTACAAATACTCGCCAGAAGGTGGTGACGCAAGCCTGCGATCCAGCACTGTAGAAGGCAGCAAGGGTTGGTGTATCACACAGTAAATATTGTGAAACCCCCTTCCCGTGGACATTGAGGTGCCTTCTCCTGGCTGGCCAGGAGAAAGCATCTGACTGGCCAGGAGAAGGCATTATAGCAAGTGGGATCATCGCCATCGTCACCTGTACGGTTTAAAATGCTGCCCCTTCACATACGTTTGTTTTCTCCGGGTGCTCCGGTTTCCCCCCACTTGTGTAAGCATTCGTTATTCATTGATTGAAAACATCTTACAATAAAAAACAAATTCAGGACCTTACTATGACTCAGCGTGGTTTTCTTGGAGTAAGTCTAATTATTATTATAAAGAATTACAGGGGCTGTATACATGTATTATGGGGTTGAATGCTTTTTGCTATTCACAAAATAAAACAAAAGCAGTCATGCAAATATCTGAATTTTCACAGCACAGCAAAATCAGTTGCACCATTCAATTCCGCTCGTCCAGACGGGGAGAATTCAATCACATTCATTCGATGCGACGTTTCTTATGGGATTTAATGAGCGACAACATTTTGACCCCAAACCGAGAGGATTCTGGGATGTTTGTGGTTTTTTGGTAATAACTCTGGAAGGAAACGTCGCAGACCCATCAAGGTGGTACTCGTACTGCTCGCCTCGTCGAGAGGAATCCAAATATGTGAATGGTTAAGCTATGGGATATGAAATGGACGAACGACCAATAAAACAACATGTATTATGGGGTTGAATGCTTTTTGCTATTCACAAAATAAAACAAAAGCAGTCATGCAAATATATGAATTTTCAAAGCACAGCAAAATCAGTTGCACCATTCAATTCCGCTCGTCCAGACGGGGAGAATTCAATCACATTCATTTGATGCGACGTTTCTTATGGGATTTAATGAGCGACAACATTTTGACCCCAAACCGAGAGGATTCTGGGATGTTTGTGGTTTTTTGGTAATAACTCTGGAAGGAAACGTCGCAGACCCATCAAGGTGGTACTCGTACTGCTCGCCTCGTCGAGAGGAATCCAAACATATGAATGGTTAAGCTATGGGATATGAAATGGACGAACGACCAATAAAACAACATGTATTATGGGGTTGAATGCTTTTTGCTATTCACAAAATAAAACAAAAGCAGTCATGCAAATATCTGAATTTTCACAGCACAGCAAAATCAGTTGCACCATTCAATTCCACTCGTCCAGACGGGGAGAATTCAATCACATTCATTCGATGCGACGTTTCTTATGGGATTTAATGAGCGACAACATTTTGACCCCAAACCGAGAGGATTCTGGGATGTTTGTGGTTTTTTGGTAATAACTCTGGAAGGAAACGTCGAAGACCCATCAAGGTGGTACTCGTACTGCTCGCCTCATCGAGAGGAATCAAAACATATGAATGGTTAAGCTATGGGATATGAAATGGACGAGCGACCAATAAAACAACATGTATTATGGGGTTGAATGCGTTTTGCTATTCACAAAATAAAACAACAGCAGTCATGCAAATATATGAATTTTCACAGCACAGCAAAATCAGTTGCACCATTCAATTCCGCTCGTCCAGACGGGGAGAATTCAATTACATTCATTCGATGCGACGTTTCTTATGGGATTTAATAAGCGATAACATTTTGACCCCAAACCGAGAGGATTCTGGGATGTTTGTGGTTTTTTGGTAATAACTCTGGAAGGAAACGTCGCAGACCCATCAAGGTGGTACTCGTACTGCTCGCCTCGTCGAGAGGAATCAAAACATATGAATGGTTAAGCTATGGGATATGAAATGGACGAGCGACCAATAAAACAACATGTATTATGGGGTTGAATGCGTTTTGCTATTCACAAAATAAAACAACAGCAGTCATGCAAATATATGAATTTTCACAGCACAGCAAAATCAGTTGCACCATTCAATTCCGCTCGTCCAGACGGGGAGAATTCAATTACATTCATTCGATGCGACGTTTCTTATGGGATTTAATAAGCGATAACATTTTGACCCCAAACCGAGAGGATTCTGGGATGTTTGTGGTTTTTTGGTAATAACTCTGGAAGGAAACGTCGCAGACCCATCAAGGTGGTACTCGTACTGCTCGCCTCGTCGAGAGGAATCCAAATATGTGAATGGTTAAGCTATGGGATATGAAATGGACGAGCGACCAATAAAACAGCATGTATCATGGGGTTGAATGCTTTTTGCTATTCACAAAATAAAACAACAGCAGTCATGCAAATATCTGAATTTTCACAGCACAGCAAAATCAGTTGCACCATTCAATTCCGCTCGTCCAGACGGGGAGAATTCAATCACATTCATTGGATGCGACGTTTCTTATGGGATTTAATGAGCGACAACATTTTGACCCCAAACCGAGAGGATTCTGGGATGTTTGTGGTGTTTTTGGTAATAACTCTGGAAGGAAACGTCGAAGACCCATCAAGGTGGTACTCGTACTGCTCGCCTCGTCGAGAGGAATCCAAACATATGAATGGTTAAGCTATGGGATATGAAATCGACGAGCGACCAATAAAACAACATGTATTATGGGGTTGAATGCGTTTTGCTATTCACAAAATAAAACAACAGCAGTCATGCAAATATCAGAATTTTCACAGCACAGCAAAATCAGTTGCACAATTCAATTCCGCTCGTCCAGACGGGGAGAATTCAATCACATTCATTCGATGCGACGTTTCTTATGGGATTTAATAAGCGATAACATTTTGACCCCAAACCGAGAGGATTCTGGGATGTTTGTGTTTTTTTGGTAATAACTCTGGAAGGAAACGTCGCAGACCCATCAAGGTGGTACTCGTACTGCTCGCCTCGTCGAGAGGAATCCAAATATGTGATTTCTTATCGGATTTAATAAGCGACAATATTTGACCCCAAACCGAGAGGATTCTGGGATGTTTGTGGTTTTTTGTTAATAACTCTGGAAGGAAATGTCGCAGACCCATCAAGGTGGTACTCGTACTGCTCGCCTCGTCGAGAGGAATCCAAATATGTGAATGGTTAAGCTATGCGATATGAAATCGACGAGCGACCAATAAAACAACATGTATTATGGGGTTTAATGTTTTTGCTATTCACAAAATAAAACAACAGCAGTCATGCAAATATCTGAATTTTCATAGCACAGCAAAATCAGTTGCACCATTCAATTCCGCTCGTCCAGACGGGGACAATTCAATCACATTCATTCGATGCGACGTTTCTTGTGGGATTTAAGGAGCGACAACATTTTGACCCTAAACCGAGAGGATTCTGTGATGTTTGTGTTTTTTTGGTAATAACTCTGGAAGGAAACGTTGCAGACCCATCAAGGTGGTACTCGTACTGCTCGCCTCGTCGAGAGGAATCCAAATATGTGATTTCTTATGGGATTTAATGAGCGACAACATTTTGACCCCAAACCGAGAGGATTCTGGGATGTTTGTGGTTTTTTGGTAATAACTCTGGAAGGAAACGTCGCAGACCCATCAAGGTGGTACTCGTACTGCTCGCCTCGTCGAGAGGAATCCAAATATGTGAATGGTTAAGCTATGGGATATGAAATGGACGAACGACCAATAAAACAACATGTATTATGGGGTTGAATGCTTTTTGCTATTCACAAAATAAAACAACAGCAGTCATGCAAATATATGAATTTTCACAGCACAGCAAAATCAGTTGCACCATTCAATTCCGCTCGTCCAGACGGGGAGAATTCAATTACATTCATTCGATGCGACGTTTCTTATGGGATTTAATAAGCGATAACATTTTGACCCCAAACCGAGAGGATTCTGGGATGTTTGTGGTTTTTTGGTAATAACTCTGGAAGGAAACGTCGCAGACCCATCAAGGTGGTACTCGTACTGCTCGCCTCGTCGAGAGGAATCCAAATATGTGAATGGTTAAGCTATGGGATATGAAATGGACGAGCGACCAATAAAACAGCATGTATCATGGGGTTGAATGCTTTTTGCTATTCACAAAATAAAACAACAGCAGTCATGCAAATATCTGAATTTTCACAGCACAGCAAAATCAGTTGCACCATTCAATTCCGCTCGTCCAGACGGGGAGAATTCAATCACATTCATTGGATGCGACGTTTCTTATGGGATTTAATGAGCGACAACATTTTGACCCCAAACCGAGAGGATTCTGGGATGTTTGTGGTGTTTTTGGTAATAACTCTGGAAGGAAACGTCGAAGACCCATCAAGGTGGTACTCGTACTGCTCGCCTCGTCGAGAGGAATCCAAACATATGAATGGTTAAGCTATGGGATATGAAATCGACGAGCGACCAATAAAACAACATGTATTATGGGGTTGAATGCGTTTTGCTATTCACAAAATAAAACAACAGCAGTCATGCAAATATCAGAATTTTCACAGCACAGCAAAATCAGTTGCACAATTCAATTCCGCTCGTCCAGACGGGGAGAATTCAATCACATTCATTCGATGCGACGTTTCTTATGGGATTTAATAAGCGATAACATTTTGACCCCAAACCGAGAGGATTCTGGGATGTTTGTGTTTTTTTGGTAATAACTCTGGAAGGAAACGTCGCAGACCCATCAAGGTGGTACTCGTACTGCTCGCCTCGTCGAGAGGAATCCAAATATGTGATTTCTTATCGGATTTAATAAGCGACAATATTTGACCCCAAACCGAGAGGATTCTGGGATGTTTGTGGTTTTTTGTTAATAACTCTGGAAGGAAATGTCGCAGACCCATCAAGGTGGTACTCGTACTGCTCGCCTCGTCGAGAGGAATCCAAATATGTGAATGGTTAAGCTATGCGATATGAAATCGACGAGCGACCAATAAAACAACATGTATTATGGGGTTTAATGTTTTTGCTATTCACAAAATAAAACAACAGCAGTCATGCAAATATCTGAATTTTCATAGCACAGCAAAATCAGTTGCACCATTCAATTCCGCTCGTCCAGACGGGGACAATTCAATCACATTCATTCGATGCGACGTTTCTTGTGGGATTTAAGGAGCGACAACATTTTGACCCTAAACCGAGAGGATTCTGTGATGTTTGTGTTTTTTTGGTAATAACTCTGGAAGGAAACGTTGCAGACCCATCAAGGTGGTACTCGTACTGCTCGCCTCGTCGAGAGGAATCCAAATATGTGATTTCTTATGGGATTTAATGAGCGACAACATTTTGACCCCAAACCGAGAGGATTCTGGGATGTTTGTGGTTTTTTGGTAATAACTCTGGAAGGAAACGTCGCAGACCCATCAAGGTGGTACTCGTACTGCTCGCCTCGTCGAGAGGAATCCAAATATGTGAATGGTTAAGCTATGGGATATGAAATGGACGAACGACCAATAAAACAACATGTATTATGGGGTTGAATGCGTTTTGCTATTCACAAAATAAAACAACAGCAGTCATGCAAATATCAGAATTTTCACAGCACAGCAAAATCAGTTGCACAATTCAATTCCGCTCGTCCAGACGGGGAGAATTCAATCACATTCATTCGATGCGACGTTTCTTATGGGATTTAATAAGCGATAACATTTTGACCCCAAACCGAGAGGATTCTGGGATGTTTGTGTTTTTTTGGTAATAACTCTGGAAGGAAACGTCGCAGACCCATCAAGGTGGTACTCGTACTGCTCGCCTCGTCGAGAGGAATCCAAATATGTGATTTCTTATCGGATTTAATAAGCGACAATATTTGACCCCAAACCGAGAGGATTCTGGGATGTTTGTGGTTTTTTGTTAATAACTCTGGAAGGAAATGTCGCAGACCCATCAAGGTGGTACTCGTACTGCTCGCCTCGTCGAGAGGAATCCAAATATGTGAATGGTTAAGCTATGCGATATGAAATCGACGAGCGACCAATAAAACAACATGTATTATGGGGTTTAATGTTTTTGCTATTCACAAAATAAAACAACAGCAGTCATGCAAATATCTGAATTTTCATAGCACAGCAAAATCAGTTGCACCATTCAATTCCGCTCGTCCAGACGGGGACAATTCAATCACATTCATTCGATGCGACGTTTCTTGTGGGATTTAAGGAGCGACAACATTTTGACCCTAAACCGAGAGGATTCTGTGATGTTTGTGTTTTTTTGGTAATAACTCTGGAAGGAAACGTTGCAGACCCATCAAGGTGGTACTCGTACTGCTCGCCTCGTCGAGAGGAATCCAAATATGTGATTTCTTATGGGATTTAATGAGCGACAACATTTTGACCCCAAACCGAGAGGATTCTGGGATGTTTGTGGTTTTTTGGTAATAACTCTGGAAGGAAACGTCGCAGACCCATCAAGGTGGTACTCGTACTGCTCGCCTCGTCGAGAGGAATCCAAATATGTGAATGGTTAAGCTATGGGATATGAAATGGACGAACGACCAATAAAACAACATGTATTATGGGGTTGAATGCTTTTTGCTATTCACAAAATAAAACAACAGCAGTCATGCAAATATATGAATTTTCACAGCACAGCAAAATCAGTTGCACCATTCAATTCCGCTCGTCCAGACGGGGAGAATTCAATTACATTCATTCGATGCGACGTTTCTTATGGGATTTAATAAGCGATAACATTTTGACCCCAAACCGAGAGGATTCTGGGATGTTTGTGGTTTTTTGGTAATAACTCTGGAAGGAAACGTCGCAGACCCATCAAGGTGGTACTCGTACTGCTCGCCTCGTCGAGAGGAATCCAAATATGTGAATGGTTAAGCTATGGGATATGAAATGGACGAGCGACCAATAAAACAGCATGTATCATGGGGTTGAATGCTTTTTGCTATTCACAAAATAAAACAACAGCAGTCATGCAAATATCTGAATTTTCACAGCACAGCAAAATCAGTTGCACCATTCAATTCCGCTCGTCCAGACGGGGAGAATTCAATCACATTCATTGGATGCGACGTTTCTTATGGGATTTAATGAGCGACAACATTTTGACCCCAAACCGAGAGGATTCTGGGATGTTTGTGGTGTTTTTGGTAATAACTCTGGAAGGAAACGTCGAAGACCCATCAAGGTGGTACTCGTACTGCTCGCCTCGTCGAGAGGAATCCAAACATATGAATGGTTAAGCTATGGGATATGAAATCGACGAGCGACCAATAAAACAACATGTATTATGGGGTTGAATGCGTTTTGCTATTCACAAAATAAAACAACAGCAGTCATGCAAATATCAGAATTTTCACAGCACAGCAAAATCAGTTGCACAATTCAATTCCGCTCGTCCAGACGGGGAGAATTCAATCACATTCATTCGATGCGACGTTTCTTATGGGATTTAATAAGCGATAACATTTTGACCCCAAACCGAGAGGATTCTGGGATGTTTGTGTTTTTTTGGTAATAACTCTGGAAGGAAACGTCGCAGACCCATCAAGGTGGTACTCGTACTGCTCGCCTCGTCGAGAGGAATCCAAATATGTGATTTCTTATCGGATTTAATAAGCGACAATATTTGACCCCAAACCGAGAGGATTCTGGGATGTTTGTGGTTTTTTGTTAATAACTCTGGAAGGAAATGTCGCAGACCCATCAAGGTGGTACTCGTACTGCTCGCCTCGTCGAGAGGAATCCAAATATGTGAATGGTTAAGCTATGCGATATGAAATCGACGAGCGACCAATAAAACAACATGTATTATGGGGTTTAATGTTTTTGCTATTCACAAAATAAAACAACAGCAGTCATGCAAATATCTGAATTTTCATAGCACAGCAAAATCAGTTGCACCATTCAATTCCGCTCGTCCAGACGGGGACAATTCAATCACATTCATTCGATGCGACGTTTCTTGTGGGATTTAAGGAGCGACAACATTTTGACCCTAAACCGAGAGGATTCTGTGATGTTTGTGTTTTTTTGGTAATAACTCTGGAAGGAAACGTTGCAGACCCATCAAGGTGGTACTCGTACTGCTCGCCTCGTCGAGAGGAATCCAAATATGTGATTTCTTATGGGATTTAATGAGCGACAACATTTTGACCCCAAACCGAGAGGATTCTGGGATGTTTGTGGTTTTTTGGTAATAACTCTGGAAGGAAACGTCGCAGACCCATCAAGGTGGTACTCGTACTGCTCGCCTCGTCGAGAGGAATCCAAATATGTGAATGGTTAAGCTATGGGATATGAAATGGACGAACGACCAATAAAACAACATGTATTATGGGGTTGAATGCTTTTTGCTATTCACAAAATAAAACAACAGCAGTCATGCAAATATATGAATTTTCACAGCACAGCAAAATCAGTTGCACCATTCAATTCCGCTCGTCCAGACGGGGAGAATTCAATTACATTCATTCGATGCGACGTTTCTTATGGGATTTAATAAGCGATAACATTTTGACCCCAAACCGAGAGGATTCTGGGATGTTTGTGGTTTTTTGGTAATAACTCTGGAAGGAAACGTCGCAGACCCATCAAGGTGGTACTCGTACTGCTCGCCTCGTCGAGAGGAATCCAAATATGTGAATGGTTAAGCTATGGGATATGAAATGGACGAGCGACCAATAAAACAACATGTATTATGGGGTTGAATGCGTTTTGCTATTCACAAAATAAAACAACAGCAGTCATGCAAATATATGAATTTTCACAGCACAGCAAAATCAGTTGCACCATTCAATTCCGCTCGTCCAGACGGGGAGAATTCAATTACATTCATTCGATGCGACGTTTCTTATGGGATTTAATAAGCGATAACATTTTGACCCCAAACCGAGAGGATTCTGGGATGTTTGTGGTTTTTTGGTAATAACTCTGGAAGGAAACGTCGCAGACCCATCAAGGTGGTACTCGTACTGCTCGCCTCGTCGAGAGGAATCAAAACATATGAATGGTTAAGCTATGGGATATGAAATGGACGAGCGACCAATAAAACAACATGTATTATGGGGTTGAATGCGTTTTGCTATTCACAAAATAAAACAACAGCAGTCATGCAAATATATGAATTTTCACAGCACAGCAAAATCAGTTGCACCATTCAATTCCGCTCGTCCAGACGGGGAGAATTCAATTACATTCATTCGATGCGACGTTTCTTATGGGATTTAATAAGCGATAACATTTTGACCCCAAACCGAGAGGATTCTGGGATGTTTGTGGTTTTTTGGTAATAACTCTGGAAGGAAACGTCGCAGACCCATCAAGGTGGTACTCGTACTGCTCGCCTCGTCGAGAGGAATCCAAATATGTGAATGGTTAAGCTATGGGATATGAAATGGACGAGCGACCAATAAAACAGCATGTATCATGGGGTTGAATGCTTTTTGCTATTCACAAAATAAAACAACAGCAGTCATGCAAATATCTGAATTTTCACAGCACAGCAAAATCAGTTGCACCATTCAATTCCGCTCGTCCAGACGGGGAGAATTCAATCACATTCATTGGATGCGACGTTTCTTATGGGATTTAATGAGCGACAACATTTTGACCCCAAACCGAGAGGATTCTGGGATGTTTGTGGTGTTTTTGGTAATAACTCTGGAAGGAAACGTCGAAGACCCATCAAGGTGGTACTCGTACTGCTCGCCTCGTCGAGAGGAATCCAAACATATGAATGGTTAAGCTATGGGATATGAAATCGACGAGCGACCAATAAAACAACATGTATTATGGGGTTGAATGCGTTTTGCTATTCACAAAATAAAACAACAGCAGTCATGCAAATATCAGAATTTTCACAGCACAGCAAAATCAGTTGCACAATTCAATTCCGCTCGTCCAGACGGGGAGAATTCAATCACATTCATTCGATGCGACGTTTCTTATGGGATTTAATAAGCGATAACATTTTGACCCCAAACCGAGAGGATTCTGGGATGTTTGTGTTTTTTTGGTAATAACTCTGGAAGGAAACGTCGCAGACCCATCAAGGTGGTACTCGTACTGCTCGCCTCGTCGAGAGGAATCCAAATATGTGATTTCTTATCGGATTTAATAAGCGACAATATTTGACCCCAAACCGAGAGGATTCTGGGATGTTTGTGGTTTTTTGTTAATAACTCTGGAAGGAAATGTCGCAGACCCATCAAGGTGGTACTCGTACTGCTCGCCTCGTCGAGAGGAATCCAAATATGTGAATGGTTAAGCTATGCGATATGAAATCGACGAGCGACCAATAAAACAACATGTATTATGGGGTTTAATGTTTTTGCTATTCACAAAATAAAACAACAGCAGTCATGCAAATATCTGAATTTTCATAGCACAGCAAAATCAGTTGCACCATTCAATTCCGCTCGTCCAGACGGGGACAATTCAATCACATTCATTCGATGCGACGTTTCTTGTGGGATTTAAGGAGCGACAACATTTTGACCCTAAACCGAGAGGATTCTGTGATGTTTGTGTTTTTTTGGTAATAACTCTGGAAGGAAACGTTGCAGACCCATCAAGGTGGTACTCGTACTGCTCGCCTCGTCGAGAGGAATCCAAATATGTGATTTCTTATGGGATTTAATGAGCGACAACATTTTGACCCCAAACCGAGAGGATTCTGGGATGTTTGTGGTTTTTTGGTAATAACTCTGGAAGGAAACGTCGCAGACCCATCAAGGTGGTACTCGTACTGCTCGCCTCGTCGAGAGGAATCCAAATATGTGAATGGTTAAGCTATGGGATATGAAATGGACGAACGACCAATAAAACAACATGTATTATGGGGTTGAATGCTTTTTGCTATTCACAAAATAAAACAACAGCAGTCATGCAAATATATGAATTTTCACAGCACAGCAAAATCAGTTGCACCATTCAATTCCGCTCGTCCAGACGGGGAGAATTCAATTACATTCATTCGATGCGACGTTTCTTATGGGATTTAATAAGCGATAACATTTTGACCCCAAACCGAGAGGATTCTGGGATGTTTGTGGTTTTTTGGTAATAACTCTGGAAGGAAACGTCGCAGACCCATCAAGGTGGTACTCGTACTGCTCGCCTCGTCGAGAGGAATCCAAATATGTGAATGGTTAAGCTATGGGATATGAAATGGACGAGCGACCAATAAAACAGCATGTATCATGGGGTTGAATGCTTTTTGCTATTCACAAAATAAAACAAAAGCAGTCATGCAAATATCTGAATTTTCACAGCACAGCAAAATCAGTTGCACCATTCAATTCCGCTCGTCCAGACGGGGAGAATTCAATCACATTCATTCGATGCGACGTTTCTTATGGGATTTAATGAGCGACAACATTTTGACCCCAAACCGAGAGGATTCTGGGATGTTTGTGGTTTTTTGGTAATAACTCTGGAAGGAAACGTCGAAGACCCATCAAGGTGGTACTCGTACTGCTCGCCTCGTCGAGAGGAATCAAAACATATGAATGGTTAAGCTATGGGATATGAAATGGACGAGCGACCAATAAAACAACATGTATTATGGGGTTGAATGCGTTTTGCTATTCACAAAATAAAACAACAGCAGTCATGCAAATATATGAATTTTCACAGCACAGCAAAATCAGTTGCACCATTCAATTCCGCTCGTCCAGACGGGGAGAATTCAATTACATTCATTCGATGCGACGTTTCTTATGGGATTTAATAAGCGATAACATTTTGACCCCAAACCGAGAGGATTCTGGGATGTTTGTGGTTTTTTGGTAATAACTCTGGAAGGAAACGTCGCAGACCCATCAAGGTGGTACTCGTACTGCTCGCCTCGTCGAGAGGAATCCAAATATGTGAATGGTTAAGCTATGGGATATGAAATGGACGAGCGACCAATAAAACAGCATGTATCATGGGGTTGAATGCTTTTTGCTATTCACAAAATAAAACAACAGCAGTCATGCAAATATCTGAATTTTCACAGCACAGCAAAATCAGTTGCACCATTCAATTCCGCTCGTCCAGACGGGGAGAATTCAATCATATTCATTGGATGCGACGTTTCTTATGGGATTTAATGAGCGACAACATTTTGACCCCAAACCGAGAGGATTCTGGGATGTTTGTGGTGTTTTTGGTAATAACTCTGGAAGGAAACGTCGAAGACCCATCAAGGTGGTACTCGTACTGCTCGCCTCGTCGAGAGGAATCCAAACATATGAATGGTTAAGCTATGGGATATGAAATCGACGAGCGACCAATAAAACAACATGTATTATGGGGTTGAATGCGTTTTGCTATTCACAAAATAAAACAACAGCAGTCATGCAAATATCAGAATTTTCACAGCACAGCAAAATCAGTTGCACAATTCAATTCCGCTCGTCCAGACGGGGAGAATTCAATCACATTCATTCGATGCGACGTTTCTTATGGGATTTAATAAGCGATAACATTTTGACCCCAAACCGAGAGGATTCTGGGATGTTTGTGTTTTTTTGGTAATAACTCTGGAAGGAAACGTCGCAGACCCATCAAGGTGGTACTCGTACTGCTCGCCTCGTCGAGAGGAATCCAAATATGTGATTTCTTATGGGATTTAATGAGCGACAACATTTTGACCCCAAACCGAGAGGATTCTGGGATGTTTGTGGTTTTTTGGTAATAACTCTGGAAGGAAACGTCGCAGACCCATCAAGGTGGTACTCGTACTGCTCGCCTCGTCGAGAGGAATCCAAATATGTGAATGGTTAAGCTATAGGATATGAAATGGACGAACGACCAATAAAACAACATGTATTATGGGGTTGAATGCTTTTTGCTATTCACAAAATAAAACAAAAGCAGTCATGCAAATATATGAATTTTCAAAGCACAGCAAAATCAGTTGCACCATTCAATTCCGCTCGTCCAGACGGGGAGAATTCAATCACATTCATTTGATGCGACGTTTCTTATGGGATTTAATGAGCGACAACATTTTGACCCCAAACCGAGAGGATTCTGGGATGTTTGTGGTTTTTTGGTAATAACTCTGGAAGGAAACGTCGCAGACCCATCAAGGTGGTACTCGTACTGCTCGCCTCGTCAAGAGGAATCCAAATATGTGATTTCTTATGGGATTTAATGAGCGACAACATTTTGACCCCAAACCGAGAGGATTCTGGGATGTTTGTGGTTTTTTGGTAATAACTCTGGAAGGAAACGTCGCAGACCCATCAAGGTGGTACTCGTACTGCTCGCCTCGTCGAGAGGAATCCAAACATATGAATGGTTAAGCTATGGGATATGAAATGGACGAACGACCAATAAAACAACATGTATTATGGGGTTGAATGCTTTTTGCTATTCACAAAATAAAACAAAAGCAGTCATGCAAATATCTGAATTTTCACAGCACAGCAAAATCAGTTGCACCATTCAATTCCGCTCGTCCAGACGGGGAGAATTCAATCACATTCATTCGATGCGACGTTTCTTATGGGATTTAATGAGCGACAACATTTTGACCCCAAACCGAGAGGATTCTGGGATGTTTGTGGTTTTTTGGTAATAACTCTGGAAGGAAACGTCGAAGACCCATCAAGGTGGTACTCGTACTGCTCGCCTCGTCGAGAGGAATCAAAACATATGAATGGTTAAGCTATGGGATATGAAATGGACGAGCGACCAATAAAACAACATGTATTATGGGGTTGAATGCGTTTTGCTATTCACAAAATAAAACAAAAGCAGTCATGCAAATATATGAATTTTCAAAGCACAGCAAAATCAGTTGCACCATTCAATTCCGCTCGTCCAGACGGGGAGAATTCAATCACATTCATTTGATGCGACGTTTCTTATGGGATTTAATGAGCGACAACATTTTGACCCCAAACCGAGAGGATTCTGGGATGTTTGTGGTTTTTTGGTAATAACTCTGGAAGGAAACGTCGCAGACCCATCAAGGTGGTACTCGTACTGCTCGCCTCGTCAAGAGGAATCCAAATATGTGATTTCTTATGGGATTTAATGAGCGACAACATTTTGACCCCAAACCGAGAGGATTCTGGGATGTTTGTGGTTTTTTGGTAATAACTCTGGAAGGAAACGTCGCAGACCCATCAAGGTGGTACTCGTACTGCTCGCCTCGTCGAGAGGAATCCAAACATATGAATGGTTAAGCTATGGGATATGAAATGGACGAACGACCAATAAAACAACATGTATTATGGGGTTGAATGCTTTTTGCTATTCACAAAATAAAACAAAAGCAGTCATGCAAATATCTGAATTTTCACAGCACAGCAAAATCAGTTGCACCATTCAATTCCGCTCGTCCAGACGGGGAGAATTCAATCACATTCATTCGATGCGACGTTTCTTATGGGATTTAATGAGCGACAACATTTTGACCCCAAACCGAGAGGATTCTGGGATGTTTGTGGTTTTTTGGTAATAACTCTGGAAGGAAACGTCGAAGACCCATCAAGGTGGTACTCGTACTGCTCGCCTCGTCGAGAGGAATCAAAACATATGAATGGTTAAGCTATGGGATATGAAATGGACGAGCGACCAATAAAACAACATGTATTATGGGGTTGAATGCGTTTTGCTATTCACAAAATAAAACAACAGCAGTCATGCAAATATATGAATTTTCACAGCACAGCAAAATCAGTTGCACCATTCAATTCCGCTCGTCCAGACGGGGACAATTCAATCACATTCATTCGATGCGACGTTTCTTGTGGGATTTAAGGAGCGACAACATTTTGACCCCAAACCGAGAGGATTCTGTGATGTTTGTGTTTTTTTGGTAATAACTCTGGAAGGAAACGTTGCAGACCCATCAAGGTGGTACTCGTACTGCTCGCCTCGTCGAGAGGAATCCAAATATGTGATTTCTTATGGGATTTAATGAGCGACAACATTTTGACCCCAAACCGAGAGGATTCTGGGATGTTTGTGGTTTTTTGGTAATAACTCTGGAAGGAAACGTCGCAGACCCATCAAGGTGGTACTCGTACTGCTCGCCTCGTCGAGAGGAATCCAAATATGTGAATGGTTAAGCTATGGGATATGAAATGGACGAACGACCAATAAAACAACATGTATTATGGGGTTGAATGCTTTTTGCTATTCACAAAATAAAACAAAAGCAGTCATGCAAATATATGAATTTTCAAAGCACAGCAAAATCAGTTGCACCATTCAATTCCGCTCGTCCAGACGGGGAGAATTCAATCACATTCATTTGATGCGACGTTTCTTATGGGATTTAATGAGCGACAACATTTTGACCCCAAACCGAGAGGATTCTGGGATGTTTGTGGTTTTTTGGTAATAACTCTGGAAGGAAACGTCGCAGACCCATCAAGGTGGTACTCGTACTGCTCGCCTCGTCGAGAGGAATCCAAACATATGAATGGTTAAGCTATGGGATATGAAATGGACGAACGACCAATAAAACAACATGTATTATGGGGTTGAATGCTTTTGCTATTCACAAAATAAAACAAAAGCAGTCATGCAAATATCTGAATTTTCACAGCACAGCAAAATCAGTTGCACCATTCAATTCCGCTCGTCCAGACGGGGAGAATTCAATCACATTCATTCGATGCGACGTTTCTTATGGGATTTAATGAGCGACAACATTTTGACCCCAAACCGAGAGGATTCTGGGATGTTTGTGGTTTTTTGGTAATAACTCTGGAAGGAAACGTCGAAGACCCATCAAGGTGGTACTCGTACTGCTCGCCTCGTCGAGAGGAATCAAAACATATGAATGGTTAAGCTATGGGATATGAAATGGACGAGCGACCAATAAAACAACATGTATTATGGGGTTGAATGCGTTTTGCTATTCACAAAATAAAACAACAGCAGTCATGCAAATATATGAATTTTCACAGCACAGCAAAATCAGTTGCACCATTCAATTCCGCTCGTCCAGACGGGGAGAATTCAATTACATTCATTCGATGCGACGTTTCTTATGGGATTTAATAAGCGATAACATTTTGACCCCAAACCGAGAGGATTCTGGGATGTTTGTGGTTTTTTGGTAATAACTCTGGAAGGAAACGTCGCAGACCCATCAAGGTGGTACTCGTACTGCTCGCCTCGTCGAGAGGAATCCAAATATGTGAATGGTTAAGCTATGGGATATGAAATGGACGAGCGACCAATAAAACAGCATGTATCATGGGGTTGAATGCTTTTTGCTATTCACAAAATAAAACAACAGCAGTCATGCAAATATCTGAATTTTCACAGCACAGCAAAATCAGGTGCACCATTCAATTCCGCTCGTCCAGACGGGGAGAATTCAATCACATTCATTGGATGCGACGTTTCTTATGGGATTTAATGAGCGACAACATTTTGACCCCAAACCGAGAGGATTCTGGGATGTTTGTGGTGTTTTTGGTAATAACTCTGGAAGGAAACGTCGAAGACCCATCAAGGTGGTACTCGTACTGCTCGCCTCGTCGAGAGGAATCCAAACATATGAATGGTTAAGCTATGGGATATGTAATCGACGAGCGACCAATAAAACAACATGTATTATGGGGTTGAATGCGTTTTGCTATTCACAAAATAAAACAACAGCAGTCATGCAAATATCAGAATTTTCACAGCACAGCAAAATCAGTTGCACAATTCAATTCCGCTCGTCCAGACGGGGAGAATTCAATCACATTCATTCGATGCGACGTTTCTTATGGGATTTAATAAGCGATAACATTTTGACCCCAAACCGAGAGGATTCTGGGATGTTTGTGTTTTTTTGGTAATAACTCTGGAAGGAAACGTCGCAGACCCATCAAGGTTGTACTCGTACTGCTCGCCTCGTCGAGAGGAATCCAAATATGTGATTTCTTATGGGATTTAATAAGCGACAATATTTGACCCCAAACCGAGAGGATTCTGGGATGTTTGTGGTTTTTTGTTAATAACTCTGGAAGGAAATGTCGCAGACCCATCAAGGTGGTACTCGTACTGCTCGCCTCGTCGAGAGGAATCCAAATATGTGAATGGTTAAGCTATGCGATATGAAATGGACGAGCGACCAATAAAACAGCATGTATTCTGGGGTTGAATGCTTTTTGCTATTCACAAAATAAAACAACAGCAGTCATGCAAATATCTGAATTTTCATAGCACAGCAAAATCAGTTGCACCATTCAATTCCGCTCGTCCAGACGGGGAGAATTCAATCACATTCATTTGATGCGACGTTTCTTATGGGATTTAATGAGCGACAACATTTTGACCCCAAACCGAGAGGATTCTGGGATGTTTGTGGTTTTTTGGTAATAACTCTGGAAGGAAACGTCGAAGACCCATCAAGGTGGTACTCGTACTGCTCGCCTCGTCGAGAGGAATCCAAACATATGAATGGTTAAGCTATGGGATATGAAATCGACGAGCGACCAATAAAACAACATGTATTATGGGGTTGAATGCGTTTTGCTATTCACAAAATAAAACAACAGCAGTCATGCAAATATCAGAATTTTCACAGCACAGCAAAATCAGTTGCACAATTCAATTCCGCTCGTCCAGACGGGGAGAATTCAATCACATTCATTCGATGCGACGTTTCTTATGGGATTTAATAAGCGATAACATTTTGACCCCAAACCGAGAGGATTCTGGGATGTTTGTGTTTTTTTGGTAATAACTCTGGAAGGAAACGTCGCAGACCCATCAAGGTTGTACTCGTACTGCTCGCCTCGTCGAGAGGAATCCAAATATGTGATTTCTTATGGGATTTAATAAGCGACAATATTTGACCCCAAACCGAGAGGATTCTGGGATGTTTGTGGTTTTTGTTAATAACTCTGGAAGGAAATGTCGCAGACCCATCAAGGTGGTACTCGTACTGCTCGCCTCGTCGAGAGGAATCCAAATATGTGAATGGTTAAGCTATGCGATATGAAATGGACGAGCGACCAATAAAACAGCATGTATTCTGGGGTTGAATGCTTTTTGCTATTCACAAAATAAAACAACAGCAGTCATGCAAATATATGAATTTTCAAAGCACAGCAAAATCAGTTGCACCATTCAATTCCGCTCGTCCAGACGGGGAGAATTCAATCACATTCATTTGATGCGACGTTTCTTATGGGATTTAATGAGCGACAACATTTTGACCCCAAACCGAGAGGATTCTGGGATGTTTGTGGTTTTTTGGTAATAACTCTGGAAGGAAACGTCGAAGACCCATCAAGGTGGTACTCGTACTGCTCGCCTCGTCGAGAGGAATCCAAACATATGAATGGTTAAGCTATGGGATATGAAATCGACGAGCGACCAATAAAACAACATGTATTATGGGGTTGAATGCGTTTTGCTATTCACAAAATAAAACAACAGCAGTCATGCAAATATCAGAATTTTCACAGCACAGCAAAATCAGTTGCACAATTCAATTCCGCTCGTCCAGACGGGGAGAATTCAATCACATTCATTCGATGCGACGTTTCTTATGGGATTTAATAAGCGATAACATTTTGACCCCAAACCGAGAGGATTCTGGGATGTTTGTGTTTTTTTGGTAATAAATCTGGAAGGAAACGTCGCAGACCCATCAAGGTGGTACTCGTACTGCTCGCCTCGTCGAGCGGAATCCAAATATATGAATGGTTAAGCTATGGGATATGAAATGGACGAGCGACCAATAAAACAACATGTATTATGGGGTTGAATGCTTTTTGCTATTCACAAAATAAAACAACAGCAGTCATGCAAATATCTGAATTTTCATAGCACAGCAAAATCAGTTGCACCATTCAATTCCGCTCGTCCAGACGGGGACAATTCAATCACATTCATTTGATGCGACGTTTCTTGTGGGATTTAATGAGCGACAACATTTTGACCCCAAACCGAGAGGATTCTGAGATGTTTGTGTTTTTTTGGTAATAAATCTGGAAGGAAACGTTGCAGACCCATCAAGGTGGTACTCGTACTGCTCGCCTCGTCGAGAGGAATCCAAATATGTGATTTCTTATGGGATTTAATAAGCGACAACATTTGACCCCAAACCGAGAGGATTCTGGGATGTTTGTGGTTTTTTGTTAATAACTCTGGAAGGAAATGTCGCAGACCCATCAAGGTGGTACTCGTACTGCTCGCCTCGTCGAGAGGAATCCAAATATGTGAATGGTTAAGCTATGGGATATGAAATGGACGAGCGACCAATAAAACAGCATGTATTCTGGGGTTGAATGCTTTTTGCTATTCACAAAATAAAACAACAGCAGTCATGCAAATATATGAATTTTCAAAGCACAGCAAAATCAGTTGCACCATTCAATTCCGCTCGTCCAGACGGGGAGAATTCAATCACATTCATTTGATGCGACGTTTCTTATGGGATTTAATGAGCGACAACATTTTGACCCCAAACCGAGAGGATTCTGGGATGTTTGTGGTTTTTTGGTAATAACTCTGGAAGGAAACGTCGCAGACCCATCAAGGTGATACTCGTACTGCTCGCCTCGTCGAGAGGAATCCAAATATATGAATGGTTAAGCTATGGGATATGAAATGGACGAGCGACCAATAAAACAACATGTATTATGGGGTTGAATGCTTTTTGCTATTCACAAAATAAAACAACAGCAGTCATGCAAATATCTGAATTTTCATAGCACAGCAAAATCAGTTGCACCATTCAATTCCGCTCGTCCAGACGGGGACAATTCAATCACATTCATTCGATGCGACGTTTCTTGTGGGATTTAATGAGCGACAACATTTTGACCCCAAACCGAGAGGATTCTGTGATGTTTGTGTTTTTTTGGTAATAACTCTGGAAGGAAACGTTGCAGACCCATCAAGGTGGTACTCGTACTGCTCGCCTCGTCGAGAGGAATCCAAATATATGAATGGTTAAGCTATGGGATATGAAATGGACGAGCGACCAATAAAACAACATGTATTATGGGGTTGAATGCGTTTTGCTATTCACAAAATAAAACAACAGCAGTCATGCAAATATCTGAATTTTCACAGCACAGCAAAATCAGTTGCACCATTCAATTCCGCTCGTCCAGACGGGGAGAATTCAATTACATTCATTCGATGCGACGTTTCTTATGGGATTTAATAAGCGATAACATTTTGACCCCAAACCGAGAGGATTCTGGGATGTTTGTGTTTTTTTGGTAATAACTCTGGAAGGAAACGTCGCAGACCCATCAAGGTGGTACTCGTACTGCTCGCCTCGTCGAGAGGAATCCAAATATGTGAATGGTTAAGCTATGGGATATGTAATGGACGAGCGACCAATAAAACAGCATGTATTATGGGGTTGAATGCGTTTTGCTATTCACAAAATAAAACAACAGCAGTCATGCAAATATATGAATTTTCACAGCACAGCAAAATCAGTTGCACCATTCAATTCCGCTCGTCCAGACGGCGAGAATTCAATCACATTCATTTGATGCGACATTTCTTATGGGATTTAATGAGCGACAACATTTTGACCCCAAACCGAGAGGATTCTGGGATGTTTGTGGTTTTTTGGTAATAACTCTCGAAGGAAACGTCGCCGACCCATCAAGGTGGTACTCGTACTGCTCGCCTCGTCGAGAGGAATCCAAATATGTGAATTGTTAAGTTATGGGATATGAAATGGACGAGCGACCAATAAAACAGCATGTATCATGGGGTTGAATGCTTTTTGTATTCACAAAATAAAACAACAGCAGTCATGCAAATATATGAATTTTCACAGCACAGCAAAATCAGTTGCACCATTCAATTCCGCTCGTCCAGACGGGGAGAATTCAATCACATTCATTTGATGCGACGTTTCTTATGGGATTTAATGAGCGACAACATTTTGACCCCAAACCGAGAGGATTCTGGGATGTTTGTGGTTTTTTGGTAATAACTCTGGAAGGAAACGTCGCAGACCCATCAAGGTGGTACTCGTACTGCTCGCCTCGTCGAGAGGAATCCAAATTTTTGAATGGTTAAGCTATGGGATATGAAATGGACGAGCGACCAATAAAACAGCATGTATTATGGGGTTGAATGCTTTTTGCTATTCACAAAATAAAACAACAGCAGTCATGCAAATATATGAATTTTCAAAGCACAGCAAAATCAGTTGCACCATTCAATTCCGCTTGTCCAGACGGGGAGAATTTAATCACATTCATTTGATGCGACGTTTCTTATGGGATTTAATGAGCGACAACATTTTGACCCCAAACCGAGAGGATTCTGGGATGTTTGTGGTTTTTTGGTAATAACTCTGGAAGGAAACGTCGCAGACCCATCAAGGTGGTACTCGTACTGCTCGCCTCGTCGAGAGGAATCCAAATATATGAATGGTTAAGCTATGGGATATGAAATGGACGAGCGACCAATAAAACAACATGTATTATGGGGTTGAATGCGTTTTGCTATTCACAAAATAAAACAACAGCAGTCATGCAAATATCTGAATTTTCACAGCACAGCAAAATCAGTTGCACCATTCAATTCCGCTCGTCCAGACGGGGAGAATTCAATTACATTCATTCGATGCGACGTTTCTTATGGGATTTAATAAGCGATAACATTTTGACCCCAAACCGAGAGGATTCTGGGATGTTTGTGTTTTTTTGGTAATAACTCTGGAAGGAAACGTCGCAGACCCATCAAGGTGGTACTCGTACTGCTCGCCTCGTCGAGAGGAATCCAAATATGTGAATGGTTAAGCTATGGGATATGTAATGGACGAGCGACCAATAAAACAGCATGTATTATGGGGTTGAATGCTTTTTGCTATTCACAAAATAAAACAACAGCAGTCATGCAAATATATGAATTTTCACAGCACAGCAAAATCAGTTGCACCATTCAATTCCGCTCGTCCAGACGGCGAGAATTCAATCACATTCATTTGATGCAACATTTCTTATGGGATTTAATGAGCGACAACATTTTGACCCCAAACCGAGAGGATTCTGGGATGTTTGTGGTTTTTTGGTAATAACTCTGGAAGGAAACGTCGCAGACCCATCAAGGTGGTACTCGTACTGCTCGACTCGTCGAGAGGAATCCAAATATGTGAATTGTTAAGCTATGGGATATGAAATGGACGAGCGACCAATAAAACAGCATGTATCATGGGGTTGAATGCTTTTTGCTATTCACAAAATAAAACAACAGCAGTCATGCAAATATATGAATTTTCACAGCACAGCAAAATCAGTTGCACCATTCAATTCCGCTCGTCCAGACGGGGAGAATTCAATCACATTCATTTGATGCGACGTTTCTTATGGGATTTAATGAGCGACAACATTTTGACCCCAAACCGAGAGGATTCTGGGATGTTTGTGGTTTTTTGGTAATAACTCTGGAAGGAAACGTCGCAGACCCATCAAGGTGGTACCCGTACTGCTCGCCTCGTCGAGAGGAATTCAAATATATGAATGGTTAAGCTATCGGATATGAAATGGACGAACGACCAATAAAACAACATGTGTTATGGGGTTGAATGCTTTTTGCTATTCACAAAATAAAACAAAAGCAGTCATGCAAATATCTGAATTTTCACAGCACAGCAAAATCAGTTGCACCATTCAATTCCGCTCGTCCAGACGGGGAAAATTCAATCACATTCATTCGATGCGACGTTTCTTATGGGATTTAATGAGCGACAACATTTTGACCCCAAACCGAGAGGATTCTAGGATGTTTGTGGTTTTTTGGTAATAACTCTGGAAGGAAACGTCGAAGACCCATCAAGGTGGTACTCGTACTGCTCGCCTCGTCGAGAGGAATCCAAATATATGAATGGTTAAGCTATGGGATATGAAATGGACGAGCGACCAATAAAACAACATGTATTATGGGGTTGAATGCGTTTTGCTATTCACAAAATAAAACAACAGCAGTCATGCAAATATCTGAATTTTCACAGCACAGCAAAATCAGTTGCACCATTCAATTCCGCTCGTCCAGACGGGGAGAATTCAATTACATTCATTCGATGCGACGTTTCTTATGGGATTTAATAAGCGATAACATTTTGACCCCAAACCGAGAGGATTCTGGGATGTTTGTGTTTTTTTGGTAATAACTCTGGAAGGAAACGTCGCAGACCCATCAAGGTGGTACTCGTACTGCTCGCCTCGTCGAGAGGAATCCAAATATGTGAATGGTTAAGCTATGGGATATGTAATGGACGAGCGACCAATAAAACAGCATGTATTATGGGGTTGAATGCGTTTTGCTATTCACAAAATAAAACAACAGCAGTCATGCAAATATATGAATTTTCACAGCACAGCAAAATCAGTTGCACCATTCAATTCCGCTCGTCCAGACGGCGAGAATTCAATCACATTCATTTGATGCGACATTTCTTATGGGATTTAATGAGCGACAACATTTTGACCCCAAACCGAGAGGATTCTGGGATGTTTGTGGTTTTTTGGTAATAACTCTCGAAGGAAACGTCGCCGACCCATCAAGGTGGTACTCGTACTGCTCGCCTCGTCGAGAGGAATCCAAATATGTGAATTGTTAAGTTATGGGATATGAAATGGACGAGCGACCAATAAAACAGCATGTATCATGGGGTTGAATGCTTTTTGTATTCACAAAATAAAACAACAGCAGTCATGCAAATATATGAATTTTCACAGCACAGCAAAATCAGTTGCACCATTCAATTCCGCTCGTCCAGACGGGGAGAATTCAATCACATTCATTTGATGCGACGTTTCTTATGGGATTTAATGAGCGACAACATTTTGACCCCAAACCGAGAGGATTCTGGGATGTTTGTGGTTTTTTGGTAATAACTCTGGAAGGAAACGTCGCAGACCCATCAAGGTGGTACTCGTACTGCTCGCCTCGTCGAGAGGAATCCAAATTTTTGAATGGTTAAGCTATGGGATATGAAATGGACGAGCGACCAATAAAACAGCATGTATTATGGGGTTGAATGCTTTTTGCTATTCACAAAATAAAACAACAGCAGTCATGCAAATATATGAATTTTCAAAGCACAGCAAAATCAGTTGCACCATTTAATTCCGCTTGTCCAGACGGGGAGAATTTAATCACATTCATTTGATGCGACGTTTCTTATGGGATTTAATGAGCGACAACATTTTGACCCCAAACCGAGAGGATTCTGGGATGTTTGTGGTTTTTTGGTAATAACTCTGGAAGGAAACGTCGCAGACCCATCAAGGTGGTACTCGTACTGCTCGCCTCGTCGAGAGGAATCCAAATATATGAATGGTTAAGCTATGGGATATGAAATGGACGAGCGACCAATAAAACAACATGTATTATGGGGTTGAATGCGTTTTGCTATTCACAAAATAAAACAACAGCAGTCATGCAAATATCTGAATTTTCACAGCACAGCAAAATCAGTTGCACCATTCAATTCCGCTCGTCCAGACGGGGAGAATTCAATTACATTCATTCGATGCGACGTTTCTTATGGGATTTAATAAGCGATAACATTTTGACCCCAAACCGAGAGGATTCTGGGATGTTTGTGTTTTTTTGGTAATAACTCTGGAAGGAAACGTCGCAGACCCATCAAGGTGGTACTCGTACTGCTCGCCTCGTCGAGAGGAATCCAAATATGTGAATGGTTAAGCTATGGGATATGTAATGGACGAGCGACCAATAAAACAGCATGTATTATGGGGTTGAATGCTTTTTGCTATTCACAAAATAAAACAACAGCAGTCATGCAAATATATGAATTTTCACAGCACAGCAAAATCAGTTGCACCATTCAATTCCGCTCGTCCAGACGGCGAGAATTCAATCACATTCATTTGATGCAACATTTCTTATGGGATTTAATGAGCGACAACATTTTGACCCCAAACCGAGAGGATTCTGGGATGTTTGTGGTTTTTTGGTAATAACTCTGGAAGGAAACGTCGCAGACCCATCAAGGTGGTACTCGTACTGCTCGACTCGTCGAGAGGAATCCAAATATGTGAATTGTTAAGCTATGGGATATGAAATGGACGAGCGACCAATAAAACAGCATGTATCATGGGGTTGAATGCTTTTTGCTATTCACAAAATAAAACAACAGCAGTCATGCAAATATATGAATTTTCACAGCACAGCAAAATCAGTTGCACCATTCAATTCCGCTCGTCCAGACGGGGAGAATTCAATCACATTCATTTGATGCGACGTTTCTTATGGGATTTAATGAGCGACAACATTTTGACCCCAAACCGAGAGGATTCTGGGATGTTTGTGGTTTTTTGGTAATAACTCTGGAAGGAAACGTCGCAGACCCATCAAGGTGGTACTCGTACTGCTCGCCTCGTCGAGAGGAATCCAAATTTTTGAATGGTTAAGCTATGGGATATGAAATGGACGAGCGACCAATAAAACAGCATGTATTATGGGGTTGAATGCTTTTTGCTATTCACAAAATAAAACAACAGCAGTCATGCAAATATATGAATTTTCAAAGCACAGCAAAATCAGTTGCACCATTCAATTCCGCTTGTCCAGACGGGGAGAATTTAATCACATTCATTTGATGCGACGTTTCTTATGGGATTTAATGAGCGACAACATTTTGACCCCAAACCGAGAGGATTCTGGGATGTTTGTGGTTTTTTGGTAATAACTCTGGAAGGAAACGTCGCAGACCCATCAAGGTGGTACTCGTACTGCTCGCCTCGTCGAGAGGAATCCAAATATATGAATGGTTAAGCTATGGGATATGAAATGGACGAGCGACCAATAAAACAACATGTATTATGGGGTTGAATGCGTTTTGCTATTCACAAAATAAAACAACAGCAGTCATGCAAATATCTGAATTTTCACAGCACAGCAAAATCAGTTGCACCATTCAATTCCGCTCGTCCAGACGGGGAGAATTCAATTACATTCATTCGATGCGACGTTTCTTATGGGATTTAATAAGCGATAACATTTTGACCCCAAACCGAGAGGATTCTGGGATGTTTGTGTTTTTTTGGTAATAACTCTGGAAGGAAACGTCGCAGACCCATCAAGGTGGTACTCGTACTGCTCGCCTCGTCGAGAGGAATCCAAATATGTGAATGGTTAAGCTATGGGATATGTAATGGACGAGCGACCAATAAAACAGCATGTATTATGGGGTTGAATGCTTTTTGCTATTCACAAAATAAAACAACAGCAGTCATGCAAATATATGAATTTTCACAGCACAGCAAAATCAGTTGCACCATTCAATTCCGCTCGTCCAGACGGCGAGAATTCAATCACATTCATTTGATGCAACATTTCTTATGGGATTTAATGAGCGACAACATTTTGACCCCAAACCGAGAGGATTCTGGGATGTTTGTGGTTTTTTGGTAATAACTCTGGAAGGAAACGTCGCAGACCCATCAAGGTGGTACTCGTACTGCTCGACTCGTCGAGAGGAATCCAAATATGTGAATTGTTAAGCTATGGGATATGAAATGGACGAGCGACCAATAAAACAGCATGTATCATGGGGTTGAATGCTTTTTGCTATTCACAAAATAAAACAACAGCAGTCATGCAAATATATGAATTTTCACAGCACAGCAAAATCAGTTGCACCATTCAATTCCGCTCGTCCAGACGGGGAGAATTCAATCACATTCATTTGATGCGACGTTTCTTATGGGATTTAATGAGCGACAACATTTTGACCCCAAACCGAGAGGATTCTGGGATGTTTGTGGTTTTTTGGTAATAACTCTGGAAGGAAACGTCGCAGACCCATCAAGGTGGTACCCGTACTGCTCGCCTCGTCGAGAGGAATTCAAATATATGAATGGTTAAGCTATCGGATATGAAATGGACGAACGACCAATAAAACAACATGTGTTATGGGGTTGAATGCTTTTTGCTATTCACAAAATAAAACAAAAGCAGTCATGCAAATATCTGAATTTTCACAGCACAGCAAAATCAGTTGCACCATTCAATTCCGCTCGTCCAGACGGGGAAAATTCAATCACATTCATTCGATGCGACGTTTCTTATGGGATTTAATGAGCGACAACATTTTGACCCCAAACCGAGAGGATTCTAGGATGTTTGTGGTTTTTTGGTAATAACTCTGGAAGGAAACGTCGAAGACCCATCAAGGTGGTACTCGTACTGCTCGACTCGTCGAGAGGAATCCAATCATATGAATGGTTAAGCTATGGGATATGAAATGGACGAGCGACCAATAAAACAACATGTATTATGAGGTTGAATGCGTTTTGCTATTCACAAAATAAAACAACAGCAGTCATGCAAATATCTGAATTTTCACAGCACAGCAAAATCAGTTGCAACATTCAATTCCGCTCGTCCAGACGGGGAGAATTCAATCACATTCATTCGATGCGACGTTTCTTATGGGATTTAATAAGCGATAACATTTTGACCCCAAACCGAGAGGATTCTGGGATGTTTGTGTTTTTTTGGTAATAACTCTGGAAGGAAACGTCGCAGACCCATCAAGGTGGTACTCGTACTGCTCGCCTCGTCAAGAGGAATCCAAATATGTGAATGGTTAAGCTATGGGATATGAAATGGACGAGCGACCAATAAAACAGCATGTATCATGGGGTTGAATGCTTTTTGCTATTCACAAAATAAAACAACAGCAGTCATGCAAATATATGAATTTTCACAGCACAGCAAAATCAGTTGCACCATTCAATTCCGCTCGTCCAGACGGGGAGAATTCAATCACATTCATTTGATGCGACGTTTCTTATGGGATTTAATGAGCGACAACATTTTGACCCCAAACCGAGAGGATTCTGGGATGTTTGTGGTTTTTTGGTAATAACTCTGGAAGGAAACGTCGCAGACCCATCAAGGTGGTACTCGTACTGCTCGCCTCGTCGAGAGGAATCCAAACAAATGAATGGTTAAGCTATGGGATATGAAATGGACGAGCGACCAATAAAACAACATGTATTATGGGGTTGAATGCGTTTTGCTATTCACAAAATAAAACAACAGCAGTCATGCAAATATCTGAATTTTCACAGCACAGCAAAATCAGTTGCACCATTCAATTCGGCTCGTCCAGACGGGGAGAATTCAATCACATTCATTCGATACGACGTTTCTTATGGGATTTAATAAGCGATAACATTTTGACCCCAAACCGAGAGGATTCTGGGATGTTTGTGTTTTTTTGGTAATAACTCTGGAAGGAAACGTCGCAGACCCATCAAGGTGGTACTCGTACTGCTCGCCTCGTCGAGAGGAATCCAAATATGTGAATGGTTAAGCTATGGGATATGAAATGGACGAGCGACCAATAAAACAACATGTATTATGAGGTTGAATGCGTTTTGCTATTCACAAAATAAAACAACAGCAGTCATGCAAATATCTGAATTTTCACAGCACAGCAAAATCAGTTGCACCATTCAATTCCGCTCGTCCAGACGGGGAGAATTCAATCACATTCATTCGATGCGACGTTTCTTATGGGATTTAATAAGCGATAACATTTTGACCCCAAACCGAGAGGATTCTGGGATGTTTGTGTTTTTTTGGTAATAACTCTGGAAGGAAACGTCGCAGACCCATCAAGGTGGTACTCGTACTGCTCGCCTCGTCGAGAGGAATCCAAATATGTGAATGGTTAAGCTATGGGATATGAAATGGACGAGCGACCAATAAAACAGCATGTATTCTGGGGTTGAATGCTTTTTGCTATTCACAAAATAAAACAACAGCAGTCATGCAAATATATGAATTTTCAAAGCACAGCAAAATCAGTTGCACCATTCAATTCCGCTCGTCCAGACGGGGAGAATTCAATCACATTCATTTGATGCGACGTTTCTTATGGGATTTAATGAGCGACAACATTTTGACCCCAAACCGAGAGGATTCTGGGATGTTTGTGGTTTTTTGGTAATAACTCTGGAAGGAAACGTCGCAGACCCATCAAGGTGATACTCGTACTGCTCGCCTCGTCGAGAGGAATCCAAATATATGAATGGTTAAGCTATGGGATATGAAATGGACGAGCGACCAATAAAACAACATGTATTATGGGGTTGAATGCTTTTTGCTATTCACAAAATAAAACAACAGCAGTCATGCAAATATCTGAATTTTCATAGCACAGCAAAATCAGTTGCACCATTCAATTCCGCTCGTCCAGACGGGGACAATTCAATCACATTCATTCGATGCGACGTTTCTTGTGGGATTTAATGAGCGACAACATTTTGACCCCAAACCGAGAGGATTCTGTGATGTTTGTGTTTTTTTGGTAATAACTCTGGAAGGAAACGTTGCAGACCCATCAAGGTGGTACTCGTACTGCTCGCCTCGTCGAGAGGAATCCAAATATATGAATGGTTAAGCTATGGGATATGAAATGGACGAGCGACCAATAAAACAACATGTATTATGGGGTTGAATGCGTTTTGCTATTCACAAAATAAAACAACAGCAGTCATGCAAATATCTGAATTTTCACAGCACAGCAAAATCAGTTGCACCATTCAATTCCGCTCGTCCAGACGGGGAGAATTCAATTACATTCATTCGATGCGACGTTTCTTATGGGATTTAATAAGCGATAACATTTTGACCCCAAACCGAGAGGATTCTGGGATGTTTGTGTTTTTTTGGTAATAACTCTGGAAGGAAACGTCGCAGACCCATCAAGGTGGTACTCGTACTGCTCGCCTCGTCGAGAGGAATCCAAATATGTGAATGGTTAAGCTATGGGATATGTAATGGACGAGCGACCAATAAAACAGCATGTATTATGGGGTTGAATGCGTTTTGCTATTCACAAAATAAAACAACAGCAGTCATGCAAATATATGAATTTTCACAGCACAGCAAAATCAGTTGCACCATTCAATTCCGCTCGTCCAGACGGCGAGAATTCAATCACATTCATTTGATGCGACATTTCTTATGGGATTTAATGAGCGATAACATTTTGACCCCAAACCGAGAGGATTCTGGGATGTTTGTGGTTTTTTGGTAATAACTCTCGAAGGAAACGTCGCAGACCCATCAAGGTGGTACTCGTACTGCTCGCCTCGTCGAGAGGAATCCAAATATGTGAATTGTTAAGTTATGGGATATGAAATGGACGAGCGACCAATAAAACAGCATGTATCATGGGGTTGAATGCTTTTTGTATTCACAAAATAAAACAACAGCAGTCATGCAAATATATGAATTTTCACAGCACAGCAAAATCAGTTGCACCATTCAATTCCGCTCGTCCAGACGGGGAGAATTCAATCGCATTCATTTGATGCGACGTTTCTTATGGGATTTAATGAGCGACAACATTTTGACCCCAAACCGAGAGGATTCTGGGATGTTTGTGGTTTTTTGGTAATAACTCTGGAAGGAAACGTCGCAGACCCATCAAGGTGGTACTCGTACTGCTCGCCTCGTCGAGAGGAATCCAAATTTGTGAATGGTTAAGCTATGGGATATGAAATGGACGAGCGACCAATAAAACAGCATGTATTATGGGGTTGAATGCTTTTTGCTATTCACAAAATAAAACAACAGCAGTCATGCAAATATATGAATTTTCAAAGCACAGCAAAATCAGTTGCACCATTCAATTCCGCTTGTCCAGACGGGGAGAATTTAATCACATTCATTTGATGCGACGTTTCTTATGGGATTTAATGAGCGACAACATTTTGACCCCAAACCGAGAGGATTCTGGGATGTTTGTGGTTTTTAGGTAATAACTCTGGAAGCAAACGTCGCAGACCCATCAAGGTGGTACTCGTACTGCTCGCCTCGTCGAGAGGAATCCAAACAAATGAATGGTTAAGCTATGGGATATGAAATGGACGAGCGACCAATAAAACAACATGTATTATGGGGTTGAATGCGTTTTGCTATTCACAAAATAAAACAACAGCAGTCATGCAAATATCTGAATTTTCACAGCACAGCAAAATCAGTTGCACCATTCAATTCCGCTCGTCCAGACGGGGAGAATTCAATTACATTCATTCGATGCGACGTTTCTTATGGGATTTAATAAGCGATAACATTTTGACCCCAAACCGAGAGGATTCTGGGATGTTTGTGTTTTTTTGGTAATAACTCTGGAAGGAAACGTCGCAGACCCATCAAGGTGGTACTCGTACTGCTCGCCTCGTCGAGAGGAATCCAAATATGTGAATGGTTAAGCTATGGGATATGTAATGGACGAGCGACCAATAAAACAGCATGTATTATGGGGTTGAATGCTTTTTGCTATTCACAAAATAAAACAACAGCAGTCATGCAAATATATGAATTTTCACAGCACAGCAAAATCAGTTGCACCATTCAATTCCGCTCGTCCAGACGGCGAGAATTCAATCACATTCATTTGATGCAACATTTCTTATGGGATTTAATGAGCGACAACATTTTGACCCCAAACCGAGAGGATTCTGGGATGTTTGTGGTTTTTTGGTAATAACTCTGGAAGGAAACGTCGCAGACCCATCAAGGTGGTACTCGTACTGCTCGACTCGTCGAGAGGAATCCAAATATGTGAATTGTTAAGCTATGGGATATGAAATGGACGAGCGACCAATAAAACAGCATGTATCATGGGGTTGAATGCTTTTTGCTATTCACAAAATAAAACAACAGCAGTCATGCAAATATATGAATTTTCACAGCACAGCAAAATCAGTTGCACCATTCAATTCCGCTCGTCCAGACGGGGAGAATTCAATCACATTCATTTGATGCGACGTTTCTTATGGGATTTAATGAGCGACAACATTTTGACCCCAAACCGAGAGGATTCTGGGATGTTTGTGGCTTTTTGGTAATAACTCTGGAAGGAAACGTCGCAGACCCATCAAGGTGGTACCCGTACTGCTCGCCTCGTCGAGAGGAATTCAAATATATGAATGGTTAAGCTATCGGATATGAAATGGACGAACGACCAATAAAACAACATGTGTTATGGGGTTGAATGCTTTTTGCTATTCACAAAATAAAACAAAAGCAGTCATGCAAATATCTGAATTTTCACAGCACAGCAAAATCAGTTGCACCATTCAATTCCGCTCGTCCAGACGGGGAGAATTCAATCACATTCATTCGATGCGACGTTTCTTATGGGATTTAATGAGCGACAACATTTTGACCCCAAACCGAGAGGATTCTAGGATGTTTGTGGTTTTTTGGTAATAACTCTGGAAGGAAACGTCGAAGACCCATCAAGGTGGTACTCGTACTGCTCGACTCGTCGAGAGGAATCCAATCATATGAATGGTTAAGCTATGGGATATGAAATGGACGAGCGACCAATAAAACAACATGTATTATGAGGTTGAATGCGTTTTGCTATTCACAAAATAAAACAACAGCAGTCATGCAAATATCTGAATTTTCACAGCACAGCAAAATCAGTTGCAACATTCAATTCCGCTCGTCCAGACGGGGAGAATTGAATCACATTCATTCGATGCGACGTTTCTTATGGGATTTAATAAGCGATAACATTTTGACCCCAAACCGAGAGGATTCTGGGATGTTTGTGTTTTTTTGGTAATAACTCTGGAAGGAAACGTCGCAGACCCATCAAGGTGGTACTCGTACTGCTCGCCTCGTCAAGAGGAATCCAAATATGTGAATGGTTAAGCTATGGGATATGAAATGGACGAGCGACCAATAAAACAGCATGTATCATGGGGTTGAATGCTTTTTGCTATTCACAAAATAAAACAACAGCAGTCATGCAAATATATGAATTTTCACAGCACAGCAAAATCAGTTGCACCATTCAATTCCGCTCGTCCAGACGGGGAGAATTCAATCACATTCATTTGATGCGACGTTTCTTATGGGATTTAATGAGCGACAACATTTTGACCCCAAACCGAGAGGATTCTGGGATGTTTGTGGTTTTTTGGTAATAACTCTGGAAGGAAACGTCGCAGACCCATCAAGGTGGTACTCGTACTGCTCGCCTCGTCGAGAGGAATCCAAACAAATGAATGGTTAAGCTATGGGATATGAAATGGACGAGCGACCAATAAAACAACATGTATTATGGGGTTGAATGCGTTTTGCTATTCACAAAATAAAACAACAGCAGTCATGCAAATATCTGAATTTTCACAGCACAGCAAAATCAGTTGCACCATTCAATTCGGCTCGTCCAGACGGGGAGAATTCAATCACATTCATTCGATACGACGTTTCTTATGGGATTTAATAAGCGATAACATTTTGACCCCAAACCGAGAGGATTCTGGGATGTTTGTGTTTTTTTGGTAATAACTCTGGAAGGAAACGTCGCAGACCCATCAAGGTGGTACTCGTACTGCTCGCCTCGTCGAGAGGAATCCAAATATGTGAATGGTTAAGCTATGGGATATGAAATGGACGAGCGACCAATAAAACAACATGTATTATGAGGTTGAATGCGTTTTGCTATTCACAAAATAAAACAACAGCAGTCATGCAAATATCTGAATTTTCACAGCACAGCAAAATCAGTTGCACCATTCAATTCCGCTCGTCCAGACGGGGAGAATTCAATCACATTCATTCGATGCGACGTTTCTTATGGGATTTAATAAGCGATAACATTTTGACCCCAAACCGAGAGGATTCTGGGATGTTTGTGTTTTTTTGGTAATAACTCTGGAAGGAAACGTCGCAGACCCATCAAGGTGGTACTCGTACTGCTCGCCTCGTCAAGAGGAATCCAAATATGTGAATGGTTAAGCTATGGGATATGAAATGGACGAGCGACCAATAAAACAGCATGTATCATGGGGTTGAATGCTTTTTGCTATTCACAAAATAAAACAACAGCAGTCATGCAAATATAGGAATTTTCACAGCACAGCAAAATCAGTTGCACCATTCAATTCCGCTCGTCCAGACGGGGAGAATTCAATCACATTCATTTGATGCGACGTTTCTTATGGGATTTAATGAGCGACAACATTTTGACCCCAAACCGAGAGGATTCTGGGATGTTTGTGGTTTTTTGGTAATAACTCTGGAAGGAAACGTCGCAGACCCATCAAGGTGGTACTCGTACTGCTCGCCTCGTCGAGAGGAATCCAAACAAATGAATGGTTAAGCTATGGGATATGAAATGGACGAGCGACCAATAAAACAACATGTATTATGGGGTTGAATGCGTTTTGCTATTCACAAAATAAAACAACAGCAGTCATGCAAATATCTGAATTTTCACAGCACAGCAAAATCAGTTGCACCATTCAATTCGGCTCGTCCAGACGGGGAGAATTCAATCACATTCATTCGATGCGACGTTTCTTATGGGATTTAATAAGCGATAACATTTTGACCCCAAACCGAGAGGATTCTGGGATGTTTGTGTTTTTTTGGTAATAACTCTGGAAGGAAACGTCGCAGACCCATCAAGGTGGTACTCCTACTGCTCGCCTCGTCGAGAGGAATCCAAATATATGAATGGTTAAGCTATCGGATATGAAATGGACGAACGACCAATAAAACAACATGTATTATGGGATTGAATGCTTTTTGCTATTCACAAAATAAAACAAAAGCAGTCATGCAAATAACTGAATTTTCACAGCACAGCAAAATCAGTTGCACCATTCAATTCCGCTCGTCCAGACGGGGAGAATTCAATCACATTCATTCGATGCGACGTTTCTTATGGGATTTAATGAGCGACAACATTTTGACCCCAAACCGAGAGGATTCTGGGATGTTTGTGGTTTTTTGGTAATAACTCTGGAAGGAAACGTCGAAGACCCATCAAGGTGGTACTCGTACTGCTCGCCTCGTCGAGAGGAATCCAATCATATGAATGGTTAAGCTATGGGATATGAAATGGACGAGCGACCAATAAAACAACATGTATTATGAGGTTGAATGCGTTTTGCTATTCACAAAATAAAACAACAGCAGTCATGCAAATATCTGAATTTTCACAGCACAGCAAAATCAGTTGCACCATTCAATTCCGCTCGTCCAGACGGGGAGAATTCAATCACATTCATTCGATGCGACGTTTCTTATGGGATTTAATAAGCGATAACATTTTGACCCCAAACCGAGAGGATTCTGGGATATTTGTGTTTTTTTGGTAATAACTCTGGAAGGAAACGTCGAAGACCCATCAAGGTGGTACTCGTACTGCTCGCCTCGTCAAGAGGAATCCAAATATGTGAATGGTTAAGCTATGGGATATTAAATGGACGAGCGACCAATAAAACAGCATGTATCATGGGGTTGAATGCTTTTTGCTATTCACAAAATAAAACAACAGCAGTCATGCAAATATATGAATTTTCACAGCACAGCAAAATCAGTTGCACCATTCAATTCCGCTCGTCCAGACGGGGAGAATTCAATCACATTCATTCGATGCGACGTTTCTTATGGGATTTAATGAGCGACAACATTTTGACCCCAAACCGAGAGGATTCTGGGATGTTTGTGGTTTTTTGGTAATAACTCTGGAAGGAAACGTCGAAGACCCATCAAGGTGGTACTCGTACTGCTCGCCTCGTCGAGAGGAATCCAATCATATGAATGGTTAAGCTATGGGATATGAAATGGACGAGCGACCAATAAAACAACATGTATTATGAGGTTGAATGCGTTTTGCTATTCACAAAATAAAACAACAGCAGTCATGCAAATATCTGAATTTTCACAGCACAGCAAAATCAGTTGCACCATTCAATTCCGCTCGTCCAGACGGGGAGAATTCAATCACATTCATTCGATGCGACGTTTCTTATGGGATTTAATAAGCGATAACATTTTGACCCCAAACCGAGAGGATTCTGGGATGTTTGTGTTTTTTTGGTAATCACTCTGGAAGGAAACGTCGCAGACCCATCAAGGTGGTACTCGTACTGCTCGCCTCGTCAAGAGGAATCCAAATATGTGAATGGTTAAGCTATGGGATATGAAATGGACGAGCGACCAATAAAACAGCATGTATCATGGGGTTGAATGCTTTTTGCTATTCACAAAATAAAACAACAGCAGTCATGCAAATATAGGAATTTTCACAGCACAGCAAAATCAGTTGCACCATTCAATTCCGCTCGTCCAGACGGGGAGAATTCAATCACATTCATTTGATGCGACGTTTCTTATGGGATTTAATGAGCGACAACATTTTGACCCCAAACCGAGAGGATTCTGGGATGTTTGTGGTTTTTTGGTAATAACTCTGGAAGGAAACGTCGCAGACCCATCAAGGTGGTACTCGTACTGCTCGCCTCGTCGAGAGGAATCCAAACAAATGAATGGTTAAGCTATGGGATATGAAATGGACGAGCGACCAATAAAACAACATGTATTATGGGGTTGAATGCGTTTTGCTATTCACAAAATAAAACAACAGCAGTCATGCAAATATCTGAATTTTCACAGCACAGCAAAATCAGTTGCACCATTCAATTCGGCTCGTCCAGACGGGGAGAATTCAATCACATTCATTCGATGCGACGTTTCTTATGGGATTTAATAAGCGATAACATTTTGACCCCAAACCGAGAGGATTCTGGGATGTTTGTGTTTTTTTGGTAATAACTCTGGAAGGAAACGTCGCAGACCCATCAAGGTGGTACTCCTACTGCTCGCCTCGTCGAGAGGAATCCAAATATATGAATGGTTAAGCTATCGGATATGAAATGGACGAACGACCAATAAAACAACATGTATTATGGGATTGAATGCTTTTTGCTATTCACAAAATAAAACAAAAGCAGTCATGCAAATATCTGAATTTTCACAGCACAGCAAAATCAGTTGCACCATTCAATTCCGCTCGTCCAGACGGGGAGAATTCAATCACATTCATTCGATGCGACGTTTCTTATGGGATTTAATGAGCGACAACATTTTGACCCCAAACCGAGAGGATTCTGGGATGTTTGTGGTTTTTTGGTAATAACTCTGGAAGGAAACGTCGAAGACCCATCAAGGTGGTACTCGTACTGCTCGCCTCGTCGAGAGGAATCCAATCATATGAATGGTTAAGCTATGGGATATGAAATGGACGAGCGACCAATAAAACAACATGTATTATGAGGTTGAATGCGTTTTGCTATTCACAAAATAAAACAACAGCAGTCATGCAAATATCTGAATTTTCACAGCACAGCAAAATCAGTTGCACCATTCAATTCCGCTCGTCCAGACTGGGAGAATTCAATCACATTCATTCGATGCGACGTTTCTTATGGGATTTAATAAGCGATAACATTTTGACCCCAAACCGAGAGGATTCTGGGATATTTGTGTTTTTTTGGTAATAACTCTGGAAGGAAACGTCGCAGACCCATCAAGGTGGTACTCGTACTGCTCGCCTCGTCAAGAGGAATCCAAATATGTGAATGGTTAAGCTATGGGATATGAAATGGACGAGCGACCAATAAAACAGCATGTATCATGGGGTTGAATGCTTTTTGCTATTCACAAAATAAAACAACAGCAGTCATGCAAATATATGAATTTTCACAGCACAGCAAAATCAGTTGCACCATTCAATTCCGCTCGTCCAGACGGGGAGAATTCAATCACATTCATTCGATGCGACGTTTCTTATGGGATTTAATGAGCGACAACATTTTGACCCCAAACCGAGAGGATTCTGGGATGTTTGTGGTTTTTTGGTAATAACTCTGGAAGGAAACGTCGAAGACCCATCAAGGTGGTACTCGTACTGCTCGCCTCGTCGAGACGAATCCAATCATATGAATGGTTAAGCTATGGGATATGAAATGGACGAGCGACCAATAAAACAACATGTATTATGAGGTTGAATGCGTTTTGCTATTCACAAAATAAAACAACAGCAGTCATGCAAATATCTGAATTTTCACAGCACAGCAAAATCAGTTGCACCATTCAATTCGGCTCGTCCAGACGGGGAGAATTCAATCACATTCATTCGATACGACGTTTCTTATGGGATTTAATAAGCGATAACATTTTGACCCCAAACCGAGAGGATTCTGGGATGTTTGTGTTTTTTTGGTAATAACTCTGGAAGGAAACGTCGCAGACCCATCAAGGTGGTACTCGTACTGCTCGCCTCGTCGAGAGGAATCCAAATATGTGAATGGTTAAGCTATGGGATATGAAATGGACGAGCGACCAATAAAACAACATGTATTATGAGGTTGAATGCGTTTTGCTATTCACAAAATAAAACAACAGCAGTCATGCAAATATCTGAATTTTCACAGCACAGCAAAATCAGTTGCACCATTCAATTCCGCTCGTCCAGACGGGGAGAATTCAATCACATTCATTCGATGCGACGTTTCTTATGGGATTTAATAAGCGATAACATTTTGACCCCAAACCGAGAGGATTCTGGTATGTTTGTGTTTTTTTGGTAATAACTCTGGAAGGAAACGTCGCAGACCCATCAAGGTGGTACTCGTACTGCTCGCCTCGTCAAGAGGAATCCAAATATGTGAATGGTTAAGCTATGGGATATGAAATGGACGAGCGACCAATAAAACAGCATGTATCATGGGGTTGAATGCTTTTTGCTATTCACAAAATAAAACAACAGCAGTCATGCAAATATAGGAATTTTCACAGCACAGCAAAATCAGTTGCACCATTCAATTCCGCTCGTCCAGACGGGGAGAATTCAATCACATTCATTTGATGCGACGTTTCTTATGGGATTTAATGAGCGACAACATTTTGACCCCAAACCGAGAGGATTCTGGGATGTTTGTGGTTTTTTGGTAATAACTCTGGAAGGAAACGTCGCAGACCCATCAAGGTGGTTCTCGTACTGCTCGCCTCGTCGAGAGGAATCCAAACAAATGAATGGTTAAGCTATGGGATATGAAATGGACGAGCGACCAATAAAACAACATGTATTATGGGGTTGAATGCGTTTTGCTATTCACAAAATAAAACAACAGCAGTCATGCAAATATATGAATTTTCACAGCACAGCAAAATCAGTTGCACCATTCAATTCGGCTCGTCCAGACGGGGAGAATTCAATCACATTCATTCGATGCGACGTTTCTTATGGGATTTAATAAGCGATAACATTTTGACCCCAAACCGAGATGATTCTGGGATGTTTGTGTTTTTTTGGTAATAACTCTGGAAGGAAACGTCGCAGACCCATCAAGGTGGTACTCCTACTGCTCGCCTCGTCGAGAGGAATCCAAATATATGAATGGTTAAGCTATCGGATATGAAATGGACGAACGACCAATAAAACAACATGTATTATGGGATTGAATGCTTTTTGCTATTCACAAAATAAAACAAAAGCAGTCATGCAAATATCTGAATTTTCACAGCACAGCAAAATCAGTTGCACCATTCAATTCCGCTCGTCCAGACGGGGAGAATTCAATCACATTCATTCGATGCGACGTTTCTTATGGGATTTAATGAGCGACAACATTTTGACCCCAAACCGAGAGGATTCTGGGATGTTTGTGGTTTTTTGGTAATAACTCTGGAAGGAAACGTCGAAGACCCATCAAGGTGGTACTCGTACTGCTCGCCTCGTCGAGAGGAATCCAATCATATGAATGGTTAAGCTATGGGATATGAAATGGACGAGCGACCAATAAAACAACATGTATTATGAGGTTGAATGCGTTTTGCTATTCACAAAATAAAACAAAAGCAGTCATGCAAATATCTGAATTTTCACAGCACAGCAAAATCAGTTGCACCATTCAATTCCGCTCGTCCAGACGGGGAGAATTCAATCACAATCATTCGATGCGACGTTTCTTATGGGATTTAATGAGCGACAACATTTTGACCCCAAACCGAGAGGATTCTGGGATGTTTGTGGTTTTTTGGTAATAACTCTGGAAGGAAATGTCGAAGACCCATCAAGGTGGTACTCGTACTGCTCGCCTCGTCGAGAGGAATCCAATCATATGAATGGTTAAGCTATGGGATATGAAATGGACGAGCGACCAATAAAACAACATGTATTATGAGGTTGAATGCGTTTTGCTATTCACAAAATAAAACAACAGCAGTCATGCAAATATCTGAATTTTCACAGCACAGCAAAATCAGTTGCACCATTCAATTCCGCTCGTCCAGACGGGGAGAATTCAATCACATTCATTCGATGCGACGTTTCTTATGGGATTTAATAAGCGATAACATTTTGACCCCAAACCGAGAGGATTCTGGGATATTTGTGTTTTTTTGGTAATAACTCTGGAAGGAAACGTCCCAGACCCATCAAGGTGGTACTCGTACTGCTCGGCTCGTCAAGAGGAATGCAAATATGTGAATGGTTAAGCTATGGGATATGAAATGGACGAGCGACCAAGAAAACAGCATGTATCATGGGGTTGAATGCTTTTTGCTATTCACAAAATAAAACAACAGCAGTCATGCAAATATATGAATTTTCACAGCACAGCAAAATCAGTTGCACCATTCAATTCCGCTCGTCCAGACGGGGAGAATTCAATCACATTCATTTGATGCGACGTTTCTTATGGGATTTAATGAGCGACAACATTTTGACCCCAAACCGAGAGGATTCTGGGATGTTTGTGCTTTTTTGGTAATAACTCTGGAAGGAAACGTCGCAGACCCATCAAGGTGGTACTCGTACTGCTCGCCTCGTCGAGAGGAATCCAAACAAATGAATGGTTAAGCTATGGGATATGAAATGGACGAGCGACCAATAAAACAACATGTATTATGGGGTTGAATGCGTTTTGCTATTCACAAAATAAAACAACAGCAGTCATGCAAATATCTGAATTTTCACAGCACAGCAAAATCAGTTGCACCATTCAATTCCGCTCGTCCAGACGGAGAGAATTCAATCACATTCATTCGATGCGACGTTTCTTATGGGATTTAATAAGCGATAACATTTTGACCCCAAACCGAGAGGATTCTGGGATGTTTGTGTTTTTTTGGTAATTACTCTGGAAGGAAACGTCGCAGACCCATCAAGGTGGTACTCGTACTGCTCGCCTCGTCGAGAGGAATCCAAATATGTGAATGGTTAAGCTATGGGATATGTAATGGACGAGCGACCAATAAAACAGCATGTATTATGGGGTTGAATGCTTTTGCTATTCACAAAATAAAACTACAGCAGTCATGCAAATATCTGAATTTTCACAGCACAGCAAAATCAGTTGCACCATTCAATTCCGCTCGTCCAGACGGGGAGAATTCAATCACATTCATTCGATGCGACGTTTCTTATGGGATTTAATGAGCGACAACATTTTGACCCCAAACCGAGAGGATTCTGGGATGTTTGTGGTTTTTTGGTAATAACTCTGGAAGGAAACGTCGAAGACCCATCAAGGTGATACTCCTACTGCTCGCCTCGTCGAGAGGAATCCAATCATATGAATGGTTAAGCTATGGGATATGAAATGGACGAGCGACCAATAAAACAACATGTATTATGAGGTTGAATGCGTTTTGCTATTCACAAAATAAAACAAAAGCAGTCATGCAAATATCTGAATTTTCACAGCACAGCAAAATCAGTTGCACCATTCAATTCCGCTCGTCCAGACGGGGAGAATTCAATCACAATCATTCGATGCGACGTTTCTTATGGGATTTAATGAGCGACAACATTTTGACCCCAAACCGAGAGGATTCTGGGATGTTTGTGGTTTTTTGGTAATAACTCTGGAAGGAAACGTCGAAGACCCATCAAGGTGGTACTCGTACTGCTCGCCTCGTCGAGAGGAATCCAATCATATGAATGGTTAAGCTATGGGATATGAAATGGACGAGCGACCAATAAAACAACATGTATTATGAGGTTGAATGCGTTTTGCTATTCACAAAATAAAACAACAGCAGTCATGCAAATATCTGAATTTTCACAGCACAGCAAAATCAGTTGCACCATTCAATTCCGCTCGTCCAGACGGGGAGAATTCAATCACATTCATTCGATGCGACGTTTCTTATGGGATTTAATAAGCGATAACATTTTGACCCCAAACCGAGAGGATTCTGGGATATTTGTGTTTTTTTGGTAATAACTCTGGAAGGAAACGTCCCAGACCCATCAAGGTGGTACTCGTACTGCTCGGCTCGTCAAGAGGAATGCAAATATGTGAATGGTTAAGCTATGGGATATGAAATGGACGAGCGACCAATAAAACAGCATGTATCATGGGGTTGAATGCTTTTTGCTATTCACAAAATAAAACAACAGCAGTCATGCAAATATATGAATTTTCACAGCACAGCAAAATCAGTTGCACCATTCAATTCCGCTCGTCCAGACGGGGAGAATTCAATCACATTCATTTGATGCGACGTTTCTTATGGGATTTAATGAGCGACAACATTTTGACCCCAAACCGAGAGGATTCTGGGATGTTTGTGCTTTTTTGGTAATAACTCTGGAAGGAAACGTCGCAGACCCATCAAGGTGGTACTCGTACTGCTCGCCTCGTCGAGAGGAATCCAAACAAATGAATGGTTAAGCTATGGGATATGAAATGGACGAGCGACCAATAAAACAACATGTATTATGGGGTTGAATGCGTTTTGCTATTCACAAAATAAAACAACAGCAGTCATGCAAATATCTGAATTTTCACAGCACAGCAAAATCAGTTGCACCATTCAATTCCGCTCGTCCAGACGGGGAGAATTCAATCACATTCATTCGATGCGACGTTTCTTATGGGATTTAATAAGCGATAACATTTTGACCCCAAACCGAGAGGATTCTGGGATGTTTGTGTTTTTTTGGTAATTACTCTGGAAGGAAACGTCGCAGACCCATCAAGGTGGTACTCGTACTGCTCGCCTCGTCGAGAGGAATCCAAATATGTGAATGGTTAAGCTATGGGATATGTAATGGACGAGCGACCAATAAAACAGCATGTATTATGGGGTTGAATGCTTTTGCTATTCACAAAATAAAACTACAGCAGTCATGCAAATATCTGAATTTTCACAGCACAGCAAAATCAGTTGCACCATTCAATTCCGCTCGTCCAGACGGGGAGAATTCAATCACATTCATTCGATGCGACGTTTCTTATGGGATTTAATGAGCGACAACATTTTGACCCCAAACCGAGAGGATTCTGGGATGTTTGTGGTTTTTTGGTAATAACTCTGGAAGGAAACGTCGAAGACCCATCAAGGTGATACTCCTACTGCTCGCCTCGTCGAGAGGAATCCAAACATATGAATGGTTAAGCTATGGGATATGAAATGGACGAGCGACCAATAAAACAACATGTATTATGGGGTTGAATGCGTTTTGCTATTCACAAAATAAAACAACAGCAGTCATGCAAATATCTGAATTTTCACAGCACAGCAAAATCAGTTGCACCATTCAATTCCGCTCGTCCAGACGGGGAGAATTCAATCACATTCATTCGATGCGACGTTTCTTATGGGATTTAATAAGCGATAACATTTTGACTCCAAACCTAGAGGATTCTGGGATGTTTGTGTTTTTTTGGTAATAACTCTGGAAGGAAACGTCGCAGACCCATCAAGGTGGTACTCGTACTGCTCGCCTCGTCGAGAGGAATCCAAATATGTGAATGGTTAAGCTATGGGATATGTAATGGACGAGCGACCAATAAAACAGCATGTATTATGGGGTTGAATGCTTTTTGCTATTCACAAAATAAAACAACAGCAGTCATGCAAATATCTGAATTTTCACAGAACAGCAAAATCAGTTGCACCATTCAATTCCGCTCGTCCAGACGGGGAGAATTCAATCACATTCATTCGATTCGACGTTTCTTATGGGATTTAATAAGCGATAACATTTTGACCCCAAACCGAGAGGATTCTGGGATGTTTGTGTTTTTTTGGTAATAACTCTGGAAGGAAACGTCGCAGACCCATCAAGGTGGTACTCGTACTGCTCGCCTCGTCGAGAGGAATCCAAATATGTGAATGGTTAAACTATGGGATATGTAATGGACGAGCGACCAATAAAACAGCATGTATTATGGGGTTGAATGCTTTTTGCTATTCACAAAATAAAACAACAGCAGTCATGCAAATATCTGAATTTTCACAGCACAGCAAAATCAGTTGCACCATTCAATTCCGCTCGTCCAGACGGGGAGAATTCAATCACATTCATTTTATGCGACGTTTCTTATGGGATTTAATGAGCGACAACATTTTGACCCCAAACCGAGAGGATTCTGGGATGTTTGTGCTTTTTTGGTAATAACTCTGGAAGGAAACGTCGCAGACCCATCAAGGTGGTACTCGTACTGCTCGCCTCGTCGAGAGGAATCCAAATATATGAATGGTTAAGCTATGGGATATGAAATGGACGAGCGACCAATAAAACAACATGTATTATGGGGTTGAATGCGTTTTGCTATTCACAAAACAAAACAACAGCAGTCATGCAAATATCTGAATTTTCACAGCACAGCAAAATCAGTTGCACCATTCAATTCCGCTCGTCCAGACGGGGAGAATTCAATCACATTCATTCGATGCGACGTTTCTTATGGGATTTAATGAGCGACAACATTTTGACCCCAAACCGAGAGGATTCTGGGATGTTTGTGGTTTTTTGGTAATAACTCTGGAAGTAAACGTCGCAGACCCATCAAGGTGGTACTCGTACTGCTCGCCTCGTCAAGAGGAATCCAAATATATGAATGGTTAAGCTATGGGATATGAAATGGACGAACGACCAATAAAACAACATGTATTATGGGGTTGAATGCTTTTTGCTATTCACAAAATAAAACAACAGCAGTCATGCAAATATCTGAATTTTCACAGCACAGCAAAATCAGTTGCACCATTCAATTCCGCTCGTCCAGACGGGGACAATTCAATCACATTCATTCGATGCGACGTTTCTTATGGGATTTAATAAGCGATAACATTTTGACCCCAAACCGAGAGGATTCTGGGATGTTTGTGTTTTTTTGGTAATTACTCTGGAAGGAAACGTCGCAGACCCATCAAGGTGGTACTCGTACTGCTCGCCTCGTCGAGAGGAATCCAAATATGTGAATGGTTAAGCTATGGGATATGAAATGGACGAGCGACCAATAAAACAGCATGTATTATGGGGTTGAATGCTTTTGCTATTCACAAAATAAAACTACAGCAGTCATGCAAATATCTGAATTTTCACAGCACAGCAAAATCAGTTGCACCATTCAATTCCGCTCGTCCAGACGGGGAGAATTCAATCACATTCATTCGATGCGACGTTTCTTATGGGATTTAATGAGCGACAACATTTTGACCCCAAACCGAGAGGATTCTGGGATGTTTGTGGTTTTTTGGTAATAACTCTGGAAGGAAACGTCGAAGACCCATCAAGGTGATACTCCTACTGCTCGCCTCGTCGAGAGGAATCCAAACATATGAATGGTTAAGCTATGGGATATGAAATGGACGAGCGACCAATAAAACAACATGTATTATGGGGTTGAATGCGTTTTGCTATTCACAAAATAAAACAACAGCAGTCATGCAAATATCTGAATTTTCACAGCACAGCAAAATCAGTTGCACCATTCAATTCCGCTCGTCCAGACGGGGAGAATTCAATCACATTCATTCGATGCGACGTTTCTTATGGGATTTAATAAGCGATAACATTTTGACTCCAAACCTAGAGGATTCTGGGATGTTTGTGTTTTTTTGGTAATAACTCTGGAAGGAAACGTCGCAGACCCATCAAGGTGGTACTCGTACTGCTCGCCTCGTCGAGAGGAATCCAAATATGTGAATGGTTAAGCTATGGGATATGTAATGGACGAGCGACCAATAAAACAGCATGTATTATGGGGTTGAATGCTTTTTGCTATTCACAAAATAAAACAACAGCAGTCATGCAAATATCTGAATTTTCACAGAACAGCAAAATCAGTTGCACCATTCAATTCCGCTCGTCCAGACGGGGAGAATTCAATCACATTCATTCGATTCGACGTTTCTTATGGGATTTAATAAGCGATAACATTTTGACCCCAAACCGAGAGGATTCTGGGATGTTTGTGTTTTTTTGGTAATAACTCTGGAAGGAAACGTCGCAGACCCATCAAGGTGGTACTCGTACTGCTCGCCTCGTCGAGAGGAATCCAAATATGTGAATGGTTAAACTATGGGATATGTAATGGACGAGCGACCAATAAAACAGCATGTATTATGGGGTTGAATGCTTTTTGCTATTCACAAAATAAAACAACAGCAGTCATGCAAATATCTGAATTTTCACAGCACAGCAAAATCAGTTGCACCATTCAATTCCGCTCGTCCAGACGGGGAGAATTCAATCACATTCATTTTATGCGACGTTTCTTATGGGATTTAATGAGCGACAACATTTTGACCCCAAACCGAGAGGATTCTGGGATGTTTGTGCTTTTTTGGTAATAACTCTGGAAGGAAACGTCGCAGACCCATCAAGGTGGTACTCGTACTGCTCGCCTCGTCGAGAGGAATCCAAATATATGAATGGTTAAGCTATGGGATATGAAATGGACGAGCGACCAATAAAACAACATGTATTATGGGGTTGAATGCGTTTTGCTATTCACAAAACAAAACAACAGCAGTCATGCAAATATCTGAATTTTCACAGCACAGCAAAATCAGTTGCACCATTCAATTCCGCTCGTCCAGACGGGGAGAATTCAATCACATTCATTCGATGCGACGTTTCTTATGGGATTTAATGAGCGACAACATTTTGACCCCAAACCGAGAGGATTCTGGGATGTTTGTGGTTTTTTGGTAATAACTCTGGAAGTAAACGTCGCTGACCCATCAAGGTGGTACTCGTACTGCTCGCCTCGTCGAGAGGAATCCAAATATGTGAATGGTTAAGCTATGAGATATGAAATGGACGAGCGACCAATAAAACAGCATGTATTATGGGGTTGAATGCTTTTTGCTATTCACAAAATAAAACAACAGCAGTCATGCAAATATATGAATTTTCACAGCACAGCAAAATCAGTTGCACCATTCAATTCCGCTCGTCCAGACGGGGAGAATTCAATTACATTCATTTGATGCGACGTTTCTTATGGGATTTAATGAGCGACAACATTTTGACCCCAAACCGAGAGGATTCTGGGATGTTTGTGGTTTTTTGGTAATAACTCTGGAAGGAAACGTCGCAGACCCATCAAGGTGGTACTCGTACTGCTCGCCTCGTCGAGAGGAATCCAAATATATGAATGGTTAAGCTATGGGTTATGAAATGGACGAACGACCAATAAAACAACATGTATTATGGGGTTGAATGCTTTTTGCTATTCACAAAATAAAACAAAAGCAGTCATGCAAATATCTGAATTTTCACAGCACAGCAAAATCAGTTGCACCATTCAATTCCGCTCGTCCAGACGGGGAGAATTCAATCACATTCATTTTATGCGACGTTTCTTATGGGATTTAATGAGCGACAACATTTTGACCCCAAACCGAGAGGATTCTGGGATGTTTGTGCTTTTTTGGTAATAACTCTGGAAGGAAACGTCGCAGACCCATCAAGGTGGTACTCGTACTGCTCGCCTCGTCGAGAGGAATCCAAATATATGAATGGTTAAGCTATGGGATATGAAATGGACGAGCGACCAATAAAACAACATGTATTATGGGGTTGAATGCGTTTTGCTATTCACAAAACAAAACAACAGCAGTCCAGCAAATATCTGAATTTTCACAGCACAGCAAAATCAGTTGCACCATTCAATTCCGCTCGTCCAGACGGGGAGAATTCAATCACATTCATTCGATGCGACGTTTCTTATGGGATTTAATGAGCGACAACATTTTGACCCCAAACCGAGAGGATTCTGGGATGTTTGTGGTTTTTTGGTAATAACTCTGGAAGTAAACGTCGCTGACCCATCAAGGTGGTACTCGTACTGCTCGCCTCGTCGAGAGGAATCCAAATATGTGAATGGTTAAGCTATGGGATATGAAATGGACGAGCGACCAATAAAACAGCATGTATTATGGGGTTGAATGCTTTTTGCTATTCACAAAATAAAACAACAGCAGTCATGCAAATATATGAATTTTCACAGCACAGCAAAATCAGTTGCACCATTCAATTCCGCTCGTCCAGACGGGGATAATTCAATTACATTCATTTGATGCGACGTTTCTTATGGGATTTAATGAGCGACAACATTTTGACCCCAAACCGAGAGGATTCTGGGATGTTTGTGGTTTTTTGGTAATAACTCTGGAAGGAAACGTCGCAGACCCATCAAGGTGGTACTCGTACTGCTCGCCTCGTCGAGAGGAATCCAAATATATGAATGGTTAAGCTATGGGATATGAAATGGACGAAAGACCAATAAAACAACATGTATTATGGGGTTGAATGCTTTTTGCTATTCACAAAATAAAACAAAAGCAGTCATGCAAATATCTGAATTTTCACAGCACAGCAAAATCAGTAGCACCATTCAATTCCGCTCGTCCAGACGGGGAGAATTCAATCACGTTCATTCGATGCGACGTTTCTTATGGGATTTAATGAGCGACAACATTTTGACCCCAAACCGAGAGGATTCTGGGATGTTTGTGTTTTTTTGGTAATAACTCTGGAAGGAAACGTCGCAGACCCATCAAGGTGGTACTCGTACTGCTCGCCTCGTCAAGAGGAATCCAAATATATGAATGGTTAAGCTATGGGATATGAAATGGACGAACGACCAATAAAACAACATGTATTATGGGGTTGAATGCTTTTTGCTATTCACAAAATAAAACAACAGCAGTCATGCAAATATCTGAATTTTCACAGCACAGCAAAATCAGTTGCACCATTCAATTCCGCTCGTCCAGACGGGGAGAATTCAATCACATTCATTCGATGCGACGTTTCTTATGGGATTTAATAAGCGATAACATTTTGACCCCAAACCGAGAGGATTCTGGGATGTTTGTGTTTTTTTGGTAATTACTCTGGAAGGAAACGTCGCAGACCCATCAAGGTGGTACTCGTACTGCTCGCCTCGTCGAGAGGAATCCAAATATGTGAATGGTTAAGCTATGGGATATGTAATGGACGAGCGACCAATAAAACAGCATGTATTATGGGGTTGAATGCTTTTGCTATTCACAAAATAAAACTACAGCAGTCATGCAAATATCTGAATTTTCACAGCACAGCAAAATCAGTTGCACCATTCAATTCCGCTCGTCCAGACGGGGAGAATTCAATCACATTCATTCGATGCGACGTTTCTTATGGGATTTAATGAGCGACAACATTTTGACCCCAAACCGAGAGGATTCTGGGATGTTTGTGGTTTTTTGGTAATAACTCTGGAAGGAAACGTCGAAGACCCATCAAGGTGATACTCCTACTGCTCGCCTCGTCGAGAGGAATCCAAACATATGAATGGTTAAGCTATGGGATATGAAATGGACGAGCGACCAATAAAACAACATGTATTATGGGGTTGAATGCGTTTTGCTATTCACAAAATAAAACAACAGCAGTCATGCAAATATCTGAATTTTCACAGCACAGCAAAATCAGTTGCACCATTCAATTCCGCTCGTCCAGACGGGGAGAATTCAATCACATTCATTCGATGCGACGTTTCTTATGGGATTTAATAAGCGATAACATTTTGACTCCAAACCTAGAGGATTCTGGGATGTTTGTGTTTTTTTGGTAATAACTCTGGAAGGAAACGTCGCAGACCCATCAAGGTGGTACTCGTACTGCTCGCCTCGTCGAGAGGAATCCAAATATGTGAATGGTTAAGCTATGGGATATGAAATGGACGAACGACCAATAAAACAACATGTATTATGGGGTTGAATGCTTTTTGCTATTCACAAAATAAAACAACAGCAGTCATGCAAATATCTGAATTTTCACAGCACAGCAAAATCAGTTGCACCATTCAATTCCGCTCTTCCAGACGGGGAGAATTCAATCACATTCATTCGATGCGACGTTTCTTATGGGATTTAATAAGCGATAACATTTTGACCCCAAACCGAGAGGATTCTGGGATGTTTGTGTTTTTTTGGTAATTACTCTGGAAGGAAACGTCGCAGACCCATCAAGGTGGTACTCGTACTGCTCGCCTCGTCGAGAGGAATCCAAATATGTGAATGGTTAAGCTATGGGATATGTAATGGACGAGCGACCAATAAAACAGCATGTATTATGGGGTTGAATGCTTTTGCTATTCACAAAATAAAACTACAGCAGTCATGCAAATATCTGAATTTTCACAGCACAGCAAAATCAGTTGCACCATTCAATTCCGCTCGTCCAGACGGGGAGAATTCAATCACATTCATTCGATGCGACGTTTCTTATGGGATTTAATGAGCGACAACATTTTGACCCCAAACCGAGAGGATTCTGGGATGTTTGTGGTTTTTTGGTAATAACTCTGGAAGGAAACGTCGAAGACCCATCAAGGTGATACTCCTACTGCTCGCCTCGTCGAGAGGAATCCAAACATATGAATGGTTAAGCTATGGGATATGAAATGGACGAGCGACCAATAAAACAACATGTATTATGGGGTTGAATGCGTTTTGCTATTCACAAAATAAAACAACAGCAGTCATGCAAATATCTGAATTTTCACAGCACAGCAAAATCAGTTGCACCATTCAATTCCGCTCGTCCAGACGGGGAGAATTCAATCACATTCATTCGATGCGACGTTTCTTATGGGATTTAATAAGCGATAACATTTTGACTCCAAACCTAGAGGATTCTGGGATGTTTGTGTTTTTTTGGTAATAACTCTGGAAGGAAACGTCGCAGACCCATCAAGGTGGTACTCGTACTGCTCGCCTCGTCGAGAGGAATCCAAATATGTGAATGGTTAAGCTATGGGATATGTAATGGACGAGCGACCAATAAAACAGCATGTATTATGGGGTTGAATGCTTTTTGCTATTCACAAAATAAAACAACAGCAGTCATGCAAATATCTGAATTTTCACAGCACAGCAAAATCAGTTGCACCATTCAATTCCGCTCGTCCAGACAGGGAGAATTCAATCACATTCATTCGATGCGACGTTTCTTATGGGATTTAATGAGCGACAACATTTTGACCCCAAACCGAGAGGATTCTGGGATGTTTGTGGTTTTTTGGTAATAACTCTGGAAGGAAACGTCGCAGACCCATCAAAGTGGTACTCGTACTGCTCGCCTCGTCGAGAGGAATCCAGATATATGAATGGTTAAGCTATGGGTTATGAAATGGACGAACGACCAATAAAACAACATGTATTATGGGGTTGAATGCTTTTTGCTATTCACAAAATAAAACAAAAGCAGTCATGCAAATATCTGAATTTTCACAGCACAGCAAAATCAGTTGCACCATTCAATTCCGCTAGTCCAGACGGGGAGAATTCAATCACATTCATTTTATGCGACGTTTCTTATGGGATTTAATGAGCGACAACATTTTGACCCCAAACCGAGAGGATTCTGGGATGTTTGTGCTTTTTTGGTAATAACTCTGGAAGGAAACGTCGCAGACCCATCAAGGTGGTACTCGTACTGCTCGCCTCGTCGAGAGGAATCCAAATATGTGAATGGTTAAACTATGGGATATGTAATGGACGAGCGACCAATAAAACAGCATGTATTATGGGGTTGAATGCTTTTTGCTATTCACAAAATAAAACAACAGCAGTCATGCAAATATCTGAATTTTCACAGCACAGCAAAATCAGTTGCACCATTCAATTCCGCTCGTCCAGACGGGGAGAATTCAATCACATTCATTTGATGCGACGTTTCTTATGGGATTAAATGAGCGACAACATTTTGACCCCAAACCGAGAGGATTCTGGGATGTTTGTGGTTTTTTGGTAATAACTCTGGAAGGAAACGTCGCAGACCCATCAAGGTGGTACTCGTACTGCTCGCCTCGTCGAGAGGAATCCAGATATATGAATGGTTAAGCTATGGGTTATGAAATGGACGAACGACCAATAAAACAACATGTATTATGGGGTTGAATGCTTTTTGCTATTCACAAAATAAAACAAAAGCAGTCATGCAAATATCTGAATTTTCACAGCACAGCAAAATCAGTTGCACCATTCAATTCCGCTAGTCCAGACGGGGAGAATTCAATCACATTCATTTTATGCGACGTTTCTTATGGGATTTAATGAGCGACAACATTTTGACCCCAAACCGAGAGGATTCTGGGATGTTTGTGCTTTTTTGGTAATAACTCTGGAAGGAAACGTCGCAGACCCATCAAGGTGGTACTCGTACTGCTCGCCTCGTCGAGAGGAATCCAAATATATGAATGGTTAAGCTATGGGATATGAAATGGACGAGCGACCAATAAAACAACATGTATTATGGGGTTGAATGCGTTTTGCTATTCACAAAACAAAACAACAGCAGTCATGCAAATATCTGAATTTTCACAGCACAGCAAAATCAGTTGCACCATTCAATTCCGCTCGTCCAGACGGGGAGAATTCAATCACATTCATTCGATGCGACGTTTCTTATGGGATTTAATGAGCGACAACATTTTGACCCCAAACCGAGAGGATTCTGGGATGTTTGTGGTTTTTTGGTAATAACTCTGGAAGTAAACGTCGCTGACCCATCAAGGTGGTACTCGTACTGCTCGCCTCGTCGAGAGGAATCCACATATGTGAATGGTTAAGCTATGGGATATGAAATGGACGAGCGACCAATAAAACAGCATGTATTATCGGGTTGAATGCTTTTTGCTATTCACAAAATAAAACAACAGCAGTCATGCAAATATATGAATTTTCACAGCACAGCAAAATCAGTTGCACCATTCAATTCCGCTCGTCCAGACGGGGAGAATTCAATTACATTCATTTGATGCGACGTTTCTTATGGGATTTAATGAGCGACAACATTTTGACCACAAACCGAGAGGATTCTGGGATGTTTGTGGTTTTTTGGTAATAACTCTGGAAGGAAACGTCGCAGACCCATCAAGGTGGTACTCGTACTACTCGCCTCGTCGAGAGGAATCCAAATATATGAATGGTTAAGCTATGGGATATGAAATGGACGAAAGACCAATAAAACAACATGTATTATGGGGTTGAATGCTTTTTGCTATTCACAAAATAAAACAAAAGCAGTCATGCAAATATCTGAATTTTCACAGCACAGCAAAATCAGTTGCACCATTCAATTCCGCTCGTCCAGACGGGGACAATTCAATCACATTCATTCGATTCGATGTTTCTTATGGGATTTAATAAGCGATAACATTTTGACCCCAAACCGAGAGAATTCTGGGATGTTTGTGTTTTTTTGGTAATAACTCTGGAAGGAAACGTCGCAGACCCATCTAGGTGGTACTCGTACTGCTCGCCTCGTCGAGAGGAATCCAAATACGTGAATGGTTAAGCTATGGGATATGAAATGGACGAGCGACCAATAAAACAACATGTATTATGGGGTTGAATGCGTTTTGCTATTCACAAAACAAAACAACAGCAGTCATGCAAATATCTGAATTTTCACAGCACAGCAAAATCAGTTGCACCATTCAATTCCGCTCGTCCAGACGGGGAGAATTCAATCACATTCATTCGATGCGACGTTTCTTATGGGATTTAATGAGCGACAACATTTTGACCCCAAACCGAGAGGATTCTGGGATGTTTGTGGTTTTTTGGTAATAACTCTGGAAGTAAACGTCGCTGACCCATCAAGGTGGTACTCGTACTGCTCGCCTCGTCGAGAGGAATCCAAATATATGAATGGTTAAGCTATGGGATATGAAATGGACGAACGACCAATAAAACAGCATGTATTATGGGGTTGAATGCTTTTTGCTATTCACAAAATAAAACAACAGCAGTCATGCAAATATATGTATTTTCACAGCACAGCAAAATCAGTTGCACCATTCAATTCCGCTCGTCCAGACGGGGAGAATTCAATCACGTTCATTCGATGCGACGTTTCTTATGGGATTTAATGAGCGACAACATTTTGACCCCAAACCGAGAGGATTCTGGGATGTTTGTGTTTTTTTGGTAATAACTCTGGAAGGAAACGTCGCAGACCCATCAAGGTGGTACTCGTACTGCTCGCCTCGTCAAGAGGAATCCAAATATATGAATGGTTAAGCTATGGGATATGAAATGGACGAACGACCAATAAAACAACATGTATTATGGGGTTGAATGCTTTTTGCTATTCACAAAATAAAACAACAGCAGTCATGCAAATATCTGAATTTTCACAGCACAGCAAAATCAGTTGCACCATTCAATTCCGCTCGTCCAGACGGGGACAATTCAATCACATTCATTCGATTCGACGTTTCTTATGGGATTTAATAAGCGATAACATTTTGACCCCAAACCGAGAGGATTCTGGGATGTTTGTGTTTTTTTGGTAATAACTCTGGAAGGAAACGTCGCAGACCCATCTAGGTGGTACTCGTACTGCTCGCCTCGTCGAGAGGAATCCAAATACGTGAATGGTTAAGCTATGGGATATGAAATGGACGAGCGACCAATAAAACAACATGTATTATGGGGTTGAATGCGTTTTGCTATTCACAAAACAAAACAACAGCAGTCATGCAAATATCTGAATTTTCACAGCACAGCAAAATCAGTTGCACCATTCAATTCCGCTCGTCCAGACGGGGAGAATTCAATCACATTCATTCGATGCGACGTTTCTTATGGGATTTAATGAGCGACAACATTTTGACCCCAAACCGAGAGGATTCTGGGATGTTTGTGGTTTTTTGGTAATAACTCTGGAAGTAAACGTCGCTGACCCATCAAGGTGGTACTCGTACTGCTCGCCTCGTCGAGAGGAATCCAAATATATGAATGGTTAAGCTATGGGATATGAAATGGACGAACGACCAATAAAACAGCATGTATTATGGGGTTGAATGCTTTTTGCTATTCACAAAATAAAACAACAGCAGTCATGCAAATATATGTATTTTCACAGCACAGCAAAATCAGTTGCACCATTCAATTCCGCTCGTCCAGACGGGGAGAATTCAATCACGTTCATTCGATGCGACGTTTCTTATGGGATTTAATGAGCGACAACATTTTGACCCCAAACCGAGAGGATTCTGGGATGTTTGTGTTTTTTTGGTAATAACTCTGGAAGGAAACGTCGCAGACCCATCAAGGTGGTACTCGTACTGCTCGCCTCGTCAAGAGGAATCCAAATATATGAATGGTTAAGCTATGGGATATGAAATGGACGAACGACCAATAAAACAACATGTATTATGGGGTTGAATGCTTTTTGCTATTCACAAAATAAAACAACAGCAGTCATGCAAATATCTGAATTTTCACAGCACAGCAAAATCAGTTGCACCATCCAATTCCGCTCGTCCAGACGGGGACAATTCAATCACATTCATTCGATTCGACGTTTCTTATGGGATTTAATAAGCGATAACATTTTGACCCCAAACCGAGAGGATTCTGGGAGGTTTTTTGTGTTTTTTTGGTAATAACTCTGGAAGGAAACGTCGCAGACCCATCTAGGTGGTACTCGTACTGCTCGCCTCGTCGAGAGGAATCCAAATACGTGAATGGTTAAGCTATGGGATATGAAATGGACGAGCGACCAATAAAACAACATGTATTATGGGGTTGAATGCGTTTTGCTATTCACAAAACAAAACAACAGCAGTCATGCAAATATCTGAATTTTCACAGCACAGCAAAATCAGTTGCACCATTCAATTCCGCTCGTCCAGACGGGGAGAATTCAATCACATTCATTCGATGCGACGTTTCTTATGGGATTTAATGAGCGACAACATTTTGACCCCAAACCGAGAGGATTCTGGGATGTTTGTGGTTTTTTGGTAATAACTCTGGAAGTAAACGTCGCTGACTCATCAAGGTGGTACTCGTACTGCTCGCCTCGTCGAGAGGAATCCAAATATGTGAATGGTTAAGCTATGGGATATGAAATGGACGAGCGACCAATAAAACAGCATGTATTATGGGGTTGAATGCTTTTTGCTATTCACAAAATAAAACAACAGCAGTCATGCAAATATATGAATTTTCACAGCACAGCAAAATCAGTTGCACCATTCAATTCCGCTCGTCCAGACGGGGAGAATTCAATTACATTCATTTGATGCGACGTTTCTTATGGGATTTAATGAGCGACAACATTTTGACCCCAAACCGAGAGGATTCTGGGATGTTTGTGGTTTTTTGGTAATAACTCTGGAAGGAAACGTCGCAGACCCATCAAGGTGGTACTCGTACTGCTCGCCTCGTCGAGAGGAATCCAAATATATGAATGGTTAAGCTATGGGATATGAAATGGACGAACGACCAATAAAACAACATGTATTATGGGGTTGAATGCTTTTTGCTATTCACAAAATAAAACAAAAGCAGTCATGCAAATATCTGAATTTTCACAGCACAGCAAAATCAGTTGCACCATTCAATTCCGCTCGTCCAGACGGGGAGAATTCAATCACATTCATTCGATGCGACGTTTCTTATGGGATTTAATGAGCGACAACATTTTGACCCCAAACCGAGAGGATTCTGGGATGTTTGTGTTTTTTTGGTAATAACTCTGGAAGGAAACGTCGCAGACCCATCAAGGTGGTACTCGTACTGCTCGCCTCGTCAAGAGGAATCCAAATATATGAATGGTTAAGCTATGGGATATGAAATGGACGAGCGACCAATAAAACAACATGTATTATGGGGTTGAATGCGTTTTGCTATTCACAAAACAAAACAACAGCAGTCATGCAAATATCTGAATTTTCACAGCACAGCAAAATCAGTTGCACCATTCAATTCCGCTCGTCCAGACGGGGAGAATTCAATCACATTCATTCGATGCGACGTTTCTTATGGGATTTAATGAGCGACAACATTTTGACCCCAAACCGAGAGGATTCTGGGATGTTTGTGTTTTTTTGGTAATAACTCTGGAAGGAAACGTCGCAGACCCATCAAGGTGGTACTCGTACTGCTCGCCTCGTCAAGAGGAATCCAAATATATGAATGGTTAAGCTATGGGATATGAAATGGACGAACGACCAATAAAACAACATGTATTATGGGGTTGAATGCTTTTTGCTATTCACAAAATAAAACAACAGCAGTCATGCAAATATCTGAATTTTCACAGCACAGCAAAATCAGTTGCACCATTCAATTCCGCTCGTCCAGACGGGGACAATTCAATCACATTCATTCGATTCGACGTTTCTTATGGGATTTAATAAGCGATAACATTTTGACCCCAAACCGAGAGGATTCTGGGAGGTTTTTTGTGTTTTTTTGGTAATAACTCTGGAAGGAAACGTCGCAGACCCATCTAGGTGGTACTCGTACTGCTCGCCTCGTCGAGAGGAATCCAAATACGTGAATGGTTAAGCTATGGGATATGAAATGGACGAGCGACCAATAAAACAACATGTATTATGGGGTTGAATGCGTTTTGCTATTCACAAAACAAAACAACAGCAGTCATGCAAATATCTGAATTTTCACAGCACAGCAAAATCAGTTGCACCATTCAATTCCGCTCGTCCAGACGGGGAGAATTCAATCACATTCATTCGATGCGACGTTTCTTATGGGATTTAATGAGCGACAACATTTTGACCCCAAACCGAGAGGATTCTGGGATGTTTGTGGTTTTTTGGTAATAACTCTGGAAGTAAACGTCGCTGACCCATCAAGGTGGTACTCGTACTGCTCGCCTCGTCGAGAGGAATCCAAATATGTGAATGGTTAAGCTATGGGATATGAAATGGACGAGCGACCAATAAAACAGCATGTATTATGGGGTTGAATGCTTTTTGCTATTCACAAAATAAAACAACAGCAGTCATGCAAATATATGAATTTTCACAGCACAGCAAAATCAGTTGCACCATTCAATTCCGCTCGTCCAGACGGGGAGAATTCAATTACATTCATTTGATGCGACGTTTCTTATGGGATTTAATGAGCGACAACATTTTGACCCCAAACCGAGAGGATTCTGGGATGTTTGTGGTTTTTTGGTAATAACTCTGGAAGGAAACGTCGCAGACCCATCAAGGTGGTACTCGTACTGCTCGCCTCGTCGAGAGGAATCCAAATATATGAATGGTTAAGCTATGGGATATGAAATGGACGAACGACCAATAAAACAACATGTATTATGGGGTTGAATGCTTTTTGCTATTCACAAAATAAAACAAAAGCAGTCATGCAAATATCTGAATTTTCACAGCACAGCAAAATCAGTTGCACCATTCAATTCCGCTCGTCCAGACGGGGAGAATTCAATCACATTCATTCGATGCGACGTTTCTTATGGGATTTAATGAGCGACAACATTTTGACCCCAAACCGAGAGGATTCTGGGATGTTTGTGTTTTTTTGGTAATAACTCTGGAAGGAAACGTCGCAGACCCATCAAGGTGGTACTCGTACTGCTCGCCTCGTCAAGAGGAATCCAAATATATGAATGGTTAAGCTATGGGATATGAAATGGACGAACGACCAATAAAACAACATGTATTATGGGGTTGAATGCTTTTTGCTATTCACAAAATAAAACAACAGCAGTCATGCAAATATCTGAATTTTCACAGCACAGCAAAATCAGTTGCACCATTCAATTTCGCTCGTCCAGACGGGGACAATTCAATCACATTCATTCGATTCGACGTTTCTTATGGGATTTAATAAGCGATAACATTTTGACCCCAAACCGAGAGGATTCTGGGATGTTTGTGTTTTTTTGGTAATAACTCTGGAAGGAAACGTCGCAGACCCATCAAGGTGGTACTCGTACTGCTCGCCTCGTCGAGAGGAATCCAAATATGTGAATGGTTAAGCTATGGGATATGTAATGGACGAGCGACCAATAAAACAGCATGTATTATGGGGTTGAATGCTTTTTGCTATTCACAAAATAAAACAACAGCAGTCATGCAAATATCTGAATTTTCACAGCACAGCAAAATCAGTTGCACCATTCAATTCCGCTCGTCCAGACGGGGAGAATTCAATCACATTCATTTGATGCGACGTTTCTTATGGGATTTAATGAGCGACAACATTTTGACCCCAAACCGAGAGGATTCTGGGATGTTTGTGGTTTTTTGGTAATAACTCTGGAAGGAAACGTCGAAGACCCATCAAGGTGATACTCCTACTGCTCGCCTCGTCGAGAGGAATCCAAACATATGAATGGTTAAGCTATGGGATATGAAATGGACGAGCGACCAATAAAACAACATGTATTATGGGGTTGAATGCGTTTTGCTATTCACAAAATAAAACAACAGCAGTCATGCAAATATCTGAATTTTCACAGCACAGCAAAATCAGTTGCACCATTCAATTCCGCTCGTCCAGACGGGGAGAATTCAATCACATTCATTCGATGCGACGTTTCTTATGGGATTTAATAAGCGATAACATTTTGACCCCAAACCTAGAGGATTCTGGGATGTTTGTGTTTTTTTGGTAATAACTCTGGAAGGAAACGTCGCAGACCCATCAAGGTGGTACTCGTACTGCTCGCCTCGTCGAGAGGAATCCAAATATGTGAATGGTTAAGCTATGGGATATGTAATGGACGAGCGACCAATAAAACAGCATGTATTATGGGGTTGAATGCTTTTTGCTATTCACAAAATAAAACAACAGCAGTCATGCAAATATCTGAATTTTCACAGCACAGCAAAATCAGTTGCACCATTCAATTCCGCTCGTCCAGACGGGGAGAATTCAATCACATTCATTTGATGCGACGTTTGTTATGGGATTTAATGAGCGACAACATTTTGACCCCAAACCGAGAGGATTCTGGGATGTTTGTGGTTTTTTAATAATAACTCTGGAAGGAAACGTCGCAGACCCATCAAGGTGGTACTCGTACTGCTCGCCTCGTCAAGAGGAATCCAAATATATGAATGGTTAAGCTATGGGATATGAAATGGACGAACGACCAATAAAACAACATGTATTATGGGGTTGAATGCTTTTTGCTATTCACAAAATAAAACAAAAGCAGTCATGCAAATATCTGAATTTTCACAGCACAGCAAAATCAGTTGCACCATTCAATTCCGCTCGTCCAGACGGGGAGAATTCAATCACGTTCATTCGATGCGACGTTTCTTATGGGATTTAATGAGCGACAACATTTTGACCCCAAACCGAGAGGATTCTGGGATGTTTGTGTTTTTTTGGTAATAACTCTGGAAGGAAACGTCGCAGACCCATCAAGGTGGTACTCGTACTGCTCGCCTCGTCAAGAGGAATCCAAATATATGAATGGTTAAGCTATGGGATATGAAATGGACGAACGACCAATAAAACAACATGTATTATGGGGTTGAATGCTTTTTGCTATTCACAAAATAAAACAACAGCAGTCATGCAAATATCTGAATTTTCACAGCACAGCAAAATCAGTTGCACCATTCAATTCCGCTCGTCCAGACGGGGACAATTCAATCACATTCATTCGATTCGACGTTTCTTATGGGATTTAATAAGCGATAACATTTTGACCCCAAACCGAGAGGATTCTGGGATGTTTGTGTTTTTTTGGTAATAACTCTGGAAGGAAACGTCGCAGACCCATCTAGGTGGTACTCGTACTGCTCGCCTCGTCGAGAGGAATCCAAATATGTGAATGGTTAAGCTATGGGATATGAAATGGACGAGCGACCAATAAAACAACATGTATTATGGGGTTGAATGCGTTTTGCTATTCACAAAACAAAACAACAGCAGTCATGCAAATATCTGAATTTTCACAGCACAGCAAAATCAGTTACACCATTCAATTCCGCTCGTCCAGACGGGGAGAATTCAATCACGTTCATTCGATGCGACGTTTCTTATGGGATTTAATGAGCGACAACATTTTGACCCCAAACCGAGAGGATTCTGGGATGTTTGTGTTTTTTTGGTAATAACTCTGGAAGGAAACGTCGCAGACCCATCAAGGTGGTACTCGTACTGCTCGCCTCGTCAAGAGGAATCCAAATATATGAATGGTTAAGCTATGGGATATGAAATGGACGAACGACCAATAAAACAACATGTATTATGGGGTTGAATGCTTTTTGCTATTCACAAAATAAAACAACAGCAGTCATGCAAATATCTGAATTTTCACAGCACAGCAAAATCAGTTGCACCATTCAATTCCGCTCGTCCAGACGGGGAGAATTCAATCACATTCATTCGATGCGACGTTTCTTATGAGATTTAATGAGCGACAACATTTTGACCCCAAACCAAGAGGATTCTGGGATGTTTGTGTTTTTTTGGTAATAACTCTGGAAGGAAACGTCGCAGACCCATCAAGGTGGTACTCGTACTGCTCGCCTCGTCAAGAGGAATCCAAATATATGAATGGTTAAGCTATGGGATATGAAATGGACGAACGACCAATAAAACAACATGTATTATGGGGTTGAATGCTTTTTGCTATTCACAAAATAAAACAACAGCAGTCATGCAAATATCTGAATTTTCACAGCACAGCAAAATCAGTTGCACCATTCAATTCCGCTCGTCCAGACGGGGACAATTCAATCACATTCATTCGATTCTACGTTTCTTATGGGATTTAATAAGCGATAACATTTTGACCCCAAACCGAGAGGATTCTGGGATGTTTGTGTTTTTTTGGTAATAACTCTGGAAGGAAACGTCGCAGACCCATCAAAGTGGTACTCGTACTGCTCGCCTCGTCGAGAGGAATCCAAATATGTGAATGGTTAAGCTATGGGATATGTAATGGACGAGCGACCAATAAAACAGCATGTATTATGGGGTTGAATGCTTTTTGCTATTCACAAAATAAAACAACAGCAGTCATGCAAATATCTGAATTTTCACAGCACAGCAAAATCAGTTGCACCATTCAATTCCGCTCGTCCAGACGGGGAGAATTCAATCACATTCATTTGATGCGACGTTTCTTATGGGATTTAATGAGCGACAACATTTTGACCCCAAACCGAGAGGATTCTGGGATGTTTGTGGTTTTTTGGTAATAACTCTGGAAGGAAACGTCGAAGACCCATCAAGGTGATACTCCTACTGCTCGCCTCGTCGAGAGGAATCCAAACATATGAATGGTTAAGCTATGGGATATGAAATGGACGAGCGACCAATAAAACAACATGTATTATGGGGTTGAATGCGTTTTGCTATTCACAAAATAAAACAACAGCAGTCATGCAAATATCTGAATTTTCACAGCACAGCAAAATCAGTTGCACCATTCAATTCCGCTCGTCCAGACGGGGAGAATTCAATCACATTCATTCGATGCGACGTTTCTTATGGGATTTAATAAGCGATAACATTTTGACCCCAAACCTAGATGATTCTGGGATGTTTGTGTTTTTTTGGTAATAACTCTGGAAGGAAACGTCGCAGACCCATCAAGGTGGTACTCGTACTGCTCGCCTCGTCGAGAGGAATCCAAATATGTGAATGGTTAAGCTATGGGATATGTAATGGACGAGCGACCAATAAAACAGCATGTATTATGGGGTTGAATGCTTTTTGCTATTCACAAAATAAAACAACAGCAGTCATGCAAATATCTGAATTTTCACAGCACAGCAAAATCAGTTGCACCATTCAATTCCGCTCGTCCAGACGGGGAGAATTCAATCACATTCATTTGATGCGACGTTTGTTATGGGATTTAATGAGCGACAACATTTTGACCCCAAACCGAGAGGATTCTGGGATGTTTGTGGTTTTTTAATAATAACTCTGGAAGGAAACGTCGCAGACCCATCAAGGTGGTACTCGTACTGCTCGCCTCGTCAAGAGGAATCCAAATATATGAATGGTTAAGCTATGGGATATGAAATGGACGAACGACCAATAAAACAACATGTATTATGGGGTTGAATGCTGTTTGCTATTCACAAAATAAAACAAAAGCAGTCATGCAAATATCTGAATTTTCACAGCACAGCAAAATCAGTTGCACCATTCAATTCCGCTCGTCCAGACGGGGAGAATTCAATCACGTTCATTCGATGCGACGTTTCTTATGGGATTTAATGAGCGACAACATTTTGACCCCAAACCGAGAGGATTCTGGGATGTTTGTGTTTTTTTGGTAATAACTCTGGAAGGAAACGTCGCAGACCCATCTAGGTGGTACTCGTACTGCTCGCCTCGTCGAGAGGAATCCAAATATGTGAATGGTTAAGCTATGGGATATGAAATGGACGAGCGACCAATAAAACAACATGTATTATGGGGTTGAATGCGTTTTGCTATTCACAAAACAAAACAACAGCAGTCATGCAAATATCTGAATTTTCACAGCACAGCAAAATCAGTTACACCATTCAATTCCGCTCGTCCAGACGGGGAGAATTCAATCACGTTCATTCGATGCGACGTTTCTTATGGGATTTAATGAGCGACAACATTTTGACCCCAAACCGAGAGGATTCTGGGATGTTTGTGTTTTTTTGGTAATAACTCTGGAAGGAAACGTCGCAGACCCATCAAGGTGGTACACGTACTGCTCGCCTCGTCAAGAGGAATCCACATATATGAATGGTTAAGCTATGGGATATGAAATGGACGAACGACCAATAAAACAACATGTATTATGGGGTTGAATGCTTTTTGCTATTCACAAAATAAAACAACAGCAGTCATGCAAATATCTGAATTTTCACAGCACAGCAAAATCAGTTGCACCATTCAATTCCGCTCGTCCAGACGGGGAGAATTCAATCACATTCATTCGATGCGACGTTTCTTATGGGATTTAATGAGCGACAACATTTTGACCCCAAACCAAGAGGATTCTGGGATGTTTGTGTTTTTTTGGTAATAACTCTGGAAGGAAACGTCGCAGACCCATCAAGGTGGTACTCGTACTGCTCGCCTCGTCAAGAGGAATCCAAATATATGAATGGATAAGCTATGGGATATGAAATGGACGAACGACCAATAAAACAACATGTATTATGGGGTTGAATGCTTTTTGCTATTCACAAAATAAAACAACAGCAGTCATGCAAATATCTGAATTTTCACAGCACAGCAAAATCAGTTGCACCATTCAATTCCGCTCGTCCAGACGGGGACAATTCAATCACATTCATTCGATTCGACGTTTCTTATGGGATTTAATAAGCGATAACATTTTGACCCCAAACCGAGAGGATTCTGGGATGTTTGTGTTTTTTTGGTAATAACTCTGGAAGGAAACGTCGCAGACCCATCAAGGTGGTACTCGTACTGCTCGCCTCGTCAAGAGGAATCCAAATATATGAATGGTTAAGCTATGGGATATGAAATGGACGAACGACCAATAAAACAACATGTATTATGGGGTTGAATGCTTTTTGCTATTCACAAAATAAAACAACAGCAGTCATGCAAATATCTGAATTTTCACAGCACAGCAAAATCAGTTGCACCATTCAATTCCGCTCGTCCAGACGGGGACAATTCAATCACATTCATTCGATTCGACGTTTCTTATGGGATTTAATAAGCGATAACATTTTGACCCCAAACCGAGAGGATTCTGGGATGTTTGTGTTTTTTTGGTAATAACTCTGGAAGGAAACGTCGCAGACCCATCAAAGTGGTACTCGTACTGCTCGCCTCGTCGAGAGGAATCCAAATATGTGAATGGTTAAGCTATGGGATATGTAATGGACGAGCGACCAATAAAACAGCATGTATTATGGGGTTGAATGCTTTTTGCTATTCACAAAATAAAACAACAGCAGTCATGCAAATATCTGAATTTTCACAGCACAGCAAAATCAGTTGCACCATTCAATTCCGCTCGTCCAGACGGGGAGAATTCAATCACATTCATTTGATGCGACGTTTCTTATGGGATTTAATGAGCGACAACATTTTGACCCCAAACCGAGAGGATTCTGGGATGTTTGTGGTTTTTTGGTAATAACTCTGGAAGGAAACGTCGAAGACCCATCAAGGTGATACTCCTACTGCTCGCCTCGTCGAGAGGAATCCAAACATATGAATGGTTAAGCTATGGGATATGAAATGGACGAGCGACCAATAAAACAACATGTATTATGGGGTTGAATGCGTTTTGCTATTCACAAAATAAAACAACAGCAGTCATGCAAATATCTGAATTTTCACAGCACAGCAAAATCAGTTGCACCATTCAATTCCGCTCGTCCAGACGGGGAGAATTCAATCACATTCATTCGATGCGACGTTTCTTATGGGATTTAATAAGCGATAACATTTTGACCCCAAACCTAGATGATTCTGGGATGTTTGTGTTTTTTTGGTAATAACTCTGGAAGGAAACGTCGCAGACCCATCAAGGTGGTACTCGTACTGCTCGCCTCGTCGAGAGGAATCCAAATATGTGAATGGTTAAGCTATGGGATATGTAATGGACGAGCGACCAATAAAACAGCATGTATTATGGGGTTGAATGCTTTTTGCTATTCACAAAATAAAACAACAGCAGTCATGCAAATATCTGAATTTTCACAGCACAGCAAAATCAGTTGCACCATTCAATTCCGCTCGTCCAGACGGGGAGAATTCAATCACATTCATTTGATGCGACGTTTGTTATGGGATTTAATGAGCGACAACATTTTGACCCCAAACCGAGAGGATTCTGGGATGTTTGTGGTTTTTTAATAATAACTCTGGAAGGAAACGTCGCAGACCCATCAAGGTGGTACTCGTACTGCTCGCCTCGTCAAGAGGAATCCAAATATATGAATGGTTAAGCTATGGGATATGAAATGGACGAACGACCAATAAAACAACATGTATTATGGGGTTGAATGCTTTTTGCTATTCACAAAATAAAACAAAAGCAGTCATGCAAATATCTGAATTTTCACAGCACAGCAAAATCAGTTGCACCATTCAATTCCGCTCGTCCAGACGGGGAGAATTCAATCACGTTCATTCGATGCGACGTTTCTTATGGGATTTAATGAGCGACAACATTTTGACCCCAAACCGAGAGGATTCTGGGATGTTTGTGTTTTTTTGGTAATAACTCTGGAAGGAAACGTCGCAGACCCATCAAGGTGGTACTCGTACTGCTCGCCTCGTCGAGAGAAATCCAAATATGTGAATGGTTAAGCTATGGGATATGTAATGGACGAGCGACCAATAAAACAGCATGTATTATGGGGTTGAATGCTTTTTGCTATTCACAAAATAAAACAACAGCAGTCATGCAAATATCTGAATTTTCACAGCACAGCAAAATCAGTTGCACCATTCAATTCCGCTCGTCCAGACGGGGACAATTCAATCACATTCATTCGATTCGACGTTTCTTATGGGATTTAATAAGCGATAACATTTTGACCCCAAACCGAGAGGATTCTGGGATGTTTGTGTTTTTTTGGTAATAACTCTGGAAGGAAACGTCACAGACCCATCAAGGTGGTACTCGTACTGCTCGCCTCGTCGAGAGGAATCCAAATATGTGAATGGTTAAGCTATGGGATATGTAATGGACGAGCGACCAATAAAACAGCATGTATTATGGGGTTGAATGCTTTTTGCTATTCACAAAATAAAACAACAGCAGTCATGCAAATATCTGAATTTTCACAGCACAGCAAAATCAGTTGCACCATTCAATTCCGCTCGTCCAGACGGGGACAATTCAATCACATTCATTCGATTCGACGTTTCTTATGGGATTTAATAAGCGATAACATTTTGACCCCAAACCGAGAGGATTCTGGGATGTTTGTGTTTTTTTGGTAATAACTCTGGAAGGAAACGTCGCAGACCCATCTAGGTGGTACTCGTACTGCTCGCCTCGTCGAGAGGAATCCAAATATGTGAATGGTTAAGCTATGGGATATGAAATGGACGAGCGACCAATAAAACAACATGTATTATGGGGTTGAATGCGTTTTGCTATTCACAAAACAAAACAACAGCAGTCATGCAAATATCTGAATTTTCACAGCACAGCAAAATCAGTTGCACCATTCAATTCCGCTCGTCCAGACGGGGAGAATTCAATCACGTTCATTCGATGCGACGTTTCTTATGGGATTTAATGAGCGACAACATTTTGACCCCAAACCGAGAGGATTCTGGGATGTTTGTGTTTTTTTGGTAATAACTCTGGAAGGAAACGTCGCAGACCCATCAAGGTGGTACTCGTACTGCTCGCCTCGTCAAGAGGAATCCAAATATATGAATGGTTAAGCTAATGGATATGAAATGGACGAACGACCAATAAAACAACATGTATTATGGGGTTGAATGCTTTTTGCTATTCACAAAATAAAACAACAGCAGTCATGCAAATATCTGAATTTTCACAGCACAGCAAAATCAGTTGCACCATTCAATTCCGCTCGTCCAGACGGGGACAATTCAATCACATTCATTCGATTCGACGTTTCTTATGGGATTTAATAAGCGATAACATTTTGACCCCAAACCGAGAGGATTCTGGGATGTTTGTGTTTTTTTGGTAATAACTCTGGAAGGAAACGTCGCAGACCCATCTAGGTGGTACTCGTACTGCTCGCCTCGTCGAGAGGAATCCAAATATGTGAATGGTTAAGCTATGGGATATGAAATGGACGAGCGACCAATAAAACAACATGTATTATGGGGTTGAATGCGTTTTGCTATTCACAAAACAAAACAACAGCAGTCATGCAAATATCTGAATTTTCACAGCACAGCAAAATCAGTTGCACCATTCAATTCCGCTCGTCCAGACGGGGAGAATTCAATCACGTTCATTCGATGCGACGTTTCTTATGGAATTTAATGAGCGACAACATTTTGACCCCAAACCGAGAGGATTCTGGGATGTTTGTGTTTTTTTGGTAATAACTCTGGAAGGAAACGTCACAGACCCATCAAGGTGGTACTCGTACTGCTCGCCTCGTCAAGAGGAATCCAAATATATGAATGGTTAAGCTATGGGATATGAAATGGACGAACGACCAATAAAACAACATGTATTATGGGGTTGAATGCTTTTTGCTATTCACAAAATAAAACAACAGCAGTCATGCAAATATCTGAATTTTCACAGCACAGCAAAATCAGTTGCACCATTCAATTCCGCTCGTCCAGACGGGGACAATTCAATCACATTCATTCGATTCGACGTTTCTTATGGGATTTAATAAGCGATAATATTTTGACCCCAAACCGAGAGGATTCTGGGATGTTTGTGTTTTTTTGGTAATAACTCTGGAAGGAAACGTCGCAGACCCATCTAGGTGGTACTCGTACTGCTCGCCTCGTCGAGAGGAATCCAAATATGTGAATGGTTAAGCTATGGGATATGAAATGGACGAGCGACCAATAAAACAACATGTATTATGGGGTTGAATGCGTTTTGCTATTCACAAAACAAAACAACAGCAGTCATGCAAATATCTGAATTTTCACAGCACAGCAAAATCAGTTGCACCATTCAATTCCGCTCGTCCAGACGGGGAGAATTCAATCACATTCATTCGATGCGACGTTTCTTATGGGATTTAATGAGCGACAACATTTTGACCCCAAACCGAGAGGATTCTGGGATGTTTGTGGTTTTTTGGTAATAACTCTGGAAGTAAACGTCGCTGACCCATCAAGGTGGTATTCGTACTGCTCGCTTCGTCGAGAGGAATCCAAACATGTGAATGGTTAAGCTATGGGATATGAAATGGACGAGCGACCAATAAAACAGCATGTATTATGGGGATGAATGCTTTTTGCTATTCACAAAATAAAACAACAGCAGTCATGCAAATATATGAATTTTCACAGCACAGCAAAATCAGTTGCACCATTCAATTCCGCTCGTCCAGACGGGGAGAATTCAATTACATTCATTTGATGCGACGTTTCTTATGGGATTTAATGAGCGACAACATTTTGACCCCAAACCGAGAGGATTCTGGGATGTTTGTGGTTTTTTGGTAATAACTCTGGAAGGAAACGTCGCAGACCCATCAAGGTGGTACTCGTACTGCTCGCCTCGTCGAGAGGAATCCAAATATATGAATGGTTAAGCTATGGGATATGAAATGGACGAACGACCAATAAAACAACATGTATTATGGGGTTGAATGCTTTTTGCTATTCACAAAATAAAACAAAAGCAGTCATGCAAATATCTGAATTTTCACAGCACAGCAAAATCAGTTGCACCATTCAATTCCGCTCGTCCAGACGGGGAGAATTCAATCACATTCATTCGATGCGACGTTTCTTATGGGATTTAATGAGCGACAACATTTTGACCCCAAACCGAGAGGATTCTGGGATGTTTGTGTTTTTTTGGTAATAACTCTGGAAGGAAACGTCACAGACCCATCAAGGTGGTACTCGTACTGCTCGCCTCGTCAAGAGGAATCCAAATATATGAATGGTTAAGCTATGGGATATGAAATGGACGAACGACCAATAAAACAACATGTATTATGGGGTTGAATGCTTTTTGCTATTCACAAAATAAAACAACAGCAGTCATGCAAATATCTGAATTTTCACAGCACAGCAAAATCAGTTGCACCATTCAATTCCGCTCGTCCAGACGGGGACAATTCAATCACATTCATTCGATTCGACGTTTCTTATGGGATTTAATAAGCGATAACATTTTGACCCCAAACCGAGAGGATTCTGGGATGTTTGTGTTTTTTTGGTAATAACTCTGGAAGGAAACGTCGCAGACCCATCAAGGTGGTACTCGTACTGCTCGCCTCGTCGAGAGGAATCCAAATATGTGAATGGTTAAGCTATGGGATATGTAATGGACGAGCGACCAATAAAACAGCATGTATTATGGGGTTGAATGCTTTTTGCTATTCACAAAATAAAACAACAGCAGTCATGCAAATATCTGAATTTTCACAGCACAGCAAAATCAGTTGCACCATTCAATTCCGCTCGTCCAGACGGGGACAATTCAATCACATTCATTCGATTCGACGTTTCTTATGGGATTTAATAAGCGATAACATTTTGACCCCAAACCGAGAGGATTCTGGGATGTTTGTGTTTTTTTGGTAATAACTCTGGAAGGAAACGTCGCAGACCCATCAAGGTGGTACTCGTACTGCTCGCCTCGTCGAGAGGAATCCAAATATGTGAATGGTTAAGCTATGGGATATGAAATGGACGAACGACCAATAAAACAACATGTATTATGGGGTTGAATGCTTTTTGCTATTCACAAAATAAAACAACAGCAGTCATGCAAATATCTGAATTTTCACAGCACAGCAAAATCAGTTGCACCATTCAATTCCGCTCGTCCAGACGGGGACAATTCAATCACATTCATTCGATTCGACGTTTCTTATGGGATTTAATAAGCGATAACATTTTGACCCCAAACCGAGAGGATTCTGGGATGTTTGTGTTTTTTTGGTAATAACTCTGGAAGGAAACGTCGCAGACCCATCTAGGTGGTACTCGTACTGCTCGCCTCGTCGAGAGGAATCCAAATATGTGAATGGTTAAGCTATGGGATATGAAATGGACGAGCGACCAATAAAACAACATGTATTATGGGGTTGAATGCGTTTTGCTATTCACAAAACAAAACAACAGCAGTCATGCAAATATCTGAATTTTCACAGCACAGCAAAATCAGTTGCACCATTCAATTCCGCTCGTCCAGACGGGGAGAATTCAATCACATTCATTCGATGCGACGTTTCTTATGGGATTTAATGAGCGACAACATTTTGACCCCAAACCGAGAGGATTCTGGGATGTTTGTGGTTTTTTGGTAATAACTCTGGAAGTAAACGTCGCTGACCCATCAAGGTGGTATTCGTACTGCTCGCCTCGTCGAGAGGAATCCAAATATGTGAATGGTTAAGCTATGGGATATGAAATGGACGAGCGACCAATAAAACAGCATGTATTATGGGGATGAATGCTTTTTGCTATTCACAAAATAAAACAACAGCAGTCATGCAAATATATGAATTTTCACAGCACAGCAAAATCAGTTGCACCATTCAATTCCGCTCGTCCAGACGGGGAGAATTCAATTACATTCATTTGATGCGACGTTTCTTATGGGATTTAATGAGCGACAACATTTTGACCCCAAACCGAGAGGATTCTGGGATGTTTGTGGTTTTTTGGTAATAACTCTGGAAGGAAACGTCGCAGACCCATCAAGGTGGTACTCGTACTGCTCGCCTCGTCGAGAGGAATCCAAATATATGAATGGTTAAGCTATGGGATATGAAATGGACGAACGACCAATAAAACAACATGTATTATGGGGTTGAATGCTTTTTGCTATTCACAAAATAAAACAAAAGCAGTCATGCAAATATCTGAATTTTCACAGCACAGCAAAATCAGTTGCACCATTCAATTCCGCTCGTCCAGACGGTGAGAATTCAATCACATTCATTCGATGCGACGTTTCTTATGGGATTTAATGAGCGACAACATTTTGACCCCAAACCGAGAGGATTCTGGGATGTTTGTGTTTTTTTGGTAATAACTCTGGAAGGAAACGTCACAGACCCATCAAGGTGGTACTCGTACTGCTCGCCTCGTCAAGAGGAATCCAAATATATGAATGGTTAAGCTATGGGATATGAAATGGACGAACGACCAATAAAACAACATGTATTATGGGGTTGAATGCTTTTTGCTATTCACAAAATAAAACAACAGCAGTCATGCAAATATCTGAATTTTCACAGCACAGCAAAATCAGTTGCACCATTCAATTCCGCTCGTCCAGACGGGGACAATTCAATCACATTCATTCGATTCGACGTTTCTTATGGGATTTAATAAGCGATAACATTTTGACCCCAAACCGAGAGGATTCTGGGATGTTTGTGTTTTTTTGGTAATAACTCTGGAAGGAAACGTCGCAGACCCATCAAGGTGGTACTCGTACTGCTCGCCTCGTCGAGAGGAATCCAAATATGTGAATGGTTAAGCTATGGGATATGTAATGGACGAGCGACCAATAAAACAGCATGTATTATGGGGTTGAATGCTTTTTGCTATTCACAAAATAAAACAACAGCAGTCATGCAAATATCTGAATTTTCACAGCACAGCAAAATCAGTTGCACCATTCAATTTCGCTCGTCCAGACGGGGACAATTCAATCACATTCATTCGATTCGACGTTTCTTATGGGATTTAATAAGCGATAACATTTTGACCCCAAACCGAGAGGATTCTGGGATGTTTGTGTTTTTTTGGTAATAACTCTGGAAGGAAACGTCGCAGACCCATCTAGGTGGTACTCGTACTGCTCGCCTCGTCGAGAGGAATCCAAATATGTGAATGGTTAAGCTATGGGATATGTAATGGACGAGCGACCAATAAAACAGCATGTATTATGGGGTTGAATGCGTTTTGCTATTCACAAAACAAAACAACAGCAGTCATGCAAATATCTGAATTTTCACAGCACAGCAAAATCAGTTGCACCATTCAATTCCGCTCGTCCAGACGGGGAGAATTCAATCACGTTCATTCGATGCGACGTTTCTTATGGGATTTAATGAGCGACAACATTTTGACCCCAAACCGAGAGGATTCTGGGATGTTTGTGTTTTTTTGGTAATAACTCTGGAAGGAAACGTCGCAGACCCATCTAGGTGGTACTCGTACTGCTCGCCTCGTCGAGAGGAATCCAAATATATGAATGGTTAAGCTATGGGATATGAAATGGACGAACGACCAATAAAACAACATGTATTATGGGGTTGAATGCTTTTTGCTATTCACAAAATAAAACAACAGCAGTCATGCAAATATCTGAATTTTCACAGCACAGCAAAATCAGTTGCACCATTCAATTCCGCTCGTCCAGACGGGGACAATTCAATCACATTCATTCGATTCGACGTTTCTTATGGGATTTAATAAGCGATAACATTTTGACCCCAAACCGAGAGGATTCTGGGATGTTTGTGTTTTTTTGGTAATAACTCTGGAAGGAAACGTCGCAGACCCATCAAGGTGGTACTCGTACTGCTCGCCTCGTCGAGAGGAATCCAAATATGTGAATGGTTAAGCTATGGGATATGAAATGGACGAACGACCAATAAAACAACATGTATTATGGGGTTGAATGCTTTTTGCTATTCACAAAATAAAACAACAGCAGTCATGCAAATATCTGAATTTTCACAGCACAGCAAAATCAGTTGCACCATTCAATTCCGCTCGTCCAGACGGGGACAATTCAATCACATTCATTCGATTCGACGTTTCTTATGGGATTTAATAAGCGATAACATTTTGACCCCAAACCGAGAGGATTCTGGGATGTTTGTGTTTTTTTGGTAATAACTCTGGAAGGAAACGTCGCAGACCCATCTAGGTGGTACTCGTACTGCTCGCCTCGTCGAGAGGAATCCAAATATGTGAATGGTTAAGCTATGGAATATGTAATGGACGAGCGACCAATAAAACAGCATGTATTATGGGGTTGAATGCGTTTTGCTATTCACAAAACAAAACAACAGCAGTCATGCAAATATCTGAATTTTCACAGCACAGCAAAATCAGTTGCACCATTCAATTCCGCTCGTCCAGACGGGGACAATTCAATCACATTCATTCGATTCGACGTTTCTTATGGGATTTAATAAGCGATAACATTTTGACCCCAAACCGAGAGGATTCTGGGATGTTTGTGTTTTTTTGGTAATAACTCTGGAAGGAAACGTCGCAGACCCATCAAGGTGGTACTCGTACTGCTCGCCTCGTCGAGAGGAATCCAAATATGTGAATGGTTAAGCTATGGGATATGAAATGGACGAACGACCAATAAAACAACATGTATTATGGGGTTGAATGCTTTTTGCTATTCACAAAATAAAACAACAGCAGTCATGCAAATATCTGAATTTTCACAGCACAGCAAAATCAGTTGCACCATTCAATTCCGCTCGTCCAGACGGGGACAATTCAATCACATTCATTCGATTCGACGTTTCTTATGGGATTTAATAAGCGATAACATTTTGACCCCAAACCGAGAGGATTCTGGGATGTTTGTGTTTTTTTGGTAATAACTCTGGAAGGAAACGTCGCAGACCCATCTAGGTGGTACTCGTACTGCTCGCCTCGTCGAGAGGAATCCAAATATGTGAATGGTTAAGCTATGGGATATGTAATGGACGAGCGACCAATAAAACAGCATGTATTATGGGGTTGAATGCGTTTTGCTATTCACAAAACAAAACAACAGCAGTCATGCAAATATCTGAATTTTCACAGCACAGCAAAATCAGTTGTACCATTCAATTCCGCTCGTCCAGACGGGGAGAATTCAATCACGTTCATTCGATGCGACGTTTCTTATGGGATTTAATGAGCGACAACATTTTGACCCCAAACCGAGAGGATTCTGGGATGTTTGTGTTTTTTTGGTAATAACTCTGGAAGGAAACGTCGCAGACCCATCTAGGTGGTACTCGTACTGCTCGCCTCGTCGAGAGGAATCCAAATATGTGAATGGTTAAGCTATGGGATATGTAATGGACGAGCGACCAATAAAACAGCATGTATTATGGGGTTGAATGCTTTTTGCTATTCACAAAATAAAACAACAGCAGTCATGCAAATATCTGAATTTTCACAGCACAGCAAAATCAGTTGCACCATTCAATTCCGCTCGTCCAGACGGGGACAATTCAATCACATTCATTCGATTCGACGTTTCTTATGGGATTTAATAAGCGATAACATTTTGACCCCAAACCGAGAGGATTCTGGGATGTTTGTGTTTTTTTGGTAATAACTCTGGAAGGAAACGTCGCAGACCCATCAAGGTGGTACTCGTACTGCTCGCCTCGTCGAGAGGAATCCAAATATGTGAATGGTTAAGCTATGGGATATGAAATGGACGAACGACCAATAAAACAACATGTATTATGGGGTTGAATGCTTTTTGCTATTCACAAAATAAAACAACAGCAGTCATGCAAATATCTGAATTTTCACAGCACAGCAAAATCAGTTGCACCATTCAATTCCGCTCGTCCAGACGGGGACAATTCAATCACATTCATTCGATTCGACGTTTCTTATGGGATTTAATAAGCGATAACATTTTGACCCCAAACCGAGAGGATTCTGGGATGTTTGTGTTTTTTTGGTAATAACTCTGGAAGGAAACGTCGCAGACCCATCTAGGTGGTACTCGTACTGCTCGCCTCGTCGAGAGGAATCCAAATATGTGAATGGTTAAGCTATGGGATATGAAATGGACGAGCGACCAATAAAACAACATGTATTATGGGGTTGAATGCGTTTTGCTATTCACAAAACAAAACAACAGCAGTCATGCAAATATCTGAATTTTCACAGCACAGCAAAATCAGTTGCACCATTCAATTCCGCTCGTCCAGACGGGGAGAATTCAATCACATTCATTCGATGCGACGTTTCTTATGGGATTTAATGAGCGACAACATTTTGACCCCAAACCGAGAGGATTCTGGGATGTTTGTGGTTTTTTGGTAATAACTCTGGAAGTAAACGTCGCTGACCCATCAAGGTGGTATTCGTACTGCTCGCCTCGTCGAGAGGAATCCAAATATGTGAATGGTTAAGCTATGGGATATGAAATGGACGAGCGACCAATAAAACAGCATGTATTATGGGGATGAATGCTTTTTGCTATTCACAAAATAAAACAACAGCAGTCATGCAAATATATGAATTTTCACAGCACAGCAAAATCAGTTGCACCATTCAATTCCGCTCGTCCAGACGGGGAGAATTCAATTACATTCATTTGATGCGACGTTTCTTATGGGATTTAATGAGCGACAACATTTTGACCCCAAACCGAGAGGATTCTGGGATGTTTGTGGTTTTTTGGTAATAACTCTGGAAGGAAACGTCGCAGACCCATCAAGGTGGTACTCGTACTGCTCGCCTCGTCGAGAGGAATCCAAATATATGAATGGTTAAGCTATGGGATATGAAATGGACGAACGACCAATAAAACAACATGTATTATGGGGTTGAATGCTTTTTGCTATTCACAAAATAAAACAAAAGCAGTCATGCAAATATCTGAATTTTCACAGCACAGCAAAATCAGTTGCACCATTCAATTCCGCTCGTCCAGACGGTGAGAATTCAATCACATTCATTCGATGCGACGTTTCTTATGGGATTTAATGAGCGACAACATTTTGACCCCAAACCGAGAGGATTCTGGGATGTTTGTGTTTTTTTGGTAATAACTCTGGAAGGAAACGTCACAGACCCATCAAGGTGGTACTCGTACTGCTCGCCTCGTCAAGAGGAATCCAAATATATGAATGGTTAAGCTATGGGATATGAAATGGACGAACGACCAATAAAACAACATGTATTATGGGGTTGAATGCTTTTTGCTATTCACAAAATAAAACAACAGCAGTCATGCAAATATCTGAATTTTCACAGCACAGCAAAATCAGTTGCACCATTCAATTCCGCTCGTCCAGACGGGGACAATTCAATCACATTCATTCGATTCGACGTTTCTTATGGGATTTAATAAGCGATAACATTTTGACCCCAAACCGAGAGGATTCTGGGATGTTTGTGTTTTTTTGGTAATAACTCTGGAAGGAAACGTCGCAGACCCATCAAGGTGGTACTCGTACTGCTCGCCTCGTCGAGAGGAATCCAAATATGTGAATGGTTAAGCTATGGGATATGTAATGGACGAGCGACCAATAAAACAGCATGTATTATGGGGTTGAATGCTTTTTGCTATTCACAAAATAAAACAACAGCAGTCATGCAAATATCTGAATTTTCACAGCACAGCAAAATCAGTTGCACCATTCAATTCCGCTCGTCCAGACGGGGACAATTCAATCACATTCATTCGATTCGACGTTTCTTATGGGATTTAATAAGCGATAACATTTTGACCCCAAACCGAGAGGATTCTGGGATGTTTGTGTTTTTTTGGTAATAACTCTGGAAGGAAACGTCGCAGACCCATCAAGGTGTTACTCGTACTGCTCGCCTCGTCGAGAGGAATCCAAATATGTGAATGGTTAAGCTATGGGATATGTAATGGACGAGCGACCAATAAAACAGCATGTATTATGGGGTTGAATGCTTTTTGCTATTCACAAAATAAAACAACAGCAGTCATGCAAATATCTGAATTTTCACAGCACAGCAAAATCAGTTGCACCATTCAATTCCGCTCGTCCAGACGGGGACAATTCAATCACATTCATTCGATTCGACGTTTCTTATGGGATTTAATAAGCGATAACATTTTGACCCCAAACCGAGAGGATTCTGGGATGTTTGTGTTTTTTTGGTAATAACTCTGGAAGGAAACGTCGCAGACCCATCTAGGTGGTACTCGTACTGCTCGCCTCGTCGAGAGGAATCCAAATATATGAATGGTTAAGCTATGGGATATGAAATGGACGAACGACCAATAAAACAACATGTATTATGGGGTTGAATGCTTTTTGCTATTCACTAAATAAAACAACAGCAGTCATGCAAATATCTGAATTTTCACAGCACAGCAAAATCAGTTGCACCATTCAATTCCGCTCGTCCAGACGGGGACAATTCAATCACATTCATTCGATTCGACGTTTCTTATGGGATTTAATAAGCGATAACATTTTGACCCCAAACCGAGAGGATTCTGGGATGTTTGTGTTTTTTTGGTAATAACTCTGGAAGGAAACGTCGCAGACCCATCTAGGTGGTACTCGTACTGCTCGCCTCGTCGAGAGGAATCCAAATATGTGAATGGTTAAGCTATGGGATATGAAATGGACGAGCGACCAATAAAACAACATGTATTATGGGGTTGAATGCGTTTTGCTATTCACAAAACAAAACAACAGCAGTCATGCAAATATCTGAATTTTCACAGCACAGCAAAATCAGTTGCACCATTCAATTCCGCTCGTCCAGACGGGGAGAATTCAATCACATTCATTCGATGCGACGTTTCTTATGGGATTTAATGAGCGACAACATTTTGACCCCAAACCGAGAGGATTCTGGGATGTTTGTGGTTTTTTGGTAATAACTCTGGAAGGAAACGTCGCTGACCCATCAAGGTGGTATTCGTACTGCTCGCCTCGTCGAGAGGAATCCAAATATGTGAATGGTTAAGCTATGGGATATGAAATGGACGAGCGACCAATAAAAGAGCATGTATTATGGGGTTGAATGCTTTTTGCTATTCACAAAATAAAACAACAGCAGTCATGCAAATATATGAATTTTCACAGCACAGCAAAATCAGTTGCACCATTCAATTCCGCTCGTCCAGACGGGGAGAATTCAATTACATTCATTTGATGCGACGTTTCTTATGGGATTTAATGAGCGACAACATTTTGACCCCAAACCGAGAGGATTCTGGGATGTTTGTGTTTTTTTGGTAATAACTCTGGAAGGAAACGTCGCAGACCCATCTAGGTGGTACTCGTACTGCTCGCCTCGTCGAGAGGAATCCAAATATGTGAATGGTTAAGCTATGGGATATGAAATGGACGAGCGACCAATAAAACAACATGTATTATGGGGTTGAATGCGTTTTGCTATTCACAAAACAAAACAACAGCAGTCATGCAAATATCTGAATTTTCACAGCACAGCAAAATCAGTTGCACCATTCAATTCCGCTCGTCCAGACGGGGAGAATTCAATCACATTCATTCGATGCGACGTTTCTTATGGGATTTAATGAGCGACAACATTTTGACCCCAAACCGAGAGGATTCTGGGATGTTTGTGGTTTTTTGGTAATAACTCTGGAAAGAAACGTCGCTGACCCATCAAGGTGGTATTCGTACTGCTCGCCTCGTCAAGAGGAATCCAAATATATGAATGGTTAAGCTATGGGATATGAAATGGACGAACGACCAATAAAACAACATGTATTATGGGGTTGAATGCTTTTTGCTATTCACAAAATAAAACAACAGCAGTCATGCAAATATCTGAATTTTCACAGCACAGCAAAATCAGTTGCACCATTCAATTCCGCTCGTCCAGACGGGGACAATTCAATCACATTCATTCGATTCGACGTTTCTTATGGGATTTAATAAGCGATAATATTTTGACCCCAAACCGAGAGGATTCTGGGATGTTTGTGGTTTTTTGGTAATAACTCTGGAAGGAAACGTCGAAGACCCATCAAGGTGATACTCCTACTGCTCGCCTCGTCGAGAGGAATCCAAACATATGAATGGTTAAGCTATGGGATATGAAATGGACGAGCGACCAATAAAACAACATGTATTATGGGGTTGAATGCGTTTTGCTATTCACAAAATAAAACAACAGCAGTCATGCAAATATCTGAATTTTCACAGCACAGCAAAATCAGTTGCACCATTCAATTCCGCTCGTCCAGACGGGGAGAATTCAATCACATTCATTCGATGCGACGTTTCTTATGGGATTTAATAAGCGATAACATTTTGACCCCAAACCTAGATGATTCTGGGATGTTTGTGTTTTTTTGGTAATAACTCTGGAAGGAAACGTCGCAGGCCCATCAAGGTGGTAGTCGTACTGCTCGCCTCGTCGAGAGGAATCCAAATATGTGAATGGTTAAGCTATGGGATATGTAATGGACGAGCGACCAATAAAACAGCATGTATTATGGGGTTGAATGCTTTTTGCTATTCACAAAATAAAACAACAGCAGTCATGCAAATATCTGAATTTTCACAGCACAGCAAAATCAGTTGCACCATTCAATTCCGCTCGTCCAGACGGGGACAATTCAATCACATTCATTCGATTCGACGTTTCTTATGGGATTTAATAAGCGATAACATTTTGACCCCAAACCGAGAGGATTCTGGGATGTTTGTGTTTTTTTGGTAATAACTCTGGAAGGAAACGTCGCAGACCCATCTAGGTGGTACTCGTACTGCTCGCCTCGTCGAGAGGAATCCAAATATGTGAATGGTTAAGCTATGGGATATGAAATGGACGAGCGACCAATAAAACAACATGTATTATGGGGTTGAATGCGTTTTGCTATTCACAAAACAAAACAACAGCAGTCATGCAAATATCTGAATTTTCACAGCACAGCAAAATCAGTTGCACCATTCAATTCCGCTCGTCCAGACGGGGAGAATTCAATCACATTCATTCGATGCGACGTTTCTTATGGGATTTAATGAGCGACAACATTTTGACCCCAAACCGAGAGGATTCTGGGATGTTTGTGGTTTTTTGGTAATAACTCTGGAAGTAAACGTCGCTGACCCATCAAGGTGGTATTCGTACTGCTCGCCTCGTCGAGAGGAATCCAAATATGTGAATGGTTAAGCTATGGGATATGAAATGGACGAGCGACCAATAAAACAGCATGTATTATGGGGATGAATGCTTTTTGCTATTCACAAAATAAAACAACAGCAGTCATGCAAATATATGAATTTTCACAGCACAGCAAAATCAGTTGCACCATTCAATTCCGCTCGTCCAGACGGGGAGAATTCAATTACATTCATTTGATGCGACGTTTCTTATGGGATTTAATGAGCGACAACATTTTGACCCCAAACCGAGAGGATTCTGGGATGTTTGTGGTTTTTTGGTAATAACTCTGGAAGGAAACGTCGCAGACCCATCAAGGTGGTACTCGTACTGCTCGCCTCGTCGAGAGGAATCCAAATATATGAATGGTTAAGCTATGGGATATGAAATGGACGAACGACCAATAAAACAACATGTATTATGGGGTTGAATGCTTTTTGCTATTCACAAAATAAAACAAAAGCAGTCATGCAAATATCTGAATTTTCACAGCACAGCAAAATCAGTTGCACCATTCAATTCCGCTCGTCCAGACGGTGAGAATTCAATCACATTCATTCGATGCGACGTTTCTTATGGGATTTAATGAGCGACAACATTTTGACCCCAAACCGAGAGGATTCTGGGATGTTTGTGTTTTTTTGGTAATAACTCTGGAAGGAAACGTCACAGACCCATCAAGGTGGTACTCGTACTGCTCGCCTCGTCAAGAGGAATCCAAATATATGAATGGTTAAGCTATGGGATATGAAATGGACGAACGACCAATAAAACAACATGTATTATGGGGTTGAATGCTTTTTGCTATTCACAAAATAAAACAACAGCAGTCATGCAAATATCTGAATTTTCACAGCACAGCAAAATCAGTTGCACCATTCAATTCCGCTCGTCCAGACGGGGACAATTCAATCACATTCATTCGATTCGACGTTTCTTATGGGATTTAATAAGCGATAACATTTTGACCCCAAACCGAGAGGATTCTGGGATGTTTGTGTTTTTTTGGTAATAACTCTGGAAGGAAACGTCGCAGACCCATCAAGGTGGTACTCGTACTGCTCGCCTCGTCGAGAGGAATCCAAATATGTGAATGGTTAAGCTATGGGATATGTAATGGACGAGCGACCAATAAAACAGCATGTATTATGGGGTTGAATGCTTTTTGCTATTCACAAAATAAAACAACAGCAGTCATGCAAATATCTGAATTTTCACAGCACAGCAAAATCAGTTGCACCATTCAATTCCGCTCGTCCAGACGGGGACAATTCAATCACATTCATTCGATTCGACGTTTCTTATGGGATTTAATAAGCGATAACATTTTGACCCCAAACCGAGAGGATTCTGGGATGTTTGTGTTTTTTTGGTAATAACTCTGGAAGGAAACGTCGCAGACCCATCAAGGTGTTACTCGTACTGCTCGCCTCGTCGAGAGGAATCCAAATATGTGAATGGTTAAGCTATGGGATATGTAATGGACGAGCGACCAATAAAACAGCATGTATTATGGGGTTGAATGCTTTTTGCTATTCACAAAATAAAACAACAGCAGTCATGCAAATATCTGAATTTTCACAGCACAGCAAAATCAGTTGCACCATTCAATTCCGCTCGTCCAGACGGGGACAATTCAATCACATTCATTCGATTCGACGTTTCTTATGGGATTTAATAAGCGATAACATTTTGACCCCAAACCGAGAGGATTCTGGGATGTTTGTGTTTTTTTGGTAATAACTCTGGAAGGAAACGTCGCAGACCCATCTAGGTGGTACTCGTACTGCTCGCCTCGTCGAGAGGAATCCAAATATGTGAATGGTTAAGCTATGGGATATGTAATGGACGAGCGACCAATAAAACAGCATGTATTATGGGGTTGAATGCTTTTTGCTATTCACAAAATAAAACAACAGCAGTCATGCAAATATCTGAATTTTCACAGCACAGCAAAATCAGTTGCACCATTCAATTCCGCTCGTCCAGACGGGGACAATTCAATCACATTCATTCGATTCGACGTTTCTTATGGGATTTAATAAGCGATAACATTTTGACCCCAAACCGAGAGGATTCTGGGATGTTTGTGTTTTTTTGGTAATAACTCTGGAAGGAAACGTCGCAGACCCATCTAGGTGGTACTCGTACTGCTCGCCTCGTCGAGAGGAATCCAAATATGTGAATGGTTAAGCTATGGGATATGAAATGGACGAGCGACCAATAAAACAACATGTATTATGGGGTTGAATGCGTTTTGCTATTCACAAAACAAAACAACAGCAGTCATGCAAATATCTGAATTTTCACAGCACAGCAAAATCAGTTGCACCATTCAATTCCGCTCGTCCAGACGGGGAGAATTCAATCACATTCATTCGATGCGACGTTTCTTATGGGATTTAATGAGCGACAACATTTTGACCCCAAACCGAGAGGATTCTGGGATGTTTGTGGTTTTTTGGTAATAACTCTGGAAGGAAACGTCGCTGACCCATCAAGGTGGTATTCGTACTGCTCGCCTCGTCGAGAGGAATCCAAATATGTGAATGGTTAAGCTATGGGATATGAAATGGACGAGCGACCAATAAAAGAGCATGTATTATGGGGTTGAATGCTTTTTGCTATTCACAAAATAAAACAACAGCAGTCATGCAAATATATGAATTTTCACAGCACAGCAAAATCAGTTGCACCATTCAATTCCGCTCGTCCAGACGGGGAGAATTCAATTACATTCATTTGATGCGACGTTTCTTATGGGATTTAATGAGCGACAACATTTTGACCCCAAACCGAGAGGATTCTGGGATGTTTGTGTTTTTTTGGTAATAACTCTGGAAGGAAACGTCGCAGACCCATCTAGGTGGTACTCGTACTGCTCGCCTCGTCGAGAGGAATCCAAATATGTGAATGGTTAAGCTATGGGATATGAAATGGACGAGCGACCAATAAAACAACATGTATTATGGGGTTGAATGCGTTTTGCTATTCACAAAACAAAACAACAGCAGTCATGCAAATATCTGAATTTTCACAGCACAGCAAAATCAGTTGCACCATTCAATTCCGCTCGTCCAGACGGGGAGAATTCAATCACATTCATTCGATGCGACGTTTCTTATGGGATTTAATGAGCGACAACATTTTGACCCCAAACCGAGAGGATTCTGGGATGTTTGTGGTTTTTTGGTAATAACTCTGGAAAGAAACGTCGCTGACCCATCAAGGTGGTATTCGTACTGCTCGCCTCGTCAAGAGGAATCCAAATATATGAATGGTTAAGCTATGGGATATGAAATGGACGAACGACCAATAAAACAACATGTATTATGGGGTTGAATGCTTTTTGCTATTCACAAAATAAAACAACAGCAGTCATGCAAATATCTGAATTTTCACAGCACAGCAAAATCAGTTGCACCATTCAATTCCGCTCGTCCAGACGGGGACAATTCAATCACATTCATTCGATTCGACGTTTCTTATGGGATTTAATAAGCGATAACATTTTGACCCCAAACCGAGAGGATTCTGGGATGTTTGTGGTTTTTTGGTAATAACTCTGGAAGGAAACGTCGAAGACCCATCAAGGTGATACTCCTACTGCTCGCCTCGTCGAGAGGAATCCAAACATATGAATGGTTAAGCTATGGGATATGAAATGGACGAGCGACCAATAAAACAACATGTATTATGGGGTTGAATGCGTTTTGCTATTCACAAAATAAAACAACAGCAGTCATGCAAATATCTGAATTTTCACAGCACAGCAAAATCAGTTGCACCATTCAATTCCGCTCGTCCAGACGGGGAGAATTCAATCACATTCATTCGATGCGACGTTTCTTATGGGATTTAATAAGCGATAACATTTTGACCCCAAACCTAGATGATTCTGGGATGTTTGTGTTTTTTTGGTAATAACTCTGGAAGGAAACGTCGCAGGCCCATCAAGGTGGTAGTCGTACTGCTCGCCTCGTCGAGAGGAATCCAAATATGTGAATGGTTAAGCTATGGGATATGTAATGGACGAGCGACCAATAAAACAGCATGTATTATGGGGTTGAATGCTTTTTGCTATTCACAAAATAAAACAACAGCAGTCATGCAAATATCTGAATTTTCACAGCACAGCAAAATCAGTTGCACCATTCAATTCCGCTCGTCCAGACGGGGACAATTCAATCACATTCATTCGATTCGACGTTTCTTATGGGATTTAATAAGCGATAACATTTTGACCCCAAACCGAGAGGATTCTGGGATGTTTGTGGTTTTTTGGTAATAACTCTGGAAGGAAACGTCGCTGACCCATCAAGGTGGTATTCGTACTGCTCGCCTCGTCGAGAGGAATCCAAATATGTGAATGGTTAAGCTATGGGATATGAAATGGACGAGCGACCAATAAAAGAGCATGTATTATGGGGTTGAATGCTTTTTGCTATTCACAAAATAAAACAACAGCAGTCATGCAAATATATGAATTTTCACAGCACAGCAAAATCAGTTGCACCATTCAATTCCGCTCGTCCAGACGGGGAGAATTCAATTACATTCATTTGATGCGACGTTTCTTATGGGATTTAATGAGCGACAACATTTTGACCCCAAACCGAGAGGATTCTGGGATGTTTGTGTTTTTTTGGTAATAACTCTGGAAGGAAACGTCGCAGACCCATCTAGGTGGTACTCGTACTGCTCGCCTCGTCGAGAGGAATCCAAATATGTGAATGGTTAAGCTATTGGATATGAAATGGACGAGCGACCAATAAAACAACATGTATTATGGGGTTGAATGCGTTTTGCTATTCACAAAACAACAGCAGTCATGCAAATATCTGAATTTTCACAGCACAGCAAAATCAGTTGCACCATTCAATTCCGCTCGTCCAGACGGGGAGAATTCAATCACATTCATTCGATGCGACGTTTCTTATGGGATTTAATGAGCGACAACATTTTGACCCCAAACCGAGAGGATTCTGGGATGTTTGTGGTTTTTTGGTAATAACTCTGGAAGGAAACGTCGCTGACCCATCAAGGTGGTATTCGTACTGCTCGCCTCGTCAAGAGGAATCCAAATATATGAATGGTTAAGCTATGGGATATGAAATGGACGAACGACCAATAAAACAACATGTATTATGGGGTTGAATGCTTTTTGCTATTCACAAAATAAAACAACAGCAGTCATGCAAATATCTGAATTTTCACAGCACAGCAAAATCAGTTGCACCATTCAATTCCGCTCGTCCAGACGGGGACAATTCAATCACATTCATTCGATTCGACGTTTCTTATGGGATTTAATAAGCGATAACATTTTGACCCCAAACCGAGAGGATTCTGGGATGTTTGTGTTTTTTTGGTAATAACTCTGGAAGGAAACGTCGCAGACCCATCAAGGTGGTACTCGTACTGCTCGCCTCGTCGAGAGGAATCCAAATATGTGAATGGTTAAGCTATGGGATATGTAATGGACGAGCGACCAATAAAACAGCATGTATTATGGGGTTGAATGCTTTTTGCTATTCACAAAATAAAACAACAGCAGTCATGCAAATATCTGAATTTTCACAGCACAGCAAAATCAGTTGCACCATTCAATTCCGCTCGTCCAGATGGGGAGAATTCAATCACATTCATTTGATGCGACGTTTCTTATGGGATTTAATGAGCGACAACATTTTGACCCCAAACCGAGAGGATTCTGGGATGTTTGTGGTTTTTTGGTAATAACTCTGGAAGGAAACGTCGAAGACCCATCAAGGTGATACTCCTACTGCTCGCCTCGTCGAGAGGAATCCAAACATATGAATGGTTAAGCTATGGGATATGAAATGGACGAGCGACCAATAAAACAACATGTATTATGGGGTTGAATGCGTTTTGCTATTCACAAAATAAAACAACAGCAGTCATGCAAATATTTGAATTTTCACAGCACAGCAAAATCAGTTGCACCATTCAATTCCGCTCGTCCAGACGGGGAGAATTCAATCACATTCATTCGATGCGACGTTTCTTATGGGATTTAATAAGCGATAACATTTTGACCCCAAACCTAGATGATTCTGGGATGTTTGTGTTTTTTTGGTAATAACTCTGGAAGGAAACGTCGCAGACCCATCAAGGTGGTACTCGTACTGCTCGCCTCGTCGAGAGGAATCCAAATATGTGAATGGTTAAGCTATGGGATATGTAATGGACGAGCGACCAATAAAACAGCATGTATTATGGGGTTGAATGCTTTTTGCTATTCACAAAATAAAACAACAGCAGTCATGCAAATATCTGAATTTTCACAGCACAGCAAAATCAGTTGCACCATTCAATTCCGCTCGTCCAGACGGGGAGAATTCAATCACATTCATTCGATGCGACGTTTCTTATGGGATTTAATAAGCGATAACATTTTGACCCCAAACCTAGATGATTCTGGGATGTTTGTGTTTTTTTGGTAATAACTCTGGAAGGAAACGTCGCAGGCCCATCAAGGTGGTAGTCGTACTGCTCGCCTCGTCGAGAGGAATCCAAATATGTGAATGGTTAAGCTATGGGATATGTAATGGACGAGCGACCAATAAAACAGCATGTATTATGGGGTTGAATGCTTTTTGCTATTCACAAAATAAAACAACAGCAGTCATGCAAATATCTGAATTTTCACAGCACAGCAAAATCAGTTGCACCATTCAATTCCGCTCGTCCAGACGGGGACAATTCAATCACATTCATTCGATTCGACGTTTCTTATGGGATTTAATAAGCGATAACATTTTGACCCCAAACCGAGAGGATTCTGGGATGTTTGTGGTTTTTTGGTAATAACTCTGGAAGGAAACGTCGCTGACCCATCAAGGTGGTATTCGTACTGCTCGCCTCGTCGAGAGGAATCCAAATATGTGAATGGTTAAGCTATGGGATATGAAATGGACGAGCGACCAATAAAAGAGCATGTATTATGGGGTTGAATGCTTTTTGCTATTCACAAAATAAAACAACAGCAGTCATGCAAATATATGAATTTTCACAGCACAGCAAAATCAGTTGCACCATTCAATTCCGCTCGTCCAGACGGGGAGAATTCAATTACATTCATTTGATGCGACGTTTCTTATGGGATTTAATGAGCGACAACATTTTGACCCCAAACCGAGAGGATTCTGGGATGTTTGTGTTTTTTTGGTAATAACTCTGGAAGGAAACGTCGCAGACCCATCTAGGTGGTACTCGTACTGCTCGCCTCGTCGAGAGGAATCCAAATATGTGAATGGTTAAGCTATTGGATATGAAATGGACGAGCGACCAATAAAACAACATGTATTATGGGGTTGAATGCGTTTTGCTATTCACAAAACAACAGCAGTCATGCAAATATCTGAATTTTCACAGCACAGCAAAATCAGTTGCACCATTCAATTCCGCTCGTCCAGACGGGGAGAATTCAATCACATTCATTCGATGCGACGTTTCTTATGGGATTTAATGAGCGACAACATTTTGACCCCAAACCGAGAGGATTCTGGGATGTTTGTGGTTTTTTGGTAATAACTCTGGAAGGAAACGTCGCTGACCCATCAAGGTGGTATTCGTACTGCTCGCCTCGTCAAGAGGAATCCAAATATATGAATGGTTAAGCTATGGGATATGAAATGGACGAACGACCAATAAAACAACATGTATTATGGGGTTGAATGCTTTTTGCTATTCACAAAATAAAACAACAGCAGTCATGCAAATATCTGAATTTTCACAGCACAGCAAAATCAGTTGCACCATTCAATTCCGCTCGTCCAGACGGGGACAATTCAATCACATTCATTCGATTCGACGTTTCTTATGGGATTTAATAAGCGATAACATTTTGACCCCAAACCGAGAGGATTCTGGGATGTTTGTGTTTTTTTGGTAATAACTCTGGAAGGAAACGTCGCAGACCCATCAAGGTGGTACTCGTACTGCTCGCCTCGTCGAGAGGAATCCAAATATGTGAATGGTTAAGCTATGGGATATGTAATGGACGAGCGACCAATAAAACAGCATGTATTATGGGGTTGAATGCTTTTTGCTATTCACAAAATAAAACAACAGCAGTCATGCAAATATCTGAATTTTCACAGCACAGCAAAATCAGTTGCACCATTCAATTCCGCTCGTCCAGATGGGGAGAATTCAATCACATTCATTTGATGCGACGTTTCTTATGGGATTTAATGAGCGACAACATTTTGACCCCAAACCGAGAGGATTCTGGGATGTTTGTGGTTTTTTGGTAATAACTCTGGAAGGAAACGTCGAAGACCCATCAAGGTGATACTCCTACTGCTCGCCTCGTCGAGAGGAATCCAAACATATGAATGGTTAAGCTATGGGATATGAAATGGACGAGCGACCAATAAAACAACATGTATTATGGGGTTGAATGCGTTTTGCTATTCACAAAATAAAACAACAGCAGTCATGCAAATATTTGAATTTTCACAGCACAGCAAAATCAGTTGCACCATTCAATTCCGCTCGTCCAGACGGGGAGAATTCAATCACATTCATTCGATGCGACGTTTCTTATGGGATTTAATAAGCGATAACATTTTGACCCCAAACCTAGATGATTCTGGGATGTTTGTGTTTTTTTGGTAATAACTCTGGAAGGAAACGTCGCAGACCCATCAAGGTGGTACTCGTACTGCTCGCCTCGTCGAGAGGAATCCAAATATGTGAATGGTTAAGCTATGGGATATGTAATGGACGAGCGACCAATAAAACAGCATGTATTATGGGGTTGAATGCTTTTTGCTATTCACAAAATAAAACAACAGCAGTCATGCAAATATCTGAATTTTCACAGCACAGCAAAATCAGTTGCACCATTCAATTCCGCTCGTCCAGACGGGGACAATTCAATCACATTCATTCGATTCGACGTTTCTTATGGGATTTAATAAGCGATAACATTTTGACCCCAAACCGAGAGGATTCTGGGATGTTTGTGTTTTTTTGGTAATAACTCTGGAAGGAAACGTCGCAGACCCATCAAGGTGGTACTCGTACTGCTCGCCTCGTCGAAAGGAATCCAAATATGTGAATGGTTAAGCTATGGGATATGTAATGGACGAGCGACCAATAAAACAGCATGTATTATGGGGTTGAATGCTTTTTGCTATTCACAAAATAAAACAACAGCAGTCATGCAAATATATGAATTTTCACAGCACAGCAAAATCAGTTGCACCATTCAATTCCGCTCGTCCAGACGGGGAGAATTCAATTACATTCATTCGATTCGACGTTTCTTATGGGATTTAATAAGCGACAACATTTTGACCCCAAACCGAGAGGATTCTGGGATGTTTGTGGTTTTTTGGTAATAACTCTGGAAGGAAACGTCGCAGACCCATCAAGGTGGTACTCGTACTGCTCGCCTCGTCGAGAGGAATCCAAATATATGAATGGTTAAGCTATGGGATATGAAATGGACGAACGACCAATAAAACAACATGTATTATGGGGTTGAATGCTTTTTGCTATTCACAAAATAAAACAAAAGCAGTCATGCAAATATCTGAATTTTCACAGCACAGCAAAATCAGTTGCACCATTCAATTCCGCTCGTCCAGACGGGGAGAATTCAATCACATTCATTCGATGCGACGTTTCTTATGGGATTTAATGAGCGACAACATTTTGACCCCAAACCGAGAGGATTCTGGGATGTTTGTGTTTTTTTGGTAATAACTCTGGAAGGAAACGTCGCAGACCCATCAAGGTGGTACTCGTACTGCTTGCCTCGTCAAGAGGAATCCAAATATATGAATGGTTAAGCTATGGGATATGAAATGGACGAACGACCAATAAAACAACATGTATTATGGGGTTGAATGCTTTTTGCTATTCACAAAATAAAACAACAGCAGTCATGCAAATATCTGAATTTTCACAGCACAGCAAAATCAGTTGCACCATTCAATTCCGCTCGTCCAGACGGGGACAATTCAATCACATTCATTCGATTCGACGTTTCTTATGGGATTTAATAAGCGATAACATTTTGACCCCAAACCGAGAGGATTCTGGGATGTTTGTGTTTTTTTGGTAATAACTCTGGAAGGAAACGTCGCAGACCCATCAAGGTGGTACTCGTACTGCTCGCCTCGTCGAGAGGAATCCAAATATGTGAATGGTTAAGCTATGGGATATGTAATGGACGAGCGACCAATAAAACAGCATGTATTATGGGGTTGAATGCTTTTTGCTATTCACAAAATAAAACAACAGCAGTCATGCAAATATCTGAATTTTCACAGCACAGCAAAATCAGTTGCACCACTCAATTCCGCTCGTCCAGACGGGGAGAATTCAATCACATTCATTTGATGCGACGTTTCTTATGGGATTTAATGAGCGACAACATTTTGACCCCAAACCGAGAGGATTCTGGGATGTTTGTGGTTTTTTGGTAATAACTCTGGAAGGAAACGTCGAAGACCCATCAAGGTGATACTCCTACTGCTCGCCTCGTCGAGAGGAATCCAAACATATGAATGGTTAAGCTATGGGATATGAAATGGACGAGCGACCAATAAAACAACATGTATTATGGGGTTGAATGCGTTTTGCTATTCACAAAATAAAACAACAGCAGTCATGCAAATATCTGAATTTTCACAGCACAGCAAAATCAGTTGCACCATTCAATTCCGCTCGTCCAGACGGGGAGAATTCAATCACATTCATTCGATGCGACGTTTCTTATGGGATTTAATAAGCGATAACATTTTGACCCCAAACCTAGATGATTCTGGGATGTTTGTGTTTTTTTGGTAATAACTCTGGAAGGAAACGTCGCAGACCCATCAAGGTGGTACTCGTACTGCTCGCCTCGTCGAGAGGAATCCAAATATGTGAATGGTTAAGCTATGGGATATGTAATGGACGAGCGACCAATAAAACAGCATGTATTATGGGGTTGAATGCTTTTTGCTATTCACAAAATAAAACAACAGCAGTCATGCAAATATCTGAATTTTCACAGCACAGCAAAATCAGTTGCACCATTCAATTCCGCTCGTCCAGACGGGGAGAATTCAATCACATTCATTTGATGCGACGTTTCTTATGGGATTTAATGAGCGACAACATTTTGACCCCAAACCGAGAGGATTCTGGGATGTTTGTGGTTTTTTGGTAATAACTCTGGAAGGAAACGTCGAAGACCCATCAAGGTGATACTCCTACTGCTCGCCTCGTCGAGAGGAATCCAAACATATGAATGGTTAAGCTATGGGATATGAAATGGACGAGCGACCAATAAAACAACATGTATTATGGGGTTGAATGCGTTTTGCTATTCACAAAATAAAACAACAGCAGTCATGCAAATATCTGAATTTTCACAGCACAGCAAAATCAGTTGCACCATTCAATTCCGCTCGTCCAGACGGGGAGAATTCAATCACATTCATTCGATGCGACGTTTCTTATGGGATTTAATAAGCGATAACATTTTGACCCCAAACCTAGATGATTCTGGGATGTTTGTGTTTTTTTGGTAATAACTCTGGAAGGAAACGTCGCAGACCCATCAAGGTGGTACTCGTACTGCTCGCCTCGTCGAGAGGAATCCAAATATGTGAATGGTTAAGCTATGGGATATGTAATGGACGAGCGACCAATAAAACAGCATGTATTATGGGGTTGAATGCTTTTTGCTATTCACAAAATAAAACAACAGCAGTCATGCAAATATCTGAATTTTCACAGCACAGCAAAATCAGTTGCACCATTCAATTCCGCTCGTCCAGACGGGGAGAATTCAATCACATTCATTTGATGCGACGTTTGTTATGGGATTTAATGAGCGACAACATTTTGACCCCAAACCGAGAGGATTCTGGGATGTTTGTGGTTTTTTTAATAATAACTCTGGAAGGAAACGTCGCAGACCCATCAAGGTGGTACTCGTACTGCTCGCCTCGTCGAGAGGAATCCAAATATATGAATGGTTAAGCTATGGGTAATGAAATGAACGAACGACCAATAAAACAACATGTATTATGGGGTTGAATGCTTTTTGCTATTCACAAAATAAAACAAAAGCAGTCATGCAAATATCTGAATTTTCACAGCACAGCAAAATCAGTTGCACCATTCAATTCCGCTCGTCCAGACGGGGAGAATTCAATCACATTCATTCGATGCGACGTTTCTTATGGGATTTAATGAGCGACAACATTTTGACCCCAAACCGAGAGGATTCTGGGATGTTTGTGGTTTTTTGGTAATAACTCTGGAAGGAAACGTCGCAGATCCATCAAGGTGGTACTCGTACTGCTCGCCTCGTCGAGAGGAATCCAAATATATGAATGGTTAAGCTATAGGATATGAAATGGACGAGCGACCAATAAAACAACATGTACTATGGGGTTGAATGCGTTTTGCTATTCACAAAATAAAACAACAGCAGTCATGCAAATATCTGAATTTTCACAGCACAGCAAAATCAGTTGCACCATTCAATTCCGCTCGTCCAGACGGGGAGAATTCAATCACATTCATTTTATGCGACGTTTCTTATGGGATTTAATGAGCGACAACATTTTGACCCCAAACCGAGAGGATTCTGGGATGTTTGTGCTTTTTTGGTAATAACTCTGGAAGGAAACGTCGCAGACCCATCAAGGTGGTACTCGTATTGCTCGCCTCGTCGAGAGGAATCCAAATATATGAATGGTTAAGCTATGGGATATGAAATGGACGAGCGACCAATAAAACAACATGTATTATGGGGTTGAATGCGTTTTGCTATTCACAAAACAAAACAACAGCAGTCATGCAAATATCTGAATTTTCACAGCACAGCAAAATCAGTTGCACCATTCAATTCCGCTCGTCCAGACGGGGAGAATTCAATTACATTCATTTGATGCGACGTTTCTTATGGGATTTAATGAGCGACAACATTTTGACCCCAAACCGAGAGGATTCTGGGATGTTTGTGGTTTTTTGGTAATAACTCTGGAAGGAAACGTCGCAGACCCATCAAGGTGGTACTCGTACTGCTCGCCTCGTCGAGAGGAATCCAAATATGTGAATGGTTAAGCTATGGGATATGAAATGGACGAACGACCAATAAAACAACATGTATTATGGGGTTGAATGCTTTTTGCTATTCACAAAATAAAACAAAAGCAGTCATGCAAATATCTGAATTTTCACAGCACAGCAAAATCAGTTGCACCATTCAATTCCGCTCGGCCAGACGGGGAGAATTCAATCACATTCATTTGATGCGACGTTTCTTATGGGATTTAATGAGCGACAACATTTTGACCCCAAACCGAGAGGATTCTGGGATGTTTGTGTTTTTTGGTAATAACTCTGGAAGGAAACGTCGAAGACCCATCAAGGTGATACTCCTACTGCTCGCCTCGTCGAGAGGAATCCAAACATATGAATGGTTAAGCTATGGGATATGAAATGGACGAGCGACCAATAAAACAACATGTATTATGGGGTTGAATGCGTTTTGCTATTCACAAAATAAAACAACAGCAGTCATGCAAATATCTGAATTTTCACAGCACAGCAAAATCAGTTGCACCATTCAATTCCGCTCGTCCAGACGGGGAGAATTCAATCACATTCATTCGATGCGACGTTTCTTATGGGATTTAATAAGCGATAACATTTTGACCCCAAACCTAGAGGATTCTGGGATGTTTGTGTTTTTTTGGTAATAACTCTGGAAGGAAACGTCGCAGACCCATCAAGGTGGTACTCGTACTGCTCGCCTCGTCGAGAGGAATCCAAATATGTGAATGGTTAAGCTATGGGATATGTAATGGACGAGCGACCAATAAAACAGCATGTATTATGGGGTTGAATGCTTTTTGCTATTCACAAAATAAAACAACAGCAGTCATGCAAATATCTGAATTTTCACAGCACAGCAAAATAAGTTGCACCATTCAATTCCGCTCGTCCAGACGGGGAGAATTCAATCACATTCATTTGATGCGACGTTTGTTATGGGATTTAATGAGCGACAACATTTTGACCCCAAACCGAGAGGATTCTGGGATGTTTGTGGTTTTTTAATAATAACTCTGGAAGGAAACGTCGCAGACCCATCAAGGTGGTACTCGTACTGCTCGCCTCGTCAAGAGGAATCCAAATATATGAATGGTTAAGCTATGGGATATGAAATGGACGAACGACCAATAAAACAACATGTATTATGGGGTTGAATGCTTTTTGCTATTCACAAAATAAAACAAAAGCAGTCATGCAAATATCTGAATTTTCACAGCACAGCAAAATCAGTTGCACCATTCAATTCCGCTCGTCCAGACGGGGAGAATTCAATCACGTTCATTCGATGCGACGTTTCTTATGGGATTTAATGAGCGACAACATTTTGACCCCAAACCGAGAGGATTCTGGGATGTTTGTGTTTTTTTGGTAATAACTCTGGAAGGAAACGTCGCAGACCCATCAAGGTGGTACTCGTACTGCTCGCCTCGTCAAGAGGAATCCAAATATATGAATGGTTAAGCTATGGGATATGAAATGGACGAACGACCAATAAAACAACATGTATTATGGGGTTGAATGCTTTTTGCTATTCACAAAATAAAACAACAGCAGTCATGCAAATATCTGAATTTTCACAGCACAGCAAAATCAGTTGCACCATTCAATTCCGCTCGTCCAGACGGGGACAATTCAATCACATTCATTCGATTCGACGTTTCTTATGGGATTTAATAAGCGATAACATTTTGACCCCAAACCGAGAGGATTCTGGGATGTTTGTGTTTTTTTGGTAATAACTCTGGAAGGAAACGTCGCAGACCCATCTAGGTGGTACTCGTACTGCTCGCCTCGTCGAGAGGAATCCAAATATGTGAATGGTTAAGCTATGGGATATGAAATGGACGAGCGACCAATAAAACAACATGTATTATGGGGTTGAATGCGTTTTGCTATTCACAAAACAAAACAACAGCAGTCATGCAAATATCTGAATTTTCACAGCACAGCAAAATCAGTTGCACCATTCAATTCCGCTCGTCCAGACGGGGAGAATTCAATCACGTTCATTCGATGCGACGTTTCTTATGGGATTTAATGAGCGACAACATTTTGACCCCAAACCGAGAGGATTCTGGGATGTTTGTGTTTTTTTGGTAATAACTCTGGAAGGAAACCTCGCAGACCCATCAAGGTGGTACTCGTACTGCTCGCCTCGTCAAGAGGAATCCAAATATATGAATGGTTAAGCTATGGGATATGAAATGGACGAACGACCAATAAAACAACATGTATTATGGGGTTGAATGCTTTTTGCTATTCACAAAATAAAACAACAGCAGTCATGCAAATATCTGAATTTTCACAGCACAGCAAAATCAGTTGCACCATTCAATTCCGCTCGTCCAGACGGGGACAATTCAATCACATTCATTCGATTCGACGTTTCTTATGGGATTTAATAAGCGATAACATTTTGACCCCAAACCGAGAGGATTCTGGGATGTTTGTGTTTTTTTGGTAATAACTCTGGAAGGAAACGTCGCAGACCCATCTAGGTGGTACTCGTACTGCTCGCCTCGTCGAGAGGAATCCAAATATGTGAATGGTTAAGCTATGGGATATGAAATGGACGAGCGACCAATAAAACAACATGTATTATGGGGTTGAATGCGTTTTGCTATTCACAAAACAAAACAACAGCAGTCATGCAAATATCTGAATTTTCACAGCACAGCAAAATCAGTTGCACCATTCAATTCCGCTCGTCCAGACGGGGAGAATTCAATCACATTCATTCGATGCGACGTTTCTTATGGGATTTAATGAGCGACAACATTTTGACCCCAAACCGAGAGGATTCTGGGATGTTTGTGGTTTTTTGGTAATAACTCTGGAAGGAAACGTCGCTGACCCATCAAGGTGGTATTCGTACTGCTCGCCTCGTCGAGAGGAATCCAAATATGTGAATGGTTTAGCTATGGGATATGAAATGGACGAGCGACCAATAAAACAGCATGTATTATGGGGATGAATGCTTTTTGCTATTCACAAAATAAAACAACAGCAGTCATGCAAATATATGAATTTTCACAGCACAGCAAAATCAGTTGCACCATTCAATTCCGCTCGTCCAGACGGGGAGAATTCAATTACATTCATTTGATGCGACGTTTCTTATGGGATTTAATGAGCGACAACATTTTGACCCCAAACCGAGAGGATTCTGGGATGTTTGTGGTTTTTTGGTAATAACTCTGGAAGGAAACGTCGCAGACCCATCAAGGTGGTACTCGTACTGCTCGCCTCGTCGAGCGGAATCCAAATATATGAATGGTTAAGCTATGGGATATGAAATGGACGAACGACCAATAAAACAACATGTATTATGGGGTTGAATGCTTTTTGCTATTCACAAAATAAAACAAAAGCAGTCATGCAAATATCTGAATTTTCACAGCACAGCAAAATCAGTTGCACCATTCAATTCCGCTCGTCCAGACGGGGAGAATTCAATCACATTCATTCGATGCGACGTTTCTTATGGGATTTAATGAGCGACAACATTTTGACCCCAAACCGAGAGGATTCTGGGATGTTTGTGTTTTTTTGGTAATAACTCTGGAAGGAAACGTCGAAGACCCATCAAGGTGATACTCCTACTGCTCGCCTCGTCGAGAGGAATCCAAACATATGAATGGTTAAGCTATGGGATATGAAATGGACGAGCGACCAATAAAACAACATGTATTATGGGGTTGAATGCGTTTTGCTATTCACAAAATAAAACAACAGCAGTCATGCAAATATCTGAATTTTCACAGCACAGCAAAATCAGTTGCACCATTCAATTCCGCTCGTCCAGACGGGGAGAATTCAATCACATTCATTTGATGCGACGTTTGTTATGGGATTTAATGAGCGACAACATTTTGACCCCAAACCGAGAGGATTCTGGGATGTTTGTGGTTTTTTAATAATAACTCTGGAAGGAAACGTCGCAGACCCATCAAGGTGGTACTCGTACTGCTCGCCTCGTCAAGAGGAATCCAAATATATGAATGGTTAAGCTATGGGATATGAAATGGACGAACGACCAATAAAACAACATGTATTATGGGGTTGAATGCTTTTTGCTATTCACAAAATAAAACAAAAGCAGTCATGCAAATATCTGAATTTTCACAGCACAGCAAAATCAGTTGCACCATTCAATTCCGCTCGTCCAGACGGGGAGAATTCAATCACGTTCATTCGATGCGACGTTTCTTATGGGATTTAATGAGCGACAACATTTTGACCCCAAACCGAGAGGATTCTGGGATGTTTGTGTTTTTTTGGTAATAACTCTGGAAGGAAACGTCGCAGACCCATCAAGGTGGTACTCGTACTGCTCGCCTCGTCAAGAGGAATCCAAATATATGAATGGTTAAGCTATGGGATATGAAATGGACGAACGACCAATAAAACAACATGTATTATGGGGTTGAATGCTTTTTGCTATTCACAAAATAAAACAACAGCAGTCATGCAAATATCTGAATTTTCACAGCACAGCAAAATCAGTTGCACCATTCAATTCCGCTCGTCCAGACGGGGACAATTCAATCACATTCATTCGATTCGACGTTTCTTATGGGATTTAATAAGCGATAACATTTTGACCCCAAACCGAGAGGATTCTGGGATGTTTGTGTTTTTTTGGTAATAACTCTGGAAGGAAACGTCGCAGACCCATCTAGGTGGTACTCGTACTGCTCGCCTCGTCGAGAGGAATCCAAATATGTGAATGGTTAAGCTATGGGATATGAAATGGACGAGCGACCAATAAAACAACATGTATTATGGGGTTGAATGCGTTTTGCTATTCACAAAACAAAACAACAGCAGTCATGCAAATATCTGAATTTTCACAGCACAGCAAAATCAGTTGCACCATTCAATTCCGCTCGTCCAGACGGGGAGAATTCAATCACGTTCATTCGATGCGACGTTTCTTATGGGATTTAATGAGCGACAACATTTTGACCCCAAACCGAGAGGATTCTGGGATGTTTGTGTTTTTTTGGTAATAACTCTGGAAGGAAACCTCGCAGACCCATCAAGGTGGTACTCGTACTGCTCGCCTCGTCAAGAGGAATCCAAATATATGAATGGTTAAGCTATGGGATATGAAATGGACGAACGACCAATAAAACAACATGTATTATGGGGTTGAATGCTTTTTGCTATTCACAAAATAAAACAACAGCAGTCATGCAAATATCTGAATTTTCACAGCACAGCAAAATCAGTTGCACCATTCAATTCCGCTCGTCCAGACGGGGACAATTCAATCACATTCATTCGATTCGACGTTTCTTATGGGATTTAATAAGCGATAACATTTTGACCCCAAACCGAGAGGATTCTGGGATGTTTGTGTTTTTTTGGTAATAACTCTGGAAGGAAACGTCGCAGACCCATCTAGGTGGTACTCGTACTGCTCGCCTCGTCGAGAGGAATCCAAATATGTGAATGGTTAAGCTATGGGATATGAAATGGACGAGCGACCAATAAAACAACATGTATTATGGGGTTGAATGCGTTTTGCTATTCACAAAACAAAACAACAGCAGTCATGCAAATATCTGAATTTTCACAGCACAGCAAAATCAGTTGCACCATTCAATTCCGCTCGTCCAGACGGGGAGAATTCAATCACATTCATTCGATGCGACGTTTCTTATGGGATTTAATGAGCGACAACATTTTGACCCCAAACCGAGAGGATTCTGGGATGTTTGTGGTTTTTTGGTAATAACTCTGGAAGGAAACGTCGCTGACCCATCAAGGTGGTATTCGTACTGCTCGCCTCGTCGAGAGGAATCCAAATATGTGAATGGTTTAGCTATGGGATATGAAATGGACGAGCGACCAATAAAACAGCATGTATTATGGGGATGAATGCTTTTTGCTATTCACAAAATAAAACAACAGCAGTCATGCAAATATATGAATTTTCACAGCACAGCAAAATCAGTTGCACCATTCAATTCCGCTCGTCCAGACGGGGAGAATTCAATTACATTCATTTGATGCGACGTTTCTTATGGGATTTAATGAGCGACAACATTTTGACCCCAAACCGAGAGGATTCTGGGATGTTTGTGGTTTTTTGGTAATAACTCTGGAAGGAAACGTCGCAGACCCATCAAGGTGGTACTCGTACTGCTCGCCTCGTCGAGAGGAATCCAAATATATGAATGGTTAAGCTATGGGATATGAAATGGACGAACGACCAATAAAACAACATGTATTATGGGGTTGAATGCTTTTTGCTATTCACAAAATAAAAGAAAAGCAGTCATGCAAATATCTGAATTTTCACAGCACAGCAAAATCAGTTGCACCATTCAATTCCGCTCGTCCAGACGGGGAGAATTCAATCACATTCATTCGATGCGACGTTTCTTATGGGATTTAATGAGCGACAACATTTTGACCCCAAACCGAGAGGATTCTGGGATGTTTGTGTTTTTTTGGTAATAACTCTGGAAGGAAACGTCGCAGACCAATCAAGGTGGTACTCGTACTGCTCGCCTCGTCAAGAGGAATCCAAATATATGAATGGTTAAGCTATGGGATATGAAATGGACGAGCGACCAATAAAACAGCATGTATTATGGGGTTGAATGCTTTTTGCTATTCACAAAATAAAACAACAGCAGTCATGCAAATATCTGAATTTTCACAGCACAGCAAAATCAGTTGCACCATTCAATTCCGCTCGTCCAGACGGGGAGAATTCAATCACATTCATTCGATGCGACGTTTCTTATGGGATTTAATAAGCGATAACATTTTGACCCCAAACCTAGATGATTCTGGGATGTTTGTGTTTTTTTGGTAATAACTCTGGAAGGAAACGTCGCAGACCCATCAAGGTGGTACTCGTACTGCTCGCCTCGTCGAGAGGAATCCAAATATGTGAATGGTTAAGCTATGGGATATGTAATGGACGAGCGACCAATAAAACAGCATGTATTATGGGGTTGAATGCTTTTTGCTATTCACAAAATAAAACAACAGCAGTCATGCAAATATCTGAATTTTCACAGCACAGCAAAATCAGTTGCACCATTCAATTCCGCTCGTCCAGACGGGGAGAATTCAATCACATTCATTTGATGCGACGTTTGTTATGGGATTTAATGAGCGACAACATTTTGACCCCAAACCGAGAGGATTCTGGGATGTTTGTGGTTTTTTTAATAATAACTCTGGAAGGAAACGTCGCAGACCCATCAAGGTGGTACTCGTACTGCTCGCCTCGTCGAGAGGAATCCAAATATATGAATGGTTAAGCTATGGGATATGAAATGGACGAACGACCAATAAAACAACATGTATTATGGGGTTGAATGCTTTTTGCTATTCACAAAATAAAACAAAAGCAGTCATGCAAATATCTGAATTTTCACAGCACAGCAAAATCAGTTGCACCATTCAATTCCGCTCGTCCAGACGGGGAGAATTCAATCACATTCATTCGATGCGACGTTTCTTATGGGATTTAATGAGCGACAACATTTTGACCCCAAACCGAGAGGATTCTGGGATGTTTGTGGTTTTTTGGTAATAACTCTGGAAGGAAACGTCGCTGACCCATCAAGGTGGTATTCGTACTGCTCGCCTCGTCGAGAGGAATCCAAATATGTGAATGGTTTAGCTATGGGATATGAAATGGACGAGCGACCAATAAAACAGCATGTATTATGGGGATGAATGCTTTTTGCTATTCACAAAATAAAACAACAGCAGTCATGCAAATATATGAATTTTCACAGCACAGCAAAATCAGTTGCACCATTCAATTCCGCTCGTCCAGATGGGGAGAATTCAATTACATTCATTTGATGCGACGTTTCTTATGGGATTTAATGAGCGACAACATTTTGACCCCAAACCGAGAGGATTCTGGGATGTTTGTGGTTTTTTGGTAATAACTCTGGAAGGAAACGTCGCAGACCCATCAAGGTGGTACTCGTACTGCTCGCCTCGTCGAGAGGAATCCAAATATATGAATGGTTAAGCTATGGGATATGAAATGGACGAACAACCAATAAAACAACATGTATTATGGGGTTGAATGCTTTTTGCTATTCACAAAATAAAAGAAAAGCAGTCATGCAAATATCTGAATTTTCACAGCACAGCAAAATCAGTTGCACCATTCAATTCCGCTCGTCCAGACGGGGAGAATTCAATCACATTCATTCGATGCGACGTTTCTTATGGGATTTAATGAGCGACAACATTTTGACCCCAAACCGAGAGGATTCTGGGATGTTTGTGTTTTTTTGGTAATAACTCTGGAAGGAAACGTCGCAGACCAATCAAGGTGGTACTCGTACTGCTCGCCTCGTCAAGAGGAATCCAAATATATGAATGGTTAAGCTATGGGATATGAAATGGACGAGCGACCAATAAAACAGCATGTATTATGGGGTTGAATGCTTTTTGCTATTCACAAAATAAAACAACAGCAGTCATGCAAATATCTGAATTTTCACAGCACAGCAAAATCAGTTGCACCATTCAATTCCGCTCGTCCAGACGGGGAGAATTCAATCACATTCATTTGATGCGACGTTTCTTATGGGATTTAATGAGCGACAACATTTTGACCCCAAACCGAGAGGATTCTGGGATGTTTGTGGTTTTTTGGTAATAACTCTGGAAGGAAACGTCGAAGACCCATCAAGGTGATACTCCTACTGCTCGCCTCGTCGAGAGGAATCCAAACATATGAATGGTTAAGCTATGGGATATGAAATGGACGAGCGACCAATAAAACAACATGTATTATGGGGTTGAATGCGTTTTGCTATTCACAAAATAAAACAACAGCAGTCATGCAAATATCTGAATTTTCACAGCACAGCAAAATCAGTTGCACCATTCAATTCCGCTCGTCCAGACGGGGAGAATTCAATCACATTCATTCGATGCGACGTTTCTTATGGGATTTAATAAGCGATAACATTTTGACCCCAAACCTAGATGATTCTGGGATGTTTGTGTTTTTTTGGTAATAACTCTGGAAGGAAACGTCGCAGACCCATCAAGGTGGTACTCGTACTGCTCGCCTCGTCGAGAGGAATCCAAATATGTGAATGGTTAAGCTATGGGATATGTAATGGACGAGCGACCAATAAAACAGCATGTATTATGGGGTTGAATGCTTTTTGCTATTCACAAAATAAAACAACAGCAGTCATGCAAATATCTGAATTTTCACAGCACAGCAAAATCAGTTGCACCATTCAATTCCGCTCGTCCAGACGGGGAGAATTCAATCACATTCATTTGATGCGACGTTTGTTATGGGATTTAATGAGCGACAACATTTTGACCCCAAACCGAGAGGATTCTGGGATGTTTGTGGTTTTTTTAATAATAACTCTGGAAGGAAACGTCGCAGACCCATCAAGGTGGTACTCGTACTGCTCGCCTCGTCGAGAGGAATCCAAATATATGAATGGTTAAGCTATGGGATATGAAATGGACGAACGACCAATAAAACAACATGTATTATGGGGTTGAATGCTTTTTGCTATTCACAAAATAAAACAAAAGCAGTCATGCAAATATCTGAATTTTCACAGCACAGCAAAATCAGTTGCACCATTCAATTCCGCTCGTCCAGACGGGGAGAATTCAATCACATTCATTCGATGCGACGTTTCTTATGGGATTTAATGAGCGACAACATTTTGACCCCAAACCGAGAGGATTCTGGGATGTTTGTGGTTTTTTGGTAATAACTCTGGAAGGAAACGTCGCAGATCCATCAAGGTGGTACTCGTACTGCTCGCCTCGTCGAGAGGAATCCAAATATATGAATGGTTAAGCTATAGGATATGAAATGGACGAGCGACCAATAAAACAACATGTACTATGGGGTTGAATGCGTTTTGCTATTCACAAAATAAAACAACAGCAGTCATGCAAATATCTGAATTTTCACAGCACAGCAAAATCAGTTGCACCATTCAATTCCGCTCGTCCAGACGGGGAGAATTCAATCACATTCATTTTATGCGACGTTTCTTATGGGATTTAATGAGCGACAACATTTTGACCCCAAACCGAGAGGATTCTGGGATGTTTGTGCTTTTTTGGTAATAACTCTGGAAGGAAACGTCGCAGACCCATCAAGGTGGTACTCGTATTGCTCGCCTCGTCGAGAGGAATCCAAATATATGAATGGTTAAGCTATGGGATATGAAATGGACGAGCGACCAATAAAACAACATGTATTATGGGGTTGAATGCGTTTTGCTATTCACAAAACAAAACAACAGCAGTCATGCAAATATCTGAATTTTCACAGCACAGCAAAATCAGTTGCACCATTCAATTCCGCTCGTCCAGACGGGGAGAATTCAATCACATTCATTCGATGCGACGTTTCTTATGGGATTTAATGAGCGACAACATTTTGACCAAAAACCGAGAGGATTCTGGGATGTTTGTGGTTTTTTGGTAATAACTCTGGAAGTAAACGTCGCTGACCCATCAAGGTGGTACTCGTACTGCTCGCCTCGTCGAGAGGAATCCAAATATGTGAATGGTTAAGCTATGGGATATGTAATGGACGAGCGACCAATAAAACAGCATGTATTATGGGGTTGAATGCTTTTTGCTATTCACAAAATAAAACAACAGCAGTCATGCAAATATATGAATTTTCACAGCACAGCAAAATCAGTTGCACCATTCAATTCCGCTCGTCCAGACGGGGAGAATTCAATTACATTCATTTGATGCGACGTTTCTTATGGGATTTAATGAGCGACAACATTTTGACCCCAAACCGAGAGGATTCTGGGATGTTTGTGGTTTTTTGGTAATAACTCTGGAAGGAAACGTCGCAGACCCATCAAGGTGGTACTCGTACTGCTCGCCTCGTCGAGAGGAATCCAAATATGTGAATGGTTAAGCTAGGGGATATGAAATGGACGAACGACCAATAAAACAACATGTATTATGGGGTTGAATGCTTTTTGCTATTCACAAAATAAAACAAAAGCAGTCATGCAAATATCTGAATTTTCACAGCACAGCAAAATCAGTTGCACCATTCAATTCCGCTCGTCCAGACGGGGAGAATTCAATCACATTCATTTGATGCGACGTTTCTTATGGGATTTAATGAGCGACAACATTTTGACCCCAAACCGAGAGGATTCTGGGATGTTTGTGGTTTTTTGGTAATAACTCTGGAAGGAAACGTCGAAGACCCATCAAGGTGATACTCCTACTGCTCGCCTCGTCGAGAGGAATCCAAACATATGAATGGTTAAGCTATGGGATATGAAATGGACGAGCGACCAATAAAACAACATGTATTATGGGGTTGAATGCGTTTTGCTATTCACAAAATAAAACAACAGCAGTCATGCAAATATCTGAATTTTCACAGCACAGCAAAATCAGTTGCACCATTCAATTCCGCTCGTCCAGACGGGGAGAATTCAATCACATTCATTCGATGCGACGTTTCTTATGGGATTTAATAAGCGATAACATTTTGACCCCAAACCTAGAGGATTCTGGGATGTTTGTGTTTTTTTGGTAATAACTCTGGAAGGAAACGTCGCAGACCCATCAAGGTGGTACTCGTACTGCTCGCCTCGTCGAGAGGAATCCAAATATGTGAATGGTTAAGCTATGGGATATGTAATGGACGAGCGACCAATAAAACAGCATGTATTATGGGGTTGAATGCTTTTTGCTATTCACAAAATAAAACAACAGCAGTCATGCAAATATCTGAATTTTCACAGCACAGCAAAATCAGTTGCACCATTCAATTCCGCTCGTCCAGACGGGGAGAATTCAATCACATTCATTTGATGCGACGTTTGTTATGGGATTTAATGAGCGACAACATTTTGACCCCAAACCGAGAGGATTCTGGGATGTTTGTGGTTTTTTAATAATAACTCTGGAAGGAAACGTCGCAGACCCATCAAGGTGGTACTCGTACTGCTCGCCTCGTCAAGAGGAATCCAAATATATGAATGGTTAAGCTATGGGATATGAAATGGACGAACGACCAATAAAACAACATGTATTATGGGGTTGAATGCTTTTTGCTATTCACAAAATAAAACAAAAGCAGTCATGCAAATATCTGAATTTTCACAGCACAGCAAAATCAGTTGCACCATTCAATTCCGCTCGTCCAGACGGGGAGAATTCAATCACGTTCATTCGATGCGACGTTTCTTATGGGATTTAATGAGCGACAACATTTTGACCCCAAACCGAGAGGATTCTGGGATGTTTGTGTTTTTTTGGTAATAACTCTGGAAGGAAACGTCGCAGACCCATCAAGGTGGTACTCGTACTGCTCGTCTCGTCAAGAGGAATCCAAATATATGAATGGTTAAGCTATGGGATATGAAATGGACGAACGACCAATAAAACAACATGTATTATGGGGTTGAATGCTTTTTGCTATTCACAAAATAAAACAACAGCAGTCATGCAAATATCTGAATTTTCACAGCACAGCAAAATCAGTTGCACCATTCAATTCCGCTCGTCCAGACGGGGACAATTCAATCACATTCATTCGATTCGACGTTTCTTATGGGATTTAATAAGCGATAACATTTTGACCCCAAACCGAGAGGATTCTGGGATGTTTGTGTTTTTTTGGTAATAACTCTGGAAGGAAACGTCGCAGACCCATCTAGGTGGTACTCGTACTGCTCGCCTCGTCGAGAGGAATCCAAATATGTGAATGGTTAAGCTATGGGATATGAAATGGACGAGCGACCAATAAAACAACATGTATTATGGGGTTGAATGCGTTTTGCTATTCACAAAACAAAACAACAGCAGTCATGCAAATATCTGAATTTTCACAGCACAGCAAAATCAGTTGCACCATTCAATTCCGCTCGTCCAGACGGGGAGAATTCAATCACGTTCATTCGATGCGACGTTTCTTATGGGATTTAATGAGCGACAACATTTTGACCCCAAACCGAGAGGATTCTGGGATGTTTGTGTTTTTTTGGTAATAACTCTGGAAGGAAACCTCGCAGACCCATCAAGGTGGTACTCGTACTGCTCGCCTCGTCAAGAGGAATCCAAATATATGAATGGTTAAGCTATGGGATATGAAATGGACGAACGACCAATAAAACAACATGTATTATGGGGTTGAATGCTTTTTGCTATTCACAAAATAAAACAACAGCAGTCATGCAAATATCTGAATTTTCACAGCACAGCAAAATCAGTTGCACCATTCAATTCCGCTCGTCCAGACGGGGACAATTCAATCACATTCATTCGATTCGACGTTTCTTATGGGATTTAATAAGCGATAACATTTTGACCCCAAACCGAGAGGATTCTGGGATGTTTGTGTTTTTTTGGTAATAACTCTGGAAGGAAACGTCGCAGACCCATCTAGGTGGTACTCGTACTGCTCGCCTCGTCGAGAGGAATCCAAATATGTGAATGGTTAAGCTATGGGATATGAAATGGACGAGCGACCAATAAAACAACATGTATTATGGGGTTGAATGCGTTTTGCTATTCACAAAACAAAACAACAGCAGTCATGCAAATATCTGAATTTTCACAGCACAGCAAAATCAGTTGCACCATTCAATTCCGCTCGTCCAGACGGGGAGAATTCAATCACGTTCATTCGATGCGACGTTTCTTATGGGATTTAATGAGCGACAACATTTTGACCCCAAACCGAGAGGATTCTGGGATGTTTGTGTTTTTTTGGTAATAACTCTGGAAGGAAACCTCGCAGACCCATCAAGGTGGTACTCGTACTGCTCGCCTCGTCAAGAGGAATCCAAATATATGAATGGTTAAGCTATGGGATATGAAATGGACGAACGACCAATAAAACAACATGTATTATGGGGTTGAATGCTTTTTGCTATTCACAAAATAAAACAACAGCAGTCATGCAAATATCTGAATTTTCACAGCACAGCAAAATCAGTTGCACCATTCAATTCCGCTCGTCCAGACGGGGACAATTCAATCACATTCATTCGATTCGACGTTTCTTATGGGATTTAATAAGCGATAACATTTTGACCCCAAACCGAGAGGATTCTGGGATGTTTGTGTTTTTTTGGTAATAACTCTGGAAGGAAACGTCGCAGACCCATCTAGGTGGTACTCGTACTGCTCGCCTCGTCGAGAGGAATCCAAATATGTGAATGGTTAAGCTATGGGATATGAAATGGACGAGCGACCAATAAAACAACATGTATTATGGGGTTGAATGCGTTTTGCTATTCACAAAACAAAACAACAGCAGTCATGCAAATATCTGAATTTTCACAGCACAGCAAAATCAGTTGCACCATTCAATTCCGCTCGTCCAGACGGGGAGAATTCAATCACATTCATTCGATGCGACGTTTCTTATGGGATTTAATGAGCGACAACATTTTGACCCCAAACCGAGAGGATTCTGGGATGTTTGTGGTTTTTTGGTAATAACTCTGGAAGGAAACGTCGCTGACCCATCAAGGTGGTATTCGTACTGCTCGCCTCGTCGAGAGGAATCCAAATATGTGAATGGTTTAGCTATGGGATATGAAATGGACGAGCGACCAATAAAACAGCATGTATTATGGGGTTGAATGCTTTTTGCTATTCACAAAATAAAACAACAGCAGTCATGCAAATATATGAATTTTCACAGCACAGCAAAATCAGTTGCACCATTCAATTCCGCTCGTCCAGGCGGGGAGAATTCAATTACATTCATTCGATTCGACGTTTCTTATGGGATTTAATAAGCGATAACATTTTGACCCCAAACCGAGAGGATTCTGGGATGTTTGTGTTTTTTTGGTAATAACTCTGGAAGGAAACGTCGCAGACCCATCAAGGTGGTACTCGTACTGCTCGCCTCGTCGAGAGGAATCCAAATATGTGAATGGTTAAGCTATGGGATATGTAATGGACGAGCGACCAATAAAACAGCATGTATTATGGGGTTGAATGCTTTTTGCTAATCACAAAATAAAACAACAGCAGTCATGCAAATATCTGAATTTTCACAGCACAGCAAAATCAGTTGCACCATTCAATTCCGCTCGTCCAGACGGGGAGAATTCAATCACATTCATTCGATGCGACGTTTCTTATGGGATTTAATAAGCGATAACATTTTGACCCCAAACCTAGAGGATTCTGGGATGTTTGTGTTTTTTTGGTAATAACTCTGGAAGGAAACGTCGCAGACCCATCAAGGTGGTACTCGTACTGCTCGCCTCGTCGAGAGGAATCCAAATATGTGAATGGTTAAGCTATGGGATATGTAATGGACGAGCGACCAATAAAACAGCATGTATTATGGGGTTGAATGCTTTTTGCTATTCACAAAATAAAACAACAGCAGTCATGCAAATATCTGAATTTTCACAGCACAGCAAAATCAGTTGCACCATTCAATTCCGCTCGTCCAGACGGGGAGAATTCAATCACATTCATTTGATGCGACGTTTGTTATGGGATTTAATGAGCGACAACATTTTGACCCCAAACCGAGAGGATTCTGGGATGTTTGTGGTTTTTTAATAATAACTCTGGAAGGAAACGTCGCAGACCCATCAAGGTGGTACTCGTACTGCTCGCCTCGTCAAGAGGAATCCAAATATATGAATGGTTAAGCTATGGGATATGAAATGGACGAACGACCAATAAAACAACATGTATTATGGGGTTGAATGCTTTTTGCTATTCACAAAATAAAACAAAAGCAGTCATGCAAATATCTGAATTTTCACAGCACAGCAAAATCAGTTGCACCATTCAATTCCGCTCGTCCAGACGGGGAGAATTCAATCACGTTCATTCGATGCGACGTTTCTTATGGGATTTAATGAGCGACAACATTTTGACCCCAAACCGAGAGGATTCTGGGATGTTTGTGTTTTTTTGGTAATAACTCTGGAAGGAAACGTCGCAGACCCATCAAGGTGGTACTCGTACTGCTCGCCTCGTCAAGAGGAATCCAAATATATGAATGGTTAAGCTATGGGATATGAAATGGACGAACGACCAATAAAACAACATGTATTATGGGGTTGAATGCTTTTTGCTATTCACAAAATAAAACAACAGCAGTCATGCAAATATCTGAATTTTCACAGCACAGCAAAATCAGTTGCACCATTCAATTCCGCTCGTCCAGACGGGGACAATTCAATCACATTCATTTGATGCGACGTTTCTTATGGGATTTAATAAGCGATAACATTTTGACCCCAAACCGAGAGGATTCTGGGATGTTTGTGTTTTTTTGGTAATAACTCTGGAAGGAAACGTCGCAGACCCATCTAGGTGGTACTCGTACTGCTCGCCTCGTCGAGAGGAATCCAAATATGTGAATGGTTAAGCTATGGGATATGAAATGGACGAGCGACCAATAAAACAACATGTATTATGGGGTTGAATGCGTTTTGCTATTCACAAAACAAAACAACAGCAGTCATGCAAATATCTGAATTTTCACAGCACAGCAAAATCAGTTGCACCATTCAATTCCGCTCGTCCAGACGGGGAGAATTCAATCACGTTCATTCGATGCGACGTTTCTTATGGGATTTAATGAGCGACAACATTTTGACCCCAAACCGAGAGGATTCTGGGATGTTTGTGTTTTTTTGGTAATAACTCTGGAAGGAAACCTCGCAGACCCATCAAGGTGGTACTCGTACTGCTCGCCTCGTCAAGAGGAATCCAAATATATGAATGGTTAAGCTATGGGATATGAAATGGACGAACGACCAATAAAACAACATGTATTATGGGGTTGAATGCTTTTTGCTATTCACAAAATAAAACAACAGCAGTCATGCAAATATCTGAATTTTCACAGCACAGCAAAATCAGTTGCACCATTCAATTCCGCTCGTCCAGACGGGGAGAATTCAATCACATTCATTCGATGCGACGTTTCTTATGGGATTTAATGAGCGACAACATTTTGACCCCAAACCGAGAGGATTCTGGGATGTTTGTGGTTTTTTGGTAATAACTCTGGAAGGAAACGTCGCTGACCCATCAAGGTGGTATTCGTACTGCTCGCCTCGTCGAGAGGAATCCAAATATGTGAATGGTTTAGCTATGGGATATGAAATGGACGAGCGACCAATAAAACAGCATGTATTATGGGGTTGAATGCTTTTTGCTATTCACAAAATAAAACAACAGCAGTCATGCAAATATATGAATTTTCACAGCACAGCAAAATCAGTTGCACCATTCAATTCCGCTCGTCCAGACGGGGAGAATTCAATTACATTCATTCGATTCGACGTTTCTTATGGGATTTAATAAGCGATAACATTTTGACCCCAAACCGAGAGGATTCTGGGATGTTTGTGTTTTTTTGGTAATAACTCTGGAAGGAAACGTCGCAGACCCATCAAGGTGGTACTCGTACTGCTCGCCTCGTCGAGAGGAATCCAAATATGTGAATGGTTAAGCTATGGGATATGTAATGGACGAGCGACCAATAAAACAGCATGTATTATGGGGTTGAATGCTTTTTGCTAATCACAAAATAAAACAACAGCAGTCATGCAAATATCTGAATTTTCACAGCACAGCAAAATCAGTTGCACCATTCAATTCCGCTCGTCCAGACGGGGAGAATTCAATCACATTCATTCGATGCGACGTTTCTTATGGGATTTAATAAGCGATAACATTTTGACCCCAAACCTAGAGGATTCTGGGATGTTTGTGTTTTTTTGGTAATAACTCTGGAAGGAAACGTCGCAGACCCATCAAGGTGGTACTCGTACTGCTCGCCTCGTCGAGAGGAATCCAAATATGTGAATGGTTAAGCTATGGGATATGTAATGGACGAGCGACCAATAAAACAGCATGTATTATGGGGTTGAATGCTTTTTGCTATTCACAAAATAAAACAACAGCAGTCATGCAAATATCTGAATTTTCACAGCACAGCAAAATCAGTTGCACCATTCAATTCCGCTCGTCCAGACGGGGAGAATTCAATCACATTCATTTGATGCGACGTTTGTTATGGGATTTAATGAGCGACAACATTTTGACCCCAAACCGAGAGGATTCTGGGATGTTTGTGGTTTTTTAATAATAACTCTGGAAGGAAACGTCGCAGACCCATCAAGGTGGTACTCGTACTGCTCGCCTCGTCAAGAGGAATCCAAATATATGAATGGTTAAGCTATGGGATATGAAATGGACGAACGACCAATAAAACAACATGTATTATGGGGTTGAATGCTTTTTGCTATTCACAAAATAAAACAAAAGCAGTCATGCAAATATCTGAATTTTCACAGCACAGCAAAATCAGTTGCACCATTCAATTCCGCTCGTCCAGACGGGGAGAATTCAATCACGTTCATTCGATGCGACGTTTCTTATGGGATTTAATGAGCGACAACATTTTGACCCCAAACCGAGAGGATTCTGGGATGTTTGTGTTTTTTTGGTAATAACTCTGGAAGGAAACGTCGCAGACCCATCAAGGTGGTACTCGTACTGCTCGCCTCGTCAAGAGGAATCCAAATATATGAATGGTTAAGCTATGGGATATGAAATGGACGAACGACCAATAAAACAACATGTATTATGGGGTTGAATGCTTTTTGCTATTCACAAAATAAAACAACAGCAGTCATGCAAATATCTGAATTTTCACAGCACAGCAAAATCAGTTGCACCATTCAATTCCGCTCGTCCAGACGGGGACAATTCAATCACATTCATTTGATGCGACGTTTCTTATGGGATTTAATAAGCGATAACATTTTGACCCCAAACCGAGAGGATTCTGGGATGTTTGTGTTTTTTTGGTAATAACTCTGGAAGGAAACGTCGCAGACCCATCTAGGTGGTACTCGTACTGCTCGCCTCGTCGAGAGGAATCCAAATATGTGAATGGTTAAGCTATGGGATATGAAATGGACGAGCGACCAATAAAACAACATGTATTATGGGGTTGAATGCGTTTTGCTATTCACAAAACAAAACAACAGCAGTCATGCAAATATCTGAATTTTCACAGCACAGCAAAATCAGTTGCACCATTCAATTCCGCTCGTCCAGACGGGGAGAATTCAATCACGTTCATTCGATGCGACGTTTCTTATGGGATTTAATGAGCGACAACATTTTGACCCCAAACCGAGAGGATTCTGGGATGTTTGTGTTTTTTTGGTAATAACTCTGGAAGGAAACCTCGCAGACCCATCAAGGTGGTACTCGTACTGCTCGCCTCGTCAAGAGGAATCCAAATATATGAATGGTTAAGCTATGGGATATGAAATGGACGAACGACCAATAAAACAACATGCATTATGGGGTTGAATGCTTTTTGCTATTCACAAAATAAAACAACAGCAGTCATGCAAATATCTGAATTTTCACAGCACAGCAAAATCAGTTGCACCATTCAATTCCGCTCGTCCAGACGGGGACAATTCAATCACATTCATTCGATTCGACGTTTCTTATGGGATTTAATAAGCGATAACATTTTGACCCCAAACCGAGAGGATTCTGGGATGTTTGTGTTTTTTTGGTAATAACTCTGGAAGGAAACGTCGCAGACCCATCTAGGTGGTACTCGTACTGCTCGCCTCGTCGAGAGGAATCCAAATATGTGAATGGTTAAGCTATGGGATATGAAATGGACGAGCGACCAATAAAACAACATGTATTATGGGGTTGAATGCGTTTTGCTATTCACAAAACAAAACAACAGCAGTCATGCAAATATCTGAATTTTCACAGCACAGCAAAATCAGTTGCACCATTCAATTCCGCTCGTCCAGACGGGGAGAATTCAATCACATTCATTCGATGCGACGTTTCTTATGGGATTTAATGAGCGACAACATTTTGACCCCAAACCGAGAGGATTCTGGGATGTTTGTGGTTTTTTGGTAATAACTCTGGAAGGAAACGTCGCTGACCCATCAAGGTGGTATTCGTACTGCTCGCCTCGTCGAGAGGAATCCAAATATGTGAATGGTTTAGCTATGGGATATGAAATGGACGAGCGACCAATAAAACAGCATGTATTATGGGGATGAATGCTTTTTGCTATTCACAAAATAAAACAACAGCAGTCATGCAAATATATGAATTTTCACAGCACAGCAAAATCAGTTGCACCATTCAATTCCGCTCGTCCAGACGGGGAGAATTCAATTACATTCATTTGATGCGACGTTTCTTATGGGATTTAATGAGCGACAACATTTTGACCCCAAACCGAGAGGATTCTGGGATGTTTGTGGTTTTTTGGTAATAACTCTGGAAGGAAACGTCGCAGACCCATCAAGGTGGTACTCGTACTGCTCGCCTCGTCGAGAGGAATCCAAATATATGAATGGTTAAGCTATGGGATATGAAATGGACGAACGACCAATAAAACAACATGTATTATGGGGTTGAATGCTTTTTGCTATTCACAAAATAAAAGAAAAGCAGTCATGCAAATATCTGAATTTTCACAGCACAGCAAAATCAGTTGCACCATTCAATTCCGCTCGTCCAGACGGGGAGAATTCAATCACATTCATTCGATGCGACGTTTCTTATGGGATTTAATGAGCGACAACATTTTGACCCCAAACCGAGAGGATTCTGGGATGTTTGTGTTTTTTTGGTAATAACTCTGGAAGGAAACGTCGCAGACCAATCAAGGTGGTACTCGTACTGCTCGCCTCGTCAAGAGGAATCCAAATATATGAATGGTTAAGCTATGGGATATGAAATGGACGAACGACCAATAAAACAACATGTATTATGGGGTTGAATGCTTTTTGCTATTCACAAAATAAAACAACAGCAGTCATGCAAATATCTGAATTTTCACAGCACAGCAAAATCAGTTGCACCATTCAATTCCGCTCGTCCAGACGGGGAAAATTCAATCACATTCATTCGATTCGACGTTTCTTATGGGATTTAATAAGCGATAACATTTTGACCCCAAACCGAGAGGATTCTGGGATGTTTGTGTTTTTTTGGTAATAACTCTGGAAGGAAACGTCGCAGACCCATCAAGGTGGTACTCGTACTGCTCGCCTCGTCGAGAGGAATCCAAATATGTGAATGGTTAAGCTATGGGATATGTAATGGACGAGCGACCAATAAAACAGCATGTATTATGGGGTTGAATGCTTTTTGCTATTCACAAAATAAAACAACAGCAGTCATGCAAATATCTGAATTTTCACAGCACAGCAAAATCAGTTGCACCATTCAATTCCGCTCGTCCAGACGGGGAGAATTCAATCACATTCATTTGATGCGACGTTTCTTATGGGATTTAATGAGCGACAACATTTTGACCCCAAACCGAGAGGATTCTGGGATGTTTGTGTTTTTTTGGTAATAACTCTGGAAGGAAACGTCGAAGACCCATCAAGGTGATACTCCTACTGCTCGCCTCGTCGAGAGGAATCCAAACATATGAATGGTTAAGCTATGGGATATGAAATGGACGAGCGACCAATAAAACAACATGTATTATGGGGTTGAATGCGTTTTGCTATTCACAAAATAAAACAACAGCAGTCATGCAAATATCTGAATTTTCACAGCACAGCAAAATCAGTTGCACCATTCAATTCCGCTCGTCCAGACGGGGAGAATTCAATCACATTCATTCGATGCGACGTTTCTTATGGGATTTAATAAGCGATAACATTTTGACCCCAAACCTAGATGATTCTGGGATGTTTGTGTTTTTTTGGTAATAACTCTGGAAGGAAACGTCGCAGACCCATCAAGGTGGTACTCGTACTGCTCGCCTCGTCGAGAGGAATCCAAATATGTGAATGGTTAAGCTATGGGATATGTAATGGACGAGCGACCAATAAAACAGCATGTATTATGGGGTTGAATGCTTTTTGCTATTCACAAAATAAAACAACAGCAGTCATGCAAATATCTGAATTTTCACAGCACAGCAAAATCAGTTGCACCATTCAATTCCGCTCGTCCAGACGGGGAGAATTCAATCACATTCATTTGATGCGACGTTTGTTATGGGATTTAATGAGCGACAACATTTTGACCCCAAACCGAGAGGATTCTGGGATGTTTGTGGTTTTTTAATAATAACTCTGGAAGGAAACGTCGCAGACCCATCAAGGTGGTACTCGTACTGCTCGCCTCGTCGAGAGGAATCCAAATATATGAATGGTTAAGCTATAGGATATGAAATGGACGAGCGACCAATAAAACAACATGTACTATGGGGTTGAATGCGTTTTGCTATTCACAAAATAAAACAACAGCAGTCATGCAAATATCTGAATTTTCACTGCACAGCAAAATCAGTTGCACCATTCAATTCCGCTCGTCCAGACGGGGAGAATTCAATCACATTCATTTTATGCGACGTTTCTTATGGGATTTAATGAGCGACAACATTTTGACCCCAAACCGAGAGGATTCTGGGATGTTTGTGCTTTTTTGGTAATAACTCTGGAAGGAAACGTCGCAGACCCATCAAGGTGGTACTCGTATTGCTCGCCTCGTCGAGAGGAATCCAAATATATGAATGGTTAAGCTATGGGATATGAAATGGACGAGCGACCAATAAAACAACATGTATTATGGGGTTGAATGCGTTTTGCTATTCACAAAACAAAACAACAGCAGTCATGCAAATATCTGAATTTTCACAGCACAGCAAAATCAGTTGCACCATTCAATTCCGCTCGTCCAGACGGGGAGAATTCAATCACATTCATTCGATGCGACGTTTCTTATGGGATTTAATGAGCGACAACATTTTGACCCCAAACCGAGAGGATTCTGGGATGTTTGTGGTTTTTTGGTAATAACTCTGGAAGTAAACGTCGCTGACCCATCAAGGTGGTACTCGTACTGCTCGCCTCGTCGAGAGGAATCCAAATATGTGAATGGTTAAGCTATGGGATATGTAATGGACGAGCGACCAATAAAACAGCATGTATTATGGGGTTGAATGCTTTTTGCTATTCACAAAATAAAACAACAGCAGTCATGCAAATATATGAATTTTCACAGCACAGCAAAATCAGTTGCACCATTCAATTCCGCTCGTCCAGACGGGGAGAATTCAATTACATTCATTTGATGCGACGTTTCTTATGGGATTTAATGAGCGACAACATTTTGACCCCAAACCGAGAGGATTCTGGGATGTTTGTGGTTTTTTGGTAATAACTCTGGAAGGAAACGTCGCAGACCCATCAAGGTGGTACTCGTACTGCTCGCCTCGTCGAGAGGAATCCAAATATGTGAATGGTTAAGCTATGGGATATGAAATGAACGAGCGACCAATAAAACAGCATGTATTATGGGGTTGAATGCTTTTTGCTATTCACAAAATAAAACAACAGCAGTCATGCAAATATCTGAATTTTCACAGCACAGCAAAATCAGTTGCACCATTCAATTCCGCTCGTCCAGACGGGGAGAATTCAATCACATTCATTTTATGCGACGTTTCTTATGGGATTTAATGAGCGACAACATTTTGACCCCAAACCGAGAGGATTCTGGGATGTTTGTGCTTTTTTGGTAATAACTCTGGAAGGAAACGTCGCAGACCCATCAAGGTGGTACTCGTATTGCTCGCCTCGTCGAGAGGAATCCAAATATATGAATGGTTAAGCTATGGGATATGAAATGGACGAGCGACCAATAAAACAACATGTATTATGGGGTTGAATGCGTTTTGCTATTCACAAAACAAAACAACAGCAGTCATGCAAATATCTGAATTTTCACAGCACAGCAAAATCAGTTGCACCATTCAATTCCGCTCGTCCAGACGGGGAGAATTCAATCACATTCATTCGATGCGACGTTTCTTATGGGATTTAATGAGCGACAACATTTTGACCCCAAACCGAGAGGATTCTGGGATGTTTGTGGTTTTTTGGTAATAACTCTGGAAGTAAACGTCGCTGACCCATCAAGGTGGTACTCGTACTGCTCGCCTCGTCGAGAGGAATCCAAATATGTGAATGGTTAAGCTATGGGATATGTAATGGACGAGCGACCAATAAAACAGCATGTATTATGGGGTTGAATGCTTTTTGCTATTCACAAAATAAAACAACAGCAGTCATGCAAATATATGAATTTTCACAGCACAGCAAAATCAGTTGCACCATTCAATTCCGCTCGTCCAGACGGGGAGAATTCAATTACATTCATTTGATGCGACGTTTCTTATGGGATTTAATGAGCGACAACATTTTGACCCCAAACCGAGAGGATTCTGGGATGTTTGTGGTTTTTTGGTAATAACTCTGGAAGGAAACGTCGCAGACCCATCAAGGTGGTACTCGTACTGCTCGCCTCGTCGAGAGGAATCCAAATATGTGAATGGTTAAGCTATGGGATATGAAATGAACGAGCGACCAATAAAACAGCATGTATTATGGGGTTGAATGCTTTTTGCTATTCACAAAATAAAACAACAGCAGTCATGCAAATATCTGAATTTTCACAGCACAGCAAAATCAGTTGCACCATTCAATTCCGCTCGTCCAGACGGGGAGAATTCAATCACATTCATTTTATGCGACGTTTCTTATGGGATTTAATGAGCGACAACATTTTGACCCCAAACCGAGAGGATTCTGGGATGTTTGTGCTTTTTTGGTAATAACTCTGGAAGGAAACGTCGCAGACCCATCAAGGTGGTACTCGTATTGCTCGCCTCGTCGAGAGGAATCCAAATATATGAATGGTTAAGCTATGGGATATGAAATGGACGAGCGACCAATAAAACAACATGTATTATGGGGTTGAATGCGTTTTGCTATTCACAAAACAAAACAACAGCAGTCATGCAAATATCTGAATTTTCACAGCACAGCAAAATCAGTTGCACCATTCAATTCCGCTCGTCCAGACGGGGAGAATTCAATCACATTCATTCGATGCGACGTTTCTTATGGGATTTAATGAGCGACAACATTTTGACCCCAAACCGAGAGGATTCTGGGATGTTTGTGGTTTTTTGGTAATAACTCTGGAAGTAAACGTCGCTGACCCATCAAGGTGGTACTCGTACTGCTCGCCTCGTCGAGAGGAATCCAAATATGTGAATGGTTAAGCTATGGGATATGTAATGGACGAGCGACCAATAAAACAGCATGTATTATGGGGTTGAATGCTTTTTGCTATTCACAAAATAAAACAACAGCAGTCATGCAAATATATGAATTTTCACAGCACAGCAAAATCAGTTGCACCATTCAATTCCGCTCGTCCAGACGGGGAGAATTCAATTACATTCATTTGATGCGACGTTTCTTATGGGATTTAATGAGCGACAACATTTTGACCCCAAACCGAGAGGATTCTGGGATGTTTGTGGTTTTTTGGTAATAACTCTGGAAGGAAACGTCGCAGACCCATCAAGGTGGTACTCGTACTGCTCGCCTCGTCGAGAGGAATCCAAATATGTGAATGGTTAAGCTATGGGATATGAAATGAACGAGCGACCAATAAAACAGCATGTATTATGGGGTTGAATGCTTTTTGCTATTCACAAAATAAAACAACAGCAGTCATGCAAATATCTGAATTTTCACAGCACAGCAAAATCAGTTGCACCATTCAATTCCGCTCGTCCAGACGGGGAGAATTCAATCACATTCATTTTATGCGACGTTTCTTATGGGATTTAATGAGCGACAACATTTTGACCCCAAACCGAGAGGATTCTGGGATGTTTGTGCTTTTTTGGTAATAACTCTGGAAGGAAACGTCGCAGACCCATCAAGGTGGTACTCGTATTGCTCGCCTCGTCGAGAGGAATCCAAATATATGAATGGTTAAGCTATGGGATATGAAATGGACGAGCGACCAATAAAACAACATGTATTATGGGGTTGAATGCGTTTTGCTATTCACAAAACAAAACAACAGCAGTCATGCAAATATCTGAATTTTCACAGCACAGCAAAATCAGTTGCACCATTCAATTCCGCTCGTCCAGACGGGGAGAATTCAATCACATTCATTCGATGCGACGTTTCTTATGGGATTTAATGAGCGACAACATTTTGACCCCAAACCGAGAGGATTCTGGGATGTTTGTGGTTTTTTGGTAATAACTCTGGAAGTAAACGTCGCTGACCCATCAAGGTGGTACTCGTACTGCTCGCCTCGTCGAGAGGAATCCAAATATGTGAATGGTTAAGCTATGGGATATGTAATGGACGAGCGACCAATAAAACAGCATGTATTATGGGGTTGAATGCTTTTTGCTATTCACAAAATAAAACAACAGCAGTCATGCAAATATATGAATTTTCACAGCACAGCAAAATCAGTTGCACCATTCAATTCCGCTCGTCCAGACGGGGAGAATTCAATTACATTCATTTGATGCGACGTTTCTTATGGGATTTAATGAGCGACAACATTTTGACCCCAAACCGAGAGGATTCTGGGATGTTTGTGGTTTTTTGGTAATAACTCTGGAAGGAAACGTCGCAGACCCATCAAGGTGGTACTCGTACTGCTCGCCTCGTCGAGAGGAATCCAAATATGTGAATGGTTAAGCTATGGGATATGAAATGAACGAGCGACCAATAAAACAGCATGTATTATGGGGTTGAATGCTTTTTGCTATTCACAAAATAAAACAACAGCAGTCATGCAAATATCTGAATTTTCACAGCACAGCAAAATCAGTTGCACCATTCAATTCCGCTCGTCCAGACGGGGAGAATTCAATCACATTCATTTTATGCGACGTTTCTTATGGGATTTAATGAGCGACAACATTTTGACCCCAAACCGAGAGGATTCTGGGATGTTTGTGCTTTTTTGGTAATAACTCTGGAAGGAAACGTCGCAGACCCATCAAGGTGGTACTCGTATTGCTCGCCTCGTCGAGAGGAATCCAAATATATGAATGGTTAAGCTATGGGATATGAAATGGACGAGCGACCAATAAAACAACATGTATTATGGGGTTGAATGCGTTTTGCTATTCACAAAACAAAACAACAGCAGTCATGCAAATATCTGAATTTTCACAGCACAGCAAAATCAGTTGCACCATTCAATTCCGCTCGTCCAGACGGGGAGAATTCAATCACATTCATTCGATGCGACGTTTCTTATGGGATTTAATGAGCGACAACATTTTGACCCCAAACCGAGAGGATTCTGGGATGTTTGTGGTTTTTTGGTAATAACTCTGGAAGTAAACGTCGCTGACCCATCAAGGTGGTACTCGTACTGCTCGCCTCGTCGAGAGGAATCCAAATATGTGAATGGTTAAGCTATGGGATATGTAATGGACGAGCGACCAATAAAACAGCATGTATTATGGGGTTGAATGCTTTTTGCTATTCACAAAATAAAACAACAGCAGTCATGCAAATATATGAATTTTCACAGCACAGCAAAATCAGTTGCACCATTCAATTCCGCTCGTCCAGACGGGGAGAATTCAATTACATTCATTTGATGCGACGTTTCTTATGGGATTTAATGAGCGACAACATTTTGACCCCAAACCGAGAGGATTCTGGGATGTTTGTGGTTTTTTGGTAATAACTCTGGAAGGAAACGTCGCAGACCCATCAAGGTGGTACTCGTACTGCTCGCCTCGTCGAGAGGAATCCAAATATGTGAATGGTTAAGCTATGGGATATGAAATGAACGAGCGACCAATAAAACAGCATGTATTATGGGGTTGAATGCTTTTTGCTATTCACAAAATAAAACAACAGCAGTCATGCAAATATCTGAATTTTCACAGCACAGCAAAATCAGTTGCACCATTCAATTCCGCTCGTCCAGACGGGGACAATTCAATCACATTCATTCGATGCGACGTTTCTTATGGGATTTAATGAGCGACAACATTTTGACCCCAAACCGAGAGGATTCTGGGATGTTTGTGTTTTTTTGGTAATAACTCTGGAAGGAAACGTCGCAGACCCATCAAGGTGGTACTCGTACTGCTCGCCTCGTCGAGAGGAATCCAAACATGTGAATGGTTAAGCTATGGGATATGAAATGGACGAGCGACCAATAAAACAGCATGTATTATGGGGTTGAATGCTTTTTGCTATTCACAAAATAAAACAAAAGCAGTCATGCAAATATCTGACTTTTCACAGCACAGCAAAATCAGTTGCACCATTCAATTCCGCTCGTCCAGACGGGGAGAATTCAATCACATTCATTCGATGCGACGTTTCTTATGGGATTTAATGAGCGACAACATTTTGACCCCAAACCGAGAGGATTCTGGGATGTTTATGGTTTTTTGGTAATAACTCTGGAAGTAAACGTCGCTGACCCATCAAGGTGGTACTCGTACTGCTCGCCTCGTCGAGAGGAATCCAAATATGTGAATGGTTAAGCTATGGGATATGTAATGGACGAGCGACCAATAAAACAGCATGTATTATGGGGTTGAATGCTTTTTGCTATTCACAAAATAAAACAACAGCAGTCATGCAAATATATGAATTTTCACAGCACAGCAAAATCAGTTGCACCATTCAATTCCGCTCGTCCAGACGGGGAGAATTCAATCACATTCATTCGATGCGACGTTTCTTATGGGATTTAATGAGCGACAACATTTTGACCCCAAACCGAGAGGATTCTGGGATGTTTGTGGTTTTTTGGTAATAACTCTGGAAGTAAACGTCGCTGACCCATCAAGGTGGTACTCGTACTGCTCGCCTCGTCGAGAGGAATCCAAATATGTGAATGGTTAAGCTATGGGATATGTAATGGACGAGCGACCAATAAAACAGCATGTATTATGGGGTTGAATGCTTTTTGCTATTCACAAAATAAAACAACAGCAGTCATGCAAATATATGAATTTTCACAGCACAGCAAAATCAGTTGCACCATTCAATTCCGCTCGTCCAGACGGGGAGAATTCAATCACATTCATTCGATGCGACGTTTCTTATGGGATTTAATGAGCGACAACATTTTGACCCCAAACCGAGAGGATTCTGGGATGTTTGTGGTTTTTTGGTAATAACTCTGGAAGTAAACGTCGCTGACCCATCAAGGTGGTACTCGTACTGCTCGCCTCGTCGAGAGGAATCCAAATATGTGAATGGTTAAGCTATGGGATATGTAATGGACGAGCGACCAATAAAACAGCATGTATTATGGGGTTGAATGCTTTTTGCTATTCACAAAATAAAACAACAGCAGTCATGCAAATATATGAATTTTCACAGCACAGCAAAATCAGTTGCACCATTCAATTCCGCTCGTCCAGACGGGGAGAATTCAATTACATTCATTTGATGCGACGTTTCTTATGGGATTTAATGAGCGACAACATTTTGACCCCAAACCGAGAGGATTCTGGGATGTTTGTGGTTTTTTGGTAATAACTCTGGAAGGAAACGTCGCAGACCCATCAAGGTGGTACTCGTACTGCTCGCCTCGTCGAGAGGAATCCAAATATGTGAATGGTTACGCTATGGGATATGAAATGAACGAGCGACCAATAAAACAGCATGTATTATGGGGTTGAATGCTTTTTGCTATTCACAAAATAAAACAACAGCAGTCATGCAAATATCTGAATTTTCACAGCACAGCAAAATCAGTTGCACCATTCAATTCCGCTCGTCCAGACGGGGAGAATTCAATCACATTCATTTTATGCGACGTTTCTTATGGGATTTAATGAGCGACAACATTTTGACCCCAAACCGAGAGGATTCTGGGATGTTTGTGTTTTTTTGGTAATAACTCTGGAAGGAAACGTCGCAGACCCATCAAGGTGGTACTCGTACTGCTCGCCTCGTCGAGAGGAATCCAAATATGTGAATGGTTAAGCTATGGGATATGAAATGAACGAGCGACCAATAAAACAGCATGTATTATGGGGTTGAATGCTTTTTGCTATTCACAAAATAAAACAACAGCAGTCATGCAAATATCTGAATTTTCACAGCACAGCAAAATCAGTTGCACCATTCAATTCCGCTCGTCCAGACGGGGACAATTCAATCACATTCATTCGATGCGACGTTTCTTATGGGATTTAATGAGCGACAACATTTTGACCCCAAACCGAGAGGATTCTGGGATGTTTGTGGTTTTTTGGTAATAACTCTGGAAGGAAACGTCGAAGACCCATCAAGGTGGTACTCGTACTGCTCGCCTCGTCGAGAGGAATCCAAACATATGAATGGTTAAGCTATGGGATATGAAATGGACGAGCGACCAATAAAACAACATGTATTATGGGGTTGAATGCGTTTTGCTATTCACCAAACAAAACAACAGCAGTCATGCAAATATCTGAATTTTCACAGCACAGCAAAATCAGTTGCACCATTCAATTCCGCTCGTCCAGACGGGGAGAATTCAATCACATTCATTCGATGCGACGTTTCTTATGGGATTTAATAAGCGATAACATTTTGACCCCAAACCGAGAAGATTCTGGGATGTTTGTGTTTTTTTGGTAATAACTCTGGAAGGAAACGTCGCAGACCCATCAAGGTGGTACTCGTACTGCTCGCCTCGTCGAGAGGAATCCAAATATCTGAATGGTTAAGCTATGGGATGTGAAATGGACGAGCGACCAATAAAACAGCATGTATTATGGGGTTGAATGCTTTTTGCTATTCACAAAATAAAACAACAGCAGTCATGCAAATATCTGAATTTTCACAGCACAGCAAAATCAGTTGCACCATTCAATTCCGCTCGTCCAGACGGGGAGAATTCAATCACATTCATTCGATGCGACGTTTCTTGTGGGATTTAATGAGCGACAACATTTTGACCCCAAACCGAGAGGATTCTGGGATGTTTGTGTTTTTTTGGTAATAACTCTGGAAGGAAACGTCGCAGACCCATCAAGGTGGTACTCGTACTGCTCGCGTCGTCGAGAGGAATCCAAATATGTGAATGGTTAAGCTATGGGATATGAAATGGACGAGCGACCAATAAAACAACATGTATTATGGGGTTGAATGCTTTTTGCTATTCACAAAATAAAACAAATGCAGTCATGCAAATATCTGAATTTTCAAAGCACAGCAAAATTAGTTGCACCATTCAATTCCGCTCGTCCAGACGGGGAGAATTCAATCACATTCATTCGATGCGACGTTTCTTATGGGATTTAATAAGCGATAACATTTTGACCCCAAACCGAGAGGATTCTGGGATGTTTGTGTTTTTTTGGTAATAACTCTGGAAGGAAACGTCGCAGACCCGTCAAGGTGGTACTCGTACTGCTCGCCTCGTCGAGAGGAATCCAAATATGTGAATGGTTAAGCTATGGGATATGAAATGGACGAGCGACCAATAAAACAGCATGTATTATGGGGTTGAATGCTGTTTGCTATTCACAAAATAAAACAACAGCAGTCATGCAAATATCTGAATTTTCACAGCACAGCAAAATCAGTTGCACCATTCAATTCCGCTCGTCCAGACGGCGAGAATTCAATCACATTCATTTGATGCGACATTTCTTATGGGATTTAATGAGCGACAACATTTTGACCCCAAACCGAGAGGATTCTGGGATATTTGTGTTTTTTTGGTAATAACTCTGGAAGGAAACGTCGCAGACCCATCAAGGTGGTACTCGTACTGCTCGCCTCGTCGAGAGGAATCCAAATATGTGAATTGTTAAGCTATGGGATATGAAATGGACGAGCGACCAATAAAACAGCATGTATCATGGGGTTGAATGCTTTTTGCTATTCACAAAATAAAACAACAGCAGTCATGCAAATATATGAATTTTCACAGCACAGCAAAATCAGTTGCACCATTCAATTCCGCTCGTCCAGACGGAAATAATTCAATCACATTCATTCGATGCAACGTTTCTTATGGGATTTAATGAGCGACAACATTTTGACCCCAAACCGAGAGGATTCTGGGATGTTTGTGTTTTTTGGTAATAACTCTGGAAGGAAACGTCGCAGACCCATCAAGGTGGTACTCGTACTGCTCGCCTCGTCGAGAGGAATCCAAATATGTGAATGGTTAAGCTATGGGATATGAAATGGACGAGCGACCAATAAAACAGCATGTATTATGGGGTTGAATGCTTTTTGCTATTCACAAAATAAAACAACAGCAGTCATGCAAATATCTGAATTTTCACAGCACAGCAAAATCAGTTGCACCATTCAATTCCGCTCGTCCAGACGGGGACAATTCAATCACATTCATTCGATGCGACGTTTCTTATGGGATTTAATGAGCGACAACATTTTGACCCCAAACCGAGAGGATTCTGGGATGTTTGTGGTTTTTTGGTAATAACTCTGGAACGAAACGTCGAAGACCCATCAAGGTGGTACTCGTACTGCTCGCCTCGTCGAGAGGAATCCAAACATATGAATGGTTAAGCTATGGGATATGAAATGGACGAGCGACCAATAAAACAACATGTATTATGGGGTTGAATGCGTTTTGCTATTCACCAAACAAAACAACAGCAGTCATGCAAATATCTGAATTTTCACAGCACAGCAAAATCAGTTGCACCATTCAATTCCGCTCGTCCAGACGGGGAGAATTCAATCACATTCATTCGATGCGACGTTTCTTATGGGATTTAATAAGCGATAACATTTTGACCCCAAACCGAGAGGATTCTGGGATGTTTGTGTTTTTTTGGTAATAACTCTGGAAGGAAACGTCGCAGACCCATCAAGGTGGTACTCGTACTGCTCGCCTCGTCGAGAGGAATCCAAATATCTGAATGGTTAAGCTATGGGATGTGAAATGGACGAGCGACCAATAAAACAGCATGTATTATGGGGTTGAATGCTTTTTGCTATTCACAAAATAAAACAACAGCAGTCATGCAAATATCTGAATTTTCACAGCACAGCAAAATCAGTTGCACCATTCAATTCCGCTCGTCCAGACGGGGAGAATTCAATCACATTCATTCGATGCGACGTTTCTTGTGGGATTTAATGAGCGACAACATTTTGACCCCAAACCGAGAGGATTCTGGGATGTTTGTGTTTTTTTGGTAATAACTCTGGAAGGAAACGTCGCAGACCCATCAAGGTGGTACTCGTACTGCTCGCGTCGTCGAGAGGAATCCAAATATGTGAATGGTTAAGCTATGGGATATGAAATGGACGAGCGACCAATAAAACAACATGTATTATGGGGTTGAATGCTTTTTGCTATTCACAAAATAAAACAAATGCAGTCATGCAAATATCTGAATTTTCAAAGCACAGCAAAATTAGTTGCACCATTCAATTCCGCTCGTCCAGACGGGGAGAATTCAATCACATTCATTCGATGCGACGTTTCTTATGGGATTTAATAAGCGATAACATTTTGACCCCAAACCGAGAGGATTCTGGGATGTTTGTGTTTTTTTGGTAATAACTCTGGAAGGAAACGTCGCAGACCCGTCAAGGTGGTACTCGTACTGCTCGCCTCGTCGAGAGGATTCCAAATATGTGAATGGTTAAGCTATGGGATATGAAATGGACGAGCGACCAATAAAACAGCATGTATTATGGGGTTGAATGCTGTTTGCTATTCACAAAATAAAACAACAGCAGTCATGCAAATATCTGAATTTTCACAGCACAGCAAAATCAGTTGCACCATTCAATTCCGCTCGTCCAGACGGCGAGAATTCAATCACATTCATTTGATGCGACATTTCTTATGGGATTTAATGAGCGACAACATTTTGACCCCAAACCGAGAGGATTCTGGGATATTTGTGTTTTTTTGGTAATAACTCTGGAAGGAAACGTCGCAGACCCATCAAGGTGGTACTCGTACTGCTCGCCTCGTCGAGAGGAATCCAAATATGTGAATTGTTAAGCTATGGAATATGAAATGGACGAGCAACCAATAAAACAGCATGTATCATGGGGTTGAATGCTTTTTGCTATTCACAAAATAAAACAACAGCAGTCATGCAAATATATGAATTTTCACAGCACAGCAAAATCAGTTGCACCATTCAATTCCGCTCGTCCAGACGGAAATAATTCAATCACATTCATTCGATGCGACGTTTCTTATGGGATTTAATGAGCGACAACATTTTGACCCCAAACCGAGAGGATTCTGGGATGTTTGTGTTTTTTGGTAATAACTCTGGAAGGAAACGTCGCAGACCCATCAAGGTGGTACTCGTACTGCTCGCCTCGTCGAGAGGAATCCAAATATGTGAATGGTTAAGCTATGGGATATGAAATGGACGAGCGACCAATAAAACAGCATGTATTATGGGGTTGAATGCTTTTTGCTATTCACAAAATAAAACAACAGCAGTCATGCAAATATCTGAATTTTCACAGCACAGCAAAATCAGTTGCACCATTCAATTCCGCTCGTCCAGACGGGGACAATTCAATCACATTCATTCGATGCGACGTTTCTTATGGGATTTAATGAGCGACAACATTTTGACCCCAAACCGAGAGGATTCTGGGATGTTTGTGGTTTTTTGGTAATAACTCTGGAAGGAAACGTCGAAGACCCATCAAGGTGGTACTCGTACTGCTCGCCTCGTCGAGAGGAATCCAAACATATGAATGGTTAAGCTATGGGATATGAAATGGACGAGCGACCAATAAAACAACATGTATTATGGGGTTGAATGCGTTTTGCTATTCACCAAACAAAACAACAGCAGTCATGCAAATATCTGAATTTTCACAGCACAGCAAAATCAGTTGCACCATTCAATTCCGCTCGTCCAGACGGGGAGAATTCAATCACATTCATTCGATGCGACGTTTCTTATGGGATTTAATAAGCGATAACATTTTGACCCCAAACCGAGAGGATTCTGGGATGTTTGTGTTTTTTTGGTAATAACTCTGGAAGGAAACGTCGCAGACCCATCAAGGTGGTACTCGTACTGCTCGCCTCGTCGAGAGGAATCCAAATATCTGAATGGTTAAGCTATGGGATGTGAAATGGACGAGCGACCAATAAAACAGCATGTATTATGGGGTTGAATGCTTTTTGCTATTCACAAAATAAAACAACAGCAGTCATGCAAATATCTGAATTTTCACAGCACAGCAAAATCAGTTGCACCATTCAATTCCGCTCGTCCAGACGGGGAGAATTCAATCACATTCATTCGATGCGACGTTTCTTGTGGGATTTAATGAGCGACAACATTTTGACCCCAAACCGAGAGGATTCTGGGATGTTTGTGTTTTTTTGGTAATAACTCTGGAAGGAAACGTCGCAGACCCATCAAGGTGGTACTCGTACTGCTCGCGTCGTCGAGAGGAATCCAAATATGTGAATGGTTAAGCTATGGGATATGAAATGGACGAGCGACCAATAAAACAACATGTATTATGGGGTTGAATGCTTTTTGCTATTCACAAAATAAAACAAATGCAGTCATGCAAATATCTGAATTTTCAAAGCACAGCAAAATTAGTTGCACCATTCAATTCCGCTCGTCCAGACGGGGAGAATTCAATCACATTCATTCGATGCGACGTTTCTTATGGGATTTAATAAGCGATAACATTTTGACCCCAAACCGAGAGGATTCTGGGATGTTTGTGTTTTTTTGGTAATAACTCTGGAAGGAAACGTCGCAGACCCGTCAAGGTGGTACTCGTACTGCTCGCCTCGTCGAGAGGATTCCAAATATGTGAATGGTTAAGCTATGGGATATGAAATGGACGAGCGACCAATAAAACAGCATGTATTATGGGGTTGAATGCTGTTTGCTATTCACAAAATAAAACAACAGCAGTCATGCAAATATCTGAATTTTCACAGCACAGCAAAATCAGTTGCACCATTCAATTCCGCTCGTCCAGACGGCGAGAATTCAATCACATTCATTTGATGCGACATTTCTTATGGGATTTAATGAGCGACAACATTTTGACCCCAAACCGAGAGGATTCTGGGATATTTGTGTTTTTTTGGTAATAACTCTGGAAGGAAACGTCGCAGACCCATCAAGGTAGTACTCGTACTGCTCGCCTCGTCGAGAGGAATCCAAATATGTGAATTGTTAAGCTATGGGATATGAAATGGACGAGCGACCAATAAAACAGCATGTATCATGGGGTTGAATGCTTTTTGCTATTCACAAAATAAAACAACAGCAGTCATGCAAATATATGAATTTTCACAGCACAGCAAAATCAGTTGCACCATTCAATTCCGCTCGTCCAGACGGAAATAATTCAATCACATTCATTCGATGCGACGTTTCTTATGGGATTTAATGAGCGACAACATTTTGACCCCAAACCGAGAGGATTCTGGGATGTTTGTGTTTTTTGGTAATAACTCTGGAAGGAAACGTCGCAGACCCATCAAGGTGGTACTCGTACTGCTCGCCTCGTCGAGAGGAATCCAAATATGTGAATGGTTAAGCTATGGGATATGAAATGGACGAGCGACCAATAAAACAGCATGTATTATGGGGTTGAATGCTTTTTGCTATTCACAAAATAAAACAACAGCAGTCATGCAAATATCTGAATTTTCACAGCACAGCAAAATCAGTTGCACCATTCAATTCCGCTCGTCCAGACGGGGAGAATTCAATCACATTCATTCGATGCAACGTTTCTTGTGGGATTTAATGAGCGACAACATTTTGACCCCAAACCGAGAGGATTCTGGGATGTTTGTGTTTTTTTGGTAATAACTCTGGAAGGAAACGAGGCAGACCCATCAAGGTGGTACTCGTACTGCTCGCGTCGTCGAGAGGAATCCAAATATGTGAATGGTTAAGCTATGGGATATGAAATGGACGAGCGACCAATAAAACAACATGTATTATGGGGTTGAATGCTTTTTGCTATTCACAAAATAAAACAAATGCAGTCATGCAAATATCTGAATTTTCAAAGCACAGCAAAATTAGTTGCACCATTCAATTCCGCTCGTCCAGACGGGGAGAATTCAATCACATTCATTCGATGCGACGTTTCTTATGGGATTTAATAAGCGATAACATTTTGACCCCAAACCGAGAGGATTCTGGGATGTTTGTGTTTTTTTGGTAATAACTCTGGAAGGAAACGTCGCAGACCCGTCAAGGTGGTACTCGTACTGCTCGCCTCGTCGAGAGGAATCCAAATATGTGAATGGTTAAGCTATGGGATATGAAATGGACGAGCGACCAATAAAACAGCATGTATTATGGGGTTGAATGCTGTTTGCTATTCACAAAATAAAACAACAGCAGTCATGCAAATATCTGAATTTTCACAGCACAGCAAAATCAGTTGCACCATTCAATTCCGCTCGTCCAGACGGCGAGAATTCAATCACATTCATTTGATGCGACATTTCTTATGGGATTTAATGAGCGACAACATTTTGACCCCAAACCGAGAGGATTCTGGGATGTTTGTGGTTTTTTGGTAATAACTCTGGAAGGAAACGTCGCAGACCCATCAAGGTGGTACTCGTACTGCTCGCCTCGTCGAGAGGAATCCAAATATGTGAATTGTTAAGCTATGGGATATGAAATGGACGAGCGACCAATAAAACAGCATGTATCATGGGGTTGAATGCTTTTTGCTATTCACAAAATAAAACAACAGCAGTCATGCAAATATATGAATTTTCACAGCACAGCAAAATCAGTTGCACCATTCAATTCCGCTCGTCCAGACGGAAAGAATTCAATCACATTCATTCGATGCGACGTTTCTTATGGGATTTAATGAGCGACAACATTTTGACCCCAAACCGAGAGGATTCTGGGATGTTTGTGTTTTTTTGGTAATAACTCTGGAAGGAAACGTCGCAGAACCATCAAGGTGGTACTCGTACTGCTCGCCTCGTCGAGAGGAATCCAAATATGTGAATGGTTAAGCTATGGGATATGAAATGGACGAGCGACCAATAAAACAGCATGTATTATGGGGTTGAATGCTTTTTGCTATTCACAAAATAAAACAAATGCAGTCATGCAAATATCTGAATTTTCACAGCACAGCAAAATCAGTTGCACCATTCAATTCCGCTCGTCCAGATGGGGAGAATTCAATCACATTCATTCGATGCGACGTTTCTTGTGGGATTTAATGAGCGACAACATTTTGACCCCAAACCGAGAGGATTCTGGGATGTTTGTGTTTTTTTGGTAATAACTCTGGAAGGAAACGTCGCAGACCCATCAAGGTTGTACTCGTACTGCTCGCCTCGTCGAGAGGAATCCAAATATGTGAATGGTTAAGCTATGGGATATGTAATGGACGAGCGACCAATAAAACAGCATGTATTATGGGGTTGAATGCTTTTTGCTATTCACAAAATAAAACAACAGCAGTCATGCAAATATATGAATTTGCACAGCACAGCAAAATCAGTTGCACCATTCAATTCCGCTCGTCCAGACGGCGAGAATTCAATCACATTCATTTGATGCGACATTTCTTATGGGATTTAATGAGCGACAACATTTTGACCCCAAACCGAGAGGATTCTGGGATGTTTGTGTTTTTTGGTAATAACTCTGGAAGGAAACGTCGCAGACCCATCAAGGTGGTACTCGTACTGCTCGCCTCGTCGAGAGGAATCCAAATATATGAATGGTTAAGCTATGGGATATGAAATGGACGAGCGACCAATAAAACAACATGTACTATGGGGTTGAATGCTTTTTGCTATTCACAAAATAAAACAACAGCAGTCATGCAAATATCTGAATTTTCATAGCACAGCAAAATCAGTTGCACCATTCAATTCCGCTCGTCCAGACGGGGACAATTCAATCACATTCATTCGATGCGACGTTTGTTGTGGGATTTAATGAGCGACAACATTTTGACCCCAAACCGAGAGGATTCTAGGATGTTTGTGTTTTTTTGGTAATAACTCTGGAAGAAAACGTCGCAGCCCCATCAAGGTGGTACTCGTACTGCTCGCCTCGTCGAGAGGAATCCAAATATTTGAATGGTTAAGCTATGGGATATGAAATGGACGAGCGACCAATAAAACAGCATGTATTATGGGGTTGAATGCTTTTTGCTATTCACAAAATAAAACAACAGCAGTCATGCAAATATCTGAATTTTCACAGCACAGCAAAATCAGTTGCACCATTCAATTCCGCTCGTCCAGACGGGGACAATTCAATCACATTCATTCGATGCGACGTTTCTTATGGGATTTAATGAGCGACAACATTTTGACCCCAAACCGAGAGGATTCTGGGATGTTTGTGTTTTTTTGGTAATAACTCTGGAAGGAAACGTCGCAGACCCATCAAAAGGTACTCGTACTGCTCGCCTCGTCGAGAGGAATCCAAATATGTGAATGGTTAAGCTATGGGATATGAAATGGACGAGCGACCAATAAAACAGCATGTATTATGGGGTTGAATGCTTTTTGCTATTCACAAAATAAAGCAACAGCAGTCATGCAAATATCTGAATTTTCACAGCACAGCAAAATCAGTTGCACCATTCAATTCCGCTCGTCCAGACGGGGAGAATTCAATCACATTCATTCGATGCGACGTTTCTTATGGGATTTAATAAGCGATAACATTTTGACCCCAAACCGAGAGGATTCTGGGATGTTTGTGTTTTTTTGGTAATAACTCTGGAAGGAAACGTCGCAGACCCGTCAAGGTGGTACTCGTACTGCTCGCCTCGTCGAGAGGAATCCAAATATGTGAATGGTTAAGCTATGGGATATGAAATGGACGAGCGACCAATAAAAGAGCATGTATTATGGGGTTGAATGCTTTTTGCTATTCACAAAATAAAACAACAGCAGTCATGCAAATATCTGAATTTTCACAGCACAGCAAAATCAGTTGCACCATTCAATTCCGCTCGTCCAGACGGCGAGAATTCAATCACATTCATTTGATGCGACATTTCTTATGGGATTTAATGAGCGACAACATTTTGACCCCAAACCGAGAGGATTCTGGGATGTTTGTGTTTTTTGGTAATAACTCTGGAAGGAAACGTCGCAGACCCATCAAGGTGGTACTCGTACTGCTCGCCTCGTCGAGAGGAATCCAAATATGTGAATGGTTAAGCTATCGGATATGAAATGGACGAGCGACCAATAAAACAGCATGTATTATGGGGTTGAATGCTTTTTGCTATTCACAAAATAAAACAAATGCAGTCATGCAAATATCTGAATTTTCACAGCACAGCAAAATCAGTTGCACCATTCAATTCCGCTCGTCCAGATGGGGAGAATTCAATCACATTCATTCGATGCGACGTTTCTTGTGGGATTTAATGAGCGACAACATTTTGACCCCAAACCGAGAGGATTCTGGGATGTTTGTGTTTTTTTGGTAATAACTCTGGAAGGAAACGTCGCAGACCCATCAAGGTGGTAGTCGTACTGCTCGCCTCGTCGAGAGGAATCCAAATATGTGAATGGTTAAGCTATGGGATATGTAATGGACGAGCGACCAATAAAACAACATGTACTATGGGGTTGAGTGCTTTTTGCTATTCACAAAATAAAACAACAGCAGTCATGCAAATATATGAATTTTCACAGCACAGCAAAATCAGTTGCATCATTCAATTCCGCTCGTCCAGACGGCGAGAATTCAATCACATTCATTTGATGCGACATTTCTTATGGGATTTAATGAGCGACAACATTTTGACCCCAAACCGAGAGGATTCTGGGATGTTTGTGTTTTTTGGTAATAACTCTGGAAGGAAACGTCGCAGACCCATCAAGGTGGTACTCGTACTGCTCGCCTCGTCGAGAGGAATCCAAATATATGAATGGTTAAGCTATGGGATATGAAATGGACGAGCGACCAATAAAACAACATGTACTATGGGGTTGAATGCTTTTTGCTATTCACAAAATAAAACAACAGCAGTCATGCAAATATCTGAATTTTCATAGCACAGCAAAATCAGTTGCACCATTCAATTCCGCTCGTCCAGACGGGGACAATTCAATCACATTCATTCGATGCGACGTTTGTTGTGGGATTTAATGAGCGACAACATTTTGACCCCAAACCGAGAGGATTCTAGGATGTTTGTGTTTTTTTGATAATAACTCTGGAAGAAAACGTCGCAGCCCCATCAAGGTGGTACTCGTACTGCTCGCCTCGTCGAGAGGAATCCAAATATTTTAATGGTTAAGCTATGGGATATGAAATGGACGAGCGACCAATAAAACAGCATGTATTATGGGGTTGAATGCTTTTTGCTATTCACAAAATAAAACAACAGCAGTCATGCAAATATCTGAATTTTCACAGCACAGCAAAATCAGTTGCACCATTCAATTCCGCTCGTCCAGACGGGGACAATTCAATCACATTCATTCGATGCGACGTTTCTTATGGGATTTAATGAGCGACAACATTTTGACCCCAAACCGAGAGGATTCTGGGATGTTTGTGTTTTTTTGGTAATAACTCTGGAAGGAAACGTCGCAGACCCATCAAGGTGGTAGTCGTACTGCTCGCCTCGTCGAGAGGAATCCAAATATGTGAATGGTTAAGCTATGGGATATGTAATGGACGAGCGACCAATAAAACAACATGTACTATGGGGTTGAGTGCTTTTTGCTATTCACAAAATAAAACAACAGCAGTCATGCAAATATATGAATTTTCACAGCACAGCAAAATCAGTTGCACCATTCAATTCCGCTCGTCCAGACGGCGAGAATTCAATCACATTCATTTGATGCGACATTTCTTATGGGATTTAATGAGCGACAACATTTTGACCCCAAACCGAGAGGATTCTGGGATGTTTGTGTTTTTTGGTAATAACTCTGGAAGGAAACGTCGCAGACCCATCAAGGTGGTACTCGTACTGCTCGCCTCGTCGAGAGGAATCCAAATATATGAATGGTTAAGCTATGGGATATGAAATGGACGAGCGACCAATAAAACAACATGTACTATGGGGTTGAATGCTTTTTGCTATTCACAAAATAAAACAACAGCAGTCATGCAAATATCTGAATTTTCATAGCACAGCAAAATCAGTTGCACCATTCAATTCCGCTCGTCCAGACGGGGACAATTCAATCACATTCATTCGATGCGACGTTTGTTGTGGGATTTAATGAGCGACAACATTTTGACCCCAAACCGAGAGGATTCTAGGATGTTTGTGTTTTTTTGGTAATAACTCTGGAAGAAAACGTCGCAGCCCCATCAAGGTGGTACTCGTACTGCTCGCCTCGTCGAGAGGAATCCAAATATTTTAATGGTTAAGCTATGGGATATGAAATGGACGAGCGACCAATAAAACAGCATGTATTATGGGGTTGAATGCTTTTTGCTATTCACAAAATAAAACAACAGCAGTCATGCAAATATCTGAATTTTCACAGCACAGCAAAATCAGTTGCACCATTCAATTCCGCTCGTCCAGACGGGGACAATTCAATCACATTCATTCGATGCGACGTTTCTTATGGGATTTAATGAGCGACAACATTTTGACCCCAAACCGAGAGGATTCTGGGATGTTTGTGTTTTTTTGGTAATAACTCTGGAAGGAAACGTCGCAGACCCATCAAAAGGTACTCGTACTGCTCGCCTCGTCGAGAGGAATCCAAATATGTGAATGGTTAAGCTATGGGATATGAAATGGACGAGCGACCAATAAAACAGCATGTATTATGGGGTTGAATGCTTTTTGCTATTCACAAAATAAAACAAATGCAGTCATGCAAATATCTGAATTTTCACAGCACAGCAAAATCAGTTGCACCATTCAATTCCGCTCGTCCAGATGGGGAGAATTCAATCACATTCATTCGATGCGACGTTTCTTGTGGGATTTAATGAGCGACAACATTTTGACCCCAAACCGAGAGGATTCTGGGATGTTTGTGTTTTTTTTGGTAATAACTCTGGAAGGAAACGTCGCAGACCCATCAAGGTGGTACTCGTACTGCTCGCCTCGTCGAGAGGAATCCAAATATGTGAATGGTTAAGCTATGGGATATGTAATGGACGAGCGACCAATAAAACAGCATGTATTATGGGGTTGAATGCTTTTGCTATTCACAAAATAAAACAACAGCAGTCATGCAAATATATGAATTTTCACAGCACAGCAAAATCAGTTGCACCATTCAATTCCGCTCGTCCAGACGGCGAGAATTCAATCACATTCATTTGATGAGACATTTCTTATGGGATTTAATGAGCGACAACATTTTGACCCCAAACCGAGAGGATTCTGGGATGTTTGTGTTTTTTGGTAATAACTCTGGAAGGAAACGTCGCAGACCCATCAAGGTGGTACTCGTACTGCTCGCCTCGTCGAGAGGAATCCAAATATTTGAATGGTTAAGCTATGGGATATGAAATGGACGAGCGACCAATAAAACAGCATGTATTATGGGGTTGAATGCTTTTTGCTATTCACAAAATAAAACAACAGCAGTCATGCAAATATCTGAATTTTCATAGCACAGCAAAATCAGTTGCACCATTCAATTCCGCTCGTCCAGACGGGGACAATTCAATCACATTCATTCGATGCGACGTTTGTTGTGGGATTTAATGAGCGACAACATTTTGACCCCAAACCGAGAGGATTCTAGGATGTTTGTGTTTTTTTGGTAATAACTCTGGAAGAAAACGTCGCAGCCCCATCAAGGTGGTACTCGTACTGCTCGCCTCGTCGAGAGGAATCCAAATATTTGAATGGTTTAGCTATGGGATATGAAATGGACGAGCGACCAATAAAACAGCATGTATTATGGGGTTGAATGCTTTTTGCTATTCACAAAATAAAACAACAGCAGTCATGCAAATATCTGAATTTTCACAGCACAGCAAAATCAGTTGCACCATTCAATTCCGCTCGTCCAGACGGGGACAATTCAATCACATTCATTCGATGCGACGTTTCTTATGGGATTTAATGAGCGACAACATTTTGACCCCAAACCGAGAGGATTCTGGGATGTTTGTGTTTTTTTGGTAATAACTCTGGAAGGAAACGTCGCAGACCCATCAAAAGGTACTCGTACTGCTCGCCTCGTCGAGAGGAATCCAAATATATGAATGGTTAAGCTATGGGATATGAAATGGACGAGCGACCAATAAAACAACATGTACTATGGGGTTGAATGCTTTTTGCTATTCACAAAATAAAACAACAGCAGTCATGCAAATATCTGAATTTTCATAGCACAGCAAAATCAGTTGCACCATTCAATTCCGCTCGTCCAGACGGGGACAATTCAATCACATTCATTCGATGCGACGTTTGTTGTGGGATTTAATGAGCGACAACATTTTGACCCCAAACCGAGAGGATTCTAGGATGTTTGTGTTTTTTTGGTAATAACTCTGGAAGAAAACGTCGCAGCCCCATCAAGGTGGTACTCGTACTGCTCGCCTCGTCGAGAGGAATCCAAATATTTGAATGGTTAAGCTATGGGATATGAAATGGACGAGCGACCAATAAAACAGCATGTATTATGGGGTTGAATGCTTTTTGCTATTCACAAAATAAAACAACAGCAGTCATGCAAATATCTGAATTTTCACAGCACAGCAAAATCAGTTGCACCATTCAATTCCGCTCGTCCAGACGGGGAGAATTCAATCACATTCATTCGATGCGACGTTTCTTATGGGATTTAATGAGCGACAACATTTTGACCCCAAACCGAGAGGATTCTGGGATGTTTGTGTTTTTTTGGTAATAACTCTGGAAGGAAACGTCGCAGACCCATCAAGGTGGTACTCGTACTGCTCGCCTCGTCGAGAGGAATCCAAATATGTGAATAGCTAAGCTATGGGATATGAAATGGACGAGCGACCAATAAAACAGCATGTATTATGGGGTTGAATGCTTTTTGCTATTCACAAAATAAAACAACAGCAGTCATGCAAATATCTGAATTTTCACAGCACAGCAAAATCAGTTGCACCATTCAATTCCGCTCGTCCAGACGGGGAGAATTCAATCACATTCATTCGATGCGACGTTTCTTATGGGATTTAATGAGCGACAACATTTTGACCCCAAACCGAGAGGATTCTGGGATGTTTGTGTTTTTTTGGTAATAACTCTGGAAGGAAACGTCGCAGACCCATCAAGGTGGTACTCGTACTGCTCGCCTCGTCGAGAGGAATCCAAATATGTGAATGGTTAAGCTATGGGATATGAAATGGACGAGCGACCAATAAAACAGCATGTATTATGGGGTTGAATGCTTTTTGCTATTCACAAAATAAAACAACAGCAGTCATGCAAATATCTGAATTTTCACAGCACAGCAAAATCAGTTGCACCATTCAATTCCGCTCGTCCAGACGGGGACAATTCAATCACATTCATTCGATGCGACGTTTCTTATGGGATTTAATGAGCGACAACATTTTGACCCCAAACCGAGAGGATTCTGGGATGTTTGTGTTTTTTGGGTAATAACTCTGGAAGGAAACGTCGCAGACCCATCAAGGTGGTACTCGTACTGCTCGCGTCGTCGAGAGGAATCCTAATATGTGAATGTTTAAGCTATGGGATATGAAATGGACGAGCGACCAATAAAACAGCATGTATTATGGGGTTGAATGCTTTTTGCTATTCACAAAATAAAACAACAGCAGTCATGCAAATATCTGAATTTTCACAGCACAGCAAAATCAGTTGCACCATTCAATTCCGCTCGTCCAGACGGGGAGAATTCAATCACATTCATTCGATGCGACGTTTCTTATGGGATTTAATGAGCGACAACATTTTGACCCCAAACCGAGAGGATTCTGGGATGTTTGTGTTTTTTTGGTAATAACTCTGGAAGGAAACGTCGCAGACCCATCAAGGTGGTACTCGTACTGCTCGCCTCGTCGAGAGGAATCCAAATATGTGAATGGTTAAGCTATGGGATATGAAATGGACGAGCGACCAATAAAACAGCATGTATTATGGGGTTGAATGCTTTTTGCTATTCACAAAATAAAACAACAGCAGTCATGCAAATATCTGAATTTTCACAGCACAGCAAAATCAGTTGCACCATTCAATTCCGCTCGTCCAGACGGGGAGAATTCAATCACATTCATTCGATGCGACGTTTCTTATGGGATTTAATGAGCGACAACATTTTGACCCCAAACCGAGAGGATTCTGGGATGTTTGTGTTTTTTGGGTAATAACTCTGGAAGGAAACGTCGCAGACCCATCAAGGTGGTACTCGTACTGCTCGCGTCGTCGAGAGGAATCCTAATATGTGAATGTTTAAGCTATGGGATATGAAATGGACGAGCGACCAATAAAACAGCATGTATTATGGGGTTGAATGCTTTTTGCTATTCACAAAATAAAACAACAGCAGTCATGCAAATATCTGAATTTTCACAGCACAGCAAAATCAGTTGCACCATTCAATTCCGCTCGTCCAGACGGGGAGAATTCAATCACATTCATTCGATGCGACGTTTCTTATGGGATTTAATGAGCGACAACATTTTGACCCCAAACCGAGAGGATTCTGGGATGTTTGTGTTTTTTTGGTAATAACTCTGGAAGGAAACGTCGCAGACCCATCAAGGTGGTACTCGTACTGCTCGCCTCGTCGAGAGGAATCCAAATATGTGAATAGCTAAGCTATGGGATATGAAATGGACGAGCGACCAATAAAACAGCATGTATTATGGGGTTGAATGCTTTTTGCTATTCACAAAATAAAACAACAGCAGTCATGCAAATATCTGAATTTTCACAGCACAGCAAAATCAGTTGCACCATTCAATTCCGCTCGTCCAGACGGGGAGAATTCAATCACATTCATTCGATGCGACGTTTCTTATGGGATTTAATGAGCGACAACATTTTGACCCCAAACCGAGAGGATTCTGGGATGTTTGTGTTTTTTTGGTAATAACTCTGGAAGGAAACGTCGCAGACCCATCAAGGTGGTACTCGTACTGCTCGCCTCGTCGAGAGGAATCCAAATATGTGAATGGTTAAGCTATGGGATATGAAATGGACGAGCGACCAATAAAACAGCATGTATTATGGGGTTGAATGCTTTTTGCTATTCACAAAATAAAACAACAGCAGTCATGCAAATATCTGAATTTTCACAGCACAGCAAAATCAGTTGCACCATTCAATTCCGCTCGTCCAGACGGGGACAATTCAATCACATTCATTCGATGCGACGTTTCTTATGGGATTTAATGAGCGACAACATTTTGACCCCAAACCGAGAGGATTCTGGGATGTTTGTGTTTTTTGGGTAATAACTCTGGAAGGAAACGTCGCAGACCCATCAAGGTGGTACTCGTACTGCTCGCGTCGTCGAGAGGAATCCTAATATGTGAATGTTTAAGCTATGGGATATGAAATGGACGAGCGACCAATAAAACAGCATGTATTATGGGGTTGAATGCTTTTTGCTATTCACAAAATAAAACAACAGCAGTCATGCAAATATCTGAATTTTCACAGCACAGCAAAATCAGTTGCACCATTCAATTCCGCTCGTCCAGACGGGGAGAATTCAATCACATTCATTCGATGCGACGTTTCTTATGGGATTTAATGAGCGACAACATTTTGACCCCAAACCGAGAGGATTCTGGGATGTTTGTGTTTTTTTGGTAATAACTCTGGAAGGAAACGTCGCAGACCCATCAAGGTGGTACTCGTACTGCTCGCCTCGTCGAGAGGAATCCAAATATGTGAATAGCTAAGCTATGGGATATGAAATGGACGAGCGACCAATAAAACAGCATGTATTATGGGGTTGAATGCTTTTTGCTATTCACAAAATAAAACAACAGCAGTCATGCAAATATCTGAATTTTCACAGCACAGCAAAATCAGTTGCACCATTCAATTCCGCTCGTCCAGACGGGGAGAATTCAATCACATTCATTCGATGCGACGTTTCTTATGGGATTTAATGAGCGACAACATTTTGACCCCAAACCGAGAGGATTCTGGGATGTTTGTGTTTTTTTGGTAATAACTCTGGAAGGAAACGTCGCAGACCCATCAAGGTGGTACTCGTACTGCTCGCCTCGTCGAGAGGAATCCAAATATGTGAATGGTTAAGCTATGGGATATGAAATGGACGAGCGACCAATAAAACAGCATGTATTATGGGGTTGAATGCTTTTTGCTATTCACAAAATAAAACAACAGCAGTCATGCAAATATCTGAATTTTCACAGCACAGCAAAATCAGTTGCACCATTCAATTCCGCTCGTCCAGACGGGGACAATTCAATCACATTCATTCGATGCGACGTTTCTTATGGGATTTAATGAGCGACAACATTTTGACCCCAAACCGAGAGGATTCTGGGATGTTTGTGTTTTTTGGGTAATAACTCTGGAAGGAAACGTCGCAGACCCATCAAGGTGGTACTCGTACTGCTCGCGTCGTCGAGAGGAATCCTAATATGTGAATGTTTAAGCTATGGGATATGAAATGGACGAGCGACCAATAAAACAGCATGTATTATGGGGTTGAATGCTTTTTGCTATTCACAAAATAAAACAACAGCAGTCATGCAAATATCTGAATTTTCACAGCACAGCAAAATCAGTTGCACCATTCAATTCTGCTCGTCCAGACGGGGAGAATTCAATCACATTCATTCGATGCGACGTTTCTTATGGGATTTAATGAGCGACAACATTTTGACCCCAAACCGAGAGGATTCTGGGATGTTTGTGTTTTTTTGGTAATAACTCTGGAAGGAAACGTCGCAGACCCATCAAGGTGGTACTCGTACTGCTCGCCTCGTCGAGAGGAATCCAAATATGTGAATAGCTAAGCTATGGGATATGAAATGGACGAGCGACCAATAAAACAGCATGTATTATGGGGTTGAATGCTTTTTGCTATTCACAAAATAAAACAACAGCAGTCATGCAAATATCTGAATTTTCACAGCACAGCAAAATCAGTTGCACCATTCAATTCCGCTCGTCCAGACGGGGAGAATTCAATCACATTCATTCGATGCGACGTTTCTTATGGGATTTAATGAGCGACAACATTTTGACCCCAAACCGAGAGGATTCTGGGATGTTTGTGTTTTTTTGGTAATAACTCTGGAAGGAAACGTCGCAGACCCATCAAGGTGGTACTCGTACTGCTCGCCTCGTCGAGAGGAATCCAAATATGTGAATGGTTAAGCTATGGGATATGAAATGGACGAGCGACCAATAAAACAGCATGTATTATGGGGTTGAATGCTTTTTGCTATTCACAAAATAAAACAACAGCAGTCATGCAAATATCTGAATTTTCACAGCACAGCAAAATCAGTTGCACCATTCAATTCCGCTCGTCCAGACGGGGAGAATTCAATCACATTCATTCGATGCGACGTTTCTTATGGGATTTAATGAGCGACAACATTTTGACCCCAAACCGAGAGGATTCTGGGATGTTTGTGTTTTTTTGGTAATAACTCTGGAAGGAAACGTCGCAGACCCATCAAGGTGGTACTCGTACTGCTCGCCTCGTCGAGAGGAATCCAAATGTGTGAATGGTTAAGCTATGGGATATGAAATGGACGAGCGACCAATAAAACAGCATGTATTATGGGGTTGAATGCTTTTTGCTATTCACAAAATAAAACAACAGCAGTCATGCAAATATCTGAATTTTCACAGCACAGCAAAATCAGTTGCACCATTCAATTCCGCTCGTCCAGACGGGGACAATTCAATCACATTCATTCGATGCGACGTTTCTTATGGGATTTAATGAGCGACAACATTTTGACCCCAAACCGAGAGGATTCTGGGATGTTTGTGTTTTTTTGGTAATAACTCTGGAAGGAAACGTCGCAGACCCATCAAAAGGTACTCGTACTGCTCGCCTCGTCGAGAAGAATCCAAATATGTGAATGGTTAAGCTATGGGATATGAAATGGACGAGCGACCAATAAAACAGCATGTATCATGGGGTTGAATGCTTTTTGCTATTCACAAAATAAAACAACAGCAGTCATGCAAATATATGAATTTTCACAGCACAGCAAAATCAGTTGCACCATTCAATTCCGCTCGTCCAGACGGGGAGAATTCAATCACATTCATTCGATGCGACGTTTCTTATGGGATTTAATGAGCGACAACATTTTGACCCCAAACCGAGAGGATTCTGGGATGTTTGTGTTTTTTGGGTAATAACTCTGGAAGGAAACGTCGCAGACCCATCAAGGTGGTACTCGTACTGCTCGCGTCGTCGAGAGGAATCCTAATATGTGAATGTTTAAGCTATGGGATATGAAATGGACGAGCGACCAATAAAACAGCATGTATTATGGGGTTGAATGCTTTTTGCTATTCACAAAATAAAACAACAGCAGTCATGCAAATATCTGAATTTTCACAGCACAGCAAAATCAGTTGCACCATTCAATTCCGCTCGTCCAGACGGGGAGAATTCAATCACATTCATTCGATGCGACGTTTCTTATGGGATTTAATGAGCTACAACATTTTGACCCCAAACCGAGAGGATTCTGGGATGTTTGTGTTTTTTTGGTAATAACTCTGGAAGGAAACGTCGCAGACCCATCAAGGTGGTACTCGTACTGCTCGCCTCGTCAAGAGGAATCCAAATATGTGAATGGTTAAGCTATGGGATATGAAATGGACGAGCGACCAATAAAACAGCATGTATTATGGGGTTGAATGCATTTTGCTATTCACAAAATAAAACAACAGCAGTCATGCAAATATCTGAATTTTCACAGCACAGCAAAATCAGTTGCACCATTCAATTCCGCTCGTCCAGACGGGGACAATTCAATCACATTCATTCGATGCGACGTTTCTTATGGGATTTAATGAGCGACAACATTTTGACCCCAAACCGAGAGGATTCTGGGATGTTTGTGTTTTTTTGGTAATAACTCTGGAAGGAAACGTCGCAGACCCATGAAGGTGGTACTCGTACTGCTCGCCTCGTCGAGAGAAATCCAAATATGTGAATGGTTAAGCTATGGGATATGAAATGGACGAGCGACCAATAAAACAGCATGTATTATGGGGTTGAATGCATTTTGCTATTCACAAAATAAAACAACAGCAGTCATGCAAATATCTGAATTTTCACAGCACAGCAAAATCAGTTGCACCATTCAATTCCGCTCGTCCAGACGGGGAGAATTCAATCACATTCATTCGATGCGACGTTTCTTATGGGATTTAATGAGCGACAACATTTTGACCCCAAACCGAGAGGATTCTGGGATGTTTGTGTTTTTTGGGTAATAACTCTGGAAGGAAACGTCGCAGACCCATCAAGGTGGTATTCGTACTGCTCCCGTCGTCGAGAGGAATCCTAATATGTGAATGGTTAAGCTATGGGATATGAAATGGACGAGCGACCAATAAAACAGCATGTATTATGGGGTTGAATGCTTTTTGCTATTCACAAAATAAAACAACAGCAGTCATGCAAATATCTGAATTTTCACAGCACAGCAAAATCAGTTGCACCATTCAATTCCGCTCGTCCAGACGGGGAGAATTCAATCACATTCATTCGATGCGACGTTTCTTATGGGATTTAATGAGCTACAACATTTTGACCCCAAACCGAGAGGATTCTGGGATGTTTGTGTTTTTTTGGTAATAACTCTGGAAGGAAACGTCGCAGACCCATCAAGGTGGTACTCGTACTGCTCGCCTCGTCGAGAGGAATCCAAATATGTGAATGGTTAAGCTATGGGATATGAAATGGACGAGCGACCAATAAAACAGCATGTATTATGGGGTTGAATGCATTTTGCTATTCACAAAATAAAACAACAGCAGTCATGCAAATATCTGAATTTTCACAGCACAGCAAAATCAGTTGCACCATTCAATTCCGCTCGTCCAGACGGGGACAATTCAATCACATTCATTCGATGCGACGTTTCTTATGGGATTTAATGAGCGACAACATTTTGACCCCAAACCGAGAGGATTCTGGGATGTTTGTGTTTTTTTGGTAATAACTCTGGAAGGAAACGTCGCAGACCCATGAAGGTGGTACTCGTACTGCTCGCCTCGTCGAGAGAAATCCAAATATGTGAATGGTTAAGCTATGGGATATGAAATGGACGAGCGACCAATAAAACAGCATGTATTATGGGGTTGAATGCATTTTGCTATTCACAAAATAAAACAACAGCAGTCATGCAAATATCTGAATTTTCACAGCACAGCAAAATCAGTTGCACCATTCAATTCCGCTCGTCCAGACGGGGAGAATTCAATCACATTCATTCGATGCGACGTTTCTTATGGGATTTAATGAGCGACAACATTTTGACCCCAAACCGAGAGGATTCTGGGATGTTTGTGTTTTTTGGGTAATAACTCTGGAAGGAAACGTCGCAGACCCATCAAGGTGGTATTCGTACTGCTCCCGTCGTCGAGAGGAATCCTAATATGTGAATGGTTAAGCTATGGGATATGAAATGGACGAGCGACCAATAAAACAGCATGTATTATGGGGTTGAATGCTTTTTGCTATTCACAAAATAAAACAACAGCAGTCATGCAAATATCTGAATTTTCACAGCACAGCAAAATCAGTTGCACCATTCAATTCCGCTCGTCCAGACGGGGACAATTCAATCACATTCATTCGATGCGACGTTTCTTATGGGATTTAATGAGCGACAACATTTTGACCCCAAACCGAGAGGATTCTGGGATGTTTGTGTTTTTTTGGTAATAACTCTGGAAGGAAACGTCGCAGACCCATCAAGGTGGTACTCGTACTGCTCGCGTCGTCGAGAGGAATCCAAATATGTGAATGGTTAAGCTATGGGATATGAAATGGACGAGCGACCAATAAAACAACATGTATTATGGGGTTGAATGCTTTTTGCTATTCACAAAATAAAACAAAAGCAGTCATGCAAATATCTGAATTTTCACATCACAGCAAAATCAGTTGCACCATTCAATTCCGCTCGTCCAGACGGGGACAATTCAATCACATTCATTCGATGCGACGTTTCTTGTGGGATTTAATGAGCGACAACATTTTGACCCCAAACCGAGAGGATTCTGGGATGTTTGTGTTTTTTTGGTAATAACTCTGGAAGGAAACGTCGCAGACCCATCAACGTGGTACTCGTACTGCTCGCCTCGTCGAGAGGAATCCAAATATGTGAATGGTTAAGCTATGGGATATGAATTGGACGAGCGACCAATAAAACAGCATGTATTATGGGGTTGAATGCTTTTTGCTATTCACAAAATAAAACAACAGCAGTCATGCAAATATCTGAATTTTCACAGCACAGCAAAATCAGTTGCACCATTCAATTCCGCTCGTCCAGACGGGGAGAATTCAATCACATTCATTCGATGCGACGTTTCTTATGGGATTTAATGAGCGACAACATTTTGACCCCAAACCGAGAGGATTCTGGGATGTTTGTGTTTTTTGGGTAATAACTCTGGAAGGAAACGTCGCAGACCCATCAAGGTGGTACTCGTACTGCTCGCGTCGTCGAGAGGAATCCTAATATGTGAATGTTTAAGTTATGGGATATGAAATGGACGAGCGACCAATAAAACAGCATGTATTATGGGGTTGAATGCTTTTTGCTATTCACAAAATAAAACAACAGCAGTCATGCAAATATCTGAATTTTCACAGCACAGCAAAATCAGTTGCACCATTCAATTCCGCTCGTCCAGACGGGGAGAATTCAATCACATTCATTCGATGCGACGTTTCTTATGGGATTTAATGAGCGACAACATTTTGACCCCAAACCGAGAGGATTCTGGGATGTTTGTGTTTTTTTGGTAATAACTCTGGAAGGAAACGTCGCAGACCCATGAAAAGGTACTCGTACTGCTCGCCTCGTCGAGAGGAATCCAAATATGTGAATGGTTAATCTATGGGATATGAAATGGACGAGCGACCAATAAAACAGCATGTATTATGGGGTTGAATGCTTTTTGCTATTCACAAAATAAAACAACAGCAGTCATGCAAATATCTGAATTTTCACAGCACAGCAAAATCAGTTGCACCATTCAATTCCGCTCGTCCAGACGGGGAGAATTCAATCACATTCATTCGATGCGACGTTTCTTATGGGATTTAATGAGCGACAACATTTTGACCCCAAACCGAGAGGATTCTGGGATGTTTGTGTTTTTTGGGTAATAACTCTGGAAGGAAACGTCGCAGACCCATCAAGGTGGTATTCGAACTGCTCCCGTCGTCGAGAGGAATCCTAATATGTGAATGGTTAAGCTATGGGATATGAAATGGACGAGCGACCAATAAAACAGCATGTATTATGGGGTTGAATGCTTTTTGCTATTCACAAAATAAAACAACAGCAGTCATGCAAATATCTGAATTTTCACAGCACAGCAAAATCAGTTGCACCATTCAATTCCGCTCGTCCAGACGGGGAGAATTCAATCACATTCATTCGATGCGACGTTTCTTATGGGATTTAATGAGCGACAACATTTTGACCCCAAACCGAGAGGATTCTGGGATGTTTGTGTTTTTTTGGTAATAACTCTGGAAGGAAACGTCGCAGACCCATGAAAAGGTACTCGTACTGCTCGCCTCGTCGAGAGGAATCCAAATATGTGAATGGTTAATCTATGGGATATGAAATGGACGAGCGACCAATAAAACAGCATGTATTATGGGGTTGAATGCTTTTTGCTATTCACAAAATAAAACAACAGCAGTCATGCAAATATCTGAATTTTCACAGCACAGCAAAATCAGTTGCACCATTCAATTCCGCTCGTCCAGACGGGGAGAATTCAATCACATTCATTCGATGCGACGTTTCTTATGGGATTTAATGAGCGACAACATTTTGACCCCAAACCGAGAGGATTCTGGGATGTTTGTGTTTTTTGGGTAATAACTCTGGAAGGAAACGTCGCAGACCCATCAAGGTGGTATTCGAACTGCTCCCGTCGTCGAGAGGAATCCTAATATGTGAATGGTTAAGCTATGGGATATGAAATGGACGAGCGACCAATAAAACAGCATGTATTATGGGGTTGAATGCTTTTTGCTATTCACAAAATAAAACAACAGCAGTCATGCAAATATCTGAATTTTCACAGCACAGCAAAATCAGTTGCACCATTCAATTCCGCTCGTCCAGACGGGGACAATTCAATCACATTCATTCGATGCGACGTTTCTTATGGGATTTAATGAGCGACAACATTTTGACCCCAAACCGAGAGGATTCTGGGATGTTTGTGTTTTTTTGGTAATAACTCTGGAAGGAAACGTCGCAGACCCATCAAGGTGGTACTCGTACTGCTCGCGTCGTCGAGAGGAATCCAAATATGTGAATGGTTAAGCTATGGGATATGAAATGGACGAGCGACCAATAAAACAACATGTATTATGGGGTTGAATGCTTTTTGCTATTCACAAAATAAAACAAAAGCAGTCATGCAAATATCTGAATTTTCACATCACAGCAAAATCAGTTGCACCATTCAATTCCGCTCGTCCAGACGGGGACAATTCAATCACATTCATTCGATGCGACGTTTCTTGTGGGATTTAATGAGCGACAACATTTTGACCCCAAACCGAGAGGATTCTGGGATGTTTGTGTTTTTTTGGTAATAACTCTGGAAGGAAACGTCGCAGACCCATCAACGTGGTACTCGTACTGCTCGCCTCGTCGAGAGGAATCCAAATATGTGAATGGTTAAGCTATGGGATATGAAATGGACGAGCGACCAATAAAACAGCATGTATTATGGGGTTGAATGCTTTTTGCTATTCACAAAATAAAACAACAGCAGTCATGCAAATATCTGAATTTTCACAGCACAGCAAAATCAGTTGCACCATTCAATTCCGCTCGTCCAGACGGGGAGAATTCAATCACATTCATTCGATGCGACGTTTCTTATGGGATTTAATGAGCGACAACATTTTGACCCCAAACCGAGAGGATTCTGGGATGTTTGTGTTTTTTTGGTAATAACTCTGGAAGGAAACGTCGCAGACCCATGAAAAGGTACTCGTACTGCTCGCCTCGTCGAGAGGAATCCAAATATGTGAATGGTTAATCTATGGGATATGAAATGGACGAGCGACCAATAAAACAGCATGTATTATGGGGTTGAATGCTTTTTGCTATTCACAAAATAAAACAACAGCAGTCATGCAAATATCTGAATTTTCACAGCACAGCAAAATCAGTTGCACCATTCAATTCCGCTCGTCCAGACGGGGAGAATTCAATCACATTCATTCGATGCGACGTTTCTTATGGGATTTAATGAGCGACAACATTTTGACCCCAAACCGAGAGGATTCTGGGATGTTTGTGTTTTTTGGGTAATAACTCTGGAAGGAAACGTCGCAGACCCATCAAGGTGGTATTTGAACTGCTCCCGTCGTCGAGAGGAATCCTAATATGTGAATGGTTAAGCTATGGGATATGAAATGGACGAGCGACCAATAAAACAGCATGTATTATGGGGTTGAATGCTTTTTGCTATTCACAAAATAAAACAACAGCAGTCATGCAAATATCTGAATTTTCACAGCACAGCAAAATCAGTTGCACCATTCAATTCCGCTCGTCCAGACGGGGAGAATTCAATCACATTCATTCGATGCGACGTTTCTTATGGGATTTAATGAGCGACAACATTTTGACCCCAAACCGAGAGGATTCTGGGATGTTTGTGTTTTTTTGGTAATAACTCTGGAAGGAAACGTCGCAGACCCATGAAAAGGTACTCGTACTGCTCGCCTCGTCGAGAGGAATCCAAATATGTGAATGGTTAAGCTATGGGATATGAAATGGACGAGCGACCAATAAAACAGCATGTATTATGGGGTTGAATGCTTTTTGCTATTCACAAAATAAAACAACAGCAGTCATGCAAATATCTGAATTTTCACAGCACAGCAAAATCAGTTGCACCATTCAATTCCGCTCGTCCAGACGGGGAGAATTCAATCACATTCATTCGATGCGACGTTTCTTATGGGATTTAATGAGCGACAACATTTTGACCCCAAACCGAGAGGATTCTGGGATGTTTGTGTTTTTTTGGTAATAACTCTGGAAGGAAACGTCGCAGACCCATGAAAAGGTACTCGTACTGCTCGCCTCGTCGAGAGGAATCCAAATATGTGAATGGTTAATCTATGGGATATGAAATGGACGAGCGACCAATAAAACAGCATGTATTATGGGGTTGAATGCTTTTTGCTATTCACAAAATAAAACAACAGCAGTCATGCAAATATCTGAATTTTCACAGCACAGCAAAATCAGTTGCACCATTCAATTCCGCTCGTCCAGACGGGGAGAATTCAATCACATTCATTCGATGCGACGTTTCTTATGGGATTTAATGAGCGACAACATTTTGACCCCAAACCGAGAGGATTCTGGGATGTTTGTGTTTTTTGGGTAATAACTCTGGAAGGAAACGTCGCAGACCCATCAAGGTGGTATTTGAACTGCTCCCGTCGTCGAGAGGAATCCTAATATGTGAATGGTTAAGCTATGGGATATGAAATGGACGAGCGACCAATAAAACAGCATGTATTATGGGGTTGAATGCTTTTTGCTATTCACAAAATAAAACAACAGCAGTCATGCAAATATCTGAATTTTCACAGCACAGCAAAATCAGTTGCACCATTCAATTCCGCTCGTCCAGACGGGGAGAATTCAATCACATTCATTCGATGCGACGTTTCTTATGGGATTTAATGAGCGACAACATTTTGACCCCAAACCGAGAGGATTCTGGGATGTTTGTGTTTTTTTGGTAATAACTCTGGAAGGAAACGTCGCAGACCCATGAAAAGGTACTCGTACTGCTCGCCTCGTCGAGAGGAATCCAAATATGTGAATGGTTAATCTATGGGATATGAAATGGACGAGCGACCAATAAAACAGCATGTATTATGGGGTTGAATGCTTTTTGCTATTCACAAAATAAAACAACAGCAGTCATGCAAATATCTGAATTTTCACAGCACAGCAAAATCAGTTGCACCATTCAATTCCGCTCGTCCAGACGGGGAGAATTCAATCACATTCATTCGATGCGACGTTTCTTATGGGATTTAATGAGCGACAACATTTTGACCCCAAACCGAGAGGATTCTGGGATGTTTGTGTTTTTTGGGTAATAACTCTGGAAGGAAACGTCGCAGACCCATCAAGGTGGTATTCGAACTGCTCCCGTCGTCGAGAGGAATCCTAATATGTGAATGGTTAAGCTATGGGATATGAAATGGACGAGCGACCAATAAAACAGCATGTATTATGGGGTTGAATGCTTTTTGCTATTCACAAAATAAAACAACAGCAGTCATGCAAATATCTGAATTTTCACAGCACAGCAAAATCAGTTGCACCATTCAATTCCGCTCGTCCAGACGGGGACAATTCAATCACATTCATTCGATGCGACGTTTCTTATGGGATTTAATGAGCGACAACATTTTGACCCCAAACCGAGAGGATTCTGGGATGTTTGTGTTTTTTTGGTAATAACTCTGGAAGGAAACGTCGCAGACCCATCAAGGTGGTACTCGTACTGCTCGCGTCGTCGAGAGGAATCCAAATATGTGAATGGTTAAGCTATGGGATATGAAATGGACGAGCGACCAATAAAACAACATGTATTATGGGGTTGAATGCTTTTTGCTATTCACAAAATAAAACAAAAGCAGTCATGCAAATATCTGAATTTTCACATCACAGCAAAATCAGTTGCACCATTCAATTCCGCTCGTCCAGACGGGGACAATTCAATCACATTCATTCGATGCGACGTTTCTTGTGGGATTTAATGAGCGACAACATTTTGACCCCAAACCGAGAGGATTCTGGGATGTTTGTGTTTTTTTGGTAATAACTCTGGAAGGAAACGTCGCAGACCCATCAACGTGGTACTCGTACTGCTCGCCTCGTCGAGAGGAATCCAAATATGTGAATGGTTAAGCTATGGGATATGAAATGGACGAGCGACCAATAAAACAGCATGTATTATGGGGTTGAATGCTTTTTGCTATTCACAAAATAAAACAACAGCAGTCATGCAAATATCTGAATTTTCACAGCACAGCAAAATCAGTTGCACCATTCAATTCCGCTCGTCCAGACGGGGAGAATTCAATCACATTCATTCGATGCGACGTTTCTTATGGGATTTAATGAGCGACAACATTTTGACCCCAAACCGAGAGGATTCTGGGATGTTTGTGTTTTTTGGGTAATAACTCTGGAAGGAAACGTCGCAGACCCATCAAGGTGGTACTCGTACTGCTCGCGTCGTCGAGAGGAATCCTAATATGTGAATGTTTAAGCTATGGGATATGAAATGGACGAGCGACCAATAAAACAGCATGTATTATGGGGTTGAATGCTTTTTGCTATTCACAAAATAAAACAACAGCAGTCATGCAAATATCTGAATTTTCACAGCACAGCAAAATCAGTTGCACCATTCAATTCCGCTCGTCCAGACGGGGAGAATTCAATCACATTCATTCGATGCGACGTTTCTTATGGGATTTAATGAGCGACAACATTTTGACTCCAAACCGAGAGGATTCTGGGATGTTTGTGTTTTTTTGGTAATAACTCTGGAAGGAAACGTCGCAGACCCGTCAAGGTGGTACTCGTACTGCTCGCCTCGTCGAGAGGAATCCAAATATGTGAATGGTTAAGCTATGGGATATGAAATGGACGAGCGACCAATAAAACAGCATGTATTATGGGGTTGAATGCTTTTTGCTATTCACAAAATAAAACAACAGCAGTCATGCAAATATCTGAATTTTCACAGCACAGCAAAATCAGTTGCACCATTCAATTCCGCTCGTCCAGACGGGGACAATTCAATCACATTCATTCGATGCGACGTTTCTTATGGGATTTAATGAGCGACAACATTTTGACCCCAAACCGAGAGGATTCTGGGATGTTTGTGTTTTTTTGGTAATAACTCTGGAAGGAAACGTCGCAGACCCATGAAAAGGTACTCGTACTGCTCGCCTCGTCGAGAGGAATCCAAATATGTGAATGGTTAATCTATGGGATATGAAATGGACGAGCGACCAATAAAACAGCATGTATTATGGGGTTGAATGCTTTTTGCTATTCACAAAATAAAACAACAGCAGTCATGCAAATATCTGAATTTTCACAGCACAGCAAAATCAGTTGCACCATTCAATTCCGCTCGTCCAGACGGGGAGAATTCAATCACATTCATTCGATGCGACGTTTCTTATGGGATTTAATGAGCGACAACATTTTGACCCCAAACCGAGAGGATTCTGGGATGTTTGTGTTTTTTGGGTAATAACTCTGGAAGGAAACGTCGCAGACCCATCAAGGTGGTACTCGTACTGCTCGAGTCGTCGAGAGGAATCCTAATATGTGAATGGTTAAGCTATGGGATATGAAATGGACGAGCGACCAATAAAACAGCATGTATTATGGGGTTGAATGCTTTTTGCTATTCACAAAATAAAACAACAGCAGTCATGCAAATATCTGAATTTTCACAGCACAGCAAAATCAGTTGCACCATTCAATTCCGCTCGTCCAGACGGGGACAATTCAATCACATTCATTCGATGCGACGTTTCTTGTGGGATTTAATGAGCGACAACATTTTGACCCCAAACCGAGAGGATTCTGGGATATTTGTGTTTTTTTGGTAATAACTCTGGAAGGAAACGTCGCAGACCCATCAACGTGGTACTCGTACTGCTCGCCTCGTCGAGAGGAATCCAAATATGTGAATGGTTAAGCTATGGGATATGAAATGGACGAGCGACCAATAAAACAGCATGTATTATGGGGTTGAATGCTTTTTGCTATTCACAAAATAAAACAACAGCAGTCATGCAAATATCTGAATTTTCACAGCACAGCAAAATCAGTTGCACCATTCAATTCCGCTCGTCCAGACGGGGAGAATTCAATCACATTGATTCGATGCGACGTTTCTTGTGGGATTTAATGAGCGACAACATTTTGACCCCAAACCGAGAGGATTCTGGGATGTTTGTGTTTTTTTGGTAATAACTCTGGAAGGAAACGTCGCAGACCCATCAACGTGGTACTCGTACTGCTCGCCTCGTCGAGAGGAATCCAAATATGTGAATGGTTAAGCTATGGGATATGAAATGGACGAGCGACCAATAAAACAGCATGTATTATGGGGTTGAATGCTTTTTGCTATTCACAAAATAAAACAACAGCAGTCATGCAAATATCTGAATTTTCACAGCACAGCAAAATCAGTTGCACCATTCAATTCTGCTCGTCCAGACGGGGACAATTCAATCACATTCATTCGATGCGACGTTTCTTGTGGGATTTAATGAGCGACAACATTTTGACCCCAAACCGAGAGGATTCTGGGATGTTTGTGTTTTTTTGGTAATAACTCTGGAAGGAAACGTCGCAGACCCATCAAGGTGGTACTCGTACTGCTCGCCTCGTCGAGAGGAATCCATATATATGAATGGTTAAGCTATGGGATATGAAATGGACGAGCGACCAATAAAACAGCATGTATTATGGGGTTGAATGCTTTTTGCTATTCACAAAATAAAACAACAGCAGTCATGCAAATATCTGAATTTTCACAGCACAGCAAAATCAGTTGCACCATTCAATTCCGCTCGTCCAGACGGGGAGAATTCAATCACATTCATTCGATGCGACGTTTCTTATGGGATTTAATGAGCGACAACATTTTGACCCCAAACCGAGAGGATTCTGGGATGTTTGTGTTTTTTGGGTAATAACTCTGGAAGTAAACGTCGCAGACCCATCAAGGTGGTACTCGTACTGCTCGCGTCGTCGAGAGGAATCCAAATATGTGAATGGTTAAGCTATGGGATATGAAATGGACGAGCGACCAATAAAACAGCATGTATTATGGGGTTGAATGCTGTTTGCTATTCACAAAATAAAACAACAGCAGTCATGCAAATATCTGAATTTTCACAGCACAGCAAAATCAGTTGCACCATTCAATTCCGCTCGTCCAGACGGGGAGAATTCAATCACATTCATTCGATGCGACGTTTCTTATGGGATTTAATGAGCGACAACATTTTGACCCCAAACCGAGAGGATTCTGGGATGTTTGTGTTTTTTTGGTAATAACTCTGGAAGGAAACGTCGCAGACCCATCAAGGTGTTACTCGTACTGCTCGCCTCGTCGAGAGGAATCCAAATATGTGAATGGTTAAGCTATGGGATATGAAATGGACGAGCGACCAATAAAACAGCATGTATTATGGGGTTGAATGCTTTTTGCTATTCACAAAATAAAACAAAAGCAGTCATGCAAATATCTGAATTTTCACAGCACAGCAAAATCAGTTGCACCATTCAATTCTGCTCGTCCAGACGGGGACAATTCAATCACATTCATTCGATGCGACGTTTCTTGTGGGATTTAATGAGCGACAACATTTTGACCCCAAACCGAGAGGATTCTGGGATGTTTGTGTTTTTTTGGTAATAACTCTGGAAGGAAACGTCGCAGACCCATCAAGGTGGTACTCGTACTGCTCGCCTCGTCGAGAGGAATCCATATATATGAATGGTTAAGCTATGGGATATGAAATGGACGAGCGACCAATAAAACAGCATGTATTATGGGGTTGAATGCTTTTTGCTATTCACAAAATAAAACAAAGGCAGTCATGCAAATATCTGAATTTTCATAGCACAGCAAAATCAGTTGCACCATTCAATTCCGCTCGTCCAGACGGGGACAATTCAATCACATTCATTCGATGCGACGTTTCTTGTGGGATTTAATGAGCGACAACATTTTGACCCCAAACCGAGAGGATTCTGGGATGTTTGTGTTTTTTTGGTAATAACTCTGGAAGGAAACGTCGCAGACCCATCAATGTGGTACTCGTACTGCTCGCCTCGTCGAGAGGAATCCAAATATGTGAATGGTTAAGCTATGGGATATGAAATGGATGAGCGACCAATAAAACAGCATGTATTATGGGGTTGAATGCTTTTTGCTATTCACAAAATAAAACAACAGCAGTCATGCAAATATCTGAATTTTCACAGCACAGCAAAATCAGTTGCACCATTCAATTCCGCTCGTCCAGACGGGGAGAATTCAATCACATTCATTCGATGCGACGTTTCTTATGGGATTTAATGAGCGACAACATTTTGACCCCAAACCGAGAGGATTCTGGGATGTTTGTGTTTTTTGGGTAATAACTCTGGAAGTAAACGTCGCAGACCCATCAAGGTGGTACTCGTACTGCTCGCGTCGTCGAGAGGAATCCAAATATGTGAATGGTTAAGCTATGGGATATGAAATGGACGAGCGACCAATAAAACAGCATGTATTATGGGGTTGAATGCTGTTTGCTATTCACAAAATAAAACAACAGCAGTCATGCAAATATCTGAATTTTCACAGCACAGCAAAATCAGTTGCACCATTCAATTCCGCTCGTCCAGACGGGGAGAATTCAATCACATTCATTCGATGCGACGTTTCTTATGGGATTTAATGAGCGACAACATTTTGACCCCAAACCGAGAGGATTCTGGGATGTTTGTGTTTTTTTGGTAATAACTCTGGAAGGAAACGTCGCAGACCCATCAAGGTGTTACTCGTACTGCTCGCCTCGTCGAGAGGAATCCAAATATGTGAATGGTTAAGCTATGGGATATGAAATGGACGAGCGACCAATAAAACAGCATGTATTATGGGGTTGAATGCTTTTTGCTATTCACAAAATAAAACAAAAGCAGTCATGCAAATATCTGAATTTTCACAGCACAGCAAAATCAGTTGCACCATTCAATTCCGCTCGTCCAGACCGGGAGAATTCAATCACATTCATTCGATGCGACGTTTCTTATGGGATTTAATAAGCGACAACATTTTGACCACAAACCGAGAGGATTCTGGGATGTTTGTGTTTTTTTGGTAATAACTCTGGAAGGAAACGTCGCAGACCCATCAAGGTGGTACTCGTACTGCTCGCCTCGTCGAGAGGAATCCAAATATGTGAATGGTTAAGCTATCGAATATGAAATGGACGAGCGACCAATAAAATAGCATGTATTATGGGGTTGAAGGCTTTTTGCTATTCACAAAATAAAACAACTGCAGTCATGCAAATATCTGAATTTTCACAGCACAGCAAAATCAGTTGCACCATTCAATTCCGCTCGTCCAGACGGGGAAAATTCAATCACATTCATTCGATGCGACGTTTCTTATGGGATTTAATGAGCGACAACATTTTGACCCCAAACCGAGAGGATTCTGGGATGTTTGTGTTTTTTTGGTAATAACTCTGGAAGGAAACGTCGCAGACCCATCAAGGTGGTACTCGTACTGCTCGCGTCGTCGAGAGGAATCCAAATATGTGAATGGTTAAGCTATGGGATATGAAATGGACGAGCGACCAATAAAACAGCATGTATTATGGGGTTGAATGCTTTTTGCTATTCACAAAATAAAACAAAAGCAGTCATGCAAATATCTGAATTTTCACAGCACAGCAAAATCAGTTGCACCATTCAATTCTGCTCGTCCAGACGGGGAGAATTCAATCACATTCATTCGATGCGACGTTTCTTATGGGATTTAATAAGCGATAACATTTTGACCCCAAACCGAGAGGATTCTGGGATGTTTGTGTTTTTTTGGTAATAACTCTGGAAGGAAACGTCCCAGACCCATCAAGGTGGTACTCGTACTGCTCGCCTAGTCGAGAGGAATCCAAATATGTGAATGGCTAAGCTATGGGATATGAAATGGACGAGCGACCAATAAAACAGCATGTATTATGGGGTTGAATGCTTTTTGCTATTCACAAAATAAAACAACTGCAGTCATGCAAATATCTGAATTTTCACAGCACAGCAAAATCAGTTGCACCATTCAATTCCGCTCGTCCAGACGGGGAGAATTCAATCACATTCATTCGATGCGACGTTTCTTATGGGATTTAATGAGCGACAACATTTTGACCCCAAACCGAGAGGATTCTGGGATGTTTGTGTTTTTTTGGTAATAACTCTGGAAGGAAACGTCGCAGACCCATCAAGGTGGTACTCGTACTGCTCGCGTCGTCGAGAGGAATCCAAATATGTGAATGGTTAAGCTATGGGATATGAAATGGACGAGCGACCAATAAAACAGCATGTATTATGGGGTTGAATGCTTTTTGCTATTCACAAAATAAAACAAAAGCATATTCTTAGTTTTTTCGGTAAAGTCACGTTGAAGAGAAACAACAAAATAACAAAATATATATAAAACAATAAAAAATTCTCACGACGTTTCGACCATAACTCAAACGGTCATCATCAGGTGTGTCGGTTTGCATAAATTTATTTTGAAAACGGCATATTTATTTATATATATAAAAATAACGTTTGCGTCACGCGCAACGATGGCAGTTTGCCAGGACTAGTCCATCTATTTTTTTGAAAAGAGGAGGGGGGAGACGAAATTTGTTTTTATGTATGCTGTCTGAAAGGCACTGTAAGCGTGAACAATCAATCAAGAACTGAAATGATTTATCAAATCTTTCCAATGATTGCTAAGATAGAATCCATCTTCTCGGTTGAAATTGTCTCTGTGTTTGTATATGTGGATAGCCTCATGAACGAATCTCTCATGGAAGCCAGATGGCTTACAAAGAACCTCCGTCTTGGAAAAGTCAATGGCATGTGAGCCTACTGAATTAGAACAATGATCTGCTACGGCCGAGGTGTTGGTCCTACCGTGTTTAAGGTCTGCTTTATGTTCACGAATGCGGTCCGAGATATGGCGTTTGGTTTCTCCAATGTAACTACTACCACAGAGGCAACTTAGTTTGTAGACACCAGGGTATTGTATGTCCGGAATCACATCTTTTACAGACGGAACCAGATCACGGATTTTATGTAATGTGTTGAAACGGACCTGGATCTTGTGTTTATTCAAGATTTTGGAGATCTTTTTTGTGATCCCAGCAATGTAGGGTAAAGTGATGGTTTTGAAAGGCTCCTCAAGAGGGTTCTTCTTCATGGTTTGAGTGATAGCTTTGCGGATTGTATAGTCGGAGTAACCATTAGCCCTAAGAGCTTGGTGTACGTGCTTGAGTTCACTGCTTATGTGTTCCTGGTCGGATATGCATTGGGCTCTATGATACAGAGTCTTGATGAGAGAATTCTTCTGTGATGGATGGTGGTGGGAATCCGGTTTCAGATAAGCATCCGTATGGGTAGCTTTCCTGTAGACAGAGTGGCTCATTGAACCATCAGGTCTCTTTTTAATTAGGACATCCAAAAAAGGTATCTTGCCATCTATTTCGACTTCCATGGTAAATCTGATGGCTGGGTGTATGGAATTGATGTGGTCGAAGAATTTGTCTAGAGCAGGCCGGCCATGTGGCCAGATGACAAAAGTGTCATCCACGTACCTCTTCCATAAGGTTGGGCGCAGAGTGGCAGTCTGGATGGCGTCAGTCTCAAATTTCTCCATGAAAATGTTAGCTATAACTGGAGAAAGGGGGGAGCCCATTGGGGTGCCCTCAGTTTGTTTGTAGAAAGTTCCATTCCAAGTGAAGTATGTATTGGTTAAACAGTGTCTCACCAGGGGGGGTACCTCAGTGTTTAGTCCTTGATGAACCAAGTCTTCAATGATTGCAATGGTGTCAGGTACAGGAACCTTGGTGAATAAGGAAACTACATCAAAACTGACAAGCAGGTCGTCTGGGGACAGGGAAATACCCTTGATTGTTGATACCAGGTGAGTAGAATTTTGTACCGCAGAGGTGGTCTTTCCAGTGAAAGGACGCAGGATTTCAGACAAAAAACGAGCTAGTTTGTAGGTGGGGGAGCTGATAGTAGAGACTATGGGACGAAGAGGTGTATCAACTTTATGTATTTTTGGTAAGCCGTATAATCTTGGTGGCCTGGCAGCAGAAGGTTTCAACGAAAACTGTTTAGATTGATCAATTAATGCGGTTGAATCAGAAATTATTTTGTTGGTTTGTGTGACGAGGCTGTTGGTGGGATCTCTTTTTATTTTTGTATAACTACCATCGTCGAGTAATTCTTTAATTTTGTTGTTGTATTCTATTTTATCCATGATAACAGTAGCATTGCCTTTGTCAGCTGAGAGAACTACAATATCATTCCTCTTTTTTAATTTATATAATTCAAAACGCTCATCTTTGCTGAGGTTGCTAGCTGGCATCTTAGCGTTTTTGAGGGTTGCAGCGATTTCAGATCTTGCTACGTCTGCAGCGATGTGACCCAGGCCCCTGAGAGCAACGTCTACTTGGGCAATTATATCATTAACTGGTATGTGTTTAGGTGTGACTGCAAAGTTTAGACCTTTAGCTAAAACGGATTTCAGACCATCGGAAATAGAACTGTTACTGCGATTAATTACGACTTTATTAACGTCTAACTTTTTGGTGTGTGGGTCCGGTCTTTTGTTTAAGAGGAGGTTAAATTTGGAAATCAGGTTTTCCTTACATTTGGTCGACATAGTAGCAGCTGAAGAGGCAGTCATATTGTCTACATGTTCCCAATCCGATGTGGACATTATTGCCGTCAATGATAAGTGTGATTTGTAGAGTGTCTTGTCTAACTGATCTAGTTCTGTGCGTATAAGTCTGATTTTTTCTGAGATAAGAGCTAAGCTAGTTTTGAAAAGAATTCGTTTCGCATTAGAAGAAGTTACAGTAGCAGAGGTGAGTGTAAATGCGATTGGTATTACCCCAGAGTCGCGGCATCTCTTCAGGAAGGTGAGAGACTCGATCAGCTGAGCTTTCTTATCCCGGAGTTTGTTGAAAGATCTTAAAGTTATGTGAAAACCCTCCCCGTAGAGGCGATTAAATTTTGATTTAAAGCTTTCGTGACTGCAGTAATTCATATTCTTAGTTTTTTCGGTAAAGTCACGTTGAAGAGAAACAACAAAATAACAAAATATATATAAAACAATAAAAAATTCTCACGACGTTTCGACCATAACTCAAACGGTCATCATCAGGTGTGTCGGTTTGCATAAATTTATTTTGAAAACGGCATATTTATTTATATATATAAAAATAACGTTTGCGTCACACGCAACGATGGCAGTTTGCCAGGACTAGTCCATCTATTTTTTTGAAAAGAGGAGGGGGGAGACGAAATTTGTTTTTATGTATGCTGTCTGAAAGGCACTGTAAGCGTGAACAATCAATCAAGAACTGAAATGATTTATCAAATCTTTCCAATGATTGCTAAGATAGAATCCATCTTCTCGGTTGAAATTGTCTCTGTGTTTGTATATGTGGATAGCCTCATGAACGAATCTCTCATGGAAGCCAGATGGCTTACAAAGAACCTCCGTCTTGGAAAAGTCAATGGCATGTGAGCCTACTGAATTAGAACAATGATCTGCTACGGCCGAGGTGTTGGTCCTACCGTGTTTAAGGTCTGCTTTATGTTCACGAATGCGGTCCGAGATATGGCGTTTGGTTTCTCCAATGTAACTACTACCACAGAGGCAACTTAGTTTGTAGACACCAGGGTATTGTATGTCCGGAATCACATCTTTTACAGACGGAACCAGATCACGGATTTTATGTAATGTGTTGAAACGGACCTGGATCTTGTGTTTATTCAAGATTTTGGAGATCTTTTTTGTGATCCCAGCAATGTAGGGTAAAGTGATGGTTTTGAAAGGCTCCTCAAGAGGGTTCTTCTTCATGGTTTGAGTGATAGCTTTGCGGATTGTATAGTCGGAGTAACCATTAGCCCTAAGAGCTTGGTGTACGTGCTTGAGTTCACTGCTTATGTGTTCCTGGTCGGATATGCATTGGGCTCTATGATACAGAGTCTTGATGAGAGAATTCTTCTGTGATGGATGGTGGTGGGAATCCGGTTTCAGATAAGCATCCGTATGGGTAGCTTTCCTGTAGACAGAGTGGCTCATTGAACCATCAGGTCTCTTTTTAATTAGGACATCCAAAAAAGGTATCTTGCCATCTATTTCGACTTCCATGGTAAATCTGATGGCTGGGTGTATGGAATTGATGTGGTCGAAGAATTTGTCTAGAGCAGGCCGGCCATGTGGCCAGATGACAAAAGTGTCATCCACGTACCTCTTCCATAAGGTTGGGCGCAGAGTGGCAGTCTGGATGGCGTCAGTCTCAAATTTCTCCATGAAAATGTTAGCTATAACTGGAGAAAGGGGGGAGCCCATTGGGGTGCCTTCAGTTTGTTTGTAGAAAGTTCCATTCCAAGTGAAGTATGTATTGGTTAAACAGTGTCTCACCAGGGGGGGTACCTCAGTGTTTAGTCCTTGATGAACCAAGTCTTCAATGATTGCAATGGTGTCAGGTACAGGAACCTTGGTGAATAAGGAAACTACATCAAAACTGACAAGCAGGTCGTCTGGGGACAGGGAAATACCCTTGATTGTTGATACCAGGTGAGTAGAATTTTGTACCGCAGAGGTGGTCTTTCCAGTGAAAGGACGCAGGATTTCAGACAAAAAACGAGCTAGTTTGTAGGTGGGGGAGCTGATAGTAGAGACTATGGGACGAAGAGGTGTATCAACTTTATGTATTTTTGGTAAGCCGTATAATCTTGGTGGCCTGGCAGCAGAAGGTTTCAACGAAAACTGTTTAGATTGATCAATTAATGCGGTTGAATCAGAAATTATTTTGTTGGTTTGTGTGACGAGGCTGTTGGTGGGATCTCTTTTTATTTTTGTATAACTACCATCGTCGAGTAATTCTTTAATTTTGTTGTTGTATTCTATTTTATCCATGATAACAGTAGCATTGCCTTTGTCAGCTGAGAGAACTACAATATCATTCCTCTTTTTTAATTTATATAATTCAAAACGCTCATCTTTGCTGAGGTTGCTAGCTGGCATCTTAGCGTTTTTGAGGGTTGCAGCGATTTCAGATCTTGCTACGTCTGCAGCGATGTGACCCAGGCCCCTGAGAGCAACGTCTACTTGGGCAATTATATCATTAACTGGTATGTGTTTAGGTGTGACTGCAAAGTTTAGACCTTTAGCTAAAACGGATTTCAGACCATCGGAAATAGAACTGTTACTGCGATTAATTACGACTTTATTAACGTCTAACTTTTTGGTGTGTGGGTCCGGTCTTTTGTTTAAGAGGAGGTTAAATTTGGAAATCAGGTTTTCCTTACATTTGGTCGACATAGTAGCAGCTGAAGAGGCAGTCATATTGTCTACATGTTCCCAATCCGATGTGGACATTATTGCCGTCAATGATAAGTGTGATTTGTAGAGTGTCTTGTCTAACTGATCTAGTTCTGTGCGTATAAGTCTGATTTTTTCTGAGATAAGAGCTAAGCTAGTTTTGAAAAGAATTCGTTTCGCATTAGAAGAAGTTACAGTAGCAGAGGTGAGTGTAAATGCGATTGGTATTACCCCAGAGTCGCGGCATCTCTTCAGGAAGGTGAGAGACTCGATCAGCTGAGCTTTCTTATCCCGGAGTTTGTTGAAAGATCTTAAAGTTATGTGAAAACCCTCCCCGTAGAGGCGATTAAATTTTGATTTAAAGCTTTCGTGACTGCAGTAATTCATATTCTTAGTTTTTTCGGTAAAGTCACGTTGAAGAGAAACAACAAAATAACAAAATATATATAAAACAATAAAAAATTCTCACGACGTTTCGACCATAACTCAAACGGTCATCATCAGGTGTGTCGGTTTGCATAAATTTATTTTGAAAACGGCATATTTATTTATATATATAAAAATAACGTTTGCGTCACGCGCAACGATGGCAGTTTGCCAGGACTAGTCCATCTATTTTTTTGAAAAGAGGAGGGGGGAGACGAAATTTGTTTTTATGTATGCTGTCTGAAAGGCACTGTAAGCGTGAACAATCAATCAAGAACTGAAATGATTTATCAAATCTTTCCAATGATTGCTAAGATAGAATCCATCTTCTCGGTTGAAATTGTCTCTGTGTTTGTATATGTGGATAGCCTCATGAACGAATCTCTCATGGAAGCCAGATGGCTTACAAAGAACCTCCGTCTTGGAAAAGTCAATGGCATGTGAGCCTACTGAATTAGAACAATGATCTGCTACGGCCGAGGTGTTGGTCCTACCGTGTTTAAGGTCTGCTTTATGTTCACGAATGCGGTCCGAGATATGGCGTTTGGTTTCTCCAATGTAACTACTACCACAGAGGCAACTTAGTTTGTAGACACCAGGGTATTGTATGTCCGGAATCACATCTTTTACAGACGGAACCAGATCACGGATTTTATGTAATGTGTTGAAACGGACCTGGATCTTGTGTTTATTCAAGATTTTGGAGATCTTTTTTGTGATCCCAGCAATGTAGGGTAAAGTGATGGTTTTGAAAGGCTCCTCAAGAGGGTTCTTCTTCATGGTTTGAGTGATAGCTTTGCGGATTGTATAGTCGGAGTAACCATTAGCCCTAAGAGCTTGGTGTACGTGCTTGAGTTCACTGCTTATGTGTTCCTGGTCGGATATGCATTGGGCTCTATGATACAGAGTCTTGATGAGAGAATTCTTCTGTGATGGATGGTGGTGGGAATCCGGTTTCAGATAAGCATCCGTATGGGTAGCTTTCCTGTAGACAGAGTGGCTCATTGAACCATCAGGTCTCTTTTTAATTAGGACATCCAAAAAAGGTATCTTGCCATCTATTTCGACTTCCATGGTAAATCTGATGGCTGGGTGTATGGAATTGATGTGGTCGAAGAATTTGTCTAGAGCAGGCCGGCCATGTGGCCAGATGACAAAAGTGTCATCCACGTACCTCTTCCATAAGGTTGGGCGCAGAGTGGCAGTCTGGATGGCGTCAGTCTCAAATTTCTCCATGAAAATGTTAGCTATAACTGGAGAAAGGGGGGAGCCCATTGGGGTGCCCTCAGTTTGTTTGTAGAAAGTTCCATTCCAAGTGAAGTATGTATTGGTTAAACAGTGTCTCACCAGGGGGGGGTACCTCAGTGTTTAGTCCTTGATGAACCAAGTCTTCAATGATTGCAATGGTGTCAGGTACAGGAACCTTGGTGAATAAGGAAACTACATCAAAACTGACAAGCAGGTCGTCTGGGGACAGGGAAATACCCTTGATTGTTGATACCAGGTGAGTAGAATTTTGTACCGCAGAGGTGGTCTTTCCAGTGAAAGGACGCAGGATTTCAGACAAAAAACGAGCTAGTTTGTAGGTGGGGGAGCTGATAGTAGAGACTATGGGACGAAGAGGTGTATCAACTTTATGTATTTTTGGTAAGCCGTATAATCTTGGTGGCCTGGCAGCAGAAGGTTTCAACGAAAACTGTTTAGATTGATCAATTAATGCGGTTGAATCAGAAATTATTTTGTTGGTTTGTGTGACGAGGCTGTTGGTTATACGCACAGAACTAGATCAGTTAGACAAGACACTCTACAAATCACACTTATCATTGACGGCAATAATGTCCACATCGGATTGGGAACATGTAGACAATATGACTGCCTCTTCAGCTGCTACTATGTCGACCAAATGTAAGGAAAACCTGATTTCCAAATTTAACCTCCTCTTAAACAAAAGACCGGACCCACACACCAAAAAGTTAGACGTTAATAAAGTCGTAATTAATCGCAGTAACAGTTCTATTTCCGATGGTCTGAAATCCGTTTTAGCTAAAGGTCTAAACTTTGCAGTCACACCTAAACACATACCAGTTAATGATATAATTGCCCAAGTAGACGTTGCTCTCAGGGGCCTGGGTCACATCGCTGCAGACGTAGCAAGATCTGAAATCGCTGCAACCCTCAAAAACGCTAAGATGCCAGCTAGCAACCTCAGCAAAGATGAGCGTTTTGAATTATATAAATTAAAAAAGAGGAATGATATTGTAGTTCTCTCAGCTGACAAAGGCAATGCTACTGTTATCATGGATAAAATAGAATACAACAACAAAATTAAAGAATTACTCGACGATGGTAGTTATACAAAAATAAAAAGAGATCCCACCAACAGCCTCGTCACACAAACCAACAAAATAATTTCTGATTCAACCGCATTAATTGATCAATCTAAACAGTTTTCGTTGAAACCTTCTGCTGCCAGGCCACCAAGATTATACGGCTTACCAAAAATACATAAAGTTGATACACCTCTTCGTCCCATAGTCTCTACTATCAGCTCCCCCACCTACAAACTAGCTCGTTTTTTGTCTGAAATCCTGCGTCCTTTCACTGGAAAGACCACCTCTGCGGTACAAAATTCTACTCACCTGGTATCAACAATCAAGGGTATTTCCCTGTCCCCAGACGACCTGCTTGTCAGTTTTGATGTAGTTTCCTTATTCACCAAGGTTCCTGTACCTGACACCATTGCAATCATTGAAGACTTGGTTCATCAAGGACTAAACACTGAGGTACCCCCCCTGGTGAGACACTGTTTAACCAATACATACTTCACTTGGAATGGAACTTTCTACAAACAAACTGAGGGCACCCCAATGGGCTCCCCCCTTTCTCCAGTTATAGCTAACATTTTCATGGAGAAATTTGAGACTGACGCCATCCAGACTGCCACTCTGCGCCCAACCTTATGGAAGAGGTACGTGGATGACACTTTTGTCATCTGGCCACATGGCCGGCCTGCTCTAGACAAATTCTTCGACCACATCAATTCCATACACCCAGCCATCAGATTTACCATGGAAGTCGAAATAGATGGCAAGATACCTTTTTTGGATGTCCTAATTAAAAAGAGACCTGATGGTTCAATGAGCCACTCTGTCTACAGGAAAGCTACCCATACGGATGCTTATCTGAAACCGGATTCCCACCACCATCCATCACAGAAGAATTCTCTCATCAAGACTCTGTATCATAGAGCCCAATGCATATCCGACCAGGAACACATAAGCAGTGAACTCAAGCACGTACACCAAGCTCTTAGGGCTAATGGTTACTCCGACTATACAATCCGCAAAGCTATCACTCAAACCATGAAGAAGAACCCTCTTGAGGAGCCTTTCAAAACCATCACTTTACCCTACATTGCTGGGATCACAAAAAAGATCTCCAAAATCTTGAATAAACACAAGATCCAGGTCCGTTTCAACACATTACATAAAATCCGTGATCTGGTTCCGTCTGTAAAAGATGTGATTCCGGACATACAATACCCTGGTGTCTACAAACTAAGTTGCCTCTGTGGTAGTAGTTACATTGGAGAAACCAAACGCCATATCTCGGACCGCATTCGTGAACATAAAGCAGACCTTAAACACGGTAGGACCAACACCTCGGCCGTAGCAGATCATTGTTCTAATTCAGTAGGCTCACATGCCATTGACTTTTCCAAGATGGAGGTTCTTTGTAAGCCATCTGGCTTCCATGAGAGATTCGTTCATGAGGCTATCCACATATACAAACACAGAGACAATTTCAACCGAGAAGATGGATTCTATCTTAGCAATCATTGGAAAGATTTGATAAATCATTTCAGTTCTTGATTGATTGTTCACGCTTACAGTGCCTTTCAGACAGCATACATAAAAACAAATTTCGTCTCCCCCCTCCTCTTTTCAAAAAAATAGATGGACTAGTCCTGGCAAACTGCCATCGTTGCGCGTGACGCAAACGTTATTTTTATATATATAAATAAATATGCCGTTTTCAAAATAAATTTATGCAAACCGACACACCTGATGATGACCGTTTGAGTTATGGTCGAAACGTCGTGAGAATTTTTTTATTGTTTTATATATATTTTGTTATTTTGTTGTTTCTCTTCAACGTGACTTTACCGAAAAAACTAAGAATATGAATTACTGCAGTCACGAAAGCTTTAAATCAAAATTTAATCGCCTCTACGGGGAGGGTTTTCACATAACTTTAAGATCTTTCAACAAACTCCGGGATAAGAAAGCTCAGCTGATCGAGTCTCTCACCTTCCTGAAGAGATGCCGCGACTCTGGGGTAATACCAATCGCATTTACACTCACCTCTGCTACTGTAACTTCTTCTAATGCGAAACGAATTCTTTTCAAAACTAGCTTAGCTCTTATCTCAGAAAAAATCAGACTTATACGCACAGAACTAGATCAGTTAGACAAGACACTCTACAAATCACACTTATCATTGACGGCAATAATGTCCACATCGGATTGGGAACATGTAGACAATATGACTGCCTCTTCAGCTGCTACTATGTCGACCAAATGTAAGGAAAACCTGATTTCCAAATTTAACCTCCTCTTAAACAAAAGACCGGACCCACACACCAAAAAGTTAGACGTTAATAAAGTCGTAATTAATCGCAGTAACAGTTCTATTTCCGATGGTCTGAAATCCGTTTTAGCTAAAGGTCTAAACTTTGCAGTCACACCTAAACACATACCAGTTAATGATATAATTGCCCAAGTAGACGTTGCTCTCAGGGGCCTGGGTCACATCGCTGCAGACGTAGCAAGATCTGAAATCGCTGCAACCCTCAAAAACGCTAAGATGCCAGCTAGCAACCTCAGCAAAGATGAGCGTTTTGAATTATATAAATTAAAAAAGAGGAATGATATTGTAGTTCTCTCAGCTGACAAAGGCAATGCTACTGTTATCATGGATAAAATAGAATACAACAACAAAATTAAAGAATTACTCGACGATGGTAGTTATACAAAAATAAAAAGAGATCCCACCAACAGCCTCGTCACACAAACCAACAAAATAATTTCTGATTCAACCGCATTAATTGATCAATCTAAACAGTTTTCGTTGAAACCTTCTGCTGCCAGGCCACCAAGATTATACGGCTTACCAAAAATACATAAAGTTGATACACCTCTTCGTCCCATAGTCTCTACTATCAGCTCCCCCACCTACAAACTAGCTCGTTTTTTGTCTGAAATCCTGCGTCCTTTCACTGGAAAGACCACCTCTGCGGTACAAAATTCTACTCACCTGGTATCAACAATCAAGGGTATTTCCCTGTCCCCAGACGACCTGCTTGTCAGTTTTGATGTAGTTTCCTTATTCACCAAGGTTCCTGTACCTGACACCATTGCAATCATTGAAGACTTGGTTCATCAAGGACTAAACACTGAGGTACCCCCCCTGGTGAGACACTGTTTAACCAATACATACTTCACTTGGAATGGAACTTTCTACAAACAAACTGAGGGCACCCCAATGGGCTCCCCCCTTTCTCCAGTTATAGCTAACATTTTCATGGAGAAATTTGAGACTGACGCCATCCAGACTGCCACTCTGCGCCCAACCTTATGGAAGAGGTACGTGGATGACACTTTTGTCATCTGGCCACATGGCCGGCCTGCTCTAGACAAATTCTTCGACCACATCAATTCCATACACCCAGCCATCAGATTTACCATGGAAGTCGAAATAGATGGCAAGATACCTTTTTTGGATGTCCTAATTAAAAAGAGACCTGATGGTTCAATGAGCCACTCTGTCTACAGGAAAGCTACCCATACGGATGCTTATCTGAAACCGGATTCCCACCACCATCCATCACAGAAGAATTCTCTCATCAAGACTCTGTATCATAGAGCCCAATGCATATCCGACCAGGAACACATAAGCAGTGAACTCAAGCACGTACACCAAGCTCTTAGGGCTAATGGTTACTCCGACTATACAATCCGCAAAGCTATCACTCAAACCATGAAGAAGAACCCTCTTGAGGAGCCTTTCAAAACCATCACTTTACCCTACATTGCTGGGATCACAAAAAAGATCTCCAAAATCTTGAATAAACACAAGATCCAGGTCCGTTTCAACACATTACATAAAATCCGTGATCTGGTTCCGTCTGTAAAAGATGTGATTCCGGACATACAATACCCTGGTGTCTACAAACTAAGTTGCCTCTGTGGTAGTAGTTACATTGGAGAAACCAAACGCCATATCTCGGACCGCATTCGTGAACATAAAGCAGACCTTAAACACGGTAGGACCAACACCTCGGCCGTAGCAGATCATTGTTCTAATTCAGTAGGCTCACATGCCATTGACTTTTCCAAGACGGAGGTTCTTTGTAAGCCATCTGGCTTCCATGAGAGATTCGTTCATGAGGCTATCCACATATACAAACACAGAGACAATTTCAACCGAGAAGATGGATTCTATCTTAGCAATCATTGGAAAGATTTGATAAATCATTTCAGTTCTTGATTGATTGTTCACGCTTACAGTGCCTTTCAGACAGCATACATAAAAACAAATTTCGTCTCCCCCCTCCTCTTTTCAAAAAAATAGATGGACTAGTCCTGGCAAACTGCCATCGTTGCGCGTGACGCAAACGTTATTTTTATATATATAAATAAATATGCCGTTTTCAAAATAAATTTATGCAAACCGACACACCTGATGATGACCGTTTGAGTTATGGTCGAAACGTCGTGAGAATTTTTTATTGTTTTATATATATTTTGTTATTTTGTTGTTTCTCTTCAACGTGACTTTACCGAAAAAACTAAGAATATGAATTACTGCAGTCACGAAAGCTTTAAATCAAAAACAAAAGCAGTCATGCAAATATCTGAATTTTCACAGCACAGCAAAATCAGTTGCACCATTCAATTCTGCTCGTCCAGACAGGGAGAATTCAATCACATTCATTCGATGCGACGTTTCTTATGGGATTTAATAAGCGATAACATTTTGACCCCAAACCGAGAGGATTCTGGGATGTTTGTGTTTTTTTTTAATAACTCTGGAAGGAAACGTCGCAGACCCATCAAGGTGGTACTCGTACTGCTCGCCTTGTCGAGAGGAATCCAAATATATGAATGGTTAAGCTATGGGATATGAAATGGACGAGCGACCAATAAAACAACATGTATTATGGGGTTGAATGCTTTTTGCTATTCACAAAATACAACAAAGGCAGTCATGCAAATATCTGAATTTTCATAGCACAGCAAAATCAGTTGCACCATTCAATTCCGCTCGTCCAGACGGGGACAATTCAATCACATTCATTCGATGCGACGTTTATTGTGGGATTTAATGAGCGACAACATTTTGACCCCAAACCGAGAGGATTGTGGGATGTTTGTGTTTTTTTGGTAATAACTCTGGAAGGAAACGTCGCAGACCCATCAAGGTGGTACTCGTACTGCTCGCCTCGTAGAGAGGAATCCAAATATGTGAATGGTTAAGCTATGGGATATGAAATGGACGAGCAACCAATAAAACAGCATGTATTATGGGGTTGAATGCTTTTTGCTATTCACAAAATAAAACAAAAGCAGTCATGCAAATATCTGAATTTTCACAGCACAGCAAAATCAGTTGCACCATTCATTTCCGCTCGTCCAGTCGGGGAGAATTCAATCACATTCATTCGATGCGACGTTTCTTATGGGATTTAATAAGCGACAACATTTTGACCCCAAACCGAGAGGATTCTGGGATGTTTGTGTTTTTTTGGTAATAACTCTGGAAGGAAACGTCGCAGACCCATCAAGGTGTTACTCGTACTGCTCGCCTCGTCGAGAGGAATCCAAATATGTGAATGGTTAAGCTATGGGATATGAAATGGACGAGCGACTAATAAAACAGCATGTATTATGGGGTTGAATGCTTTTTGCTATTCACAAAATAAAACAAAAGCTGTCATGCAAATATCTGAATTTTCACAGCACAGCAAAATCAGTTGCACCATTCAATTCCGCTCGTCCAGACGGGGAGAATTCAATCACATTCATTCGATGCGACGTTTCTTATGGGATTTAATAAGCGACAACATTTTGACCATAAACCGAGAGGATTCTGGGATGTTTGTGTTTTTTTGGTAATAACTCTGGAAGGAAACGTCGCAGACCCATCAAGGTGGTACTCGTACTGCTTGCCTTGTCGAGAGGAATCCAAATATATGAATGGTTAAGCTATGGGATATGAAATGGACGAGCGACCAATAAAACAACATGTATTATGGGGTTGAAGGCTTTTTGCTATTCACAAAATAAAACAACTGCAGTCATGCAAATATCTGAATTTTCACAGCACAGCAAAATCAGTTGCACCATTCAATTCCGCTCGTCCAGACGGGGAGAATTCAATCACATTCATTCGATGCGACGTTTCTTGTGGGATTTAATGAGCGACAACATTTTGACCCCAAACCGAGAGGATTCTGGGATGTTTGTGTTTTTTTGGTAATAACTCTGGAAGGAAACGTCGCAGACCCATCAAGGTGGTACTCGTACTGCTCGCCTCGTAGAGAGGAATCCAAATATGTGAATGGTTAAGCTATGGGATATGAAATGGACGAGCGACCAATAAAACAGCATGTATTATGGGGTTGAATGCTTTTTGCTATTCACAAAATAAAACAAAAGCAGTCATGCAAATATCTGAATTTTCACAGCACAGCAAAATCAGTTGCACCATTCAATTCTGCTCGTCCAGACGGGGAGAATTCAATCACATTCATTCGATGCGACGTTTCTTATGGGATTTAATAAGCGATAACATTTTGACCCCAAACCGAGAGGATTCTGGGATGTTTGTGTTTTTTTGGTAATAACTCTGGAAGGAAACGTCCCAGACCCATCAAGGTGGTACTCGTACTGCTCGCCTAGTCGAGAGGAATCCAAATATGTGAATGGATAAGCTATGGGATATGAAATGGACGAGCGACCAATAAAACAGCATGTATTATGGGGTTGAATGCTTTTTGCTATTCACAAAATAAAACAACTGCAGTCATGCAAATATCTGAATTTTCACAGCACAGCAAAATCAGTTGCACCATTCAATTCCGCTCGTCCAGACGGGGAGAATTCAATCACATTCATTCGATGCGACGTTTCTTATGGGATTTAATGAGCGACAACATTTTGACCCCAAACCGAGAGGATTCTGGGATGTTTGTGTTTTTTTTGGTAATAACTCTGGAAGGAAACGTCGCAGACCCATCAAGGTGGTACTCGTACTGCTCGCGTCGTCGAGAGGAATCCAAATATGTGAATGGTTAAGCTATGGGATATGAAATGGACGAGCGACCAATAAAACAGCATGTATTATGGGGTTGAATGCTTTTTGCTATTCACAAAATAAAACAAAAGCAGTCATGCAAATATCTGAATTTTCACAGCACAGCAAAATCAGTTGCACCATTCATTTCCGCTCGTCCAGACGGGGAGAATTCAATCACATTCATTCGATGCGACGTTTCTTATGGGATTTAATAAGCGACAACATTTTGACCCCAAACCGAGAGGATTCTGGGATGTTTGTGTTTTTTTGGTAATAACTCTGGAAGGAAACGTCGCAGACCCATCAAGGTGTTACTCGTACTGCTCGCCTCGTCGAGAGGAATCCAAATATGTGAATGGTTAAGCTATGGGATATGAAATGGACGAGCGACTAATAAAACAGCATGTATTATGGGGTTGAATGCTTTTTGCTATTCACAAAATAAAACAAAAGCAGTCATGCAAATATCTGAATTTTCACAGCACAGCAAAATCAGTTGCACCATTCAATTCCGCTCGTCCAGACGGGGAGAATTCAATCACATTCATTCGATGCGACGTTTCTTATGGGATTTAATAAGCGACAACATTTTGACCATAAACCGAGAGGATTCTGGGATGTTTGTGTTTTTTTGGTAATAACTCTGGAAGGAAACGTCGCAGACCCATCAAGGTGGTACTCGTACTGCTTGCCTTGTCGAGAGGAATCCAAATATATGAATGGTTAAGCTATGGGATATGAAATGGACGAGCGACCAATAAAACAACATGTATTATGGGGTTGAAGGCTTTTTGCTATTCACAAAATAAAACAACTGCAGTCATGCAAATATCTGAATTTTCACAGCACAGCAAAATCAGTTGCACCATTCAATTCCGCTCGTCCAGACGGGGAGAATTCAATCACATTCATTCGATGCGACGTTTCTTGTGGGATTTAATGAGCGACAACATTTTGACCCCAAACCGAGAGGATTCTGGGATGTTTGTGTTTTTTTGGTAATAACTCTGGAAGGAAACGTCGCAGACCCATCAAGGTGGTACACGTACTGCTCGCCTCGTAGAGAGGAATCCAAATATGTGAATGGTTAAGCTATGGGATATGAAATGGACGAGCGACCAATAAAACAGCATGTATTATGGGGTTGAATGCTTTTTGCTATTCACAAAATAAAACAAAAGCAGTCATGCAAATATCTGAATTTTCACAGCACAGCAAAATCAGTTGCACCATTCAATTCTGCTCGTCCAGACGGGGAGAATTCAATCACATTCATTCGATGCGACGTTTCTTATGGGATTTAATAAGCGATAACATTTTGACCCCAAACCGAGAGGATTCTGGGATGTTTGTGTTTTTTTGGTAATAACTCTGGAAGGAAACGTCCCAGACCCATCAAGGTGGTACTCGTACTGCTCGCCTAGTCGAGAGGAATCCAAATATGTGAATGGATAAGCTATGGGATATGAAATGGACGAGCGACCAATAAAACAGCATGTATTATGGGGTTGAATGCTTTTTGCTATTCACAAAATAAAACAACTGCAGTCATGCAAATATCTGAATTTTCACAGCACAGCAAAATCAGTTGCACCATTCAATTCCGCTCGTCCAGACGGGGAGAATTCAATCACATTCATTCGATGCGACGTTTCTTATGGGATTTAATGAGCGACAACATTTTGACCCCAAACCGAGAGGATTCTGGGATGTTTGTGTTTTTTTGGTAATAACTCTGGAAGGAAACGTCGCAGACCCATCAAGGTGGTACTCGTACTGCTCGCGTCGTCGAGAGGAATCCAAATATGTGAATGGTTAAGCTATGGGATATGAAATGGACGAGCGACCAATAAAACAGCATGTATTATGGGGTTGAATGCTTTTTGCTATTCACAAAATAAAACAAAAGCAGTCATGCAAATATCTGAATTTTCACAGCACAGCAAAATCAGTTGCACCATTCAATTCTGCTCGTCCAGACAGGGAGAATTCAATCACATTCATTCGATGCGACGTTTCTTATGGGATTTAATAAGCGATAACATTTTGACCCCAAACCGAGAGGATTCTGGGATGTTTGTGTTTTTTTGGTAATAACTCTGGAAGGAAACGTCGCAGACCCATCAAGGTGGTACTCGTACTGCTCGCCTCGTCGAGAGGAATCCAAATATATGAATGGTTAAGCTATGGGATATGAAATGGACGAGCGACCAATAAAACAACATGTATTATGGGGTTGAATGCTTTTTGCTATTCACAAAATAAAACAAAGGCAGTCATGCAAATATCTGAATTTTCATAGCACAGCAAAATCAGTTGCACCATTCAATTCCGCTCGTCCAGACGGGGACAATTCAATCACATTCATTCGATGCGACGTTTCTTGTGGGATTTAATGAGCGACAACATTTTGACCCCAAACCGAGAGGATTGTGGGATGTTTGTGTTTTTTTGGTAATAACTCTGGAAGGAAACGTCGCAGACCCATCAAGGTGGTACTCGTACTGCTCGCCTCGTCGAGAGGAATCCAAATATGTGAATGGTTAAGCTATGGGATATGAAATGGACGAGCAACCAATAAAACAGCATGTATTATGGGGTTGAATGCTTTTTGCTATTCACAAAATAAAACAAAAGCAGTCATGCAAATATCTGAATTTTCACAGCACAGCAAAATCAGTTGCACCATTCATTTCCGCTCGTCCAGACGGGGAGAATTCAATCACATTCATTCGATGCGACGTTTCTTATGGGATTTAATAAGCGACAACATTTTGACCCCAAACCGAGAGGATTCTGGGATGTTTGTGTTTTTTTGGTAATAACTCTGGAAGGAAACGTCGCAGACCCATCAAGGTGGTACTCGTACTGCTCGCCTCGTCGAGAGGAATCCAAATATGTGAATGGTTAAGCTATGGGATATGAAATGGACGAGCGACCAATAAAACAGCATGTATTATAGGGTTGAATGCTTTTTGCTATTCACAAAATAAAACAACTGCAGTCATGCAAATATCTGAATTTTCACAGCACAGCAAAATCAGTTGCACCATTCAATTCCGCTCGTCCAGACGGGGAGAATTCAATCACATTCATTCGATGCGACGTTTCTTATGGGATTTAATGAGCGACAACATTTTGACCCCAAACCGAGAGGATTCTGGGATGTTTGTGTTTTTTTGGTAATAACTCTGGAAGGAAACGTCGCAGACCCATCAAGGTGGTACTCGTACTGCTCGCGTCGTCGAGAGGAATCCAAATATGTGAATGGTTAAGCTATGGGATATGAAATGGACGAGCGACCAATAAAACAGCATGTATTATGGGGTTGAATGCTTTTTGCTATTCACAAAATAAAACAAAAGCAGTCATGCAAATATCTGAATTTTCACAGCACAGCAAAATCAGTTGCACCATTCAATTCTGCTCGTCCAGACGGGGAGAATTCAATCACATTCATTCGATGCGACGTTTCTTATGGGATTTAATAAGCGATAACATTTTGACCCCAAACCGAGAGGATTCTGGGATGTTTGTGTTTTTTTGGTAATAACTCTGGAAGGAAACGTCGCAGACCCATCAAGGTGGTACTCGTACTGCTCGCGTCGTCGAGAGGAATCCAAATATGTGAATGGTTAAGCTCTGGGATATGAAATGGACGAGCGACCAATAAAACAACATGTATTATGGGGTTGAATGCTTTTTGCTATTCACAAAATAAAACAAAAGCAGTCATGCAAATATCTGAATTTTCACAGCACAGCAAAATCAGTTGCACCATTCAATTCTGCTCGTCCAGACGGGGACAATTCAATCACATTCATTCGATGCGACGTTTCTTGTGGGATTTAATGAGCGACAACATTTTGACCCCAAACCGAGAGGATTCTGGGATGTTTGTGTTTTTTTGGTAATAACTCTGGAAGGAAACGTCGCAGACCCATCAAGGTGGTACTCGTACTGCTCGCCTCGTCGAGAGGAATCCATATATATGAATGATTAAGCTATGGGATATGAAATGGACGAGCGACCAATAAAACAGCATGTATTATGGGGTTGAATGCTTTTTGCTATTCACAAAATAAAACAAAGGCAGTCATGCAAATATCTGAATTTTCATAGCACAGCAAAAATCTGTTGCACCATTCAATTCTGCTCGTCCAGACGGGGAGAATTCAATCACGTTCATTCGATGCGACGTTTCTTATGGGATTTAATGAGCGACAACATTTTGACCCCAAACCGAGAGGATTCTGGGATGTTTGTGTTTTTTTGGTAATAACTCTGGAAGGAAACGTCGCAGACCCATCAAGGTGGTACTCGTACTGCTCGCCTCGTCGAGAGGAATCCATATATATGAATGATTAAGCTATGGGATATGAAATGGACGAGCGACCAATAAAACAGCATGTATTATGGGGTTGAATGCTTTTTGCTATTCACAAAATAAAACAAAGGCAGTCATGCAAATATCTGAATTTTCATAGCACAGCAAAATCAGTTGCACCATTCAATTCCGCTCGTCCAGACGGGGACAATTCAATCACATTCATTCGATGCGACGTTTCTTGTGGGATTTAATGAGCGACAACATTTTGACCCCAAACCGAGAGGATTCTGGGATGTTTGTGTTTTTTTGGTAATAACTCTGGAAGGAAACGTCGCAGACCCATCAAGGTGGTACTCGTACTGCTCGCCTCGTCGAGAGGAATCCAAATATATGAATGGTTAAGCTATGGGATATGAAATGGACGAACGACCAATAAAACAACATGTATTATGGGGTTGAATGCTTTTTGCTATTCACAAAATAAAACAAAAGCAGTCATGCAAATATCTGAATTTTCACAGCACAGCAAAATCAGTTGCACCATTCAATTCCGCTCGTCCAGACGGGGAGAATTCAATCACGTTCATTCGATGCGACGTTTCTTATGGGATTTAATGAGCGACAACATTTTGACCCCAAACCGAGAGGATTCTGGGATGTTTGTGTTTTTTTGGTAATAACTCTGGAAGGAAACGTCGCAGACCCATCAAGGTGGTACTCGTACTGCTCGCCTCGTCGAGAGGAATCCATATATATGAATGATTAAGCTATGGGATATGAAATGGACGAGCGACCAATAAAACAGCATGTATTATGGGGTTGAATGCTTTTTGCTATTCACAAAATAAAACAAAGGCAGTCATGCAAATATCTGAATTTTCATAGCACAGCAAAATCAGTTGCACCATTCAATTCCGCTCGTCCAGACGGGGACAATTCAATCACATTCATTCGATGCGACGTTTCTTGTGGGATTTAATGAGCGACAACATTTTGACCCCAAACCGAGAGGATTCTGGGATGTTTGTGTTTTTTTGGTAATAACTCTGGAAGGAAACGTCGCAGACCCATCAAGGTGGTACTCGTACTGCTCGCCTCGTCGAGAGGAATCCAAATATATGAATGGTTAAGCTATGGGATATGAAATGGACGAGCGACCAATAAAACAACATGTATTATGGGGTTGAATGCTTTTTGCTATTCACAAAATAAAACAAAGGCAGTCATGCAAATATCTGAATTTTCATAGCACAGCAAAATCAGTTGCACCATTCAATTCCGCTCGTCCAGACGGGGACAATTCAATCACATTCATTCGATGCGACGTTTCTTGTGGGATTTAATGAGCGACAACATTTTGACCCCAAACCGAGAGGATTCTGGGATGTTTGTGTTTTTTTGGTAATAACTCTGGAAGGAAACGTCGCAGACCCATCAAGGTGGTACTCGTACTGCTCGCCTCGTCGAGAGGAATCCAAATATGTGAATGGTTAAGCTATGGGATATGAAATGGACGAGCAACCAATAAAACAGCATGTATTATGGGGTTGAATGCTTTTTGCTATTCACAAAATAAAACAAAAGCAGTCATGCAAATATCTGAATTTTCACAGCACAGCAAAATCAGTTGCACCATTCATTTCCGCTCGTCCAGACGGGGAGAATTCAATCACATTCATTCGATGCGACGTTTCTTATGGGATTTAATAAGCGATAACATTTTGACCCCAAACCGAGAGGATTCTGGGATGTTTGTGTTTTTTTGGTAATAACTCTGGAAGGAAACGTCGCAGACCCATCAAGGTGGTACTCGTACTGCTCGCGTCGTCGAGAGGAATCCAAATATGTGAATGGTTAAGCTCTGGGATATGAAATGGACGAGCGACCAATAAAACAGCATGTATTATGGGGTTGAATGCTTTTTGCTATTCACAAAATAAAACAAAAGCAGTCATGCAAATATCTGAATTTTCACAGCACAGCAAAATCAGTTGCACCATTCAATTCTGCTCGTCCAGACGGGGACAATTCAATCACATTCATTCGATGCGACGTTTCTTGTGGGATTTAATGAGCGACAACATTTTGACCCCAAACCGAGAGGATTGTGGGATGTTTGTGTTTTTTTGGTAATAACTCTGGAAGGAAACGTCGCAGACCCATCAAGGTGGTACTCGTACTGCTCGCCTCGTCGAGAGGAATCCATATATGTGAATGGTTAAGCTATGGGATATGAAATGGACGAGCAACCAATAAAACAGCATGTATTATGGGGTTGAATGCTTTTTGCTATTCACAAAATAAAACAACTGCAGTCATGCAAATATCTGAATTTTCACAGCACAGCAAAATCAGTTGCACCATTCAATTCCGCTCGTCCAGACGGGGACAATTCAATCACATTCATTCGATGCGACGTTTCTTATGGGATTTAATGAGCGACAACATTTTGACCCCAAACCGAGAGGATTCTGGGATGTTTGTGTTTTTTTGGTAATACCTCTGGAAGGAAACGTCGCAGACCCATCAAGGTGGTACTCGTACTGCTCGCGTCGTCGAGAGGAATCCAAATATGTGAATGGTTAAGCTATGGGATATGAAATGGACGAACGACCAATAAAACAGCATGTATTATGGGGTTGAATGCTTTTTGCTATTCACAAAATAAAACAAAAGCAGTCATGCAAATATCTGAATTTTCACAGCACAGCAAAATCAGTTGCACCATTCAATTCTGCTCGTCCAGACGGGGAGAATTCAATCACGTTCATTCGATGCGACGTTTCTTATGGAATTTAATGAGCGACAACATTTTGACCCCAAACCGAGAGGATTCTGGGATGTTTGTGTTTTTTTGGTAATAACTCTGGAAGGAAACGTCGCAGACCCATCAAGGTGGTACTCGTACTGCTCGCCTCGTCGAGAGGAATCCAAATATATGAATGGTTAAGCTATGGGATATGAAATGGACGAACGACCAATAAAACAACATGTATTATGGGGTTGAATGCTTTTTGCTATTCACAAAATAAAACAAAGGCAGTCATGCAAATATCTGAATTTTCACAGCACAGCAAAATCAGTTGCACCATTCAATTCCGCTCGTCCAGACGGGGAGAATTCAATCACGTTCATTCGATGCGACGTTTCTTATGGGATTTAATGAGCGACAACATTTTGACCCCAAACCGAGAGGATTCTGGGATGTTTGTGTTTTTTTGGTAATAACTCTGGAAGGAAACGTCGCAGACCCATCAAGGTGGTACTCGTACTGCTGGCCTCGTCAAGAGGAATCCATATATATGAATGATTAAGCTATGGGATATGAAATGGACGAACGACCAATAAAACAACATGTATTATGGGGTTGAATGCTTTTTGCAATTCACAAAATAAAACAACAGCAGTCATGCAAATATCTGAATTTTCACAGCACAGCAAAATCAGTTGCACCATTCAATTCCGCTCGTCCAGACGGGGACAATTCAATCACATTCATTCGATGCGACGTTTCTTATGGGATTTAATAAGCGATAACATTTTGACCCCAAACCGAGAGGATTCTGGGATGTTTGTGTTTTTTGGGTAATAACTCTGGAAGGAAACGTCGCAGACCCATCAAGGTGGTACTCGTACTGCTCGCGTCGTCGAGAGGAATCCAAATATGTGAATGCTTAAGCTATGGGATATGAAATGGACGAGCGACCAATAAAACAGCATGTATTATGGGGTTGAATGCTTTTTGCTATTCACAAAATAAAACAAAAGCAATCATGCAAATATCTGAATTTTCACAGCACAGCAAAATCAGTTGCACCATTCAATTCCGCTCGTCCAGACGGGGAGAATTCAATCACATTCATTCGATGCGACGTTTCTTATGGGATTTAATAAGCGACAACATTTTGACCCCAAACCGAGAGGATTCTGGGATGTTTGTGTTTTTTTGGTAATAAATCTGGAAGGAAACGTCGCAGACCCATCAAAAGGTACTCGTACTGCTCGCCTCGTCGAGAGGAATCCAAATATGTGAATGGTTAAGCTATGGGATATGAAATGGACGAGCGACCAATAAAACAGCATGTATTATGGGGTTGAATGCTTTTTGCTATTCACAAAATAAAACAACAGCAGTCATGCAAATATCTGAATTTTCACAGCACAGCAAAATCAGTTGCACCATTCAATTCCGCTCGTCCAGACGGGGAGAATTCAATCACATTCATTCGATGCGACGTTTCTTATGGGATTTAATGAGCGACAACATTTTGACCCCAAACCGAGAGGATTCTGGGATGTTTGTGTTTTTTGGGTAATAACTCTGGAAGGAAACGTCGCAGACCCATCAAGGTGGTACTCGTACTGCTCGCATCGTCGAGAGGAATCCTAATATGTGAATGCTTAAGCTATGGGATATGAAATGGACGAGCGACCAATAAAACAGAATGTATTATGGGGTTGAATGCTTTTTGCTATTCACAAAATAAAACAACAGCAATCATGCAAATATCTGAATTTTCACAGCACAGCAAAATCAGTTGCACCATTCAATTCCGCTCGTCCAGACGGGGAGAATTCAATCACATTCATTCGATGCAACGTTTCTTATGGGATTTAATAAGCGACAACATTTTGACCCCAAACCGAGAGGATTCTGGGATGTTTGTGTTTTTTTGGTAATAAATCTGGAAGGAAACGTCGCAGACCCATCAAAAGGTACTCGTACTGCTCGCCTCGTCGAGAGGAATCCAAATATGTGAATGGTTAAGCTATGGGATATGAAATGGACGAGCGACCAATAAAACAGCATATATTATGGGGTTGAATGCTTTTTGCTATTCACAAAATAAAACAAAAGCAGTCATGCAAATATCTGAATTTTCACAGCACAGCAAAATCAGTTGCACCATTCAATTACGCTCGTCCAGACGGGGAGAATTCAATCACATTCATTCGATGCGACGTTTCTTATGGGATTTAATAAGCGACAACATTTTGACCCCAAACCGAGAGGATTCTGGGATGTTTGTGTTTTTTTGGTAATAACTCTGGAAGGAAACGTCGCAGACCCATCAAGGTGGTACTCGTACTGCTCGCCTCGTCGAGAGGAATCCAAATATATGAATGGTTAAGCTATGGGATATGAAATGGACGAACGACCAATAAAACAGCATGTATTATGGGGTTGAATGCTTTTTGCTATTCACAAAATAAAACAAAAGCAGTCATGCAAATATCTGAATTTTCACAGCACAGCAAAATCAGTTGCACCATTCAATTCCGCTCGTCCAGACGGGGAGAATTCAATCACGTTCATTCGATGCGACGTTTCTTATGGAATTTAATGAGCGACAACATTTTGACCCCAAACCGAGAGGATTCTGGGATGTTTGTGTTTTTTTGGTAATAACTCTGGAAGGAAACGTCGCAGACCCATCAAGGTGGTACTCGTACTGCTCGCCTCGTCGAGAGGAATCCATATATATGAATGATTAAGCTATGGGATATGAAATGGACGAGCGACCAATAAAACAGCATGTATTATGGGGTTGAATGCTTTTTGCTATTCACAAAATAAAACAAAGGCAGTCATGCAAATATCTGAATTTTCATAGCACAGCAAAATCAGTTGCACCATTCAATTCCGCTCGTCCAGACGGGGACAATTCAATCACATTCATTCGATGCGACGTTTCTTGTGGGATTTAATGAGCGACAACATTTTGACCCCAAACCGAGAGGATTCTGGGATGTTTGTGTTTTTTTGGTAATAACTCTGGAAGGAAACGTCGCAGACCCATCAAGGTGGTACTCGTACTGCTCGCCTCGTCGAGAGGAATCCAAATATATGAATGGTTAAGCTATGGGATATGAAATGGACGAACGACCAATAAAACAACATGTATTATGGGGTTGAATGCTTTTTGCTATTCACAAAATAAAACAAAAGCAGTCATGCAAATATCTGAATTTTCACAGCACAGCAAAATCAGTTGCACCATTCAATTCCGCTCGTCCAGACGGGGAGAATTCAATCACGTTCATTCGATGCGACGTTTCTTATGGGATTTAATGAGCGACAACATTTTGACCCCAAACCGAGAGGATTCTGGGATGTTTGTGTTTTTTTGGTAATAACTCTGGAAGGAAACGTCGCAGACCCATCAAGGTGGTACTCGTACTGCTGGCCTCGTCAAGAGGAATCCAAATATATGAATGGTTAAGCTATGGGATATGAAATGGACGAACGACCAATAAAACAACATGTATTATGGGGTTGAATGCTTTTTGCAATTCACAAAATAAAACAACAGCAGTCATGCAAATATCTGAATTTTCACAGCACAGCAAAATCAGTTGCACCATTCAATTCCGCTCGTCCAGACGGGGACAATTCAATCACATTCATTCGATTCGACGTTTCTTATGGGATTTAATAAGCGATAACATTTTGACCCCAAACCGAGAGGATTCTGGGATGTTTGTGTTTTTTGGGTAATAACTCTGGAAGGAAACGTCGCAGACCCATCAAGGTGGTACTCGTACTGCTCGCATCGTCGAGAGGAATCCTAATATGTGAATGCTTAAGCTATGGGATATGAAATGGACGAGCGACCAATAAAACAGCATGTATTATGGGGTTGAATGCTTTTTGCTATTCACAAAATAAAACAACAGCAATCATGCAAATATCTGAATTTTCACAGCACAGCAAAATCAGTTGCACCATTCAATTCCGCTCGTCCAGACGGGGAGAATTCAATCACATTCATTCGATGCAACGTTTCTTATGGGATTTAATAAGCGACAACATTTTGACCCCAAACCGAGAGGATTCTGGGATGTTTGTGTTTTTTTGGTAATAAATCTGGAAGGAAACGTGGCAGACCCATCAAAAGGTACTCGTACTGCTCGCCTCGTCGAGAGGAATCCAAATATGTGAATGGTTAAGCTATGGGATATGAAATGGACGAGCGACCAATAAAACAGCATGTATTATGGGGTTGAATGCTTTTTGCTATTCACAAAATAAAACAACAGCAGTCATGCAAATATCTGAATTTTCACAGCACAGCAAAATCAGTTGCACCATTCAATTCCGCTCGTCCAGACGGGGAGAATTCAATCACATTCATTCGATGCGACGTTTCTTATGGGATTTAATGAGCGACAACATTTTGACCCCAAACCGAGAGGATTCTGGGATGTTTGTGTTTTTTGGGTAATAACTCTGGAAGGAAACGTCGCAGACCCATCAAGGTGGTACTCGTACTGCTCGCATCGTCGAGAGGAATCCTAATATGTGAATGCTTAAGCTATGGGATATGAAATGGACGAGCGACCAATAAAACAGAATGTATTATGGGGTTGAATGCTTTTTGCTATTCACAAAATAAAACAACAGCAATCATGCAAATATCTGAATTTTCACAGCACAGCAAAATCAGTTGCACCATTCAATTCCGCTCGTCCAGACGGGGAGAATTCAATCACATTCATTCGATGCAACGTTTCTTATGGGATTTAATAAGCGACAACATTTTGACCCCAAACCGAGAGGATTCTGGGATGTTTGTGTTTTTTTGGTAATAAATCTGGAAGGAAACGTCGCAGACCCATCAAAAGGTACTCGTACTGCTCGCCTCGTCGAGAGGAATCCAAATATGTGAATGGTTAAGCTATGGGATATGAAATGGACGAGCGACCAATAAAACAGCATATATTATGGGGTTGAATGCTTTTTGCTATTCACAAAATAAAACAAAAGCAGTCATGCAAATATCTGAATTTTCACAGCACAGCAAAATCAGTTGCACCATTCAATTACGCTCGTCCAGACGGGGAGAATTCAATCACATTCATTCGATGCGACGTTTCTTATGGGATTTAATAAGCGACAACATTTTGACCCCAAACCGAGAGGATTCTGGGATGTTTGTGTTTTTTTGGTAATAACTCTGGAAGGAAACGTCGCAGACCCATCAAGGTGGTACTCGTACTGCTCGCCTCGTCGAGAGGAATCCAAATATATGAATGGTTAAGCTATGGGATATGAAATGGACGAACGACCAATAAAACAACATGTATTATGGGGTTGAATGCTTTTTGCAATTCACAAAATAAAACAACAGCAGTCATGCAAATATCTGAATTTTCACAGCACAGCAAAATCAGTTGCACCATTCAATTCCGCTCGTCCAGACGGGGACAATTCAATCACATTCATTCGATTCGACGTTTCTTATGGGATTTAATAAGCGATAACATTTTGACCCCAAACCGAGAGGATTCTGGGATGTTTGTGTTTTTTGGGTAATAACTCTGGAAGGAAACGTCGCAGACCCATCAAGGTGGTACTCGTACTGCTCGCATCGTCGAGAGGAATCCTAATATGTGAATGCTTAAGCTATGGGATATGAAATGGACGAGCGACCAATAAAACAGCATGTATTATGGGGTTGAATGCTTTTTGCTATTCACAAAATAAAACAACAGCAATCATGCAAATATCTGAATTTTCACAGCACAGCAAAATCAGTTGCACCATTCAATTCCGCTCGTCCAGACGGGGAGAATTCAATCACATTCATTCGATGCAACGTTTCTTATGGGATTTAATAAGCGACAACATTTTGACCCCAAACCGAGAGGATTCTGGGATGTTTGTGTTTTTTTGGTAATAAATCTGGAAGGAAACGTGGCAGACCCATCAAAAGGTACTCGTACTGCTCGCCTCGTCGAGAGGAATCCAAATATGTGAATGGTTAAGCTATGGGATATGAAATGGACGAGCGACCAATAAAACAGCATGTATTATGGGGTTGAATGCTTTTTGCTATTCACAAAATAAAACAACAGCAGTCATGCAAATATCTGAATTTTCACAGCACAGCAAAATCAGTTGCACCATTCAATTCCGCTCGTCCAGACGGGGAGAATTCAATCACATTCATTCGATGCGACGTTTCTTATGGGATTTAATGAGCGACAACATTTTGACCCCAAACCGAGAGGATTCTGGGATGTTTGTGTTTTTTGGGTAATAACTCTGGAAGGAAACGTCGCAGACCCATCAAGGTGGTACTCGTACTGCTCGCATCGTCGAGAGGAATCCTAATATGTGAATGCTTAAGCTATGGGATATGAAATGGACGAGCGACCAATAAAACAGCATGTATTATGGGGTTGAATGCTTTTTGCTATTCACAAAATAAAACAACAGCAGTCATGCAAATATCTGAATTTTCACAGCACAGCAAAATCAGTTGCACCATTCAATTCCGCTCGTCCAGACGGGGACAATTCAATCACATTCATTCGATTCGACGTTTCTTATGGGATTTAATAAGCGATAACATTTTGACCCCAAACCGAGAGGATTCTGGGATGTTTGTGTTTTTTGGGTAATAACTCTGGAAGGAAACGTCGCAGACCCATCAAGGTGGTACTCGTACTGCTCGCATCGTCGAGAGGAATCCTAATATGTGAATGCTTAAGCTATGGGATATGAAATGGACGAGCGACCAATAAAACAGCATGTATTATGGGGTTGAATGCTTTTTGCTATTCACAAAATAAAACAACAGCAATCATGCAAATATCTGAATTTTCACAGCACAGCAAAATCAGTTGCACCATTCAATTCCGCTCGTCCAGACGGGGAGAATTCAATCACATTCATTCGATGCAACGTTTCTTATGGGATTTAATAAGCGACAACATTTTGACCCCAAACCGAGAGGATTCTGGGATGTTTGTGTTTTTTTGGTAATAAATCTGGAAGGAAACGTGGCAGACCCATCAAAAGGTACTCGTACTGCTCGCCTCGTCGAGAGGAATCCAAATATGTGAATGGTTAAGCTATGGGATATGAAATGGACGAGCGACCAATAAAACAGCATGTATTATGGGGTTGAATGCTTTTTGCTATTCACAAAATAAAACAACAGCAGTCATGCAAATATCTGAATTTTCACAGCACAGCAAAATCAGTTGCACCATTCAATTCCGCTCGTCCAGACGGGGACAATTCAATCACATTCATTCGATTCGACGTTTCTTATGGGATTTAATAAGCGATAACATTTTGACCCCAAACCGAGAGGATTCTGGGATGTTTGTGTTTTTTGGGTAATAACTCTGGAAGGAAACGTCGCAGACCCATCAAGGTGGTACTCGTACTGCTCGCATCGTCGAGAGGAATCCTAATATGTGAATGCTTAAGCTATGGGATATGAAATGGACGAGCGACCAATAAAACAGCATGTATTATGGGGTTGAATGCTTTTTGCTATTCACAAAATAAAACAACAGCAATCATGCAAATATCTGAATTTTCACAGCACAGCAAAATCAGTTGCACCATTCAATTCCGCTCGTCCAGACGGGGAGAATTCAATCACATTCATTCGATGCAACGTTTCTTATGGGATTTAATAAGCGACAACATTTTGACCCCAAACCGAGAGGATTCTGGGATGTTTGTGTTTTTTTGGTAATAAATCTGGAAGGAAACGTGGCAGACCCATCAAAAGGTACTCGTACTGCTCGCCTCGTCGAGAGGAATCCAAATATGTGAATGGTTAAGCTATGGGATATGAAATGGACGAGCGACCAATAAAACAGCATGTATTATGGGGTTGAATGCTTTTTGCTATTCACAAAATAAAACAACAGCAGTCATGCAAATATCTGAATTTTCACAGCACAGCAAAATCAGTTGCACCATTCAATTCCGCTCGTCCAGACGGGGAGAATTCAATCACATTCATTCGATGCGACGTTTCTTATGGGATTTAATGAGCGACAACATTTTGACCCCAAACCGAGAGGATTCTGGGATGTTTGTGTTTTTTGGGTAATAACTCTGGAAGGAAACGTCGCAGACCCATCAAGGTGGTACTCGTACTGCTCGCATCGTCGAGAGGAATCCTAATATGTGAATGCTTAAGCTATGGGATATGAAATGGACGAGCGACCAATAAAACAGAATGTATTATGGGGTTGAATGCTTTTTGCTATTCACAAAATAAAACAACAGCAGTCATGCAAATATCTGAATTTTCACAGCACAGCAAAATCAGTTGCACCATTCAATTCCGCTCGTCCAGACGGGGAGAATTCAATCACATTCATTCGATGCGACGTTTCTTATGGGATTTAATGAGCGACAACATTTTGACCCCAAACCGAGAGGATTCTGGGATGTTTGTGTTTTTTGGGTAATAACTCTGGAAGGAAACGTCGCAGACCCATCAAGGTGGTACTCGTACTGCTCGCATCGTCGAGAGGAATCCTAATATGTGAATGCTTAAGCTATGGGATATGAAATGGACGAGCGACCAATAAAACAGAATGTATTATGGGGTTGAATGCTTTTTGCTATTCACAAAATAAAACAACAGCAATCATGCAAATATCTGAATTTTCACAGCACAGCAAAATCAGTTGCACCATTCAATTCCGCTCGTCCAGACGGGGAGAATTCAATCACATTCATTCGATGCAACGTTTCTTATGGGATTTAATAAGCGACAACATTTTGACCCCAAACCGAGAGGATTCTGGGATGTTTGTGTTTTTTTGGTAATAAATCTGGAAGGAAACGTCGCAGACCCATCAAAAGGTACTCGTACTGCTCGCCTCGTCGAGAGGAATCCAAATATGTGAATGGTTAAGCTATGGGATATGAAATGGACGAGCGACCAATAAAACAGCATATATTATGGGGTTGAATGCTTTTTGCTATTCACAAAATAAAACAAAAGCAGTCATGCAAATATCTGAATTTTCACAGCACAGCAAAATCAGTTGCACCATTCAATTACGCTCGTCCAGACGGGGAGAATTCAATCACATTCATTCGATGCGACGTTTCTTATGGGATTTAATAAGCGACAACATTTTGACCCCAAACCGAGAGGATTCTTGGATGTTTGTGTTTTTTTGGTAATAACTCTGGAAGGAAACGTCGCAGACCCATCAAGGTGGTACTCGTACTGCTCGCCTCGTCGAGAGGAATCCAAATATGTGAATGGTTAAGCTATGGGATATGAAATGGACGAGCGACCAATAAAACAGCATGTATTATGGGGATGAATGCTTTTTGCTATTCACAAAATAAAACAACAGCAGTCATGCAAATATCTGAATTTTCACAGCACAGCAAAATCAGTTGCACCATTCAATTCCGCTCGTCCAGACGGGGATAATTCAATCACATTCATTCGATGCGACGTTTCTTATGGGATTTAATGAGCGACAACATTTTGACCCCAAATCGAGAGGATTCTGGGATGTTTGTGTTTTTTTGGTAATAACTCTGGAAGGAAACGTCGCAGACCCATCAAGGTGGTACTCGTACTGCTCGCCTCGTCGAGAGGAATCCTAATATGTGCATGGTTAAGCTATGGGATATGAAATGGACGAGCGACCAATAAAACAGCATGTATTATGGGGTTGTGTGCTTTTTGCTATTCACAAAATAAAACAACAGCAGTCATGCAAATATCTGAATTTTCACAGCACAGCAAAATCAGTCGCACCATTCAATTCCGCTCGTCCAGACGGGGAGAATTCAATCACATTCATTCGATGCGACGTTTCTTATGGGATTTAATGAGCGACAACATTTTGACCCCAAACCTAGAGGATTCTGGGATGTTTGTGTTTTTTTGGTAATAACTCTGGAAGGAAACGTCGCAGACCCATCAAGGTGGTACTCGTACTGCTCGCCTCGTCGAGAGGAATCCAAATATGTGAATGGTTAAGCTATGGGATATGAAATGGACGAGCGACCAATAAAACAGCATGTATTATGGGGTTGAATGCTTTTTGCTATTCACAAAATTAAAAAAAGCAGTCATGCAAATATCTGAATTTTCACAGCACAGCAAAATCAGTTACACCATTCAATTCCGCTCGTCCAGACGGGGAGAATTCAATCACATTCATTCGATGCGACGTTTCTTATGGGATTTAATGAGCGACAACATTTTGACCCCAAATCGAGAGGATTCTGGGATGTTTGTGTTTTTTTGGTAATAACTCTGGAAGGAAACGTCGCAGACCCATCAAGGTGGTACTCGTACTGCTCGCCTCGTCGAGAGGAATCCTAATATGTGCATGGTTAAGCTATGGGATATGAAATGGACGAGCGACCAATAAAACAGCATGTATTATGGGGTTGTGTGCTTTTTGCTATTCACAAAATAAAACAACAGCAGTCATGCAAATATCTGAATTTTCACAGCACAGCAAAATCAGTCGCACCATTCAATTCCGCTCGTCCAGACGGGGAGAATTCAATCACATTCATTCGATGCGACGTTTCTTATGGGATTTAATGAGCGACAACATTTTGACCCCAAACCTAGAGGATTCTGGGATGTTTGTGTTTTTTTGGTAATAACTCTGGAAGGAAACGTCGCAGACCCATCAAGGTGGTACTCGTACTGCTCGCCTCGTCGAGAGGAATCCAAATATGTGAATGGTTAAGCTATGGGATATGAAATGGACGAGCGACCAATAAAACAGCATGTATTATGGGGTTGAATGCTTTTTGCTATTCACAAAATAAAACAACAGCAGTCATGCAAATATCTGAATTTTCACAGCACAGCAAAATCAGTTGCACCATTCAATTCCGCTCGTCCAGACGGGGAGAATTCAATCACATTCATTCGATGCGACGTTTCTTATGGGATTTAATGAGCGACAACATTTTGACCCCAAACCTAGAGGATTCTGGGATGTTTGTGTTTTTTTGGTAATAACTCTGGAAGCAAACGTCGCAGACCCATCAAGGTGGTACTCGTACTGCTCGCCTCGTCGAGAGGAATCCAAATATGTGAATGGTTAAGCTATGGGATATGAAATGGACGAGCGACCAATAAAACAGCATGTATTATGGGGTTGAATGCTTTTTGCTATTCACAAAATAAAAAAAAGCAGTCATGCAAATATCTGAATTTTCACAGCACAGCAAAATCAGTTGCACCATTCAATTCCGCTCGTCCAGACGGGGAGAATTCAATCACATTAATTCGATGCGACGTTTCTTATGGGATTTAATGAGCGACAACATTTTGACCCCAAACCGAGAGGATTCTGGGATGTTTGTGTTTTTTTGGTAATAACTCTGGAAGAAAACGTCGCAGACCCATCAAGGTGGTACTCGTACTGCTCGCCTCGTCGAGAGGAATCCAAATATGTGAATGGTTAAGCTATGGGATATGAAATGGACGAGCGACCAATAAAACAGCATGTATTATGGGGTTGAATGCTTTTTGCTATTCACAAAATAAAACAACAGCAGTCATGCAAATATCTGAATTTTCACAGCACAGCAAAATCAGTTGCACCATTCAATTCCGCTCGTCCAGACGGGGAAAATTCAATCACATTCATTCGATGCGACGTTTCTTATGGGATTTAATGAGCGACAACATTTTGACCCCAAACCTAGAGGATTCTGGGATGTTTGTGTTTTTTTGGTAATAACTCTGGAAGGAAACGTCGCAGACCCATCAAGGTGGTACTCGTACTGCTCGCCTCATCGAGAGGAATCCAAATATGTGAATGGTTAAGCTATGGGATATGAAATGGACGAGCGACCAATAAAACAGCATGTATTATGGGGTTGAATGCTTTTTGCTATTCACAAAATAAAAAAAAAGCAGTCATGCAAATATCTGAATTTTCACAGCACAGCAAAATCAGTTGCACCATTCAATTCCGCTCGTAAAGACGGGGAGAATTCAATCAAATTCATTCGATGCGACGTTTCTTATGGGATTTAATGAGCGACAACATTTTGACCCCAAACCTAGAGGATTCTGGGATGTTTGTGTTTTTTTGGTAATAACTCTGGAAGGAAACGTCGCAGACCCATCAAGGTGGTACTCGTACTGCTCGCCTCGTCGAGAGGAATCCAAATATGTGAATGGTTAAGCTATGGGATATGAAATGGACGAGCGACCAATAAAACAGCATGTATTATGGGGTTGAATGCTTTTTGCTATTCACAAAATAAAAAAAAGCAGTCATGCAAATATCTGAATTTTCACAGCACAGCAAAATCAGTTGCACCATTCAATTCCGCTCGTCCAGACGGGGAGAATTCAATCACATTCATTCGATGCGACGTTTCTTATGAGATTTAATAAGCGACAACATTTTGACCCCAAACCGAGAGGATTCTGGGATGTTTGTGTTTTTTTGGTAATAACTCTGGAAGGAAACGTCGCAGACCCATCAAGGTGGTACTCGTACTGCTCGCCTCGTCGAGAGGAATCCAAATATGTGAATGGTTAAGCTATGGGATATGAAATGGACGAGCGACCAATAAAACAGCATGTATTATGGAGTTGAATGCTTTTTGCTATTCACAAAATAAAAAAAAGCAGTCATGCAAATATCTGAATTTTCACAGCACAGCAAAATCAGTTGCACCATTCAATTCCGCTCGTCCAGACGGGGAGAATTCAATCACATTCATTCGATGCGACGTTTCTTATGGGATTTAATGAGCGACAACATTTTGACCCCAAACCTAGAGGATTCTGGGATGTTTGTGTTTTTTTGGTAATAACTCTGGAAGGAAACGTCGCAGACCCATCAAGGTGGTACTCGTACTGCTCGTCTCGTCGAGAGGAATCCAAATATGTGAATGGTTAAGCTATGGGATATGAAATGGACGAGCGACCAATAAAAAAGCATGTATTATGGGGTTGAATGCTTTTTGCTATTCACAAAATAAAAAAAAGCAGTCATGCAAATATCTGAATTTTCACAGCACAGCAAAATCAGTTGCACCATTCAATTCCGCTCGTCCAGACGGGGAGAATTCAATCACATTCATTCGATGCGACGTTTCTTATGAGATTTAATAAGCGACAACATTTTGACCCCAAACCGAGAGGATTCTGGGATGTTTGTGTTTTTTTGGTAATAACTCTGGAAGGAAACGTCGCAGACCCATCAAGGTGGTACTCGTACTGCTCGCCTCGTCGAGAGGAATCCAAATATGTGAATGGTTAAGCTATGGGATATGAAATGGACGAGCGACCAATAAAACAGCATGTATTATGGGGTTGAATGCTTTTTGCTATTCACAAAATAAAACAACAGCAGTCATGCAAATATCTGAATTTTCACAGCACAGCAAAATCAATTGCACCATTCAATTCCGCTCGTCCAGACGGGGAGAATTCAATCACATTCATTCGATGCGACGTTTCTTATGGGATTTAATGAGCGACAACATTTTGACCCCAAACCTAGAGGATTCTGGGATGTTTGTGTTTTTTTGGTAATAACTCTGGAAGGAAACGTCGCAGACCCATCAAGGTGGTACTCGTACTGCTCGTCTCGTCGAGAGGAATCCAAATATGTGAATGGTTAAGCTATGGGATATGAAATGGACGAGCGACCAATAAAACAGCATGTATTATGGGGTTGAATGCTTTTTGCTATTCACAAAATAAAAAAAAGCAGTCATGCAAATATCTGAATTTTCACAGCACAGCAAAATCAGTTGCACCATTCAATTCCGCTCGTCCAGACGGGGAGAATTCAATCACATTCATTCGATGCGACGTTTCTTATGAGATTTAATAAGCGACAACATTTTGACCCCAAACCGAGAGGATTCTGGGATGTTTGTGTTTTTTTGGTAATAACTCTGGAAGGAAACGTCGCAGACCCATCAAGGTGGTACTCGTACTGCTCGCCTCGTCGAGAGGAATCCAAATATGTGAATGGTTAAGCTATGGGATATGAAATGGACGCGCGACCAATAAAACAGCATGTATTATGGGGTTGAATGCTTTTTGCTATTCACAAAATAAAACAACAGCAGTCATGCAAATATCTGAATTTTCACAGCACAGCAAAATCAGTTGCACCATTCAATTCCGCTCATCCAGACGGGGAGAATTCAATCATATTCATTCGATGCGACGTTTCTTATGGGATTTAATGAGCGACAACATTTTGACCCCAAACCTAGAGGATTCTGGGATGTTTGTGTTTTTTTTGTAATAACTCTGGAAGGAAACGTCGCAGACCCATCAAGGTGGTACTCGTACTGCTCGCCTCGTCGAGAGGAATCCAAATATGTGAATGGTTAAGCTATGGGATATGAAATGGACGAGCGACCAATAAAACAGCATGTATTATGGGGTTGAATGCTTTTTGCTATTCACAAAATAAAAAAAAGCAGTCATGCAAATATCTGAATTTTCACAGCACAGCAAAATCAGTTGCACCATTCAATTCCGCTCGTCCAGACGGGGAGAATTCAATCACATTCATTCGATGCGACGTTTCTTATGGGATTTAATGAGCGACAACATTTTGACCACAAACCTAGAGGATTCTGGGATGTTTGTGTTTTTTTGGTAATAACTCTGGAAGGAAACGTCGCAGACCCATCAAGGTGGTACTCGTACTGCTCGCCTCGTCGAGAGGAATCCAAATATGTGAATGGTTAAGCTATGGGATATGAAATGGACGAGCGACCAATAAAACAGCATGTATTATGGGGTTGAATGCTTTTTGCTATTCACAAAATAAAAAAAAGCAGTCATGCAAATATCTGAATTTTCACAGCACAGCAAAATCAGTTGCACCATTCAATTCCGCTCGTCCAGACGGGGAGAATTCAATCACATTAATTCGATGCGACGTTTCTTATGGGATTTAATGAGCGACAACATTTTGACCCCAAACCGAGAGGATTCTGGGATGTTTGTGTTTTTTTGGTAATAACTCTGGAAGAAAACGTCGCAGACCCATCAAGGTGGTACTCGTACTGCTCGCCTCGTCGAGAGGAATCCAAATATGTGAATGGTTAAGCTATGGGATATGAAATGGACGAGCGACCAATAAAACAGCATGTATTATGGGGTTGAATGCTTTTTGCTATTCACAAAATAAAACAACAGCAGTCATGCAAATATCTGAATTTTCACAGCACAGCAAAATCAGTTGCACCATTCAATTCCGCTCGTCCAGACGGGGAGAATTCAATCACATTCATTCGATGCGACGTTTCTTATGGGATTTAATGAGCGACAACATTTTGATCCCAAACCTAGAGGATTCTGGGATGTTTGTGTTTTTTTGGTAATAACTCTGGAAGGAAACGTCGCAGACCCATCAAGGTGGTACTCGTACTGCTCGCCTCGTCGAGAGGAATCCAAATATGTGAATGGTTAAGCTATGGGATATGAAATGGACGAGCGACCAATAAAACAGCATGTATTATGGGGTTGGATGCTTTTTGCTATTCACAAAATAAAAAAAAAGCAGTCATGCAAATATCTGAATTTTCACAGCACAGCAAAATCAGTTGCACCATTCAATTCCGCTCGTCCAGACGGGGAGAATTCAATCACATTCATTCGATGCGACGTTTCTTATGGGATTTAATGAGCGACAACATTTTGATCCCAAACCTAGAGGATTCTGGGATGTTTGTGTTTTTTTGGTAATAACTCTGGAAGGAAACGTCGCAGACCCATCAAGGTGGTACTCGTACTGCTCGCCTCGTCGAGAGGAATCCAAATATGTGAATGGTTAAGCTATGGGATATGAAATGGACGAGCGACCAATAAAACAGCATGTATTATGGGGTTGAATGCTTTTTGCTATTCACAAAATAAAAAAAAAAGCAGTCATGCAAATATCTGAATTTTCACAGCACAGCAAAATCAGTTGCACCATTCAATTCCGCTCGTCCAGACGGGGAGAATTCAATCACATTCATTCGATGCGACGTTTCTTATGGGATTTAATGAGCGACAACATTTTGACCCCAAACCTAGAGGATTCTGGGATGTTTGTGTTTTTTTGGTAATAACTCTGGAAGGAAACGTCGCAGACCCATCAAGGTGGTACTCGTACTGCTCGCCTCGTCGAGAGGAATCCAAATATGTGAATGGTTAAGCTATGGGATATGAAATGGACGAGCGACCAATAAAACAGCATGTATTATGGGGTTGAATGCTTTTTGCTATTCACAAAATAAAAAAAAAGCAGTCATGCAAATATCTGAATTTTCACAGCACAGCAAAATCAGTTGCACCATTCAATTACGCTCGTCCAGACGGGGAGAATTCAATCACATTCATTCGATGCGACGTTTCTTATGGGATTTAATGAGCGACAACATTTTGATCCCAAACCTAGAGGATTCTGGGATGGTTGTGTTTTTTTGGTAATAACTCTGGAAGGAAACGTCGCAGACCCATCAAGGTGGTACTCGTACTGCTCGCCTCGTCGAGAGGAATCCAAATATGTGAATGGTTAAGCTATGGGATATGAAATGGACGAGCGACCAATAAAACAGCATGTATTATGGGGTTGAATGCTTTTTGCTATTCACAAAATAAAAAAAAGCAGTCATGCAAATATCTGAATTTTCACAGCACAGCAAAATCAGTTGCACCATTCAATTCCGCTCGTCCAGACGGGGAGAATTCAATCACATTCATTCGATGCGACGTTTCTTATGGGATTTAATGAGCGACAACATTTTGACCCGAAACCTAGAGGATTCTGAGATGTTTGTGTTTTTTTGGTAATAACTCTGGAAGGAAACGTCGCAGACCCATCAAGGTGGTACTCGTACTGCTCGCCTCGTGGAGAGGAATCCAAATATGTGAATAGTTAAGCTATGGGATATGAAATGGACGAGCGACCAATAAAACAGCATGTATTATGGGGTTGAATGCTTTTTGCTATTCACAAAATAAAAAAAAAGCAGTCATGCAAATATCTGAATTTTCACAGCACAGCAAAATCAGTTGCACCATTCAATTACGCTCGTCCAGACGGGGAGAATTCAATCACATTCATTCGATGCGACGTTTCTTATGGGATTTAATGAGCGACAACATTTTGACCCCAAACCTAGAGGATTCTGGGATGTTTGTGTTTTTTTGGTAATAACTCTGGAAGGAAACGTCGCAGACCCATCAAGGTGGTACTCGTACTGCTCGCCTCGTCGAGAGGAATCCAAATATGTGAATGGTTATGCTATGGGATATGAAATGGACGAGCGACCAATAAAACAGCATGTATTATGGGGTTGAATGCTTTTTGCTATTCACAAAATAAAAAAAAGCAGTCATGCAAATATCTGAATTTTCACAGCACAGCAAAATCAGTTGCACCATTCAATTACGCTCGTCCAGACGGGGAGAATTCAATCACATTCATTCGATGCGACGTTTCTTATGGGATTTAATGAGCGACAACATTTTGACCCCAAACCTAGAGGATTCTGGGATGTTTGTGTTTTTTTGGTAATAACTCTGGAAGGAAACGTCGCAGACCCATCAAGGTGGTACTCGTACTGCTCGCCTCGTCGAGAGGAATCCAAATATCTGAATGGTTATGCTATGGGATATGAAATGGACGAGCGACCAATAAAACAGCATGTATTATGGGGTTGAATGCTTTTTGCTATTCACAAAATAAAAAAAAGCAGTCATGCAAATATCTGAATTTTCACAGCACAGCAAAATCAGTTGCACCATTCAATTCCGCTCGTCCAGACGGGGAGAATTCAATCACATTCATTCGATGCGACGTTTCTTATGGGATTTAATGAGCGACAACATTTTGACCCCAAACCTAGAGGATTCTGGGATGTTTGTGTTTTTTTGGTAATAACTCTGGAAGGAAACGTCGAAGACCCATCAAGGTGGTACTCGTACTGCTCGCCTCGTCGAGAGGAATCCAAATATATGAATGGTTAAGCTATGGGATATGAAATTGACGAGCGACCAATAAAACAGCATGTATTATGGGGTTGGATGCTTTTTGCTATTCACAAAATAAAACAAAAGCAGTCATGCAAATATCTGAATTTTCACAGCACAGCAAAATCAGTTGCACCATTCAATTACGCTCGTCCAGACGGGGAGAATTCAATCACATTCATTCGATGCGACGTTTCTTATGGGATTTAATGAGCGACAACATTTTGACCCCAAACCTAGAGGATTCTGGGATGTTTGTGTTTTTTTGGTAATAACTCTGGAAGGAAACGTCGCAGACCCATCAAGGTGGTACTCGTACTGCTCGCCTCGTCGAGAGGAATCCAAATATGTGAATGGTTAAGCTATGGGATATGAAATGGACGAGCGACCAATAAAACAGCATGTCTTATGGGGTTGAATGCTTTTTGCTATTCACAAAATAAAAAAGCAGTCATGCAAATATCTGAATTTTCACAGCACAGCAAAATCAGTTGCACCATTCAATTCCGCTCGTCCAGACGGGGAGAATTCAATCACATTCATTCGATGCGACGTTTCTTATGGGATTTAATGAGCGACAACATTTTGACCCCAAACCTAGAGGATTCTGGGATGTTTGTGTTTTTTTGGTAATAACTCTGGAAGGAAACGTCGCAGACCCATCAAGGTGGTACTCGTACTGCTCGCCTCGTCGAGAGGAATCCAAATATGTGAATGGTTAAGCTATGGGATATGAAATGGACGAGCGACCAATAAAACAGCATGTATTATGGGGTTGAATGCTTTTTGCTATTCACAAAATAAAACAACAGCAGTCATGCAAATATCTGAATTTTCACAGCACAGCAAAATCAGTTGCACCATTCAATTCCGCTCGTCCAGACGGGGAGAATTCAATCACATTCATTCGATGCGACGTTTCTTATGGGATTTAATGAGCGACAACATTTTGACCCCAAACCGAGAGGATTCTGGGATGTTTGTGTTTTTTTGGTAATAACTCTGGAAGGAAACGTCGCAGACCCATCAAGGTGGTACTCGTACTGCTCGCCTCGTCGAGAGGAATCCAAATATGTGAATGGTTAAGCTATGGGATATGAAATGGACGAGCGACCAATAAAACAGCATGTATTATGGGGTTGAATGCTTTTTGCTATTCACAAAATAAAACAACAGCAGTCATGCAAATATCTGAATTTTCACAGCACAGCAAAATCAGTTGCACCATTCAATTCCGCTCGTCCAGACGGGGAGAATTCAATCACATTCATTCGATGCGACGTTTCTTATGGGATTTAATGAGCGACAACATTTTGACCCCAAACCTAGAGGATTCTGGGATGTTTGTGTTTTTTTGGTAATAACTCTGGAAGGAAACGTCGCAGACCCATCAAGGTGGTACTCGTACTGCTCGCCTCGTCGAGAGGAATCCAAATATGTGAATGGTTAAGCTATGGGATATGAAATGGACGAGCGACCAATAAAACAGCATGTATTATGGGGTTGAATGCTTTTTGCTATTCACAAAATAAAACAACAGCAGTCATGCAAATATCTGAATTTTCACAGCACAGCAAAATCAGTTGCACCATTCAATTCCGCTCGTCCAGACGGGGAGAATTCAATCACATTCATTCGATGCGACGTTTCTTATGGGATTTAATGAGCGACAACATTTTGACCCCAAACCTAGAGGATTCTGGGATGTTTGTGTTTTTTTGGTAATAACTCTGGAAGGAAACGTCGCAGACCCATCAAGGTGGTACTCGTACTGCTCGCCTCGTCGAGAGGAATCCAAATATGTGAATGGTTAAGCTATGGGATATGAAATGGACGAGCGACCAATAAAACAGCATGTATTATGGGGTTGAATGCTTTTTGCTATTCACAAAATAAAACAACAGCAGTCATGCAAATATCTGAATTTTCACAGCACAGCAAAATCAGTTGCACCATTCAATTCCGCTCGTCCAGACGGGGAGAATTCAATCACATTCATTCGATGCGACGTTTCTTATGGGATTTAATGAGCGACAACATTTTGACCCCAAACCTAGAGGATTCTGGGATGTTTGTGTTTTTTTGGTAATAACTCTGGAAGGAAACGTCGCAGACCTATCAAGGTGGTACTCGTACTGCTCGCCTCGTCGAGAGGAATCCAAATATGTGAATGGTTAAGCTATGGGATATGAAATGGACGAGCGACCAATAAAACAGCATGTATTATGGGGTTGAATGCTTTTTGCTATTCACAAAATAAAACAAAAGCAGTCATGCAAATATCTGAATTTTCACAGCACAGCAAAATCAGTTGCACCATTCAATTCCGCTCGTCCAGACGGGGAGAATTCAATCACATTCATTCGATGCGACGTTTCTTATGGGATTTAATGAGCGACAACATTTTGACCCCAAACCTAGAGGATTCTGGGATGTTTGTGTTTTTTTGGTAATAACTCTGGAAGGAAACGTCGCAGACCCATCAAGGTGGTACTCGTACTGCTCGCCTCGTCGAGAGGAATCCAAATATGTGAATGGTTAAGCTATGGGATATGAAATGGACGAGCGACCAATAAAACAGCATGTATTATGGGGTTGAATGCTTTTTGCTATTCACAAAATAAAAAAAGCAGTCATGCAAATATCTGAATTTTCACAGCACAGCAAAATCAGTTGCACCATTCAATTCCGCTCGTCCAGACGGGGAGAATTCAATCACATTCATTCGATGCGACGTTTCTTATGGGATTTAATGAGCGACAACATTTTGACCCCAAAGCGAGAGGATTCTGGGATGTTTGTGTTTTTTTGGTAATAACTCTGGAAGGAAACGTCGCAGACCCATCAAGGTGGTACTCGTACTGCTCGCCTCGTCGAGAGGAATCCAAATATGTGAATGGTTAAGCTATGGGATATGAAATGGACGAGCGACCAATAAAACAGCATGTATTATGGGGTTGAATGCTTTTTGCTATTCACAAAATAAAACAACAGCAGTCATGCAAATATCTGAATTTTCACAGCACAGCAAAATCAGTTGCACCATTCAATTCCGCTCGTCCAGACGGGGAGAATTCAATCACATTCATTCGATGCGACGTTTCTTATGGGATTTAATGAGCGACAACATTTTGACCCCAAACCTAGAGGATTCTGGGATGTTTGTGTTTTTTTGGTAATAAATCTGGAAGGAAACGTCGAAGACCCATCAAGGTGGTACTCGTACTGCTCGCCTCGTCGAGAGGAATCCAAATATATGAATGGTTAAGCTATGGGATATGAAATGGACGAGCGACCAATAAAACAGCATGTATTATGGGGTTGAATGCTTTTTGCTATTCACAAAATAAAACAACAGCAGTCATGCAAATATCTGAATTTTCACAGCACAGCAAAATCAGTTGCATCATTCAATTCCGCTCGTCCAGACGGGGAGAATTCAATCACATTAATTCGATGCGACGTTTCTTATTGGATTTAATGAGCGACAACATTTTGACCCCAAACCTAGAGGATTCTGGGATGTTTGTGTTTTTTTGGTAATAACTCTGGAAGGAAACGTCGCAGACCCATCAAGGTGGTACTCGTACTGCTCGCCTCGTCGAGAGGAATCCAAATATGTGAATGGTTAAGCTATGGGATATGAAATGGACGAGCGACCAATAAAACAGCATGTATTATGGGGTTGAATGCTTTTTGCTATTCACAAAATAAAAAAAAGCAGTCATGCAAATATCTGAATTTTCACAGCACAGCAAAATCAGTTGCACCATTCAATTCCGCTCGTCCAGACGGGGAGAATTCAATCACATTAATTCGATGCGACGTTTCTTATGGGATTTAATGAGCGACAACATTTTGACCCCAAACCGAGAGGATTCTGGGATGTTTGTGTTTTTTTGGTAATAACTCTGGAAGGAAACGTCGCAGACCCATCAAGGTGGTACTCGTACTGCTCGCCTCGTCGAGAGGAATCCAAATATGTGAATGGTTAAGCTATGGGATATGAAATGGACGAGCGACCAATAAAACAGCATGTATTATGGGGTTGAATGCTTTTTGCTATTCACAAAATAAAACAACAGCAGTCATGCAAATATCTGAATTTTCACAGCACAGCAAAATCAGTTGCACCATTCAATTCCGCTCGTCCAGACGGGGAGAATTCAATCACATTCATTCGATGCGACGTTTCTTATGGGATTTAATGAGCGACAACATTTTGACCCCAAAGCGAGAGGATTCTGGGATGTTTGTGTTTTTTTGGTAATAACTCTGGAAGGAAACGTCGCAGACCCATCAAGGTGGTACTCGTACTGCTCGCCTCGTCGAGAGGAATCCAAATATGTGAATGGTTAAGCTATGGGATATGAAATGGACGAGCGACCAATAAAACAGCATGTATTATGGGGTTGAATGCTTTTTGCTATTCACAAAATAAAACAACAGCAGTCATGCAAATATCTGAATTTTCACAGCACAGCAAAATCAGTTGCACCATTCAATTCCGCTCGTCCAGACGGGGAGAATTCAATCACATTCATTCGATGCGACGTTTCTTATGGGATTTAATGAGCGACAACATTTTGACCCCAAACCTAGAGGATTCTGGGATGTTTGTGTTTTTTTGGTAATAAATCTGGAAGGAAACGTCGAAGACCCATCAAGGTGGTACTCGTACTGCTCGCCTCGTCGAGAGGAATCCAAATATATGAATGGTTAAGCTATGGGATATGAAATGGACGAGCGACCAATAAAACAGCATGTATTATGGGGTTGAATGCTTTTTGCTATTCACAAAATAAAACAACAGCAGTCATGCAAATATCTGAATTTTCACAGCACAGCAAAATCAGTTGCATCATTCAATTCCGCTCGTCCAGACGGGGAGAATTCAATCACATTAATTCGATGCGACGTTTCTTATTGGATTTAATGAGCGACAACATTTTGACCCCAAACCTAGAGGATTCTGGGATGTTTGTGTTTTTTTGGTAATAACTCTGGAAGGAAACGTCGCAGACCCATCAAGGTGGTACTCGTACTGCTCGCCTCGTCGAGAGGAATCCAAATATGTGAATGGTTAAGCTATGGGATATGAAATGGACGAGCGACCAATAAAACAGCATGTATTATGGGGTTGAATGCTTTTTGCTATTCACAAAATAAAAAAAAGCAGTCATGCAAATATCTGAATTTTCACAGCACAGCAAAATCAGTTGCACCATTCAATTCCGCTCGTCCAGACGGGGAGAATTCAATCACATTAATTCGATGCGACGTTTCTTATGGGATTTAATGAGCGACAACATTTTGACCCCAAACCGAGAGGATTCTGGGATGTTTGTGTTTTTTTGGTAATAACTCTGGAAGAAAACGTCGCAGACCCATCAAGGTGGTACTCGTACTGCTCGCCTCGTCGAGAGGAATCCAAATATGTGAATGGTTAAGCTATGGGATATGAAATGGACGAGCGACCAATAAAACAGCATGTATTATGGGGTTGAATGCTTTTTGCTATTCACAAAATAAAACAACAGCAGTCATGCAAATATCTGAATTTTCACAGCACAGCAAAATCAGTTGCACCATTCAATTCCGCTCGTCCAGACGGGGAGAATTCAATCACATTCATTCGATGCGACGTTTCTTATGGGATTTAATGAGCGACAACATTTTGATCCCAAACCTAGAGGATTCTGGGATGTTTGTGTTTTTTTGGTAATAACTCTGGAAGGAAACGTCGCAGACCCATCAAGGTGGTACTCGTACTGCTCGCCTCGTCGAGAGGAATCCAAATATGTGAATGGTTAAGCTATGGGATATGAAATGGACGAGCGACCAATAAAACAGCATGTATTATGGGGTTGGATGCTTTTTGCTATTCACAAAATAAAAAAAAAGCAGTCATGCAAATATCTGAATTTTCACAGCACAGCAAAATCAGTTGCACCATTCAATTCCGCTCGTCCAGACGGGGAGAATTCAATCACATTCATTCGATGCGACGTTTCTTATGGGATTTAATGAGCGACAACATTTTGATCCCAAACCTAGAGGATTCTGGGATGTTTGTGTTTTTTTGGTAATAACTCTGGAAGGAAACGTCGCAGACCCATCAAGGTGGTACTCGTACTGCTCGCCTCGTCGAGAGGAATCCAAATATGTGAATGGTTAAGCTATGGGATATGAAATGGACGAGCGACCAATAAAACAGCATGTATTATGGGGTTGAATGCTTTTTGCTATTCACAAAATAAAAAAAAAAGCAGTCATGCAAATATCTGAATTTTCACAGCACAGCAAAATCAGTTGCACCATTCAATTCCGCTCGTCCAGACGGGGAGAATTCAATCACATTCATTCGATGCGACGTTTCTTATGGGATTTAATGAGCGACAACATTTTGACCCCAAACCTAGAGGATTCTGGGATGTTTGTGTTTTTTTGGTAATAACTCTGGAAGGAAACGTCGCAGACCCATCAAGGTGGTACTCGTACTGCTCGCCTCGTCGAGAGGAATCCAAATATGTGAATGGTTAAGCTATGGGATATGAAATGGACGAGCGACCAATAAAACAGCATGTATTATGGGGTTGAATGCTTTTTGCTATTCACAAAATAAAAAAAAAGCAGTCATGCAAATATCTGAATTTTCACAGCACAGCAAAATCAGTTGCACCATTCAATTACGCTCGTCCAGACGGGGAGAATTCAATCACATTCATTCGATGCGACGTTTCTTATGGGATTTAATGAGCGACAACATTTTGATCCCAAACCTAGAGGATTCTGGGATGGTTGTGTTTTTTTGGTAATAACTCTGGAAGGAAACGTCGCAGACCCATCAAGGTGGTACTCGTACTGCTCGCCTCGTCGAGAGGAATCCAAATATGTGAATGGTTAAGCTATGGGATATGAAATGGACGAGCGACCAATAAAACAGCATGTATTATGGGGTTGAATGCTTTTTGCTATTCACAAAATAAAAAAAAGCAGTCATGCAAATATCTGAATTTTCACAGCACAGCAAAATCAGTTGCACCATTCAATTCCGCTCGTCCAGACGGGGAGAATTCAATCACATTCATTCGATGCGACGTTTCTTATGGGATTTAATGAGCGACAACATTTTGACCCGAAACCTAGAGGATTCTGAGATGTTTGTGTTTTTTTGGTAATAACTCTGGAAGGAAACGTCGCAGACCCATCAAGGTGGTACTCGTACTGCTCGCCTCGTGGAGAGGAATCCAAATATGTGAATGGTTAAGCTATGGGATATGAAATGGACGAGCGACCAATAAAACAGCATGTATTATGGGGTTGAATGCTTTTTGCTATTCACAAAATAAAAAAAAAGCAGTCATGCAAATATCTGAATTTTCACAGCACAGCAAAATCAGTTGCACCATTCAATTACGCTCGTCCAGACGGGGAGAATTCAATCACATTCATTCGATGCGACGTTTCTTATGGGATTTAATGAGCGACAACATTTTGACCCCAAACCTAGAGGATTCTGGGATGTTTGTGTTTTTTTGGTAATAACTCTGGAAGGAAACGTCGCAGACCCATCAAGGTGGTACTCGTACTGCTCGCCTCGTCGAGAGGAATCCAAATATGTGAATGGTTATGCTATGGGATATGAAATGGACGAGCGACCAATAAAACAGCATGTATTATGGGGTTGAATGCTTTTTGCTATTCACAAAATAAAAAAAAGCAGTCATGCAAATATCTGAATTTTCACAGCACAGCAAAATCAGTTGCACCATTCAATTACGCTCGTCCAGACGGGGAGAATTCAATCACATTCATTCGATGCGACGTTTCTTATGGGATTTAATGAGCGACAACATTTTGACCCCAAACCTAGAGGATTCTGGGATGTTTGTGTTTTTTTGGTAATAACTCTGGAAGGAAACGTCGCAGACCCATCAAGGTGGTACTCGTACTGCTCGCCTCGTCGAGAGGAATCCAAATATCTGAATGGTTATGCTATGGGATATGAAATGGACGAGCGACCAATAAAACAGCATGTATTATGGGGTTGAATGCTTTTTGCTATTCACAAAATAAAAAAAAGCAGTCATCCAAATATCTGAATTTTCACAGCACAGCAAAATCAGTTGCACCATTCAATTCCGCTCGTCCAGACGGGGAGAATTCAATCACATTCATTCGATGCGACGTTTCTTATGGGATTTAATGAGCGACAACATTTTGACCCCAAACCTAGAGGATTCTGGGATGTTTGTGTTTTTTTGGTAATAACTCTGGAAGGAAACGTCGAAGACCCATCAAGGTGGTACTCGTACTGCTCGCCTCGTCGAGAGGAATCCAAATATATGAATGGTTAAGCTATGGGATATGAAATTGACGAGCGACCAATAAAACAGCATGTATTATGGGGTTGGATGCTTTTTGCTATTCACAAAATAAAACAAAAGCAGTCATGCAAATATCTGAATTTTCACAGCACAGCAAAATCAGTTGCACCATTCAATTACGCTCGTCCAGACGGGGAGAATTCAATCACATTCATTCGATGCGACGTTTCTTATGGGATTTAATGAGCGACAACATTTTGACCCCAAACCTAGAGGATTCTGGGATGTTTGTGTTTTTTTGGTAATAACTCTGGAAGGAAACGTCGCAGACCCATCAAGGTGGTACTCGTACTGCTCGCCTCGTCGAGAGGAATCCAAATATGTGAATGGTTAAGCTATGGGATATGAAATGGACGAGCGACCAATAAAACAGCATGTCTTATGGGGTTGAATGCTTTTTGCTATTCACAAAATAAAAAAGCAGTCATGCAAATATCTGAATTTTCACAGCACAGCAAAATCAGTTGCACCATTCAATTCCGCTCGTCCAGACGGGGAGAATTCAATCACATTCATTCGATGCGACGTTTCTTATGGGATTTAATGAGCGACAACATTTTGACCCCAAACCTAGAGGATTCTGGGATGTTTGTGTTTTTTTGGTAATAACTCTGGAAGGAAACGTCGCAGACCCATCAAGGTGGTACTCGTACTGCTCGCCTCGTCGAGAGGAATCCAAATATGTGAATGGTTAAGCTATGGGATATGAAATGGACGAGCGACCAATAAAACAGCATGTATTATGGGGTTGAATGCTTTTTGCTATTCACAAAATAAAACAACAGCAGTCATGCAAATATCTGAATTTTCACAGCACAGCAAAATCAGTTGCACCATTCAATTCCGCTCGTCCAGACGGGGAGAATTCAATCACATTCATTCGATGCGACGTTTCTTATGGGATTTAATGAGCGACAACATTTTGACCCCAAACCGAGAGGATTCTGGGATGTTTGTGTTTTTTTGGTAATAACTCTGGAAGGAAACGTCGCAGACCCATCAAGGTGGTACTCGTACTGCTCGCCTCGTCGAGAGGAATCCAAATATGTGAATGGTTAAGCTATGGGATATGAAATGGACGAGCGACCAATAAAACAGCATGTATTATGGGGTTGAATGCTTTTTGCTATTCACAAAATAAAACAACAGCAGTCATGCAAATATCTGAATTTTCACAGCACAGCAAAATCAGTTGCACCATTCAATTCCGCTCGTCCAGACGGGGAGAATTCAATCACATTCATTCGATGCGACGTTTCTTATGGGATTTAATGAGCGACAACATTTTGACCCCAAACCTAGAGGATTCTGGGATGTTTGTGTTTTTTTGGTAATAACTCTGGAAGGAAACGTCGCAGACCCATCAAGGTGGTACTCGTACTGCTCGCCTCGTCGAGAGGAATCCAAATATGTGAATGGTTAAGCTATGGGATATGAAATGGACGAGCGACCAATAAAACAGCATGTATTATGGGGTTGAATGCTTTTTGCTATTCACAAAATAAAACAACAGCAGTCATGCAAATATCTGAATTTTCACAGCACAGCAAAATCAGTTGCACCATTCAATTCCGCTCGTCCAGACGGGGAGAATTCAATCACATTCATTCGATGCGACGTTTCTTATGGGATTTAATGAGCGACAACATTTTGACCCCAAACCTAGAGGATTCTGGGATGTTTGTGTTTTTTTGGTAATAACTCTGGAAGGAAACGTCGCAGACCTATCAAGGTGGTACTCGTACTGCTCGCCTCGTCGAGAGGAATCCAAATATGTGAATGGTTAAGCTATGGGATATGAAATGGACGAGCGACCAATAAAACAGCATGTATTATGGGGTTGAATGCTTTTTGCTATTCACAAAATAAAACAAAAGCAGTCATGCAAATATCTGAATTTTCACAGCAGAGCAAAATCAGTTGCACCATTCAATTCCGCTCGTCCAGACGGGGAGAATTCAATCACATTCATTCGATGCGACGTTTCTTATGGGATTTAATGAGCGACAACATTTTGACCCCAAACCTAGAGGATTCTGGGATGTTTGTGTTTTTTTGGTAATAACTCTGGAAGGAAACGTCGCAGACCCATCAAGGTGGTACTCGTACTGCTCGCCTCGTCGAGAGGAATCCAAATATGTGAATGGTTAAGCTATGGGATATGAAATGGACGAGCGACCAATAAAACAGCATGTATTATGGGGTTGAATGCTTTTTGCTATTCACAAAATAAAAAAAGCAGTCATGCAAATATCTGAATTTTCACAGCACAGCAAAATCAGTTGCACCATTCAATTCCGCTCGTCCAGACGGGGAGAATTCAATCACATTCATTCGATGCGACGTTTCTTATGGGATTTAATGAGCGACAACATTTTGACCCCAAAGCGAGAGGATTCTGGGATGTTTGTGTTTTTTTGGTAATAACTCTGGAAGGAAACGTCGCAGACCCATCAAGGTGGTACTCGTACTGCTCGCCTCGTCGAGAGGAATCCAAATATGTGAATGGTTAAGCTATGGGATATGAAATGGACGAGCGACCAATAAAACAGCATGTATTATGGGGTTGAATGCTTTTTGCTATTCACAAAATAAAACAACAGCAGTCATGCAAATATCTGAATTTTCACAGCACAGCAAAATCAGTTGCACCATTCAATTCCGCTCGTCCAGACGGGGAGAATTCAATCACATTCATTCGATGCGACGTTTCTTATGGGATTTAATGAGCGACAACATTTTGACCCCAAACCTAGAGGATTCTGGGATGTTTGTGTTTTTTTGGTAATAAATCTGGAAGGAAACGTCGAAGACCCATCAAGGTGGTACTCGTACTGCTCGCCTCGTCGAGAGGAATCCAAATATATGAATGGTTAAGCTATGGGATATGAAATGGACGAGCGACCAATAAAACAGCATGTATTATGGGGTTGAATGCTTTTTGCTATTCACAAAATAAAACAACAGCAGTCATGCAAATATCTGAATTTTCACAGCACAGCAAAATCAGTTGCATCATTCAATTCCGCTCGTCCAGACGGGGAGAATTCAATCACATTAATTCGATGCGACGTTTCTTATTGGATTTAATGAGCGACAACATTTTGACCCCAAACCTAGAGGATTCTGGGATGTTTGTGTTTTTTTGGTAATAACTCTGGAAGGAAACGTCGCAGACCCATCAAGGTGGTACTCGTACTGCTCGCCTCGTCGAGAGGAATCCAAATATGTGAATGGTTAAGCTATGGGATATGAAATGGACGAGCGACCAATAAAACAGCATGTATTATGGGGTTGAATGCTTTTTGCTATTCACAAAATAAAAAAAAGCAGTCATGCAAATATCTGAATTTTCACAGCACAGCAAAATCAGTTGCACCATTCAATTCCGCTCGTCCAGACGGGGAGAATTCAATCACATTCATTCGATGCGACGTTTCTTATGGGATTTAATGAGCGACAACATTTTGACCCCAAACCTAGAGGATTCTGGGATGTTTGTGTTTTTTTGGTAATAACTCTGGAAGGAAACGTCGCAGACCCATCAAGGTGGTACTCGTACTGCTCGCCTCGTCGAGAGGAATCCAAATATGTGAATGGTTAAGCTATGGGATATGAAATGGACGAGCGACCAATAAAACAGCATGTATTATGGGGTTGGATGCTTTTTGCTATTCACAAAATAAAACAAAAGCAGTCATGCACATATCTGAATTTTCACAGCACAGCAAAATCAGTTGCACCATTCAATTCCTCTCGTCCAGACGGGGAGAATTCAATCACATTCATTCGATGCGACGTTTCTTATGGGATTTAATGAGCGACAACATTTTGACCCCAAACCGAGAGGATTCTGGGATGTTTGTGTTTTTTTGGTAATAACTCTGGAAGGAAACGTCGCAGACCCATCAAGGTGGTACTCGTACTGCTCGCCTCGTCGAGAGGAATCCAAATATGTGAATGGTTAAGCTATGGGATATGAAATGGACGAGCGACCAATAAAACAGCATGTATTATGGGGTTGAATGCTTTTTGCTATTCACAAAATAAAAAAAAAGCAGTCATGCAAATATCTGAATTTTCACAGCACAGCAAAATCAGTTGCACCATTCAATTCCGCTCGTCCAGACGGGGAGAATTCAATCACATTCATTTGATGCGACGTTTCTTATGGGATTTAATGAGCGACAACATTTTGACCCCAAACCGAGAGGATTCTGGGATGTTTGTGTTTTTTTGGTAATAACTCTGGAAGGAAACGTCGCAGACCCATCAAGGTGGTACTCGTACTGCTCGCCTCATCGAGAGGAATCCAAATATGTGAATGGTTAAGCTATGGGATATGAAATGGACGAGCGACCAATAAAACAGCATGTATTATGGGGTTGGATGCTTTTTGCTATTCACAAAATAAAACAAAAGCAGTCATGCACATATCTGAATTTTCACAGCACAGCAAAATCAGTTGCACCATTCAATTCCTCTCGTCCAGACGGGGAGAATTCAATCACATTCATTCGATGCGACGTTTCTTATGGGATTTAATGAGCGACAACATTTTGACCCCAAACCGAGAGGATTCTGGGATGTTTGTGTTTTTTTGGTAATAACTCTGGAAGGAAACGTCGCAGACCCATCAAGGTGGTACTCGTACTGCTCGCCTCGTCGAGAGGAATCCAAATATGTGAATGGTTAAGCTATGGGATATGAAATGGACGAGCGACCAATAAAACAGCATGTATTATGGGGTTGAATGCTTTTTGCTATTCACAAAATAAAAAAAAGCAGTCATGCAAATATCTGAATTTTCACAGCACAGCAAAATCAGTTGCACCATTCAATTCCGCTCGTCCAGACGGGGAGAATTCAATCACATTCATTTGATGCGACGTTTCTTATGGGATTTAATGAGCGACAACATTTTGACCCCAAACCGAGAGGATTCTGGGATGTTTGTGTTTTTTTGGTAATAACTCTGGAAGGAAACGTCGCAGACCCATCAAGGTGGTACTCGTACTGCTCGCCTCGTCGAGAGGAATCCAAATATGTGAATGGTTAAGCTATGGGATATGAAATGGACGAGCGACCAATAAAACAGCATGTATTATGGGGTTGAATGCTTTTTGCTATTCACAAAATAAAAAAAAGCAGTCATGCAAATATCTGAATTTTCACAGCACAGCAAAATCAGTTGCACCATTCAATTCCGCTCGTCCAGACGGGGAGAATTCAATCACATTCATTTGATGCGACGTTTCTTATGGGATTTAATGAGCGACAACATTTTGACCCCAAACCGAGAGGATTCTGGGATGTTTGTGTTTTTTTGGTAATAACTCTGGAAGGAAACGTCGCAGACCCATCAAGGTGGTACTCGTACTGCTCGCCTCGTCGAGAGGAATCCAAATATGTGAATGGTTAAGCTATGGGATATGAAATGGACGAGCGACCAATAAAACAGCATGTATTATGGGGTTGAATGCTTTTTGCTATTCACAAAATAAAACAACAGCAGTCATGCAAATATCTGAATTTTCACAGCACAGCAAAATCAGTTGCACCATTCAATTCCGCTCGTCCAGACGGGGAGAATTCAATCACATTCATTCGATGCGACGTTTCTTATGGGATTTAATGAGCGACAACATTTTGACCCCAAACCGAGAGGATTCTGGGATGTTTGTGTTTTTTTGGTAATAACTCTGGAAGGAAACGTCGCAGGCCCATCAAGGTGGTACTCGTACTGCTCGCCTCGTCGAGAGGAATCCAAATATGTGAATGGTTAAGCTATGGGATATGAAATGGACGAGCGACCAATAAAACAGCATGTATTATGGGGTTGAATGCTTTTTGCTATTCACAAAATAAAACAACAGCAGTCATGCAAATATATGAATTTTCACAGCACAGCAAAATCAGTTGCACCATTCAATTCCGCTCGTCCAGACGGGGAGAATTCAATCACATTCATTCGATGCGACGTTTCTTATGGGATTTAATGAGCGACAACATTTTGACCCCAAACCGAGAGGATTCTGGGATGTTTGTGTTTTTTTGGTAATAACTCTGGAAGGAAACGTCGCAGACCCATCAAGGTGGTACTCGTACTGCTCGCCTCGTCGAGAGGAATCCAAATATGTGAATGGTTAAGCTATGGGATATGAAATGGACGAGCGACCAATAAAACAGCATGTATTATGGGGTTGAATGCTTTTTGCTATTCACAAAATAAAAAAAAAGCAGTCATGCAAATATCTGAATTTTCACAGCACAGCAAAATCAGTTGCACCATTCAATTCCGCTCGTCCAGACGGGGAGAATTCAATCACATTCATTCGATGCGACGTTTCTTATGGGATTTAATGAGCGACAACATTTTGACCCCAAACCGAGAGGATTCTGGGATGTTTGTGTTTTTTTGGTAATAACTCTGGAAGGAAACGTCGCAGACCCATCAAGGTGGTACTCGTACTGCTCGCCTCGTCGAGAGGAATCCAAATATGTGAATGGTTAAGCTATGGGATATGAAATGGACGAGCGACCAATAAAACAGCATGTATTATGGGGTTGAATGCTTTTTGCTATTCACAAAATAAAAAAAAAGCAGTCATGCAAATATCTGAATTTTCACAGCACAGCAAAATCAGTTGCACCATTCAATTCCGCTCGTCCAGACGGGGAGAATTCAATCACATTCATTTGATGCGACGTTTCTTATGGGATTTAATGAGCGACAACATTTTGACCCCAAACCGAGAGGATTCTGGGATGTTTGTGTTTTTTTGGTAATAACTCTGGAAGGAAACGTCGCAGACCCATCAAGGTGGTACTCGTACTGCTCGCCTCGTCGAGAGGAATCCAAATATGTGAATGGTTAAGCTATGGGATATGAAATGGACGAGCGACCAATAAAACAGCATGTATTATGGGGTTGAATGCTTTTTGCTATTCACAAAATAAAAAAAAAGCAGTCATGCAAATATCTGAATTTTCACAGCACAGCAAAATCAGTTGCACCATTCAATTCCGCTCGTCCAGACGGGGAGAATTCAATCACATTCATTTGATGCGACGTTTCTTATGGGATTTAATGAGCGACAACATTTTGACCCCAAACCGAGAGGATTCTGGGATGTTTGTGTTTTTTTGGTAATAACTCTGGAAGGAAACGTCGCAGACCCATCAAGGTGGTACTCGTACTGCTCGCCTCGTCGAGAGGAATCCAAATATGTGAATGGTTAAGCTATGGGATATGAAATGGACGAGCGACCAATAAAACAGCATGTATTATGGGGTTGAATGCTTTTTGCTATTCACAAAATAAAAAAAAAGCAGTCATGCAAATATCTGAATTTTCACAGCACAGCAAAATCAGTTGCACCATTCAATTCCGCTCGTCCAGACGGGGAGAATTCAATCACATTCATTCGATGCGACGTTTCTTATGGGATTTAATGAGCGACAACATTTTGACCCCAAACCGAGAGGATTCTGGGATGTTTGTGTTTTTTTGGTAATAACTCTGGAAGGAAACGTCGCAGGCCCATCAAGGTGGTACTCGTACTGCTCGCCTCGTCGAGAGGAATCCAAATATGTGAATGGTTAAGCTATGGGATATGAAATGGACGAGCGACCAATAAAACAGCATGTATTATGGGGTTGAATGCTTTTTGCTATTCACAAAATAAAACAACAGCAGTCATGCAAATATATGAATTTTCACAGCACAGCAAAATCAGTTGCACCATTCAATTCCGCTCGTCCAGACGGGGAGAATTCAATCACATTCATTCGATGCGACGTTTCTTATGGGATTTAATGAGCGACAACATTTTGACCCCAAACCGAGAGGATTCTGGGATGTTTGTGTTTTTTTGGTAATAACTCTGGAAGGAAACGTCGCAGACCCATCAAGGTGGTACTCGTACTGCTCGCCTCGTCGAGAGGAATCCAAATATGTGAATGGTTAAGCTATGGGATATGAAATGGACGAGCGACCAATAAAACAGCATGTATTATGGGGTTGAATGCTTTTTGCTATTCACAAAATAAAAAAAAGCAGTCATGCAAATATCTGAATTTTCACAGCACAGCAAAATCAGTTGCACCATTCAATTCCGCTCGTCCAGACGGGGAGAATTCAATCACATTCATTCGATGCGACGTTTCTTATGGGATTTAATGAGCGACAACATTTTGACCCCAAACCGAGAGGATTCTGGGATGTTTGTGTTTTTTTGGTAATAACTCTGGAAGGAAACGTCGCAGACCCATCAAGGTGGTACTCGTACTGCTCGCCTCGTCGAGAGGAATCCAAATATGTGAATGGTTAAGCTATGGGATATGAAATGGACGAGCGACCAATAAAACAGCATGTATTATGGGGTTGAATGCTTTTTGCTATTCACAAAATAAAAAAAAGCAGTCATGCAAATATCTGAATTTTCACAGCACAGCAAAATCAGTTGCACCATTCAATTCCGCTCGTCCAGACGGGGAGAATTCAATCACATTCATTCGATGCGACGTTTCTTATGGGATTTAATGAGCGACAACATTTTGACCCCAAACCGAGAGGATTCTGGGATGTTTGTGTTTTTTTGGTAATAACTCTGGAAGGAAACGTCGCAGACCCATCAAGGTGGTACTCGTACTGCTCGCCTCGTCGAGAGGAATCCAAATATGTGAATGGTTAAGCTATGGGATATGAAATGGACGAGCGACCAATAAAACAGCATGTATTATGGGGTTGAATGCTTTTTGCTATTCACAAAATAAAACAACAGCAGTCATGCAAATATCTGAATTTTCACAGCACAGCAAAATCAGTTGCACCATTCAATTCCGCTCGTCCAGACGGGGAGAATTCAATCACATTCATTCGATGCGACGTTTCTTATGGGATTTAATGAGCGACAACATTTTGACCCCAAACCGAGAGGATTCTGGGATGTTTGTGTTTTTTTGGTAATAACTCTGGAAGGAAACGTCGCAGACCCATCAAGGTGGTACTCGTACTGCTCGCCTCGTCGAGAGGAATCCAAATATGTGAATGGTTAAGCTATGGGATATGAAATGGACGAGCGACCAATAAAACAGCATGTATTATGGGGTTGAATGCTTTTTGCTATTCACAAAATAAAAAAAAAGCAGTCATGCAAATATCTGAATTTTCACAGCACAGCAAAATCAGTTGCACCATTCAATTCCGCTCGTCCAGACGGGGAGAATTCAATCACATTCATTCGATGCGACGTTTCTTATGGGATTTAATGAGCGACAACATTTTGACCCCAAACCGAGAGGATTCTGGGATGTTTGTGTTTTTTTGGTAATAACTCTGGAAGGAAACGTCGCAGACCCATCAAGGTGGTACTCGTACTGCTCGCCTCGTCGAGAGGAATCCAAATATGTGAATGGTTAAGCTATGGGATATGAAATGGACGAGCGACCAATAAAACAGCATGTATTATGGGGTTGAATGCTTTTTGCTATTCACAAAATAAAAAAAAAGCAGTCATGCAAATATCTGAATTTTCACAGCACAGCAAAATCAGTTGCACCATTCAATTCCGCTCGTCCAGACGGGGAGAATTCAATCACATTCATTCGATGCGACGTTTCTTATGGGATTTAATGAGCGACAACATTTTGACCCCAAACCGAGAGGATTCTGGGATGTTTGTGTTTTTTTGGTAATAACTCTGGAAGGAAACGTCGCAGACCCATCAAGGTGGTACTCGTACTGCTCGCCTCGTCGAGAGGAATCCAAATATGTGAATGGTTAAGCTATGGGATATGAAATGGACGAGCGACCAATAAAACAGCATGTATTATGGGGTTGAATGCTTTTTGCTATTCACAAAATAAAACAACAGCAGTCATGCAAATATCTGAATTTTCACAGCACAGCAAAATCAGTTGCACCATTCAATTCCGCTCGTCCAGACGGGGAGAATTCAATCACATTCATTCGATGCGACGTTTCTTATGGGATTTAATGAGCGACAACATTTTGACCCCAAACCTAGAGGATTCTGGGATGTTTGTGTTTTTTTGGTAATAACTCTGGAAGGAAACGTCGCAGACCCATCAAGGTGGTACTCGTACTGCTCGCCTCGTCGAGAGGAATCCAAATATGTGAATGGTTAAGCTATGGGATATGAAATGGACGAGCGACCAATAAAACAGCATGTATTATGGGGTTGAATGCTTTTTGCTATTCACAAAATAAAAAAAAGCAGTCATGCAAATATCTGAATTTTCACAGCACAGCAAAATCAGTTGCACCATTCAATTCCGCTCGTCCAGACGGGGAGAATTCAATCACATTCATTCGATGCGACGTTTCTTATGGGATTTAATGAGCGACAACATTTTGACCCCAAACCGAGAGGATTCTGGGATGTTTGTGTTTTTTTGGTAATAACTCTGGAAGGAAACGTCGCAGACCCATCAAGGTGGTACTCGTACTGCTCGCCTCGTCGAGAGGAATCCAAATATGTGAATGGTTAAGCTATGGGATATGAAATGGACGAGCGACCAATAAAACAGCATGTATTATGGGGTTGAATGCTTTTTGCTATTCACAAAATAAAACAACAGCAGTCATGCAAATATCTGAATTTTCACAGCACAGCAAAATCAGTTGCACCATTCAATTCCGCTCGTCCAGACGGGGAGAATTCAATCACATTCATTCGATGCGACGTTTCTTATGGGATTTAATGAGCGACAACATTTTGACCCCAAACCTAGAGGATTCTGGGATGTTTGTGTTTTTTTGGTAATAACTCTGGAAGGAAACGTCGCAGACCCATCAAGGTGGTACTCGTACTGCTCGCCTCGTCGAGAGGAATCCAAATATGTGAATGGTTAAGCTATGGGATATGAAATGGACGAGCGACCAATAAAACAGCATGTATTATGGGGTTGAATGCTTTTTGCTATTCACAAAATAAAAAAAAAGCAGTCATGCAAATATCTGAATTTTCACAGCACAGCAAAATCAGTTGCACCATTCAATTCCACTCGTCCAGACGGGGAGAATTCAATCACATTCATTCGATGGGACGTTTCTTATGGGATTTAATGAGCGACAACATTTTGACCCCAAAGCGAGAGGATTCTGGGATGTTTGTGTTTTTTTGGTAATAAATCTGGAAGGAAACGTCGAAGACCCATCAAGGTGGTACTCGTACTGCTCGCCTCGTCGAGAGGAATCCAAATATATGAATGGTTAAGCTTTGGGATATGAAATGGACGAGCGACCAATAAAACAGCATGTATTATGGGGTTGAATGCTTTTTGCTATTCACAAAATAAAACAAAAGCAGTCATGCAAATATCTGAATTTTCACAGCACAGCAAAATCAGTTGCACCATTCAATTACGCTCGTCCAGACGGGGAGAATTCAATCACATTCATTCGATGCGACGTTTCTTATGGGATTTAATGAGCGACAACATTTTGACCCCAAACCGAGAGGATTCTGGGATGTTTGTGTTTTTTTGGTAATAACTCTGGAAGGAAACGTCGCAGACCCATCAAGGTGGTACTCGTACTGCTCGCCTCGTCGAGAGGAATCCAAATATGTGAATGGTTAAGCTATGGGATATGAAATGGACGAGCGACCAATAAAACAGCATGTATTATGGGGTTGAATGCTTTTTGCTATTCACAAAATAAAACAACAGCAGTCATGCAAATATCTGAATTTTCACAGCACAGCAAAATCAGTTGCATCATTCAATTCCGCTCGTCCAGACGGGGAGAATTCAATCACATTAATTCGATGCGACGTTTCTTATTGGATTTAATGAGCGACAACATTTTGACCCCAAACCTAGAGGATTCTGGGATGTTTGTGTTTTTTTGGTAATAACTCTGGAAGGAAACGTCGCAGACCCATCAAGGTGGTACTCGTACTGCTCGCCTCGTCGAGAGGAATCCAAATATGTGAATGGTTAAGCTATGGGATATGAAATGGACGAGCGACCAATAAAACAGCATGTATTATGGGGTTGAATGCTTTTTGCTATTCACAAAATAAAAAAAGCAGTCATGCAAATATCTGAATTTTCACAGCACAGCAAAATCAGTTGCACCATTCAATTCTGCTCGTCCAGACGGGGAGAATTCAATCACATTCATTCGATGCGACGTTTCTTATGGGATTTAATGAGCGACAACATTTTGACCCCAAACCTAGAGGATTCTGGGATGTTTGTGTTTTTTTGGTAATAACTCTGGAAGGAAACGTCGCAGACCCATCAAGGTGGTACTCGTACTGCTCGCCTCGTCGAGAGGAATCCAAATATGTGAATGGTTAAGCTATGGGATATGAAATGGACGAGCGACCAATAAAACAGCATGTATTATGGGGTTGGATGCTTTTTGCTATTCACAAAATAAAACAAAAGCAGTCATGCAAATATCTGAATTTTCACAGCACAGCAAAATCAGTTGCACCATTCAATTCCTCTCGTCCAGACGGGGAGAATTCAATCACATTCATTCGATGCGACGTTTCTTATGGGATTTAATGAGCGACAACATTTTGACCCCAAACCGAGAGGATTCTGGGATGTTTGTGTTTTTTTGGTAATAACTCTGGAAGGAAACGTCGCAGACCTATCAAGGTGGTACTCGTACTGCTCGCCTCGTCGAGAGGAATCCAAATATGTGAATGGTTAAGCTATGGGATATGAAATGGACGAGCGACCAATAAAACAGCATGTATTATGGGGTTGAATGCTTTTTGCTATTCACAAAATAAAACAACAGCAGTCATGCAAATATCTGAATTTTCACAGCACAGCAAAATCAGTTGCATCATTCAATTCCGCTCGTCCAGACGGGGAGAATTCAATCACATTCATTCGATGCGACGTTTCTTATGGGATTTAATGAGCGACAACATTTTGACCCCAAACCTAGAGGATTCTGGGATGTTTGTGTTTTTTTGGTAATAACTCTGGAAGGAAACGTCGCAGACCCATCAAGGTGGTACTCGTACTGCTCGCCTCGTCGAGAGGAATCCAAATATGTGAATGGTTAAGCTATGGGATATGAAATGGACGAGCGACCAATAAAACAGCATGTATTATGGGGTTGAATGCTTTTTGCTATTCACAAAATAAAAAAAAAGCAGTCATGCAAATATCTGAATTTTCATAGCACAGCAAAATCAGTTGCACCATTCAATTCCGCTCGTCCAGACGGGGAGAATTCAATCACATTCATTCGATGCGACGTTTCTTATGGGATTTAATGAGCGACAACATTTTGACCCCAAACCGAGAGGATTCTGGGATGTTTGTGTTTTTTTGGTAATAACTCTGGAAGGAAACGTCGCAGACCCATCAAGGTGGTACTCGTACTGCTCGCCTCGTCGAGAGGAATCCAAATATGTGAATGGTTAAGCTATGGGATATGAAATGGACGAGCGACCAATAAAACAGCATGTATTATGGGGTTGAATGCTTTTTGCTATTCACAAAATAAAAAAAAGCAGTCATGCAAATATCTGAATTTTCACAGCACAGCAAAATCAGTTGCACCATTCAATTCCGCTCGTCCAGACGGGGAGAATTCAATCACATTCATTCGATGCGACGTTTCTTATGGGATTTAATGAGCGACAACATTTTGACCCCAAACCGAGAGGATTCTGGGATGTTTGTGTTTTTTTGGTAATAACTCTGGAAGGAAACGTCGCAGACCCATCAAGGTGGTACTCGTACTGCTCGCCTCGTCGAGAGGAATCCAAATATGTGAATGGTTAAGCTATGGGATATGAAATGGACGAGCGACCAATAAAACAGCATGTATTATGGGGTTGAATGCTTTTTGCTATTCACAAAATAAAACAACAGCAGTCATGCAAATATCTGAATTTTCACAGCACAGCAAAATCAGTTGCACCATTCAATTCCGCTCGTCCAGACGGGGAGAATTCAATCACATTCATTCGATGCGACGTTTCTTATGGGATTTAATGAGCGACAACATTTTGACCCCAAACCGAGAGGATTCTGGGATGTTTGTGTTTTTTTGGTAATAACTCTGGAAGGAAACGTCGCAGACCCATCAAGGTGGTACTCGTACTGCTCGCCTCGTCGAGAGGAATCCAAATATGTGAATGGTTAAGCTATGGGATATGAAATGGACGAGCGACCAATAAAACAGCATGTATTATGGGGTTGAATGCTTTTTGCTATTCACAAAATAAAAAAAGCAGTCATGCAAATATCTGAATTTTCACAGCACAGCAAAATCAGTTGCACCATTCAATTCTGCTCGTCCAGACGGGGAGAATTCAATCACATTCATTCGATGCGACGTTTCTTATGGGATTTAATGAGCGACAACATTTTGACCCCAAACCTAGAGGATTCTGGGATGTTTGTGTTTTTTTGGTAATAACTCTGGAAGGAAACGTCGCAGACCCATCAAGGTGGTACTCGTACTGCTCGCCTCGTCGAGAGGAATCCAAATATGTGAATGGTTAAGCTATGGGATATGAAATGGACGAGCGACCAATAAAACAGCATGTATTATGGGGTTGGATGCTTTTTGCTATTCACAAAATAAAACAAAAGCAGTCATGCAAATATCTGAATTTTCACAGCACAGCAAAATCAGTTGCACCATTCAATTCCTCTCGTCCAGACGGGGAGAATTCAATCACATTCATTCGATGCGACGTTTCTTATGGGATTTAATGAGCGACAACATTTTGACCCCAAACCGAGAGGATTCTGGGATGTTTGTGTTTTTTTGGTAATAACTCTGGAAGGAAACGTCGCAGACCCATCAAGGTGGTACTCGTACTGCTCGCCTCGTCGAGAGGAATCCAAATATGTGAATGGTTAAGCTATGGGATATGAAATGGACGAGCGACCAATAAAACAGCATGTATTATGGGGTTGAATGCTTTTTGCTATTCACAAAATAAAACAACAGCAGTCATGCAAATATCTGAATTTTCACAGCACAGCAAAATCAGTTGCATCATTCAATTCTGCTCGTCCAGACGGGGAGAATTCAATCACATTCATTCGATGCGACGTTTCTTATGGGATTTAATGAGCGACAACATTTTGACCCCAAACCTAGAGGATTCTGGGATGTTTGTGTTTTTTTGGTAATAACTCTGGAAGGAAACGTCGCAGACCCATCAAGGTGGTACTCGTACTGCTCGCCTCGTCGAGAGGAATCCAAATATGTGAATGGTTAAGCTATGGGATATGAAATGGACGAGCGACCAATAAAACAGCATGTATTATGGGGTTGAATGCTTTTTGCTATTCACAAAATAAAACAACAGCAGTCATGCAAATATCTGAATTTTCACAGCACAGCAAAATCAGTTGCATCATTCAATTCTGCTCGTCCAGACGGGGAGAATTCAATCACATTCATTCGATGCGACGTTTCTTATGGGATTTAATGAGCGACAACATTTTGACCCCAAACCTAGAGGATTCTGGGATGTTTGTGTTTTTTTGGTAATAACTCTGGAAGGAAACGTCGCAGACCCATCAAGGTGGTACTCGTACTGCTCGCCTCGTCGAGAGGAATCCAAATATGTGAATGGTTAAGCTATGGGATATGAAATGGACGAGCGACCAATAAAACAGCATGTATTATGGGGTTGAATGCTTTTTGCTATTCACAAAATAAAAAAAAAGCAGTCATGCAAATATCTGAATTTTCATAGCACAGCAAAATCAGTTGCACCATTCAATTCCGCTCGTCCAGACGGGGAGAATTCAATCACATTCATTCGATGCGACGTTTCTTATGGGATTTAATGAGCGACAACATTTTGACCCCAAACCGAGAGGATTCTGGGATGTTTGTGTTTTTTTGGTAATAACTCTGGAAGGAAACGTCGCAGACCCATCAAGGTGGTACTCGTACTGCTCGCCTCGTCGAGAGGAATCCAAATATGTGAATGGTTAAGCTATGGGATATGAAATGGACGAGCGACCAATAAAACAGCATGTATTATGGGGTTGAATGCTTTTTGCTATTCACAAAATAAAAAAAAGCAGTCATGCAAATATCTGAATTTTCACAGCACAGCAAAATCAGTTGCACCATTCAATTCCGCTCGTCCAGACGGGGAGAATTCAATCACATTCATTCGATGCGACGTTTCTTATGGGATTTAATGAGCGACAACATTTTGACCCCAAACCGAGAGGATTCTGGGATGTTTGTGTTTTTTTGGTAATAACTCTGGAAGGAAACGTCGCAGACCCATCAAGGTGGTACTCGTACTGCTCGCCTCGTCGAGAGGAATCCAAATATGTGAATGGTTAAGCTATGGGATATGAAATGGACGAGCGACCAATAAAACAGCATGTATTATGGGGTTGAATGCTTTTTGCTATTCACAAAATAAAAAAAAGCAGTCATGCAAATATCTGAATTTTCACAGCACAGCAAAATCAGTTGCACCATTCAATTCCGCTCGTCCAGACGGGGAGAATTCAATCACATTCATTCGATGCGACGTTTCTTATGGGATTTAATGAGCGACAACATTTTGACCCCAAACCGAGAGGATTCTGGGATGTTTGTGTTTTTTTGGTAATAACTCTGGAAGGAAACGTCGCAGACCCATCAAGGTGGTACTCGTACTGCTCGCCTCGTCGAGAGGAATCCAAATATGTGAATAGTTAAGCTATGGGATATGAAATGGACGAGCGACCAATAAAACAGCATGTATTATGGGGTTGAATGCTTTTTGCTATTCACAAAATAAAACAACAGCAGTCATGCAAATATCTGAATTTTCACAGCACAGCAAAATCAGTTGCACCATTCAATTCCGCTCGTCCAGACGGGGAGAATTCAATCACATTCATTCGATGCGACGTTTCTTATGGGATTTAATGAGCGACAACATTTTGACCCCAAACCGAGAGGATTCTGGGATGTTTGTGTTTTTTTGGTAATAACTCTGGAAGGAAACGTCGCAGACCCATCAAGGTGGTACTCGTACTGCTCGCCTCGTCGAGAGGAATCCAAATATGTGAATGGTTAAGCTATGGGATATGAAATGGACGAGCGACCAATAAAACAGCATGTATTATGGGGTTGAATGCTTTTTGCTATTCACAAAATAAAAAAAAAGCAGTCATGCAAATATCTGAATTTTCACAGCACAGCAAAATCAGTTGCACCATTCAATTTCGCTCGTCCAGACGGGGAGAATTCAATCACATTCATTCGATGCGACGTTTCTTATGGGATTTAATGAGCGACAACATTTTGACCCCAAACCGAGAGGATTCTGGGATGTTTGTGTTTTTTTGGTAATAACTCTGGAAGGAAACGTCGCAGACCCATCAAGGTGGTACTCGTACTGCTCGCCTCGTCGAGAGGAATCCAAATATGTGAATGGTTAAGCTATGGGATATGAAATGGACGAGCGACCAATAAAACAGCATGTATTATGGGGTTTAATGCTTTTTGCTATTCACAAAATAAAAAAAAGCAGTCATGCAAATATCTGAATTTTCACAGCACAGCAAAATCAGTTGCACCATTCAATTCCGCTCGTCCAGACGGGGAGAATTCAATCACATTCATTCGATGCGACGTTTCTTATGGGATTTAATGAGCGACAACATTTTGACCCCAAACCGAGAGGATTCTGGGATGTTTGTGTTTTTTTGGTAATAACTCTGGAAGGAAACGTCGCAGACCTATCAAGGTGGTACTCGTACTGCTCGCCTCGTCGAGAGGAATCCAAATATGTGAATGGTTAAGCTATGGGATATGAAATGGACGAGCGACCAATAAAACAGCATGTATTATGGGGTTGAATGCTTTTTGCTATTCACAAAATAAAACAACAGCAGTCATGCAAATATCTGAATTTTCACAGCACAGCAAAATCAGTTGCATCATTCAATTCCGCTCGTCCAGACGGGGAGAATTCAATCACATTCATTCGATGCGACGTTTCTTATGGGATTTAATGAGCGACAACATTTTGACCCCAAACCTAGAGGATTCTGGGATGTTTGTGTTTTTTTGGTAATAACTCTGGAAGGAAACGTCGCAGACCCATCAAGGTGGTACTCGTACTGCTCGCCTCGTCGAGAGGAATCCAAATATGTGAATGGTTAAGCTATGGGATATGAAATGGACGAGCGACCAATAAAACAGCATGTATTATGGGGTTGAATGCTTTTTGCTATTCACAAAATAAAAAAAAAGCAGTCATGCAAATATCTGAATTTTCATAGCACAGCAAAATCAGTTGCACCATTCAATTCCGCTCGTCCAGACGGGGAGAATTCAATCACATTCATTCGATGCGACGTTTCTTATGGGATTTAATGAGCGACAACATTTTGACCCCAAACCGAGAGGATTCTGGGATGTTTGTGTTTTTTTGGTAATAACTCTGGAAGGAAACGTCGCAGACCCATCAAGGTGGTACTCGTACTGCTCGCCTCGTCGAGAGGAATCCAAATATGTGAATGGTTAAGCTATGGGATATGAAATGGACGAGCGACCAATAAAACAGCATGTATTATGGGGTTGAATGCTTTTTGCTATTCACAAAATAAAAAAAAGCAGTCATGCAAATATCTGAATTTTCACAGCACAGCAAAATCAGTTGCACCATTCAATTCCGCTCGTCCAGACGGGGAGAATTCAATCACATTCATTCGATGCGACGTTTCTTATGGGATTTAATGAGCGACAACATTTTGACCCCAAACCGAGAGGATTCTGGGATGTTTGTGTTTTTTTGGTAATAACTCTGGAAGGAAACGTCGCAGACCCATCAAGGTGGTACTCGTACTGCTCGCCTCGTCGAGAGGAATCCAAATATGTGAATGGTTAAGCTATGGGATATGAAATGGACGAGCGACCAATAAAACAGCATGTATTATGGGGTTGAATGCTTTTTGCTATTCACAAAATAAAACAACAGCAGTCATGCAAATATCTGAATTTTCACAGCACAGCAAAATCAGTTGCACCATTCAATTCCGCTCGTCCAGACGGGGAGAATTCAATCACATTCATTCGATGCGACGTTTCTTATGGGATTTAATGAGCGACAACATTTTGACCCCAAACCGAGAGGATTCTGGGATGTTTGTGTTTTTTTGGTAATAACTCTGGAAGGAAACGTCGCAGACCCATCAAGGTGGTACTCGTACTGCTCGCCTCGTCGAGAGGAATCCAAATATGTGAATGGTTAAGCTATGGGATATGAAATGGACGAGCGACCAATAAAACAGCATGTATTATGGGGTTGAATGCTTTTTGCTATTCACAAAATAAAAAAAGCAGTCATGCAAATATCTGAATTTTCACAGCACAGCAAAATCAGTTGCACCATTCAATTCTGCTCGTCCAGACGGGGAGAATTCAATCACATTCATTCGATGCGACGTTTCTTATGGGATTTAATGAGCGACAACATTTTGACCCCAAACCTAGAGGATTCTGGGATGTTTGTGTTTTTTTGGTAATAACTCTGGAAGGAAACGTCGCAGACCCATCAAGGTGGTACTCGTACTGCTCGCCTCGTCGAGAGGAATCCAAATATGTGAATGGTTAAGCTATGGGATATGAAATGGACGAGCGACCAATAAAACAGCATGTATTATGGGGTTGGATGCTTTTTGCTATTCACAAAATAAAACAAAAGCAGTCATGCAAATATCTGAATTTTCACAGCACAGCAAAATCAGTTGCACCATTCAATTCCTCTCGTCCAGACGGGGAGAATTCAATCACATTCATTCGATGCGACGTTTCTTATGGGATTTAATGAGCGACAACATTTTGACCCCAAACCGAGAGGATTCTGGGATGTTTGTGTTTTTTTGGTAATAACTCTGGAAGGAAACGTCGCAGACCCATCAAGGTGGTACTCGTACTGCTCGCCTCGTCGAGAGGAATCCAAATATGTGAATGGTTAAGCTATGGGATATGAAATGGACGAGCGACCAATAAAACAGCATGTATTATGGGGTTGAATGCTTTTTGCTATTCACAAAATAAAACAACAGCAGTCATGCAAATATCTGAATTTTCACAGCACAGCAAAATCAGTTGCATCATTCAATTCTGCTCGTCCAGACGGGGAGAATTCAATCACATTCATTCGATGCGACGTTTCTTATGGGATTTAATGAGCGACAACATTTTGACCCCAAACCTAGAGGATTCTGGGATGTTTGTGTTTTTTTGGTAATAACTCTGGAAGGAAACGTCGCAGACCCATCAAGGTGGTACTCGTACTGCTCGCCTCGTCGAGAGGAATCCAAATATGTGAATGGTTAAGCTATGGGATATGAAATGGACGAGCGACCAATAAAACAGCATGTATTATGGGGTTGAATGCTTTTTGCTATTCACAAAATAAAAAAAAAGCAGTCATGCAAATATCTGAATTTTCATAGCACAGCAAAATCAGTTGCACCATTCAATTCCGCTCGTCCAGACGGGGAGAATTCAATCACATTCATTCGATGCGACGTTTCTTATGGGATTTAATGAGCGACAACATTTTGACCCCAAACCGAGAGGATTCTGGGATGTTTGTGTTTTTTTGGTAATAACTCTGGAAGGAAACGTCGCAGACCCATCAAGGTGGTACTCGTACTGCTCGCCTCGTCGAGAGGAATCCAAATATGTGAATGGTTAAGCTATGGGATATGAAATGGACGAGCGACCAATAAAACAGCATGTATTATGGGGTTGAATGCTTTTTGCTATTCACAAAATAAAAAAAAGCAGTCATGCAAATATCTGAATTTTCACAGCACAGCAAAATCAGTTGCACCATTCAATTCCGCTCGTCCAGACGGGGAGAATTCAATCACATTCATTCGATGCGACGTTTCTTATGGGATTTAATGAGCGACAACATTTTGACCCCAAACCGAGAGGATTCTGGGATGTTTGTGTTTTTTTGGTAATAACTCTGGAAGGAAACGTCGCAGACCCATCAAGGTGGTACTCGTACTGCTCGCCTCGTCGAGAGGAATCCAAATATGTGAATGGTTAAGCTATGGGATATGAAATGGACGAGCGACCAATAAAACAGCATGTATTATGGGGTTGAATGCTTTTTGCTATTCACAAAATAAAACAACAGCAGTCATGCAAATATCTGAATTTTCACAGCACAGCAAAATCAGTTGCACCATTCAATTCCGCTCGTCCAGACGGGGAGAATTCAATCACATTCATTCGATGCGACGTTTCTTATGGGATTTAATGAGCGACAACATTTTGACCCCAAACCGAGAGGATTCTGGGATGTTTGTGTTTTTTTGGTAATAACTCTGGAAGGAAACGTCGCAGACCCATCAAGGTGGTACTCGTACTGCTCGCCTCGTCGAGAGGAATCCAAATATGTGAATGGTTAAGCTATGGGATATGAAATGGACGAGCGACCAATAAAACAGCATGTATTATGGGGTTGAATGCTTTTTGCTATTCACAAAATAAAAAAAAGCAGTCATGCAAATATCTGAATTTTCACAGCACAGCAAAATCAGTTGCACCATTCAATTCCGCTCGTCCAGACGGGGAGAATTCAATCACATTCATTCGATGCGACGTTTCTTATGGGATTTAATGAGCGACAACATTTTGACCCCAAACCGAGAGGATTCTGGGATGTTTGTGTTTTTTTGGTAATAACTCTGGAAGGAAACGTCGCAGACCCATCAAGGTGGTACTCGTACTGCTCGCCTCGTCGAGAGGAATCCAAATATGTGAATAGTTAAGCTATGGGATATGAAATGGACGAGCGACCAATAAAACAGCATGTATTATGGGGTTGAATGCTTTTTGCTATTCACAAAATAAAACAACAGCAGTCATGCAAATATCTGAATTTTCACAGCACAGCAAAATCAGTTGCACCATTCAATTCCGCTCGTCCAGACGGGGAGAATTCAATCACATTCATTCGATGCGACGTTTCTTATGGGATTTAATGAGCGACAACATTTTGACCCCAAACCGAGAGGATTCTGGGATGTTTGTGTTTTTTTGGTAATAACTCTGGAAGGAAACGTCGCAGACCCATCAAGGTGGTACTCGTACTGCTCGCCTCGTCGAGAGGAATCCAAATATGTGAATGGTTAAGCTATGGGATATGAAATGGACGAGCGACCAATAAAACAGCATGTATTATGGGGTTGAATGCTTTTTGCTATTCACAAAATAAAAAAAAAGCAGTCATGCAAATATCTGAATTTTCACAGCACAGCAAAATCAGTTGCACCATTCAATTTCGCTCGTCCAGACGGGGAGAATTCAATCACATTCATTCGATGCGACGTTTCTTATGGGATTTAATGAGCGACAACATTTTGACCCCAAACCGAGAGGATTCTGGGATGTTTGTGTTTTTTTGGTAATAACTCTGGAAGGAAACGTCGCAGACCCATCAAGGTGGTACTCGTACTGCTCGCCTCGTCGAGAGGAATCCAAATATGTGAATGGTTAAGCTATGGGATATGAAATGGACGAGCGACCAATAAAACAGCATGTATTATGGGGTTTAATGCTTTTTGCTATTCACAAAATAAAAAAAAGCAGTCATGCAAATATCTGAATTTTCACAGCACAGCAAAATCAGTTGCACCATTCAATTCCGCTCGTCCAGACGGGGAGAATTCAATCACATTCATTCGATGCGACGTTTCTTATGGGATTTAATGAGCGACAACATTTTGACCCCAAACCGAGAGGATTCTGGGATGTTTGTGTTTTTTTGGTAATAACTCTGGAAGGAAACGTCGCAGACCCATCAAGGTGGTACTCGTACTGCTCGCCTCGTCGAGAGGAATCCAAATATGTGAATGGTTAAGCTATGGGATATGAAATGGACGAGCGACCAATAAAACAGCATGTATTATGGGGTTGAATGCTTTTTGCTATTCACAAAATAAAACAAAAGCAGTCATGCAAATATCTGAATTTTCACAGCACAGCAAAATCAGTTGCACCATTCAATTCCGCTCGTCCAGACGGGGAGAATTCAATCACATTCATTCGATGCGACGTTTCTTATGGGATTTAATGAGCGACAACATTTTGACCCCAAACCTAGAGGATTCTGGGATGTTTGTGTTTTTTTGGTAATAACTCTGGAAGGAAACGTCGCAGACCCATCAAGGTGGTACTCGTACTGCTCGCCTCGTCGAGAGGAATCCAAATATGTGAATGGTTAAGCTATGGGATATGAAATGGACGAGCGACCAATAAAACAGCATGTATTATGGGGTTGAATGCTTTTTGCTATTCACAAAATAAAAAAAAGCAGTCATGCAAATATCTGAATTTTCACAGCACAGCAAAATCAGTTGCACCATTCAATTCCGCTCGTCCAGACGGGGAGAATTCAATCACATTCATTCGATGCGACGTTTCTTATGGGATTTAATGAGCGACAACATTTTGACCCCAAACCGAGAGGATTCTGGGATGTTTGTGTTTTTTTGGTAATAACTCTGGAAGGAAACGTCGCAGACCCATCAAGGTGGTACTCGTACTGCTCGCCTCGTCGAGAGGAATCCAAATATGTGAATGGTTAAGCTATGGGATATGAAATGGACGAGCGACCAATAAAACAGCATGTATTATGGGGTTGAATGCTTTTTGCTATTCACAAAATAAAACAACAGCAGTCATGCAAATATCTGAATTTTCACAGCACAGCAAAATCAGTTGCACCATTCAATTCCGCTCGTCCAGACGGGGAGAATTCAATCACATTCATTCGATGCGACGTTTCTTATGGGATTTAATGAGCGACAACATTTTGACCCCAAACCTAGAGGATTCTGGGATGTTTGTGTTTTTTTGGTAATAACTCTGGAAAGAAACGTCGCAGACCCATCAAGGTGGTACTCGTACTGCTTGCCTCGTCGAGAGGAATCCAAATATGTGAATGGTTAAGCTATGGGATATGAAATGGACGAGCGACCAATAAAACAGCATGTATTATGGGGTTGAATGCTTTTTGCTATTCACAAAATAAAACAACAGCAGTCATGCAAATATCTGAATTTTCACAGCACAGCAAAATCAGTTGCACCATTCAATTCCGCTCGTCCAGACGGGGAGAATTCAATCACATTCATTCGATGCGACGTTTCTTATGGGATTTAATGAGCGACAACATTTTGACCCCAAACCTAGAGGATTCTGGGATGTTTGTGTTTTTTTGGTAATAACTCTGGAAGGAAACGTCGCAGACCCATCAAGGTGGTACTCGTACTGCTCGCCTCGTCGAGAGGAATCCAAATATGTGAATGGTTAAGCTATGGGATATGAAATGTACGAGCGACCAATAAAACAGCATGTATTATGGGGTTGAATGCTTTTTGCTATTCACAAAATAAAACAACAGCAGTCATGCAAATATCTGAATTTTCACAGCACAGCAAAATCAGTTGCACCATTCAATTCCGCTCGTCCAGACGGGGAGAATTCAATCACATTCATTCGATGCGACGTTTCTTATGGGATTTAATGAGCGACAACATTTTGACCCCAAACCTAGAGGATTCTGGGATGTTTGTGTTTTTTTGGTAATAACTCTGGAAGGAAACGTCGCAGACCCATCAAGGTGGTACTCGTACTGCTCGCCTCGTCGAGAGGAATCCAAATATGTGAATGGTTAAGCTATGGGATATGAAATGTACGAGCGACCAATAAAACAGCATGTATTATGGGGTTGAATGCTTTTTGCTATTCACAAAATAAAAAAAAGCAGGCATGCAAATATCTGAATTTTCACAGCACAGCAAAATCAGTTGCACCATTCAATTCCGCTCGTCCAGACGGGGAGAATTCAATCACATTCATTCGATGCGACGTTTCTTATGGGATTTAATGAGCGACAACATTTTGACCCCAAACCGAGAGGATTCTGGGATGTTTGTGTTTTTTTGGTAATAACTCTGGAAGGAAACGTCGCAGACCCATCAAGGTGGTACTCGTACTGCTCGCCTCGTCGAGAGGAATCCAAATATGTGAATGGTTAAGCTATGGGATATGAAATGGACGAGCGACCAATAAAACAGCATGTATTATGGGGTTGAATGCTTTTTGCTATTCACAAAATAAAAAAAAAGCAGTCATGCAAATATCTGAATTTTCACAGCACAGCAAAATCAGTTGCACCATTCAATTCCGCTCGTCCAGACGGGGAGAATTCAATCACATTCATTCGATGCGACGTTTCTTATGGGATTTAATGAGCGACAACATTTTGACCCCAAACCGAGAGGATTCTGGGATGTTTGTGTTTTTTTGGTAATAACTCTGGAAGGAAACGTCGCAGACCCATCAAGGTGGTACTCGTACTGCTCGCCTCGTCGAGAGGAATCCAAATATGTGAGTGGTTAAGCTATGGGATATGAAATGGACGAGCGACCAATAAAACAGCATGTATTATGGGGTTGAATGCTTTTTGCTATTCACAAAATAAAACAAAAGCAGTCATGCAAATATCTGAATTTTCACAGCACAGCAAAATCAGTTGCACCATTCAATTCCGCTCGTCCAGACGGGGAGAATTCAATCACATTCATTCGATGCGACGTTTCTTATGGGATTTAATGAGCGACAACATTTTGACCCCAAACCTAGAGGATTCTGGGATGTTTGTGTTTGTTTGGTAATAACTCTGGAAGGAAACGTCGAAGACCCATCAAGGTGGTACTCGTACTGCTCGCCTCGTCGAGAGGAATCCAAATATATGAATGGTTAAGCTATGGGATATGAAATGGACGAGCGACCAATAAAACAGCATGTATTATGGGGTTGGATGCTTTTTGCTATTCACAAAATAAAACAAAAGCAGTCATGCAAATATCTGAATTTTCACAGCACAGCAAAATCAGTTGCACCATTCAATTACGCTCGTCCAGATGGGGAGAATTCACTCACATTCATTCGATGCGACGTTTCTTATGGGATTTAATGAGCGACAACATTTTGACCCCAAACCTAGAGGATTCTGGGATGTTTGTGTTTTTTTGGTAATAACTCTGGAAGGAAACGTCGCAGACCCATCAAGGTGGTACTCGTACTGCTCGCCTCGTCGAGAGGAATCCAAATATGTGAATGGTTAAGCTATGGGATATGAAATGGACGAGCGACCAATAAAACAGCATGTATTATGGGGTTGAATGCTTTTTGCTATTCACAAAATAAAAAAAAAGCAGTCATGCAAATATCTGAATTTTCACAGCACAGCAAAATCAGTTGCACCATTCAATTTCGCTCGTCCAGACGGGGAGAATTCAATCACATTCATTCGATGCGACGTTTCTTATGGGATTTAATGAGCGACAACATTTTGACCCCAAACCTAGAGGATTCTGGGATGTTTGTGTTTTTTTGGTAATAACTCTGGAATGAAACGTCGAAGACCCATCAAGGTGGTACTCGTACTGCTCGCCTCGTCGAGAGGAATCCAAATATGTGAATGGTTAAGCTATGGGATATGAAATGGACGAGCGACCAATAAAACAGCATGTATTATGGGGTTGAATGCTTTTTGCTATTCACAAAATAAAACAACAGCAGTCATGCAAATATCTGAATTTTCACAGCACAGCAAAATCAGTTGCACCATTCAATTCCGCTCGTCCAGACGGGGAGAATTCAATCACATTCATTCGATGCGACGTTTCTTATGGGATTTAATGAGCGACAACATTTTGACCCCAAACCGAGAGGATTCTGGGATGTTTGTGTTTTTTTGGTAATAACTCTGGAAGGAAACGTCGCAGACCCATCAAGGTGGTACTCGTACTGCTCGCCTCGTCGAGAGGAATCCAAATATGTGAGTGGTTAAGCTATGGGATATGAAATGGACGAGCGACCAATAAAACAGCATGTATTATGGGGTTGAATGCTTTTTGCTATTCACAAAATAAAACAAAAGCAGTCATGCAAATATCTGAATTTTCACAGCACAGCAAAATCAGTTGCACCATTCAATTCCGCTCGTCCAGACGGGGAGAATTCAATCACATTCATTCGATGCGACGTTTCTTATGGGATTTAATGAGCGACAACATTTTGACCCCAAACCTAGAGTTTTCTGGGATGTTTGTGTTTGTTTGGTAATAACTCTGGAAGGAAACGTCGAAGACCCATCAAGGTGGTACTCGTACTGCTCGCCTCGTCGAGAGGAATCCAAATATATGAATGGTTAAGCTATGGGATATGAAATGGACGAGCGACCAATAAAACAGCATGTATTATGGGGTTGGATGCTTTTTGCTATTCACAAAATAAAACAAAAGCAGTCATGCAAATATCTGAATTTTCACAGCACAGCAAAATCAGTTGCACCATTCAATTACGCTCGTCCAGATGGGGAGAATTCACTCACATTCATTCGATGCGACGTTTCTTATGGGATTTAATGAGCGACAACATTTTGACCCCAAACCTAGAGGATTCTGGGATGTTTGTGTTTTTTTGGTAATAACTCTGGAAGGAAACGTCGCAGACCCATCAAGGTGGTACTCGTACTGCTCGCCTCGTCGAGAGGAATCCAAATATGTGAATGGTTAAGCTATGGGATATGAAATGGACGAGCGACCAATAAAACAGCATGTATTATGGGGTTGAATGCTTTTTGCTATTCACAAAATAAAAAAAAAGCAGTCATGCAAATATCTGAATTTTCACAGCACAGCAAAATCAGTTGCACCATTCAATTTCGCTCGTCCAGACGGGGAGAATTCAATCACATTCATTCGATGCGACGTTTCTTATGGGATTTAATGAGCGACAACATTTTGACCCCAAACCTAGAGGATTCTGGGATGTTTGTGTTTTTTTGGTAATAACTCTGGAATGAAACGTCGAAGACCCATCAAGGTGGTACTCGTACTGCTCGCCTCGTCGAGAGGAATCCAAATATATGAATGGTTAAGCTATGGGATATGAAATGGACGAGCGACCAATAAAACAGCATGTATTATGGGGTTTAATGCTTTTTGCTATTCACAAAATAAAACAACAGCAGTCATGCAAATATCTGAATTTTCACAGCACAGCAAAATCAGTTGCACCATTCAATTCCGCTCGTCCAGACGGGGAGAAATCAATCACATTCATTCGATGCGACGTTTCTTATGGGATTTAATGAGCGACAACATTTTGACCCCAAACCGAGAGGATTCTGGGATGTTTGTGTTTTTTTGGTAATAACTCTGGAAGGAAACGTCGCAGACCCATCAAGGTGGTACTCGTACTGCTCGCCTCGTCGAGAGGAATCCAAATATGTGAATGGTTAAGCTATGGGATATGAAATGGACGAGCGACCAATAAAACAGCATGTATTATGGGGTTGAATGCTTTTTGCTATTCACAAAATAAAACAACAGCAGTCATGCAAATATCTGAATTTTCACAGCACAGCAAAATCAGTTGCACCATTCAATTTCGCTCGTCCAGACGGGGAGAATTCAATCACATTCATTCGATGCGACGTTTCTTATGGGATTTAATGAGCGACAACATTTTGACCCCAAACCGAGAGGATTCTGGGATGTTTGTGTTTTTTTGGTAATAACTCTGGAAGGAAACGTCGCAGCCCCATCAAGGTGGTACTCGTACTGCTCGCCTCGTCGAGAGGAATCCAAATATGTGAATGGTTAAGCTATGGGATATGAAATGGACGAGCGACCAATAAAACAGCATGTATTATGGGGTTGAATGCTTTTTGCTATTCACAAAATAAAACAACAGCAGTCATGCAAATATCTGAATTTTCACAGCACAGCAAAATCAGTTGCACCATTCAATTTCGCTCGTCCAGACGGGGAGAATTCAATCACATTCATTCGATGCGACGTTTCTTATGGGATTTAATGAGCGACAACATTTTGACCCCAAACCTAGAGGATTCTGGGATGTTTGTGTTTTTTTGGTAATAACTCTGGAAGCAAACGTCGAAGACCCATCAAGGTGGTACTCGTACTGCTCACCTCGTCGAGAGGAATCCAAATATATGAATGGTTAAGCTATGGGATATGAAATGGACGAGCGACCAATAAAACAGCATGTATTATGGGGTTTAATGCTTTTTGCTATTCACAAAATAAAACAACAGCAGTCATGCAAATATCTGAATTTTCACAGCACAGCAAAATCAGTTGCACCATTCAATTCCGCTCGTCCAGACGGGGAGAAATCAATCACATTCATTCGATGCGACGTTTCTTATGGGATTTAATGAGCGACAACATTTTGACCCCAAACCTAGAGGATTCTGGGATGTTTGTGTTTTTTTGGTAATAACTCTGGAAGGAAACGTCGCAGACCCATCAAGGTGGTACTCGTACTGCTCGCCTCGTCGAGAGGAATCCAAATATGTGAATGGTTAAGCTATGGGATATGAAATGTACGAGCGACCAATAAAACAGCATGTATTATGGGGTTGAATGCTTTTTGCTATTCACAAAATAAAACAACAGCAGTCATGCAAATATCTGAATTTTCACAGCACAGCAAAATCAGTTGCACCATTCAATTCCGCTCGTCCAGACGGGGAGAATTCAATCACATTCATTCGATGCGACGTTTCTCATGGGATTTAATGAGCGACAACATTTTGACCCCAAACCTAGAGGATTCTGGGATGTTTGTGTTTTTTTGGTAATAACTCTGGAAGGAAACGTCGCAGACCCATCAAGGTGGTACTCGTACTGCTCGCCTCGTCGAGAGGAATCCAAATATGTGAATGGTTAAGCTATGGGATATGAAATGGACGAGCGACCAATAAAACAGCATGTATTATGGGGTTGAATGCTTTTTGCTATTCACAAAATAAAAAAAAGCAGGCATGCAAATATCTGAATTTTCACAGCACAGCAAAATCAGTTGCACCATTCAATTCCGCTCGTCCAGACGGGGAGAATTCAATCACATTCATTCGATGCGACGTTTCTTATGGGATTTAATGAGCGACAACATTTTGACCCCAAACCGAGAGGATTCTGGGATGTTTGTGTTTTTTTGGTAATAACTCTGGAAGGAAACGTCGCAGACCCATCAAGGTGGTACTCGTACTGCTCGCCTCGTCGAGAGGAATCCAAATATGTGAATGGTTAAGCTATGGGATATGAAATGGACGAGCGACCAATAAAACAGCATGTATTATGGGGTTGAATGCTTTTTGCTATTCACAAAATAAAACAACAGCAGTCATGCAAATATCTGAATTTTCACAGCACAGCAAAATCAGTTGCACCATTCAATTCCGCTCGTCCAGACGGGGAGAATTCAATCACATTCATTCGATGCGACGTTTCTTATGGGATTTAATGAGCGACAACATTTTGACCCCAAACCTAGAGGATTCTGGGATGTTTGTGTTTTTTTGGTAATAACTCTGGAAGGAAACGTCGCAGACCCATCAAGGTGGTACTCGTACTGCTCGCCTCGTCGAGAGGAATCCAAATATATGAATGGTTAAGCTATGGGATATGAAATGTACGAGCGACCAATAAAACAGCATGTATTATGGGGTTGAATGCTTTTTGCTATTCACAAAATAAAACAACAGCAGTCATGCAAATATCTGAATTTTCACAGCACAGCAAAATCAGTTGCACCATTCAATTCCGCTCGTCCAGACGGGGACAATTCAATCACATTCATTCGATGCGACGTTTCTTATGGGATTTAATGAGCGACAACATTTTGACCCCAAACCTAGAGGATTCTGGGATGTTTGTGTTTTTTTGGTAATAACTCTGGAAGGAAACGTCGCAGACCCATCAAGGTGGTACTCGTACTGCTCGCCTCGTCGAGAGGAATCCAAATATATGAATGGTTAAGCTATGGGATATGAAATGGACGAGCGACCAATAAAACAGCATGTATTATGGGGTTGAATGCTTTTTGCTATTCACAAAATAAAAAAAAGCAGGCATGCAAATATCTGAATTTTCACAGCACAGCAAAATCAGTTGCACCATTCAATTCTGCTCGTCCAGACGGGGAGAATTCAATCACATTCATTCGATGCGACGTTTCTTATGGGATTTAATGAGCGACAACATTTTGACCCCAAACCGAGAGGATTCTGGGATGTTTGTGTTTTTTTGGTAATAACTCTGGAAGGAAACGTCGCAGACCCATCAAGGTGGTACTCGTACTGCTCGCCTCGTCGAGAGGAATCCAAATATGTGAATGGTTAAGCTATGGGATATGAAATGGACGAGCGACCAATAAAACAGCATGTATTATGGGGTTGAATGCTTTTTGCTATTCACAAAATAAAAAAAAGCAGTCATGCAAATATCTGAATTTTCACAGCACAGCAAAATCAGTTGCACCATTCAATTCCGCTCGTCCAGACGGGGAGAATTCAATCACATTCATTCGATGCGACGTTTCTTATGGGATTTAATGAGCGACAACATTTTGACCCCAAACCTAGAGGATTCTGGGATGTTTGTGTTTTTTTGGTAATAACTCTGGAAGGAAACGTCGCAGACCCATCAAGGTGGTACTCGTACTGCTCGCCTCGTCGAGAGGAATCCAAATATGTGAATGGTTAAGCTATGGGATATGAAATGTACGAGCGACCAATAAAACAGCATGTATTATGGGGTTGAATGCTTTTTGCTATTCACAAAATAAAACAACAGCAGTCATGCAAATATCCGAATTTTCACAGCACAGCAAAATCAGTTGCACCATTCAATTCCGCTCGTCCAGACGGGGACAATTCAATCACATTCATTCGATGCGACGTTTCTTATGGGATTTAATGAGCGACAACATTTTGACCCCAAACCTAGAGGATTCTGGGATGTTTGTGTTTTTTTGGTAATAACTCTGGAAGGAAACGTCGCAGACCCATCAAGGTGGTACTCGTACTGCTCGCCTCGTCGAGAGGAAACCAAATATGTGAACGGTTAAGCTATGGGATATGAAATGGACGAGCGACCAATAAAACAGCATGTATTATGGGGTTGAATGCTTTTTGCTATTCACAAAATAAAAAAAAGCAGTCATGCAAATATCTGAATTTTCACAGCACAGCAAAATCAGTTGCACCATTCAATTCCGCTCGTCCAGACGGGGAGAATTCAATCACATTCATTCGATGCGACGTTTCTTATGGGATTTAATGAGCGACAACATTTTGACCCCAAACCTAGAGGATTCTGGGATGTTTGTGTTTTTTTGGTAATAACTCTGGAAGGAAACGTCGAAGACCCATCAAGGTGGTACTCGTACTGCTCGCCTCGTCGAGAGGAATCCAAATATGTGAATGGTTAAGCTATGGGATATGAAATGGACGAGCGACCAATAAAACAGCATGTATTATGGGGTTGAATGCTTTTTGCTATTCACAAAATAAAACAACAGCAGTCATGCAAATATCTGAATTTTCACAGCACAGCAAAATCAGTTGCACCATTCAATTCCGCTCGTCCAGACGGGGAGAATTCAATCACATTCATTCGATGCGACGTTTCTTATGGGATTTAATGAGCGACAACATTTTGACCCCAAACCTAGAGGATTCTGGGATGTTTGTGTTTTTTTGGTAATAACTCTGGAAGGAAACGTCGAAGACCCATCAAGGTGGTACTCGTACTGCTCGCCTCGTCGAGAGGAATCCAAATATGTGAATGGTTAAGCTATGGGATATGAAATGGACGAGCGACCAATAAAACAGCATGTATTATGGGGTTGAATGCTTTTTGCTATTCACAAAATAAAAAAAAGCAGTCATGCAAATATCTGAATTTTCACAGCACAGCAAAATCAGTTGCACCATTCAATTCCGCTCGTCCAGACGGGGAGAATTCAATCACATTCATTCGATGCGACGTTTCTTATGGGATTTAATGAGCGACAACATTTTGACCCCAAACCTAGAGGATTCTGGGATGTTTGTGTTTTTTTGGTAATAACTCTGGAAGGAAACGTCGCAGACCCATCAAGGTGGTACTCGTACTGCTCGCCTCGTCGAGAGGAATCCAAATATGTGAATGGTTAAGCTATGGGATATGAAATGTACGAGCGACCAATAAAACAGCATGTATTATGGGGTTGAATGCTTTTTGCTATTCACAAAATAAAACAACAGCAGTCATGCAAATATCCGAATTTTCACAGCACAGCAAAATCAGTTGCACCATTCAATTCCGCTCGTCCAGACGGGGACAATTCAATCACATTCATTCGATGCGACGTTTCTTATGGGATTTAATGAGCGACAACATTTTGACCCCAAACCTAGAGGATTCTGGGATGTTTGTGTTTTTTTGGTAATAACTCTGGAAGGAAACGTCGCAGACCCATCAAGGTGGTAATCGTACTGCTCGCCTCGTCGAGAGGAAACCAAATATGTGAATGGTTAAGCTATGGGATATGAAATGGACGAGCGACCAATAAAACAGCATGTATTATGGGGTTGAATGCTTTTTGCTATTCACAAAATAAAAAAAAGCAGTCATGCAAATATCTGAATTTTCACAGCACAGCAAAATCAGTTGCACCATTCAATTCCGCTCGTCCAGACGGGGACAATTCAATCACATTCATTCGATGCGACGTTTCTTATGGGATTTAATGAGCGACAACATTTTGACCCCAAACCTAGAGGATTCTGGGATGTTTGTGTTTTTTTGGTAATAACTCTGGAAGGAAACGTCGCAGACCCATCAAGGTGGTACTCGTACTGCTCGCCTCGTCGAGAGGAATCCAAATATGTGAATGGTTAAGCTATGGGATATGAAATGGACGAGCGACCAATAAAACAGCATGTATTATGGGGTTGAATGCTTTTTGCTATTCACAAAATAAAACAACAGCAGTCATGCAAATATCTGAATTTTCACAGCACAGCAAAATCAGTTGCACCATTCAATTCCGCTCGTCCAGACGGGGAGAATTCAATCACATTCATTCGATGCGACGTTTCTTATGGGATTTAATGAGCGACAACATTTTGACCCCAAACCGAGAGGATTCTGGGATGTTTGTGTTTCTTTGGTAATAATTCTGGAAGGAAACGTCGCAGACCCATCAAGGTGGTAATCGTACTGCTCGCCTCGTCGAGAGGAATCCAAATATGTGAATGGTTAAGCTATGGGATATGAAATGTACGAGCGACCAATAAAACAGCATGTATTATGGGGTTGAATGCTTTTTGCTATTCACAAAATAAAACAACAGCAGTCATGCAAATATCTGAATTTTCACAGCACAGCAAAATCAGTTGCACCATTCAATTCCGCTCGTCCAGACGGGGACAATTCAATCACATTCATTCGATGCGACGTTTCTTATGGGATTTAATGAGCGACAACATTTTGACCCCAAACCTAGAGGATTCTGGGATGTTTGTGTTTTTTTGGTAATAACTCTGGAAGGAAACGTCGCAGACCCATCAAGGTGGTACTCGTACTGCTCGCCTCGTCGAGAGGAATCCAAATATATGAATGGTTAAGCTATGGGATATGAAATGGACGAGCGAGCAATAAAACAGCATGTATTATGGGGTTGAATGCTTTTTGCTATTCACAAAATAAAACAATAGCAGTCATGCAAATATCTGAATTTTCACAGCATAGCAAAATCAGTTGCACCATTCAATTCCGCTCGTCCAGACGGGGAGAATTCAATCACATTCATTTGATGCGACGTTTCTTATGGGATTTAATGAGCGACAACATTTTGACCCCAAACCGAGAGGATTCTGGGATGTTTGTGGTTTTTTGGTAATAACTCTGGAAGGAAACGTCGCAGACCCATCAAGGTGGTACTCGTACTGCTCGCCTCGTCGAGAGGAATCCAAATATGTGAATGGTTAAGCTATGGGATATGAAATGGACGAGCGACCAATAAAACAGCATGTATTATGGGGTTGAATGCTTTTTGCTATTCACAAAATAAAAAAAAGCAGTCATGCAAATATCTGAATTTTCACAGCACAGCAAAATCAGTTGCACCATTCAATTCCGCTCGTCCAGACGGGGAGAATTCAATCACATTCATTCGATGCGACGTTTCTTATGGGATTTAATGAGCGACAACATTTTGACCCCAAACCTAGAGGATTCTGGGATGTTTGTGTTTTTTTGGTAATAACTCTGGAAGGAAACGTCGAAGACCCATCAAGGTGGTACTCGTACTGCTCGCCTCGTCGAGAGGAATCCAAATATGTGAATGGTTAAGCTATGGGATATGAAATGGACGAGCGACCAATAAAACAGCATGTATTATGGGGTTGAATGCTTTTTGCTATTCACAAAATAAAACAAAAGCAGTCATGCAAATATCTGAATTTTCACAGCACAGCAAAATCAGTTGCACCATTCAATTCCGCTCGTCCAGACGGGGAGAATTCAATCACATTCATTCGATGCGACGTTTCTTATGGGATTTAATGAGCGACAACATTTTGACCCCAAACCTAGAGGATTCTGGGATGTTTGTGTTTTTTTGGTAATAACTCTGGAAGGAAACGTCGAAGACCCATCAAGGTGGTACTCGTACTGCTCGCCTCGTCGAGAGGAATCCAAATATGTGAATGGTTAAGCTATGGGATATGAAATGGACGAGCGACCAATAAAACAGCATGTATTATGGGGTTGAATGCTTTTTGCTATTCACAAAATAAAACAACAGCAGTCATGCAAATATCTGAATTTTCACAGCACAGCAAAATCAGTTGCACCATTCAATTCCGCTCGTCCAGACGGGGAGAATTCAATCACATTCATTCGATGCGACGTTTCTTATGGGATTTAATGAGCGACAACATTTTGACCCCAAACCTAGAGGATTCTGGGATGTTTGTGTTTTTTTGGTAATAACTCTGGAAGGAAACGTCGCAGACCCATCAAGGTGGTACTCGTACTGCTCGCCTCGTCGAGAGGAATCCAAATATGTGAATGGTTAAGCTATGGGATATGAAATGGACGAGCGACCAATAAAACAGCATGTATTATGGGGTTGAATGCTTTTTGCTATTCACAAAATAAAACAAAAGCAGTCATGCAAATATCTGAATTTTCACAGCACAGCAAAATCAGTTGCACAATTCAATTCCGCTCGTCCAGACGGGGACAATTCAATCACATTCATTCGATGCGACGTTTCTTATGGGATTTAATGAGCGACAACATTTTGACCCCAAACCTAGAGGATTCTGGGATGTTTGTGTTTTTTTGGTAATAACTCTGGAAGGAAACGTCGCAGACCCATCAAGGTGGTACTCGTACTGCTCGCCTCGTCGAGAGGAATCCAAATATGTGAATGGTTAAGCTATGGGATATGAAATGGACGAGCGACCAATAAAACAGCATGTATTATGGGGTTGAATGCTTTTTGCTATTCACAAAATAAAACAACAGCAGTCATGCAAATATCTGAATTTTCACAGCACAGCAAAATCAGTTGCACCATTCAATTCCGCTCGTCCAGACGGGGAGAATTCAATCACATTCATTCGATGCGACGTTTCTTATGGGATTTAATGAGCGACAACATTTTGACCCCAAACCGAGAGGATTCTGGGATGTTTGTGTTTTTTTGGTAATAATTCTGGAAGGAAACGTCGCAGACCCATCAAGGTGGTAATCGTACTGCTCGCCTCGTCGAGAGGAATCCAAATATGTGAATGGTTAAGCTATGGGATATGAAATGTACGAGCGACCAATAAAACAGCATGTATTATAGGGTTGAATGCTTTTTGCTATTCACAAAATAAAACAACAGCAGTCATGCAAATATCTGAATTTTCACAGCACAGCAAAATCAGTTGCACCATTCAATTCCGCTCGTCCAGACGGGGACAATTCAATCACATTCATTCGATGCGACGTTTCTTATGGGATTTAATGAGCGACAACATTTTGACCCCAAACCTAGAGGATTCTGGGATGTTTGTGTTTTTTTGGTAATAACTCTGGAAGGAAACGTCGCAGACCCATCAAGGTGGTACTCGTACTGCTCGCCTCGTCGAGAGGAATCCAAATATATGAATGGTTAAGCTATGGGATATGAAATGGACGAGCGACCAATAAAACAGCATGTATTATGGGGTTGAATGCTTTTTGCTATTCACAAAATAAAACAACAGCAGTCATGCAAATATCTGAATTTTCACAGCATAGCAAAATCAGTTGCACCATTCAATTCCGCTCGTCCAGACGGGGAGAATTCAATCACATTCATTTGATGCGACGTTTCTTATGGGATTTAATGAGCGACAACATTTTGACCCCAAACCGAGAGGATTCTGGGATGTTTGTGGTTTTTTGGTAATAACTCTGGAAGGAAACGTCGCAGACGCATCAAGGTGGTACTCGTACTGCTCGCCTCGTCGAGAGGAATCCAAATATGTGAATGGTTAAGCTATGGGATATGAAATGGACGAGCGACCAATAAAACAGCATGTATTATGGGGTTGAATGCTTTTTGCTATTCACAAAATAAAAAAAAGCAGTCATGCAAATATCTGAATTTTCACAGCACAGCAAAATCAGTTGCACCATTCAATTCCGCTCGTCCAGACGGGGAGAATTCAATCACATTCATTCGATGCGACGTTTCTTATGGGATTTAATGAGCGACAACATTTTGACCCCAAACCTAGAGGATTCTGGGATGTTTGTGTTTTTTTGGTAATAACTCTGGAAGGAAACGTCGAAGACCCATCAAGGTGGTACTCGTACTGCTCGCCTCGTCGAGAGGAATCCAAATATGTGAATGGTTAAGCTATGGGATATGAAATGGACGAGCGACCAATAAAACAGCATGTATTATGGGGTTGAATGCTTTTTGCTATTCACAAAATAAAACAAAAGCAGTCATGCAAATATCTGAATTTTCACAGCACAGCAAAATCAGTTGCACCATTCAATTCCGCTCGTCCAGACGGGGAGAATTCAATCACATTCATTCGATGCGACGTTTCTTATGGGATTTAATGAGCGACAACATTTTGACCCCAAACCTAGAGGATTCTGGGATGTTTGTGTTTTTTTGGTAATAACTCTGGAAGGAAACGTCGAAGACCCATCAAGGTGGTACTCGTACTGCTCGCCTCGTCGAGAGGAATCCAAATATGTGAATGGTTAAGCTATGGGATATGAAATGGACGAGCGACCAATAAAACAGCATGTATTATGGGGTTGAATGCTTTTTGCTATTCACAAAATAAAACAACAGCAGTCATGCAAATATCTGAATTTTCACAGCACAGCAAAATCAGTTGCACCATTCAATTCCGCTCGTCCAGACGGGGAGAATTCAATCACATTCATTCGATGCGACGTTTCTTATGGGATTTAATGAGCGACAACATTTTGACCCCAAACCTAGAGGATTCTGGGATGTTTGTGTTTTTTTGGTAATAACTCTGGAAGGAAACGTCGCAGACCCATCAAGGTGGTACTCGTACTGCTCGCCTCGTCGAGAGGAATCCAAATATGTGAATGGTTAAGCTATGGGATATGAAATGGACGAGCGACCAATAAAACAGCATGTATTATGGGGTTGAATGCTTTTTGCTATTCACAAAATAAAACAACAGCAGTCATGCAAATATCTGAATTTTCACAGCACAGCAAAATCAGTTGCACCATTCAATTCCGCTCGTCCAGACGGGGACAATTCAATCACATTCATTCGATGCGACGTTTCTTATGGGATTTAATGAGCGACAACATTTTGACCCCAAACCTAGAGGATTCTGGGATGTTTGTGTTTTTTTGGTAATAACTCTGGAAGGAAACGTCGCAGACCCATCAAGGTGGTACTCGTACTGCTCGCCTCGTCGAGAGGAATCCAAATATGTGAATGGTTAAGCTATGGGATATGAAATGGACGAGCGACCAATAAAACAGCATGTATTATGGGGTTGAATGCTTTTTGCTATTCACAAAATAAAACAACAGCAGTCATGCAAATATCTGAATTTTCACAGCACAGCAAAATCAGTTGCACCATTCAATTCCGTTCGTCCAGACGGGGACAATTCAATCACATTCATTCGATGCGACGTTTCTTATGGGATTTAATGAGCGACAACATTTTGACCCCAAACCTAGAGGATTCTGGGATGTTTGTGTTTTTTTGGTAATAACTCTGGAAGGAAACGTCGCAGACCCATCAAGGTGGTACTCGTACTGCTCGCCTCGTCGAGAGGAATCCAAATATGTGAATGGTTAAGCTATGGGATATGAAATGGACGAGCGACCAATAAAACAGCATGTATTATGGGGTTGAATGCTTTTTGCTATTCACAAAATAAAACAACAGCAGTCATGCAAATATCTGAATTTTCACAGCACAGCAAAATCAGTTGCACCATTCAATTCCGCTCGTCCAGACGGGGAGAATTCAATCACATTCATTCGATGCGACGTTTCTTATGGGATTTAATGAGCGACAACATTTTGACCCCAAACCGAGAGGATTCTGGGATGTTTGTGTTTTTTTGGTAATAATTCTGGAAGGAAACGTCGCAGACCCATCAAGGTGGTAATCGTACTGCTCGCCTCGTCGAGAGGAATCCAAATATGTGAATGGTTAAGCTATGGGATATGAAATGTACGGGCGACCAATAAAACAGCATGTATTATGGGGTTGAATGCTTTTTGCTATTCACAAAATAAAACAACAGCAGTCATGCAAATATCTGAATTTTCACAGCACAGCAAAATCAGTTGCACCATTCAATTCCGCTCGTCCAGACGGGGACAATTCAATCACATTCATTCGATGCGACGTTTCTTATGGGATTTAATGAGCGACAACATTTTGACCCCAAACCTAGAGGATTCTGGGATGTTTGTGTTTTTTTGGTAATAACTCTGGAAGGAAACGTCGCAGACCCATCAAGGTGGTACTCGTACTGCTCGCCTCGTCGAGAGGAATCCAAATATATGAATGGTTAAGCTATGGGATATGAAATGGACGAGCGACCAATAAAACAGCATGTATTATGGGGTTGAATGCTTTTTGCTATTCACAAAATAAAACAACAGCAGTCATGCAAATATCTGAATTTTCACAGCATAGCAAAATCAGTTGCACCATTCAATTCCGCTCGTCCAGACGGGGAGAATTCAATCACATTCATTTGATGCGACGTTTCTTATGGGATTTAATGAGCGACAACATTTTGACCCCAAACCGAGAGGATTCTGGGATGTTTGTGGTTTTTTGGTAATAACTCTGGAAGGAAACGTCGCAGACCCATCAAGGTGGTACTCGTACTGCTCGCCTCGTCGAGAGGAATCCAAATATGTGAATGGTTAAGCTATGGGATATGAAATGGACGAGCGACCAATAAAACAGCATGTATTATGGGGTTGAATGCTTTTTGCTATTCACAAAATAAAAAAAAAGCAGTCATGCAAATATCTGAATTTTCACAGCACAGCAAAATCAGTTGCACCATTCAATTCCGCTCGTACAGACGGGGAGAATTCAATCACATTCATTTGATGCGACGTTTCTTATGGGATTTAATGAGCGACAACATTTTGACCCCAAACCGAGAGGATTCTGGGATGTTTGTGGTTTTTTGGTAATAACTCTGGAAGGAAACGTCGCAGACCCATCAAGGTGGTACTCGTACTGCTCGCCTCGTCGAGAGGAATCCAAATATGTGAATGGTTAAGCTATGGGATATGAAATGGACGAGCGACCAATAAAACAGCATGTATTATGGGGTTGAATGCTTTTTGCTATTCACAAAATAAAAAAAAAGCAGTCATGCAAATATCTGAATTTTCACAGCACAGCAAAATCAGTTGCACCATTCAATTCCGCTCGTACAGACGGGGAGAATTCAATCACATTCATTCGATGCGACGTTTCTTATGGGATTTAATGAGCGACAACATTTTGACCCCAAACCTAGAGGATTCTGGGATGTTTGTGTTTTTTTGGTAATAACTCTGGAAGGAAACGTCGCAGACCCATCAAGGTGGTACTCGTACTGCTCGCCTCGTCGAGAGGAATCCAAATATGTGAATGGTTAAGCTATGGGATATGAAATGGACGAGCGACCAATAAAACAGCATGTATTATGGGGTTGAATGCTTTTTGCTATTCACAAAATAAAAAAAAGCAGGCATGCAAATATCTGAATTTTCACAGCACAGCAAAATCAGTTGCACCATTCAATTCCGCTCGTCCAGACGGGGAGAATTCAATCACATTCATTCGATGCGACGTTTCTTATGGGATTTAATGAGCGACAACATTTTGACCCCAAACCTAGAGGATTCTGGGATGTTTGTGTTTTTTTGGTAATAACTCTGGAAGGAAACGTCGCAGACCCATCAAGGTGGTACTCGTACTGCTCGCCTCGTCGAGAGGAATCCAAATATGTGAATGGTTAAGCTATGGGATATGAAATGGACGAGCGACCAATAAAACAGCATGTATTATGGGGTTGAATGCTTTTTGCTATTCACAAAATAAAAAAAAGCAGGCATGCAAATATCTGAATTTTCACAGCACAGCAAAATCAGTTGCACCATTCAATTCCGCTCGTCCAGACGGGGAGAATTCAATCACATTCATTCGATGCGACGTTTCTTATGGGATTTAATGAGCGACAACATTTTGACCCCAAACCTAGAGGATTCTGGGATGTTTGTGTTTTTTTGGTAATAACTCTGGAAGGAAACGTCGAAGACCCATCAAGGTGGTACTCGTACTGCTCGCCTCGTCGAGAGGAATCCAAATATGTGAATGGTTAAGCTATGGGATATGAAATGGACGAGCGACCAATAAAACAGCATGTATTATGGGGTTGAATGCTTTTTGCTATTCACAAAATAAAAAAAAGCAGTCATGCAAATATCTGAATTTTCACAGCACAGCAAAATCAGTTGCACCATTCAATTCCGCTCGTCCAGACGGGGAGAATTCAATCACATTCATTCGATGCGACGTTTCTTATGGGATTTAATGAGCGACAACATTTTGACCCCAAACCTAGAGGATTCTGGGATGTTTGTGTTTTTTTGGTAATAACTCTGGAAGGAAACGTCGCAGACCCATCAAGGTGGTACTCGTACTGCTCGCCTCGTCGAGAGGAATCCAAATATGTGAATGGTTAAGCTATGGGATATGAAATGGACGAGCGACCAATAAAACAGCATGTATTATGGGGTTGAATGCTTTTTGCTATTCACAAAATAAAACAACAGCAGTCATGCAAATATCTGAATTTTCACAGCACAGCAAAATCAGTTGCACCATTCAATTCCGATCGTCCAGACGGGGAGAATTCAATCACATTCATTCGATGCGACGTTTCTTATGGGATTTAATGAGCGACAACATTTTGACCCCAAACCGAGAGGATTCTGGGATGTTTGTGTTTTTTTGGTAATAATTCTGGAAGGAAACGTCGCAGACCCATCAAGGTGGTAATCGTACTGCTCGCCTCGTCGAGAGGAATCCAAATATGTGAATGGTTAAGCTATGGGATATGAAATGGACGAGCGACCAATAAAACAGCATGTATTATGGGGTTGAATGCTTTTTGCTATTCACAAAATAAAACAACAGCAGTCATGCAAATATCTGAATTTTCACAGCACAGCAAAATCAGTTGCACCATTCAATTCCGCTCGTCCAGACGGGGAGAATTCAATCACATTCATTCGATGCGACGTTTCTTATGGGATTTAATGAGCGACAACATTTTGACCCCAAACCGAGAGGATTCTGGGATGTTTGTGTTTTTTTGGTAATAATTCTGGAAGGAAACGTCGCAGACCCATCAAGGTGGTAATCGTACTGCTCGCCTCGTCGAGAGGAATCCAAATATGTGAATGGTTAAGCTATGGGATATGAAATGTACGAGCGACCAATAAAACAGCATGTATTATGGGGTTGAATGCTTTTTGCTATTCACAAAATAAAACAACAGCAGTCATGCAAATATCTGAATTTTCACAGCACAGCAAAATCAGTTGCACCATTCAATTCCGCTCGTCCAGACGGGGACAATTCAATCACATTCATTCGATGCGACGTTTCTTATGGGATTTAATGAGCGACAACATTTTGACCCCAAACCTAGAGGATTCTGGGATGTTTGTGTTTTTTTGGTAATAACTCTGGAAGGAAACGTCGCAGACCCATCAAGGTGGTACTCATACTGCTCGCCTCGTCGAGAGGAATCCAAATATATGAATGGTTAAGCTATGGGATATGAAATGGACGAGCGACCAATAAAACAGCATGTATTATGGGGTTGAATGCTTTTTGCTATTCACAAAATAAAACAACAGCAGTCATGCAAATATCTGAATTTTCACAGCACAGCAAAATCAGTTGCACCATTCAATTCCGCTCGTACAGACGGGGAGAATTCAATCACATTCATTCGATGCGACGTTTCTTATGGGATTTAATGAGCGATAACATTTTGACCCCAAACCTAGAGGATTCTGGGATGTTTGTGTTTTTTTGGTAATAACTCTGGAAGGAAACGTCGCAGACCCATCAAGGTGGTACTCGTACTGCTCGCCTCGTCGAGAGGAATCCAAATATGTGAATGCTTAAGCTATGGGATATGAAATGGACGAGCGACCAATAAAACAGCATGTATTATGGGGTTGAATGCTTTTTGCTATTCACAAAATAAAACAAAAGCAGTCATGCAAATATCTGAATTTTCACAGCACAGCAAAATCAGTTGCACCATTCAATTCCGCTCGTCCAGACGGGGATAATTCAATCACATTCATTCGATGCGACGTTTCTTATGGGATTTAATGAGCGACAACATTTTGACCCCAAACCTAGAGGATTCTGGGATGTTTGTGTTTTTTTGGTAATAACTCTGGAAGGAAACGTCGAAGACCCATCAAGGTGGTACTCGTACTGCTCGCCTCGTCGAGAGGAATCCAAATATGTGAATGGTTAAGCTATGGGATATGAAATGGACGAGCGACCAATAAAACAGCATGTATTATGGGGTTGAATGCTTTTTGCTATTCACAAAATAAAAAAAAGCAGTCATGCAAATATCTGAATTTTCACAGCACAGCAAAATCAGTTGCACCATTCAATTCCGCTCGTCCAGACGGGGAGAATTCAATCACATTCATTCGATGCGACGTTTCTTATGGGATTTAATGAGCGACAACATTTTGACCCCAAACCGAGAGGATTCTGGGATGTTTGTGTTTTTTTGGTAATAACTCTGGAAGGAAACGTCGCAGACCCATCAAGGTGGTACTCGTACTGCTCGCCTCGTCGAGAGAAATCCAAATATGTGAATGGTTAAGCTATGGGATATGAAATGGACGAGCGACCAATAAAACAGCATGTATTATGGGGTTGAATGCTTTTTGCTATTCACAAAATAAAAAAAAATGCAGTCATGCAAATATCTGAATTTTCACAGCACAGCAAAATCAGTTGCACCATTCAATTCCGCTCGTCCAGACGGGGAGAATTCAATCACATTCATTCGATGCGACGTTTCTTATGGGATTTAATGAGCGACAACATTTTGACCCCAAACCGAGAGGATTCTGGGATGTTTGTGTTTTTTTGGTAATAATTCTGGAAGGAAACGTCGCAGACCCATCAAGGTGGTACTCGTACTGCTCGCCTCGTCGAGAGGAATCCAAATATGTGAATGGTTAAGCTATGGGATATGAAATGTACGAGCGACCAATAAAACAGCATGTATTATGGGGTTGAATGCTTTTTGCTATTCACAAAATAAAACAACAGCAGTCATGCAAATATCTGAATTTTCACAGCACAGCAAAATCAGTTGCACCATTCAATTCCGCTCGTCCAGACGGGGAGAATTCAATCACATTCATTCGATGCGACGTTTCTTATGGGATTTAATGAGCGACAACATTTTGACCCCAAACCGAGAGGATTCTGGGATGTTTGTGTTTTTTTGGTAATAATTCTGGAAGGAAACGTCGCAGACCCATCAAGGTGGTACTCGTACTGCTCGCCTCGTCGAGAGGAATCCAAATATGTGAATGGTTAAGCTATGGGATATGAAATGTACGAGCGACCAATAAAACAGCATGTATTATGGGGTTGAATGCTTTTTGCTATTCACAAAATAAAACAACAGCAGTCATGCAAATATCTGAATTTTCACAGCACAGCAAAATCAGTTGCACCATTCAATTCCGCTCGTCCAGACGGGGACAATTCAATCACATTCATTCGATGCGACGTTTCTTATGGGATTTAATGAGCGACAACATTTTGACCCCAAACCTAGAGGATTCTGGGATGTTTGTGTTTTTTTGGTAATAACTCTGGAAGGAAACGTCGCAGACCCATCAAGGTGGTACTCGTACTGCTCGCCTCGTCGAGAGGAATCCAAATATGTGAATGGTTAAGCTATGGGATATGAAATGGACGAGCGACCAATAAAACAGCATGTATTATGGGGTTGAATGCTTTTTGCTATTCACAAAATAAAAAAAAAGCAGTCATGCAAATATCTGAATTTTCACAGCACAGCAAAATCAGTTGCACCATTCAATTCCGCTCGTCCAGACGGGGAGAATTCAATCACATTCATTCGATGCGACGTCTCTTATGGGATTTAATGAGCAACAACATTTTGACCCCAAACCTAGAGGATTCTGGGATGTTTGTGTTTTTTTGGTAATAACTCTGGAAGGAAACGTCGCAGACCCATCAAGGTGGTACTCGTACTGCTCGCCTCGTCGAGAGGAATCCAAATATGTGAATGGTTAAGCTATGGGATATGAAATGTACGAGCGACCAATAAAACAGCATGTATTATGGGGTTGAATGCTTTTTGCTATTCACAAAATAAAACAACAGCAGTCATGCAAATATCTGAATTTTCACAGCACAGCAAAATCAGTTGCACCATTCAATTCCGCTCGTCCAGACGGGGAGAATTCAATCACATTCATTCGATGCGACGTTTCTTATGGGATTTAATGAGCGACAACATTTTGACCCCAAACCGAGAGGATTCTGGGATGTTTGTGTTTTTTTGGTAATAATTCTGGAAGGAAACGTCGCAGACCCATCAAGGTGGTACTCGTACTGCTCGCCTCGTCGAGAGGAATCCAAATATGTGAATGGTTAAGCTATGGGATATGAAATGTACGAGCGACCAATAAAACAGCATGTATTATGGGGTTGAATGCTTTTTGCTATTCACAAAATAAAACAACAGCAGTCATGCAAATATCTGAATTTTCACAGCACAGCAAAATCAGTTGCACCATTCAATTCCGCTCGTCCAGACGGGGACAATTCAATCACATTCATTCGATGCGACGTTTCTTATGGGATTTAATGAGCGACAACATTTTGACCCCAAACCTAGAGGATTCTGGGATGTTTGTGTTTTTTTGGTAATAACTCTGGAAGGAAACGTCGCAGACCCATCAAGGTGGTACTCGTACTGCTCGCCTCGTCGAGAGGAATCCAAATATATGAATGGTTAAGCTATGGGATATGAAATGGACGAGCGACCAATAAAACAGCATGTATTATGGGGTTGAATGCTTTTTGCTATTCACAAAATAAAACAACAGCAGTCATGCAAATATCTGAATTTTCACAGCATAGCAAAATCAGTTGCACCATTCAATTCCGCTCGTCCAGACGGGGAGAATTCAATCACATTCATTTGATGCGACGTTTCTTATGGGATTTAATGAGCGACAACATTTTGACCCCAAACCGAGAGGATTCTGGGATGTTTGTGGTTTTTTGGAAATAACTCTGGAAGGAAACGTCGCAGACCCATCAAGGTGGTACTCGTACTGCTCGCCTCGTCGAGAGGAATCCAAATATGTGAATGGTTAAGCTATGGGATATGAAATGGACGAGCGACCAATAAAACAGCATGTATTATGGGGTTGAATGCTTTTTGCTATTCACAAAATAAAAAAAAGCAGTCATGCAAATATCTGAATTTTCACAGCACAGCAAAATCAGTTGCACCATTCAATTCCGCTCGTACAGACGGGGAGAATTCAATCACATTCATTCGATGCGACGTTTCTTATGGGATTTAATGAGCGATAACATTTTGACCCCAAACCTAGAGGATTCTGGGATGTTTGTGTTTTTTTGGTAATAACTCTGGAAGGAAACGTCGCAGACCCATCAAGGTGGTACTCGTACTGCTCGCCTCGTCGAGAGGAATCCAAATATGTGAATGCTTAAGCTATGGGATATGAAATGGACGAGCGACCAATAAAACAGCATGTATTATGGGGTTGAATGCTTTTTGCTATTCACAAAATAAAACAAAAGCAGTCATGCAAATATCTGAATTTTCACAGCACAGCAAAATCAGTTGCACCATTCAATTCCGCTCGTCCAGACGGGGATAATTCAATCACATTCATTCGATGCGACGTTTCTTATGGGATTTAATGAGCGACAACATTTTGACCCCAAACCTAGAGGATTCTGGGATGTTTGTGTTTTTTTGGTAATAACTCTGGAAGGAAACGTCGAAGACCCATCAAGGTGGTACTCGTACTGCTCGCCTCGTCGAGAGGAATCCAAATATGTGAATGGTTAAGCTATGGGATATGAAATGGACGAGCGACCAATAAAACAGCATGTATTATGGGGTTGAATGCTTTTTGCTATTCACAAAATAAAAAAAAGCAGTCATGCAAATATCTGAATTTTCACAGCACAGCAAAATCAGTTGCACCATTCAATTCCGCTCGTCCAGACGGGGAGAATTCAATCACATTCATTCGATGCGACGTTTCTTATGGGATTTAATGAGCGACAACATTTTGACCCCAAACCGAGAGGATTCTGGGATGTTTGTGTTTTTTTGGTAATAATTCTGGAAGGAAACGTCGCAGACCCATCAAGGTGGTACTCGTACTGCTCGCCTCGTCGAGAGGAATCCAAATATGTGAATGGTTAAGCTATGGGATATGAAATGGACGAGCGACCAATAAAACAGCATGTATTATGGGGTTGAATGCTTTTTGCTATTCACAAAATAAAACAACAGCAGTCATGCAAATATCTGAATTTTCACAGCACAGCAAAATCAGTTGCACCATTCAATTCCGCTCGTCCAGACGGGGAGAATTCAATCACATTCATTCGATGCGACGTTTCTTATGGGATTTAATGAGCGACAACATTTTGACCCCAAACCTAGAGGATTCTGGGATGTTTGTGTTTTTTTGGTAATAACTCTGGAAGGAAACGTCGCAGACCCATCAAGGTGGTACTCGTACTGCTCGCCTCGTCGAGAGGAATCCAAATATGTGAATGGTTAAGCTATGGCATATGAAATGGACGAGCGACCAATAAAACAGCATGCATTATGGGGTTGAATGCTTTTTGCTATTCACAAAATAAAAAAAGCAGTCATGCAAATATCTGAATTTTCACAGCACAGCAAAATCAGTTGCACCATTCAATTCCGCTCGTCCAGACGGGGAGAATTCAATCACATTCATTCGATGCGACGTTTCTTATGGGATTTAATGAGCGACAACATTTTGACCCCAAACCTAGAGGATTCTGGGATGTTTGTGTTTTTTTGGTAATAACTCTGGAAGGAAACGTCGAAGACCCATCAAGGTGGTACTCGTACTGCTCGCCTCGTCGAGAGGAATCCAAATATGTGAATGGTTAAGCTATGGGATATGAAATGGACGAGCGACCAATAAAACAGCATGTATTATGGGGTTGAATGCTTTTTGCTATTCACAAAATAAAACAACAGCAGTCATGCAAATATCTGAATTTTCACAGCACAGCAAAATCAGTTGCACCATTCAATTCCGCTCGTCCAGACGGGGAGAATTCAATCACATTCATTCGATGCGACGTTTCTTATGGGATTTAATGAGCGACAACATTTTGACCCCAAACCTAGAGGATTCTGGGATGTTTGTGTTTTTTTGGTAATAACTCTGGAAGGAAACGTCGCAGACCCATCAAGGTGGTACTCTTACTGCTCGCCTCGTCGAGAGGAATCCAAATATGTGAATGGTTAAGCTATGGGATATGAAATGGACGAGCGACCAATAAAACAGCATGTATTATGGGGTTGAATGCTTTTTGCTATTCACAAAATAAAAAAAAGCAGTCATGCAAATATATGAATTTTCACAGCACAGCAAAATCAGTTGCACCATTCAATTCCGCTCGTCCAGACGGGGAGAATTCAATCACATTCATTCGATGCGACGTTTCTTATGGGATTTAATGAGCGACAACATTTTGACCCCAAACCTAGAGGATTCTGGGATGTTTGTGTTTTTTTGGTAATAACTCTGGAAGGAAACGTCGCAGACCCATCAAGGTGGTACTCGTACTGCTCGCCTCGTCGAGAGGAATCCAAATATTTGAATGGTTAAGCTATGGGATATGAAATGGACGAGCGACCAATAAAACAGCATGTATTATGGGGTTGAATGCTTTTTGCTATTCACAAAATAAAACAAAAGCAGTCATGCAAATATCTGAATTTTCACAGCACAGCAAAATCAGTTGCACCATTCAATTCCGCTCGTCCAGACGGGGAGAATTCAATCACATTCATTCGATGCGACGTTTCTTATGGGATTTAATGAGCGACAACATTTTGACCCCAAACCTAGAGGATTCTGGGTTGTTTGTGTTTTTTTGGTAATAACTCTGGAAGGAAACGTCGCAGACCCATCAAGGTGGTACTCGTACTGCTCGCCTCGTCGAGAGGAATCCAAATATGTGAATGGTTAAGCTATGGGATATGAAATGGACGAGCGACCAATAAAACAGCATGTATTATGGGGTTGAATGCTTTTTGCTATTCACAAAATAAAACAACAGCAGTCATGCAAATATCTGAATTTTCACAGCACAGCAAAATCAGTTGCACCATTCAATTCCGCTCGTCCAGACGGGGAGAATTCAATCACATTCATTCGATGCGACGTTTCTTATGGGATTTAATGAGCGACAACATTTTGACCCCAAACCGAGAGGATTCTGGGATGTTTGTGTTTTTTTGGTAATAATTCTGGAAGGAAACGTCGCAGACCCATCAAGGTGGTAATCGTACTGCTCGCCTCGTCGAGGGGAATCCAAATATGTGAATGGTTAAGCTATGGGATATGAAATGTACGAGCGACCAATAAAACAGCATGTATTATGGGGTTGAATGCTTTTTGCTATTCACAAAATTAAACAACAGCAGTCATGCAAATATCTGAATTTTCACAGCACAGCAAAATCAGTTGCACCATTCAATTCCGCTCGTCCAGACGGGTACAATTCAATCACATTCATTCGATGCGACGTTTCTTATGGGATTTAATGAGCGACAACATTTTGACCCCAAACCTAGAGGATTCTGGGATGTTTGTGTTTTTTTGGTAATAACTCTGGAAGGAAACGTCGCAGACCCATCAAGGTGGTACTCGTACTGCTCGCCTCGTGGAGAGGAATCCAAATATGTGAATGGTTAAGCTATGGGATATGAAATGGACGAGCGACCAATAAAACAGCATGTATTATGGGGTTGAATGCTTTTTGCTATTCACAAAATAAAACAAAAGCAGTCATGCAAATATCTGAATTTTCACAGCACAGCAAAATCAGTTGCACCATTCAATTCCGCTCGTCCAGACGGGGAGAATTCAATCACATTCATTCGATGCGACGTTTTTCATGGGATTTAATGAGCGACAACATTTTGACCCCAAACCGAGAGGATTCTGGGATGTTTGTGTTTTTTTGGTAATAACTCTGGAAGGAAACGTCGCAGACCCATCAAGGTGGTACTCGTACTGCTCGCCTCGTCGAGAGGAATCCAAATATGTGAATGGTTAAGCTATGGGATATGAAATGGACGAGCGACCAATAAAACAGCATGTATTATGGGGTTGAATGCGTTTTGCTATTCACAAAATAAAACAACAGCAGTCATGCAAATATCTGAATTTTCACAGCACAGCAAAATCAGTTGCACAATTCAATTCCGCTCGTCCAGACGGGGACAATTCAATCACATTCATTCGATGCCACGTTTCTTATGGGATTTAATGAGCGACAACATTTTGACCCCAAACCGAGAGGATTCTGGGATGTTTGTGTTTTTTTGGTAATAACTCTGGAAGGAAACGTCGCAGACCCATCAAGGTGGTACTCGTACTGCTCGCCTCGTCGAGAGGAATCCAAATATGTGAATGGTTAAGCTATGGGATATGAAATGGACGAGCGACCAATAAAACAGCATGTATTATGGGGTTGAATGCGTTTTGCTATTCACAAAATAAAACAACAGCAGTCATGCAAATATCTGAATTTTCACAGCACAGCAAAATCAGTTGCACAATTCAATTCCGCTCGTCCAGACGGGGACAATTCAATCACATTCATTCGATGCGACGTTTCTTATGGGATTTAATGAGCGACAACATTTTGTCCCCAAACCGAGAGGATTCTGGGATGTTTGTGTTTTTTTGGTAATAATTCTGGAAGGAAACGTCGCAGACCCATCAAGGTGGTAATCGTACTGCTCGCCTCGTCGAGCGGAATCCAAATATGTGAATGGTTAAGCTATGGGATATGAAATGGACGAGCGACCAATAAAACAGCATGTATTATGGGGTTGAATGCTTTTTGCTATTCACAAAATAAAACAACAGCAGTCATGCAAATATCTGAATTTTCACAGCACAGCAAAATCAGTTGCACCATTCAATTCTGCTCGTCCAGTCGGGGAGAATTCAATCACATTCATTCGATGCGACGTTTCTTATGGGATTTAATGAGCGACAACATTTTGACCCCAAACCTAGAGGATTCTGGGATTTTGTGTTTTTTTGGTAATAACTCTGGAAGGAAACGTCGCAGACCCATCAAGGTGGTACTCGTACTGCTCGCCTCGTCGAGAGGAATCCAAATATATGAAGGGTTAAGCTATGGGATATGAAATGGACGAGCGACCAATAAAACAGCATGTATTATGGGGTTGAATGCTTTTTGCTATTCACAAAATAAAACAAAAGCAGTCATGCAAATATCTGAATTTTCACAGCACAGCAAAATCAGTTGCACCATTCAATTCCGCTCGTCCAGACGGGGAGAATTCAATCACATTCATTTGATGCGACGTTTCTTATGGGATTTAATGAGCGACAACATTTTGACCCCAAACCGAGAGGATTCTGGGATGTTTGTGGTTTTTTGGTAATAACTCTGGAAGGAAACGTCGCAGACCCATCAAGGTGGTACTCGTACTGCTCGCCTCGTCGAGCGGAATCCAAATATGTGAATGGTTAAGCTATGGGATATGAAATGTACGAGCGACCAATAAAACAGCATTTATTATGGGGTTGAATGCTTTTTGCTATTCACAAAATAAAACAACAGCAGTCATGCAAATATCTGAATTTTCACAGCACAGCAAAATCAGTTGCACCATTCAATTCCGCTCGTCCAGACGGGGACAATTCAATCACATTCATTCGATGCGACGTTTCTTATGGGATTTAAAGAGCGACAACATTTTGACCCCAAACCTAGAGGATTCTGGGATGTTTGTGTTTTTTTGGTAATAACTCTGGATGGAAACGTCGCAGACCCATCAAGGTGGTACTCGTACTGCTCGCCTCGTCGAGAGGAATCCAAATATATGAATGGTTAAGCTATGGGATATGAAATGGACGAGCGACCAATAAAACAGCATGTATTATGGGGTTGAATGCTTTTTGCTATTCACAAAATAAAACAAAAGCAGTCATGCAAATATCTGAATTTTCACAGCATAGCAAAATCAGTTGCACCATTCAATTCCGCTCGTCCAGACGGGGAGAATTCAATCACATTCATTTGATGCGACGTTTCTTATGGGATTTAATGAGCGACAACATTTTGACCCCAAACCGAGAGGATTCTGGGATGTTTGTGGTTTTTTGGTAATAACTCTGGAAGGAAACGTCGCAGACCCATCAAGGCGGTACTCGTACTGCTCGCCTCGTCGAGAGGAATCCAAATATGTGAATGGTTAAGCTATGGGATATGAAATGGACGAGCGACCAATAAAACAGCATGTATTATGGGGTTGAATGCTTTTTGATATTCACAAAATAAAACAAAAGCAGTCATGCAAATATCTGAATTTTCACAGCACAGCAAAATCAGTTGCACCATTCAATTCCGCTCGTCCAGACGGGGAGAATTCAATCACATTCATTCGATGCGACGTTTTTCATGGGATTTAATGAGCGACAACATTTTGACCCCAAACCGAGAGGATTCTGGGATGTTTGTGTTTTTTTGGTAATAACTCTGGAAGGAAACGTCGCAGACCCATCAAGGTGGTACTCGTACTGCTCGCCTCGTCGAGAGGAATCCAAATATGTGAATGGTTATGCTATGGGATATGAAATGGACGATCGACCAATAAAACAGCATGTATTATGGGGTTGAATGCGTTTTGCTATTCACAAAATAAAACAACAGCAGTCATGCAAATATCTGAATTTTCACATCACAGCAAAATCAGTTGCACAATTCAATTCCGCTCGTCCAGACGGGGACAATTCAATCACATTCATTCGATGCGACGTTTCTTATGGGATTTAATGAGCGACAACATTTTGACCCCAAACCGAGAGGATTCTGGGATGTTTGTGTTTTTTTGGTAATAATTCTGGAAGGAAACGTCGCAGACCCATCAAGGTGGTAATCGTACTGCTCGCCTCGTCGAGCGGAATCCAAATATGTGAATGGTTAAGCTATGGGATATGAAATGGACGAGCGACCAATAAAACAGCATGTATTATGGGGTTGAATGCTTTTTGCTATTCACAAAATAAAACAACAGCAGTCATGCAAATATCTGAATTTTCACAGCACAGCAAAATCAGTTGCACCATTCAATTCCGCTCGTCCAGACGGGGAGAATTCAATCACATTCATTTGATGCGACGTTTCTTATGGGATTTAATGAGCGACAACATTTTGACCCCAAACCGAGAGGATTCTGGGATGTTTGTGGTTTTTTGGTAATAACTCTGGAAGGAAACGTCGCAGACCCATCAAGGTGGTACTCGTACTGCTCGCCTCGTCGAGAGGAATCCAAATATGTGAATGGTTAATCTATGGGATATGAAATGGACGAGCGACCAATAAAACAGCATGTATTATGGGGTTGAATGCTTTTTGCTATTCACAAAATAAAACAACAGCAGTCATGCAAATATCTGAATTTTCACAGCACAGCAAAATCAGTTGCACCATTCAATTCCGCTCGTCCAGACGGGGAGAATTCAATCATATTCATTCGATGCGACGTTTTTTTATGGGATTTAATGAGCGACAACATTTTGACCCCAAACCGAGAGGATTCTGGGATGTTTGTGTTTTTTTGGTAATAACTCTGGAAGGAAACGTCGTAGACCCATCAAGGTGGTACTCGTACTGCTCGCCTCGTCGAGAGGAATCCAAACATATGAATGGTTAAGCTATGGGATATGAAATGGACGAGCGACCAATAAAACAGCATGTATTATGGGGTTGAATGCGTTTTGCTATTCACAAAATTAAACAACAGCAGTCATGCAAATATCTGAATTTTCACAGCACAGCAAAATCAGTTGCACCATTCAATTCCGCTCGTCAAGATGGGGAGAATTCAATCACATTCATTCGATGCGACGTTTCTTATGGGATTTAATGAGCGACAACATTTTGACCCCAAACCGAGAGGATTCTGGGATGTTTGTGTTTTTTTGGTAATAACTCTGGAAGGAAACGTCGCAGACCCATCAAGGTGGTACTCGTACTGCTCGCCTCGTCGAGAGGAATCCAAATATGTGAATGGTTATGCTATGGGATATGAAATGGACGATCGACCAATAAAACAGCATGTATTATGGGGTTGAATGCGTTTTGCTATTCACAAAATAAAACAACAGCAGTCATGCAAATATCTGAATTTTCACATCACAGCAAAATCAGTTGCACAATTCAATTCCGCTCGTCCAGACGGGGACAATTCAATCACATTCATTCGATGCGACGTTTCTTATGGGATTTAATGAGCGACAACATTTTGACCCCAAACCGAGAGGATTCTGGGATGTTTGTGTTTTTTTGGTAATAATTCTGGAAGGAAACGTCGCAGACCCATCAAGGTGGTAATCGTACTGCTCGCCTCGTCGAGCGGAATCCAAATATGTGAATGGTTAAGCTATGGGATATGAAATGGACGAGCGACCAATAAAACAGCATGTATTATGGGGTTGAATGCTTTTTGCTATTCACAAAATAAAACAACAGCAGTCATGCAAATATCTGAATTTTCACAGCACAGCAAAATCAGTTGCACCATTCAATTCCGCTCGTCCAGACGGGGAGAATTCAATCACATTCATTTAATGCGACGTTTCTTATGGGATTTAATGAGCGACAACATTTTGACCCCAAACCGAGAGGATTCTGGGATGTTTGTGGTTTTTTGGTAATAACTCTGGAAGGAAACGTCGCAGACCCATCAAGGTGGTACTCGTACTGCTCGCCTCGTCGAGAGGAATCCAAATATGTGAATGGTTAATCTATGGGATATGAAATGGACGAGCGACCAATAAAACAGCATGTATTATGGGGTTGAATGCTTTTTGCTATTCACAAAATAAAACAACAGCAGTCATGCAAATATCTGAATTTTCACAGCACAGCAAAATCAGTTGCACCATTCAATTCCGCTCGTCCAGACGGGGAGAATTCAATCATATTCATTCGATGCGACGTTTTTTTATGGGATTTAATGAGCGACAACATTTTGACCCCAAACCGAGAGGATTCTGGGATGTTTGTGTTTTTTTGGTAATAACTCTGGAAGGAAACGTCGTAGACCCATCAAGGTGGTACTCGTACTGCTCGCCTCGTCGAGAGGAATCCAAACATATGAATGGTTAAGCTATGGGATATGAAATGGACGAGCGACCAATAAAACAGCATGTATTATGGGGTTGAATGCGTTTTGCTATTCACAAAATTAAACAACAGCAGTCATGCAAATATCTGAATTTTCACAGCACAGCAAAATCAGTTGCACCATTCAATTCCGCTCGTCAAGATGGGGAGAATTCAATCACATTCATTCGATGCGACGTTTCTTATGGGATTTAATGAGCGACAACATTTTGACCCCAAACCGAGAGGATTCTGTGATGTTTGTGGTTTTTTGGTAATAACTCTGGAAGGAAACGTCGAAGACCCATCAAGGTGGTACTCGTACTGCTCGCCTCGTCGAGAGGAATCCAAACATATGAATGGTTAAGCTATGGGATATGAAATGGACGAGCGACCAATAAAACAGCATGTATTATGGGGTTGAATGCGTTTTGCTATTCACAAAATTAAACAACAGCAGTCATGCAAATATCTGAATTTTCACAGCACAGCAAAATCAGTTGCACCATTCAATTCCGCTCGTCCAGACGGGGAGAATTCAATCATATTCATTCGATGCGACGTTTTTTATGGGATTTAATGAGCGACAACATTTTGACCCCAAACCGAGAGGATTCTGGGATGTTTGTGTTTTTTTGGTAATAACTCTGGAAGGAAACGTCGTAGACCCATCAAGGTGGTACTCGTACTGCTCGCCTCGTCGAGAGGAATCCAAACATATGAATGGTTAAGCTATGGGATATGAAATGGACGAGCGACCAATAAAACAGCATGTATTATGGGGTTGAATGCGTTTTGCTATTCACAAAATTAAACAACAGCAGTCATGCAAATATCTGAATTTTCACAGCACAGCAAAATCAGTTGCACCATTCAATTCCGCTCGTCAAGATGGGGAGAATTCAATCACATTCATTCGATGCGACGTTTCTTATGGGATTTAATGAGCGACAACATTTTGACCCCAAACCGAGAGGATTCTGTGATGTTTGTGGTTTTTTGGTAATAACTCTGGAAGGAAACGTCGAAGACCCATCAAGGTGGTACTCGTACTGCTCGCCTCGTCGAGAGGAATCCAAACATATGAATGTTTAAGCTATGGGATATGAAATGGACGAGCGACCAATAAAACAGCATGTATTATGGGGTTGAATGCGTTTTGCTATTCACAAAATTAAACAACAGCAGTCATGCAAATATCTGAATTTTCACAGCACAGCAAAATCAGTTGCACCATTCAATTCCGCTCGTCCAGACGGGAATAATTCAATCACATTCATTCGATGCGACATTTTTCATGGGATTTAATGAGCGACAACATTTTGACCCCAAACCGAGAGGATTCTGGGATGTTTGTGGTTTTTTGGTAATAACTCTGGAAGGAAACGTCGCAGTCCCATCAAGGTGGTACTCGTACTGCTCGCCTCGTCGAGAGGAATCCAAATATGTGAATGGTTAATCTATGGGATATGAAATGGACGAGCGACCAATAAAACAGCATGTATTATGGGGTTGAATGCTTTTTGCTATTCACAAAATAAAACAAAAGCAGTCATGCAAATATTTGAATTTTCACAGCACAGCAAAATCAGTTGCACCATTCAATTCCGCTCGTCCAGACGGGGAGAATTCAATCATATTCATTCGATGCGACGTTTTTATGGGATTTAATGAGCAACAACATTTTGACCCCAAACCGAGAGGATTCTGGGATGTTTGTGTTTTTTTGGTAATAACTCTGGAAGGAAACGTCGCAGACCCATCAAGGTGGTACTCGTACTGCTCGCCTCGTCGAGAGGAATCCAAACATATGAATGGTTAAGCTATGGGATATGAAATGGACGAGCGACCAATAAAACAGCATGTATTATGGGGTTGAATGCGTTTTGCTATTCACAAAATTAAACAACAGCAGTCATGCAAATATCTGAATTTTCACAGCACAGCAAAATCAGTTGCACCATTCAATTCCGCTCGTCAAGACGGGGAGAATTCAATCACATTCATTCGATGCGACGTTTCTTATGGGATTTAATGAGCGACAACATTTTGACCCCAAACCGAGAGTATTCTGTGATGTTTGTGGTTTTTTGGTAATAACTCTGGAAGGAAACGTCGAAGACCCATCAAGGTGGTACTCGTACTGCTCGACTCGTCGAGAGGAATCCAAACATATGAATGGTTAAGCTATGGGATATGAAATGGACGAGCGACCAATAAAACAGCATGTATTATGGGGTTGAATGCGTTTTGATATTCACAAAATTAAACAACAGCAGTCATGCAAATATCTGAATTTTCACAGCACAGCAAAATCAGTTGCACCATTCAATTCCGCTTGTCCAGACGGGGATAATTCAATCACATTCATTCGATGCGACGTTTTTCATGGGATTTAATGAGCGACAACATTTTGACCCCAAACCGAGAGGATTCTGGGATGTTTGTGTTTTTTTTGGTAATAACTCTGGAAGGAAACGTCGCAGATCCATCAAGGTGGTAATCGTACTGCTCGCCTCGTCGAGAGGAATCCAAATATGTGAATGGTTAAGCTATGGGATATGAAATGGACGAGCGACCAATAAAACAGCATGTATTATGGGGTTGAATGCGTTTTGCTATTCACAAAATTAAACAACAGCAGTCATGCAAATATCTGAATTTTCACAGCACAGCAAAATCAGTTGCACCATTCAATTCCGCTCGTCCAGACGGGGATAATTCAATCACATTCATTCGATGCGACGTTTTTCATGGGATTTAATGAGCGACAACATTTTGACCCCAAACCGAGAGGATTCTGGGATGTTTGTGGTTTTTTGGTAATAACTCTGGAAGGAAACGTCGCAGTCCCATCAAGGTGGTACTCGTACTGCTCGCCTCGTCGAGAGGAATCCAAATATGTGAATGGTTAATCTATGGGATATGAAATGGACGAGCGACCAATAAAACAGCATGTATTATGGGGTTGAATGCTTTTTGCTATTCACAAAATAAAACAAAAGCAGTCATGCAAATATCTGAATTTTCACAGCACAGCAAAATCAGTTGCACCATTCAATTCCGCTCGTCCAGACGGGGAGAATTCAATCATATTCATTCGATGCGACGTTTTTATGGGATTTAATGAGCAACAACATTTTGACCCCAAACCGAGAGGATTCTGGGATGTTTGTGTTTTTTTGGTAATAACTCTGGAAGGAAACGTCGCAGACCCATCAAGGTGGTACTCGTACTGCTCGCCTCGTCGAGAGGAATCCAAACATATGAATGGTTAAGCTATGGGATATGAAATGGACGAGCGACCAATAAAGCAGCATGTATTATGGGGTTGAATGCGTTTTGCTATTCACAAAATTAAACAACAGCAGTCATGCAAATATCTGAATTTTCACAGCACAGCAAAATCAGTTGCACCATTCAATTCCGCTCGTCAAGACGGGGAGAATTCAATCACATTCATTCGATGCGACGTTTCTTATGGGATTTAATGAGCGACAACATTTTGACCCCAAACCGAGAGTATTCTGTGATGTTTGTGGTTTTTTGGTAATAACTCTGGAAGGAAACGTCGCAGTCCCATCAAGGTGGTACTCGTACTGCTCGCCTCGTCGAGAGGAATCCAAATATGTGAATGGTTAATCTATGGGATATGAAATGGACGAGCGACCAATAAAACAGCATGTATTATGGGGTTGAATGCTTTTTGCTATTCACAAAATAAAACAAAAGCAGTCATGCAAATATTTGAATTTTCACAGCACAGCAAAATCAGTTGCACCATTCAATTCCGCTCGTCCAGACGGGGAGAATTCAATCATATTCATTCGATGCGACGTTTTTATGGGATTTAATGAGCAACAACATTTTGACCCCAAACCGAGAGGATTCTGGGATGTTTGTGTTTTTTTGGTAATAACTCTGGAAGGAAACGTCGCAGACCCATCAAGGTGGTACTCGTACTGCTCGCCTCGTCGAGAGGAATCCAAACATATGAATGGTTAAGCTATGGGATATGAAATGGACGAGCGACCAATAAAACAGCATGTATTATGGGGTTGAATGCGTTTTGCTATTCACAAAATTAAACAACAGCAGTCATGCAAATATCTGAATTTTCACAGCACAGCAAAATCAGTTGCACCATTCAATTCCGCTCGTCAAGACGGGGAGAATTCAATCACATTCATTCGATGCGACGTTTCTTATGGGATTTAATGAGCGACAACATTTTGACCCCAAACCGAGAGTATTCTGTGATGTTTGTGGTTTTTTGGTAATAACTCTGGAAGGAAACGTCGAAGACCCATCAAGGTGGTACTCGTACTGCTCGACTCGTCGAGAGGAATCCAAACATATGAATGGTTAAGCTATGGGATATGAAATGGACGAGCGACCAATAAAACAGCATGTATTATGGGGTTGAATGCGTTTTGATATTCACAAAATTAAACAACAGCAGTCATGCAAATATCTGAATTTTCACAGCACAGCAAAATCAGTTGCACCATTCAATTCCGCTCGTCCAGACGGGGATAATTCAATCACATTCATTCGATGCGACGTTTTTCATGGGATTTAATGAGCGACAACATTTTGACCCCAAACCGAGAGGATTCTGGGATGTTTGTGTTTTTTTTGGTAATAACTCTGGAAGGAAACGTCGCAGATCCATCAAGGTGGTAATCGTACTGCTCGCCTCGTCGAGAGGAATCCAAATATGTGAATGGTTAAGCTATGGGATATGAAATGGACGAGCGACCAATAAAACAGCATGTATTATGGGGTTGAATGCGTTTTGCTATTCACAAAATTAAACAACAGCAGTCATGCAAATATCTGAATTTTCACAGCACAGCAAAATCAGTTGCACCATTCAATTCCGCTCGTCCAGACGGGGATAATTCAATCACATTCATTCGATGCGACGTTTTTCATGGGATTTAATGAGCGACAACATTTTGACCCCAAACCGAGAGGATTCTGGGATGTTTGTGGTTTTTTGGTAATAACTCTGGAAGGAAACGTCGCAGTCCCATCAAGGTGGTACTCGTACTGCTCGCCTCGTCGAGAGGAATCCAAATATGTGAATGGTTAATCTATGGGATATGAAATGGACGAGCGACCAATAAAACAGCATGTATTATGGGGTTGAATGCTTTTTGCTATTCACAAAATAAAACAAAAGCAGTCATGCAAATATCTGAATTTTCACAGCACAGCAAAATCAGTTGCACCATTCAATTCCGCTCGTCCAGACGGGGAGAATTCAATCATATTCATTCGATGCGACGTTTTTATGGGATTTAATGAGCAACAACATTTTGACCCCAAACCGAGAGGATTCTGGGATGTTTGTGTTTTTTTGGTAATAACTCTGGAAGGAAACGTCGCAGACCCATCAAGGTGGTACTCGTACTGCTCGCCTCGTCGAGAGGAATCCAAACATATGAATGGTTAAGCTATGGGATATGAAATGGACGAGCGACCAATAAAGCAGCATGTATTATGGGGTTGAATGCGTTTTGCTATTCACAAAATTAAACAACAGCAGTCATGCAAATATCTGAATTTTCACAGCACAGCAAAATCAGTTGCACCATTCAATTCCGCTCGTCAAGACGGGGAGAATTCAATCACATTCATTCGATGCGACGTTTCTTATGGGATTTAATGAGCGACAACATTTTGACCCCAAACCGAGAGTATTCTGTGATGTTTGTGGTTTTTTGGTAATAACTCTGGAAGGAAACGTCGAAGACCCATCAAGGTGGTACTCGTACTGCTCGCCTCGTCGAGAGGAATCCAAACATATGAATGGTTAAGCTATGGGATATGAAATGGACGAGCGACCAATAAAACAGCATGTATTATGGGGTTGAATGCTTTTTGCTATTCACAAAATAAAACAACAGCAGTCATGCAAATATCTGAATTTTCACAGCACAGCAAAATCAGTTGCACCATTCACTTCCGCTCGTCCAGACGGGGAGAATTCAATCACATTCATTTGATGCGACGTTTCTTATGGGATTTAATGAGCGACAACATTTTGACCCCAAACCGAGAGGATTCTGGGATGTTTGTGGTTTTTTGGTAATAACTCTGGAAGGAAACGTCGCAGACCCATCAAGGTGGTACTCATACTGCTCGCCTCGTCGAGAGGAATCCAAACATATGAATGGTTAAGCTATGGGATATGAAATGGACGAGCGACCAATAAAACAGCATGTATTATGGGGTTGAATGCTTTTTGCTATTCACAAAATAAAACAACAGCAGTCATGCAAATATCTGAATTTTCACAGCACAGCAAAATCAGTTGCACCATTCAATTCCGCTCGTCAAGACGGGGAGAATTCAATCACATTCATTCGATGCGACGTTTCTTATGGGATTTAATGAGCGACAACATTTTGACCCCAAACCGAGAGTATTCTGTGATGTGTGTGGTTTTTTGGTAATAACTCTGGAAGGAAACGTCGAAGACCCATCAAGGTGGTACTCGTACTGCTCGCCTCGTCGAGAGGAATCCAAACATATGAATGGTTAAGCTATGGGATATGAAATGGACGAGCGACCAATAAAACAGCATGTATTATGGGGTTGAATGCGTTTTGCTATTCACAAAATTAAACAACAGCAGTCATGCAAATATCTGAATTTTCACAGCACAGCAAAATCAGTTGCACCATTCAATTCCGCTCGTCCAGACGGGGATAATTCAATCACATTCATTCGATGCGACGTTTTTCATGGGATTTAATGAGCGACAACATTTTGACCCCAAACCGAGAGGATTCTGGGATGTTTGTGTTTTTTTTGGTAATAACTCTGGAAGGAAACGTCGCAGACCCATCAAGGTGGTACTCGTACTGCTCGCCTCGTCGAGAGGAATCCAAACATATGAATGGGTAAGCTATGGGATATAAAATGGACGAGCGACCAATAAAACAGCATGTATTATGGGGTTGAATGCGTTTTGCTATTCACAAAATAAAACAACAGCAGTCATGCAAATATCTGAATTTTCACAGCACAGCAAAATCAGTTGCACCATTCAATTCCGCTCGTCAAGACGGGGAGAATTCAATCACATTCATTCGATGCGACGTTTCTTATGGTATTTAATGAGCGACAACATTTTGACCCCAAACCGAGAGTATTCTGTGATGTTTGTGTTTTTTTGGTAATAACTCTGGAAGGAAACGTCGAAGACCCATCAAGGTGGTACTCGTACTGCTCGCTTCGTCGAGAGGAATCCAAACATATGAATGGTTAAGCTATGGGATATGAAATGGACGAGCGACCAATAAAACAGCATGTATTATGGGGTTGAATGCGTTTTGCTATTCACAAAATAAAACAACAGCAGTCATGCAAATATCTGAATTTTCACAGCACAGCAAAATCAGTTGCACCATTCAATTCCGCTCGTCCAGACGGGGATAATTCAATCACATTCATTCGATGCGACGTTTTTCATGGGATTTAATGAGCGACAACATTTTGACCCCAAACCGAGAGAATTCTGGGATGTTTGTGTTTTTTTTGGTAATAACTCTGGAAGGAAACGTCGCAGACCCATCAAGGTGGTAATCGTACTGCTCGCCTCGTCGAGAGGAATCCAAATATGTGAATGGTTAAGCTATGGGATATGAAATGGACGAGCGACCAATAAAACAGCATGTATTATGGGGTTGAATGCTTTTTGCTATTCACAAAATAAAACAACAGCAGTCATGCAAATATCTGAATTTTCACAGCACAGCAAAATCAGTTGCACCATTCAATTCCGCTCGTCCAGACGGGGAGAATTCAATCACATTCATTTGATGCGACGTTTCTTATGGGATTTAATGAGCGACAACATTTTGACCCCAAACCGAGAGGATTCTGGGATGTTTGTGGTTTTTTGGTAATAACTCTGGAAGGAAACGTCGCAGACCCATCAAGGTGGTACTCATACTGCTCGCCTCGTCGAGAGGAATCCAAATATGTGAATGGTTAATCTATAGGATATGAAATGGACGAGCGACCAATAAAACAGCATGTATTATGGGGTTGAATGCTTTTTGCTATTCACAAACTAAATCAACAGCAGTCATGCAAATATCTGAATTTTCACAGCACAGCAAAATCAGTTGCACCATTCAATTCCGCTCGTCCAGACGGGGAGAATTCAATCACATTCATTCGATGCGACGTTTCTTATGGGATTTAATGAGCGACAACATTTTGACCCCAAACCTAGAGGATTCTGGGATGTTTGTGTTTTTTTGGTAATAACTCTGGAAGGAAACGTCGCAGACCCATCAAGGTGGTACTCGTACTGCTCGCCTCGTCGAGAGGAATCCAAACATATGAATGGGTAAGCTATGGGATATAAAATGGACGAGCGACCAATAAAACAACATGTATTATGGGGTTGAATGCGTTTTGCTATTCACAAAATAAAACAACAGCAGTCATGCAAATATCTGAATTTTCACAGCACAGCAAAATCAGTTGCACCATTCAATTCCGCTCGTCAAGACGGGGAGAATTCAATCACATTCATTCGATGCGACGTTTCTTATGGTATTTAATGAGCGACAACATTTTGACCCCAAACCGAGAGTATTCTGTGATGTTTGTGTTTTTTTGGTAATAACTCTGGAAGGAAACGTCGAAGACCCATCAAGGTGGTACTCGTACTGCTCGCTTCGTCGAGAGGAATCCAAACATATGAATGGTTAAGCTATGGGATATGAAATGGACGAGCGACCAATAAAACAGCATGTATTATGGGGTTGAATGCGTTTTGCTATTCACAAAATAAAACAACAGCAGTCATGCAAATATCTGAATTTTCACAGCACAGCAAAATCAGTTGCACCATTCAATTCCGCTCGTCCAGACGGGGAGAATTCAATCACATTCATTCGATGCGACGTTTTTCATGGGATTTAATGAGCGACAGCATTTTGACCCCAAACCGAGAGAATTCTGGGATGTTTGTGTTTTTTTTGGTAATAACTCTGGAAGGAAACGTCGCAGACCCATCAAGGTGGTAATCGTACTGCTCGCCTCATCGAGAGAAATCCAAATATGTGAATGGTTAAGCTATGGGATATGAAATGGACGAGCGACCAATAAAACAACATGTATTATGGGGTTGAATGCTTTTTGCTATTCACAAAATAAAACAAAAGCAGTCATGCAAATATCTGAATTTTCACAGCACAGCAAAATCAGTTGCACCATTCAATTCCGCTCGTCCAGACGGGGAGAATTCAATCACATTCATTCGATGCGACGTTTTTTATGGGATTTAATGAGCGACAACATTTTGACCCCAAACCGAGAGGATTCCGGGATGTTTGTGTTTTTTTGGTAATAACTCTGGAAGGAAACGTCGCAGACCCATCAAGGTGGTACTCGTACTGCTCGCCTCGTCGAGAGGAATCCAAACTTATGAATGGGTAAACTATGGGATATAAAATGGACGAGCGACCAATACAACAACATGTATTATGGGGTTGAATGCGTTTTGCTATTCACAAAATAAAACAACAGCAGTCATGCAAATATCTGAATTTTCACAGCACAGCAAAATCAGTTGCACCATTCAATTCCGCTCGTCAAGACGGGGAGAATTCAATCACATTCATTCGATGCGACGTTTCTTATGGTAATTAATGAGCGACAACATTTTGACCCCAAACCGAGAGTATTCTGTGATGTTTGTGGTTTTTTGGTAATAACTCTGGAAGGAAACGTCGAAGACCCATCAAGGTGGCACTCGTACTGCTCGCCTCGTCGAGAGGAATCCAAATATATGAATGGTTAAGCTATGGGATATGAAATGGACGAGCGACCAATAAAACAACATGTATTATGGGGTTGAATGCTTTTTGCTATTCACAAAATAAAACAACAGCAGTCATGCAAATATCTGAATTTTCACAGTACAGCAAAATCAGTTGCACCATTCAATTCCGCTCGTCCAGACGGGGACAATTCAATCACATTCATTCGATGCGACGTTTCTTATGGGATTTAATGAGCGACAACATTTTGACCCCAAACCGAGAGTATTCTGGGATGTTTGTGTTTTTTTGGTAATAACTCTGGAAGGAAACGTCGCAGACCCATCAAGGTGGTAATCGTACTGCTCGCCTCGTCGAGAGGAATCCAAACATATGAATGGTTAAGCTATGGGATATGAAATGGACGAGCGACCAATAAAACAGTATGTATTATGGGGTTGAATGCGTTTTGCTATTCACAAAATTAAACAACAGCAGTCATGCAAATATCTGAATTTTCACAGCACAGCAAAATCAGTTGCACCATTCAATTCCGCTCGTCCAGACGGGGAGAATTCAATCACATTCATTCGATGCGACGTTTTTTATGGGATTTAATGAGCGACAACATTTTGACCCCAAACAGAGAGGATTCCGGGATGTTTGTGTTTTTTTGGTAATAACTCTGGAAGGAAACGTCGCAGACCCATCAAGCTGGTACTCGTACTGCTCGCCTCGTCGAGAGGAATCCAAACATATGAATGGGTAAGCTATGGGATATAAAATGGACGAGCGACCAATAAAACAGCATGTATTATGGGGTTGAATGCGTTTTGCTATTCACAAAATAAAACAACAGCAGTCATGCAAATATCTGAATTTTCACAGCACAGCAAAATCAGTTGCACCATTCAATTCCGCTCGTCAAGAGGGGGAGAATTCAATCACATTCATTCGATGCGACGTTTCTTATGGTATTTAATGAGCGACAACATTTTGACCCCAAACCGAGAGTATTCTGTGATGTTTGTGGTTTTTTGGTAATAACTCTGGAAGGAAACGTCGAAGACCCATCAAGGTGGTACTCGTACTGCTCGCCTCGTCGAGAGGAATCCAAATATATGAATGGTTAAGCTATGGGATATGAAATGGACGAGCGACCAATAAAACAACATGTATTATGGGGTTGAATGCTTTTTGCTATTCACAAAATAAAACAACAGCAGTCATGCAAATATCTGAATTTTCACAGTACAGCAAAATCAGTTGCACCATTCAATTCCGCTCGTCCAGACGGGGACAATTCAATCACATTCATTCGATGCGACGTTTCTTATGGGATTTAATGAGCGACAACATTTTGACCCCAAACCGAGAGGATTCTGGGATGTTTGTGTTTTTTTTGGTAATAACTCTGGAAGGAAACGTCGCAGACCCATCAAGGTGGTAATCGTACTGCTCGCCTCGTCGAGAGGAATCCAAACATATGAATGGTTAAGCTATGGGATATGAAATGGACGAGCGACCAATAAAACAGTATGTATTATGGGGTTGAATGCGTTTTGCTATTCACAAAATTAAACAACAGCAGTCATGCAAATATCTGAATTTTCACAGCACAGCAAAATCAGTTGCACCATTCAATTCCGCTCGTCCAGACGGGGATAATTCAATCACATTCATTCGATGCGACGTTTTTCATGGGATTTAATGAGCGACAACATTTTGACCCCAAACCGAGAGGATTCAGGGATGTTTGTGTTTTTTTTGTAATAACTCTGGAAGGAAACGTCGCAGACCCATCACGGTGGTACTCGTACTGCTCGCCTCGTCGAGAGGAATCCAAATATGTGAATGGTTAAGCTATAGGATATGAAATGGACGAGCGACCAATAAAACAGCATGTATTATGGGGTTGAATGCGTTTTGCTATTCACAAAATAAAACAACAGCAGTCATGCAAATATCTGAATTTTCACAGCACAGCAAAATCAGTTGCACCATTCAATTCCGCTCGTCCAGACGGGGAGAATTCAATCACATTCATTCGATGCAACGTTTTTTATGGGATTTAATGAGCGACAACATTTTGACCCCAAACCGAGAGGATTCCGGGATGTTTGTGTTTTTTTGGTAATAACTCTGGAAGGAAACGTCGCAGACCCATCAAGGTGGTACTCGTACTGCTCGCCTCGTCGAGAGGAATCCAAACATATGAATGGTTAAGCTATGGGATATAAAATGGACGAGCGACCAATAAAACAGCATGTATTATGGGGTTGAATGCGTTTTGCTATTCACAAAATAAAACAACAGCAGTCATGCAAATATCTGAATTTTCACAGCACAGCAAAATCAGTTGCACCATTCAATTCCACTCGTCAAGACGGGGAGAATTCAATCACATTCATTCGATGCGACGTTTCTTATGGTATTTAATGAGCGACAACATTTTGACCCCAAACCGAGAGTATTCTGTGATGTTTATGGTTTTTTGGTAATAACTCTGGAAGGAAACGTCGAAGACCCATCAAGGTGGTACTCGTACTGCTCGCCTCGTCGAGAGGAATCCAAATATATGAATGGTTAAGCTATGGGATATGAAATGGACGAGCGACCAATAAAACAACATGTATTATGGGGTTGAATGCTTTTTGCTATTCACAAAATAAAACAACAGCAGTCATGCAAATATCTGAATTTTCACAGTACAGCAAAATCAGTTGCACCATTCAATTCCGCTCGTCCAGACGGGGACAATTCAATCACATTCATTCGATGCGACGTTTCTTATGGGATTTAATGAGCGACAACATTTTGACCCCAAACCGAGAGGATTCTGGGATGTTTGTGTTTTTTTGGTAATAACTCTGGAAGGAAACGTCGAAGACCCATCAAGGTGGTACTCGTACTGCTCGCCTCGTCGAGAGGAATCCAAATATGTGAATGGTTAAGCTATGGGATATGAAATGGACGAGCGACCAATAAAACAGCATGTATTATGGGGTTGAATGCGTTTTGCTATTCACAAAATAAAACAACAGCAGTCATGCAAATATCTGAATTTTCACAGCACAGCAAAATCAGTTGCACAATTCAATTCCGCTCGTCCAGACGGGGACAATTCAATCACATTCATTCGATGCGACGTTTCTTATGGGATTTAATGAGCGACAACATTTTGACCCCAAACCGAGAGGATTCTGGGATGTTTGTGTTTTTTTGGTAATAATTCTGGAAGGAAACGTCGCAAACCTATCAAGGTGGTAATCGTACTGCTCGCCTCGTCGAGAGGAATCCAAATATGTGAATGGTTAAGCTATGGGATATGAAATGGACGAGCGACCAATAAAACAGCATGTATTATGGGGTTGAATGCTTCTTGCTATTCACAAAATAAAACAACAGCAGTCATGCAAATATCTGAATTTTCACAGCACAGCAAAATCAGTTGCACCATTCAATTCCGCTCGTCCAGACGGGGAGAATTCAATCACATTCATTCGATGCGACGTTTTTTATGGGATTTAATGAGCGACAACATTTTGACCCCAAACCGAGAGGATTCCGGGATGTTTGTGTTTTTTTGGTAATAACTCTGGAAGGAAACGTCGCAGACCCATCAAGGTGGTACTCGTACTGCTCGCCTCGTCGAGAGGAATCCAAACATATGAATGGGTAAGCTATGGGATATAAAATGGACGAGTGACCAATAAAACAGCATGTATTATGGGGTTGAATGCGTTTTGCTATTCACAAAATAAAACAACAGCAGTCATGCAAATATCTGAATTTTCACAGCACAGCAAAATCAGTTGCACCATTCAATTCCGCTCGTCAAGACGGGGAGAATTCAATCACATTCATTCGATGCGACGTTTCTTATGGTATTTAATGAGCGACAACATTTTGACCCCAAACCGAGAGTATTCTGTGATGTTTGTGGTTTTTTGGTAATAACTCTGGAAGGAAACGTCGAAGACCCATCAAGGTGGTACTCGTACTGCTCGCCTCGTCGAGAGGAATCCAAATATATGAATGGTTAAGCTATGGGATATGAAATGGACGAGCGACCAATAAAACAACATGTATTATGGGGTTGAATGCTTTTTGCTATTCACAAAATAAAACAACAGCAGTCATGCAAATATCTGAATTTTTACAGATCAGCAAAATCAGTTGCACCATTCAATTCCGCTCGTCCAGACAGGGACAATTCAATCACATTAATTCGATGCGACGTTTCTTATGGGATTTAATGAGCGACAACATTTTGACCCCAAACCGAGAGGATTCTGGGATGTTTGTGTTTTTTTGGTAATAACTCTGGAAGGAAACGTCGCAGACCCATCAAGGTGGTAATCGTACTGCTCGCCTCGTCGAGAGGAATCAAAATATGTGAATGGTTAAGCTATGGGATATGAAATGGACGAGCGACCAATAAAACAGCATGTATTATGGGGTTGAATGCTTTTTGCAAATCACAAAATAAAACAACAGCAGTCATGCAAATATCTGAATTTTCACAGCACAGCAAAATCAGTTGCACAATTCAATTCCGCTCGTCCAGACGGGGACAATTCAATCACATTCATTCGATGCGACGTTTCTTATGGGATTTAATGAGCGACAACATTTTGACCCCAAACCGAGAGGATTCTGGGATGTTTGTGTTTTTTTGGTAATAATTTTGGAAAGAAACGTCGCAGACCCATCAAGGTGGTAATCGTACTGCTCGCCTCGTCGAGAGGAATCCAAATATGTGAATGGTTAAGCTATGGGATATGAAATGGACGAGCGACCAATAAAACAGCATGTATTATGGGGTTGAATGCTTTTTGCTATTCACAAAATAAAACAAAAGCAGTCATGCAAATATCTGAATTTTCACAGCACAGCAAAATCAGTTGCACCATTCAATTCCGCTCGTCCAGACGGGGAGAATTCAATCACATTCATTTGATGCGACGTTTGTTATGGGATTTAATGAGCGACAACATTTTGACCCCAAACCGAGAGGATTCCGGGATGTTTGTGTTTTTTTGGTAATAACTCTGGAAGGAAACGTCGCAGACCCATCAAGGTGGTACTCGTACTGCTCGCCTCGTCGAGAAGAATCCAAATATATGAATGGTTAAGCTATGGGATATGAAATGGACGAGCGACCAATAAAACAACATGTATTATGGGGTTGAATGCTTTTTGCTATTCACAAAATAAAACAACAGCAGTCATGCAAATATCTGAATTTTCACAGTACAGCAAAATCAGTTGCACCATTCAATTCCGCTCGTCCAGAGGGGGACAATTCAATCACATTAATTCGATTCGACGTTTCTTATGGGATTTAATGAGCGACAACATTTTGACCCCAAACCGAGAGGATTCTGGGATGTTTGTGTTTTTTTGGTAATAACTCTGGAAGGAAACGTCGCAGACCCATCAAGGTGGTAATCGTACTACTCGCCTCGTCGAGAGGAATCCAAATATGTGAATGGTTAAGCTATGGGATATGAAATGGACGAGCGACCAATAAAACAGCATGTATTATGGGGTTGAATGCTTTTTGCTATTCACAAAATAAAACAACAGCAGTCATGCAAATATCTGAATTTTCACAGCACAGCAAAATCAGTTGCACCATTCAATTCCGCTCGTCCAGACGGGGACAATTCAATCACATTCATTCGATGCGACGTTTCTTATGGGATTTAATGAGCGACAACATTTTGACCCCAAACCTAGAGGATTCTGGGAGGTTTGTGTTTTTTTGGTAATAACTCTGGAAGGAAACGTCGCAGACCCATCAAGGTGGTAATCGTACTGCTCGCCTCGTCGAGAGGAATCCAAATATGTGAATGGTTAAGCTATGGGATATGAAATGGACGAGCGACCAATAAAACAACATGTATTATGGGGTTGAATGCTTTTTGCAATTCACAAAATAAAACAACAGCAGTCATGCAAATATCTGAATTTTCACAGCACAGCAAAATCAGTTGCACAATTCAATTCCGCTCGTCCAGACGGGGACAATTCAATCACATTCATTCGATGCGACGTTTCTTATGGGATTTAATGAGCGACAACATTTTGACCCCAAACCGAGAGGATTCTGGGATGTTTGTGTTGTTTTGGTAATAATTCTGGAAGGAAACGTCGCAGACCCATCAAGGTGGTAATCGTACTGCTCGCCTCGTCGAGAGGAATCCAAATATGTGAATGGTTAAGCTGTGGGATATGAAATGGACGAGCGACCAATAAAACAGCATGTATTATGGGGTTGAATGCTTTTTGCTATTCACAAAATAAAACAACAGCAGTCATGCAAATATCTGAATTTTCACAGCACAGCAAAATCAGTTGCACCATTCAATTCCGCTCGTCCAGACGGGGACAATTCAATCACATTCATTCGATGCGACGTTTCTTATGGGATTTAATGAGCGACAACATTTTGACCCCAAACCTAGAGGAGTCTGGGAGGTTTGTGTTTTTTTGATAATAACTCTGGAAGGAAACGTCGCAGACCCATCAAGGTGGTACTCGTACTGCTCGCCTCGTCGAGAGGAATCCAAATATATGAATGGTTAAGCTATGCGATATGAAATGGACGAGCGACCAATAAAACAGCATGTATTATGGGGTTGAATGCTTTTTGCTATTCACAAAATAAAACAAAAGCAGTCATGCAAATATCTGAATTTTCACAGCACAGCAAAATCAGTTGCACCATTCAATTCCGCTCGTCCAGACGGGGAGAATTCAATCACATTCATTCGATGCGACGTTTTTCATGGGATTTAATGAGCGACAACATTTTGACCCCAAACCGAGAGGATTCTGGGATGTTTGTGTTTTTTTGGTAATAACTCTGGAAGGAAACGTCGCAGACCCATCAAGGTGGTACTCGTACTGCTCGCCTCGTCGAGAGGAATCCAAATATGTGAATGGTTAAGCTATGGGATATGAAATGGACGAGCGACCAATAAAAAAGCATGTATTATGGGGTTGAATGCGTTTTGCTATTCACAAAATAAAACAACAGCAGTCATGCAAATATCTGAATTTTCACAGCACAGCAAAATCAGTTGCACAATTCAATTCCGCTCGTCCAGACGGGGACAATTCAATCACATTCATTCGATGCGACGTTTCTTATGGGATTTAATGAGCGACAACATTTTGACCCCAAACCGAGAGGATTCTGGGATGTTTGTGTTTTTTTGGTAATAATTCTGGAAGGAAACGTCGCAGACCCATCAAGGTGGTAATCGTACTGCTCGCCTCGTCGAGACGAATCCAAATATGTGAATGGTTAAGCTATGGGATATGAAATGGACGAGCGACCAATAAAACAGCATGTATTATGGGGTTGAATGCTTTTTGCTATTCACAAAATAAAACAACAGCAGTCATGCAAATATCTGAATTTTCACGGCACAGCAAAATCAGTTACACCATTCAATTCCGCTCGTCCAGACGGGCACAATTCAATCACATTCATTCGATGCGACGTTTCTTATGGGATTTAATGAGCGACAACATTTTGACCCCAAACCTAGAGGATTCTGGGATGTTTGTGTTTTTTTGGTAATAACTCTGGAAGGAAACGTCGCAGACCCATCAAGGTGGTACTCGTACTGCTCGCCTCGTCGAGAGGAATCCAAATATATGAATGGTTAAGCTATGGGATATGAAATGGACGAGCGACCAATAAAACAGCATGTATTATGGGGTTGAATGCTTTTTGCTATTCACAAAATAAAACAAAAGCAGTCATGCAAATATCTGAATTTTCACAGCACAGCAAAATCAGTTGCACCATTCAATTCCGCTCGTCCAGACGGGTAGAATTCAATCACATTCATTTGATGCGACGTTTCTTATGGGATTTAATGAGCGACAACATTTTGACCCCAAACCGAGAGGATTCTGGGATGTTTGTGGTTTTTTGGTAATAACTCTGGAAGGAAACGTCGCAGACCCATCAAGGTGCTACTCGTACTGCTCGCCTCGTCGAGAGGAATCCAAATATGTGAATGTTTAATCTATGGGATATGAAATGGACGAGCGACCAATAAAACAGCATGTATTATGGGGTTGAATGCTTTTTGCTATTCACAAAATAAAACAACAGCAGTCATGCAAATATCTGAATTTTCACAGCACAGCAAAATCAGTTGCACCATTCAATTCCGCTCGACCAGACGGGGAGAATTCAATCACATTCATTTGATGCGACGTTTCTTATGGGATTTAATGAGCGACAACATTTTGACCCCAAACCGAGAGGATTCTGGGATGTTTGTGGTTTTTTGGTAATAACTCTGGAAGGAAACGTCGCAGACCCATCAACGTGGTACTCGTACTGCTCGCCTCGTCGAGAGGAATCCAAATATGTGAATGGTTAAGCTATGGGATATGAAATGGACGAGCGACCAATAAAAAAGCATGTATTATGGGGTTGAATGCGTTTTGCTATTCACAAAATAAAACAACAGCAGTCATGCAAATATCTGAATTTTCACAGCACAGCAAAATCAGTTGCACAATTCAATTCCGCTCGTCCAGACGGGGACAATTCAATCACATTCATTCGATGCGACGTTTCTTATGGGATTTAATGAGCGACAACATTTTGACCCCAAACCGAGAGGATTCTGGGATGTTTGTGTTTTTTTGGTAATAATTCTGGAAGAAAACGTCGCAGACCCATCAAGGTGGTAATCGTACTGCTCGCCTCGTCGAGACGAATCCAAATATGTGAATGGTTAAGCTATGGGATATGAAATGGACGAGCGACCAATAAAACAGCATGTATTATGGGGTTGAATGCTTTTTGCTATTCACAAAATAAAACAACAGCAGTCATGCAAATATCTGAATTTTCACGGCACAGCAAAATCAGTTACACCATTCAATTCCGCTCGTCCAGACGGGCACAATTCAATCACATTCATTCGATGCGACGTTTCTTATGGGATTTAATGAGCGACAACATTTTGACCCCAAACCTAGAGGATTCTGGGATGTTTGTGTTTTTTTGGTAATAACTCTGGAAGGAAACGTCGCAGACCCATCAAGGTGGTACTCGTACTGCTCGCCTCGTCGAGAGGAATCCAAATATATGAATGGTTAAGCTATGGGATATGAAATGGACGAGCGACCAATAAAACAGCATGTATTATGGGGTTGAATGCTTTTTGCTATTCACAAAATAAAACAAAAGCAGTCATGCAAATATCTGAATTTTCACAGCACAGCAAAATCAGTTGCACCATTCAATTCCGCTCGTCCAGACGGGGAGAATTCAATCACATTCATTCGATGCGACGTTTTTCATGGGATTTAATGAGCGACAACATTTTGACCCCAAACCGAGAGGATTCTGGGATGTTTGTGTTTTTTTGGTAATAACTCTGGAAGGAAACGTCGCAGACCCATCAAGGTGGTACTCGTACTGCTCGCCTCGTCGAGAGGAATCCAAATATGTGAATGGTTAAGCTATGGGATATGAAATGGACGAGCGACCAATAAAAAAGCATGTATTATGGGGTTGAATGCGTTTTGCTATTCACAAAATAAAACAACAGCAGTCATGCAAATATCTGAATTTTCACAGCACAGCAAAATCAGTTGCACAATTCAATTCCGCTCGTCCAGACGGGGACAATTCAATCACATTCATTCGATGCGACGTTTCTTATGGGATTTAATGAGCGACAACATTTTGACCCCAAACCGAGAGGATTCTGGGATGTTTGTGTTTTTTTGGTAATAATTCTGGAAGGAAACGTCGCAGACCCATCAAGGTGGTAATCGTACTGCTCGCCTCGTCGAGACGAATCCAAATATGTGAATGGTTAAGCTATGGGATATGAAATGGACGAGCGACCAATAAAACAGCATGTATTATGGGGTTGAATGCTTTTTGCTATTCACAAAATAAAACAACAGCAGTCATGCAAATATCTGAATTTTCACGGCACAGCAAAATCAGTTACACCATTCAATTCCGCTCGTCCAGACGGGCACAATTCAATCACATTCATTCGATGCGACGTTTCTTATGGGATTTAATGAGCGACAACATTTTGACCCCAAACCTAGAGGATTCTGGGATGTTTGTGTTTTTTTGGTAATAACTCTGGAAGGAAACGTCGCAGACCCATCAAGGTGGTACTCGTACTGCTCGCCTCGTCGAGAGGAATCCAAATATATGAATGGTTAAGCTATGGGATATGAAATGGACGAGCGACCAATAAAACAGCATGTATTATGGGGTTGAATGCTTTTTGCTATTCACAAAATAAAACAAAAGCAGTCATGCAAATATCTGAATTTTCACAGCACAGCAAAATCAGTTGCACCATTCAATTCCGCTCGTCCAGACGGGTAGAATTCAATCACATTCATTTGATGCGACGTTTCTTATGGGATTTAATGAGCGACAACATTTTGACCCCAAACCGAGAGGATTCTGGGATGTTTGTGGTTTTTTGGTAATAACTCTGGAAGGAAACGTCGCAGACCCATCAAGGTGCTACTCGTACTGCTCGCCTCGTCGAGAGGAATCCAAATATGTGAATGTTTAATCTATGGGATATGAAATGGACGAGCGACCAATAAAACAGCATGTATTATGGGGTTGAATGCTTTTTGCTATTCACAAAATAAAACAACAGCAGTCATGCAAATATCTGAATTTTCACAGCACAGCAAAATCAGTTGCACCATTCAATTCCGCTCGACCAGACGGGGAGAATTCAATCACATTCATTTGATGCGACGTTTCTTATGGGATTTAATGAGCGACAACATTTTGACCCCAAACCGAGAGGATTCTGGGATGTTTGTGGTTTTTTGGTAATAACTCTGGAAGGAAACGTCGCAGACCCATCAAGGTGGTACTCGTACTGCTCGCCTCGTCGAGAGGAATCCAAATATGTGAATGGTTAAGCTATGGGATATGAAATGGACGAGCGACCAATAAAAAAGCATGTATTATGGGGTTGAATGCGTTTTGCTATTCACAAAATAAAACAACAGCAGTCATGCAAATATCTGAATTTTCACAGCACAGCAAAATCAGTTGCACAATTCAATTCCGCTCGTCCAGACGGGGACAATTCAATCACATTCATTCGATGCGACGTTTCTTATGGGATTTAATGAGCGACAACATTTTGACCCCAAACCGAGAGGATTCTGGGATGTTTGTGTTTTTTTGGTAATAATTCTGGAAGAAAACGTCGCAGACCCATCAAGGTGGTAATCGTACTGCTCGCCTCGTCGAGACGAATCCAAATATGTGAATGGTTAAGCTATGGGATATGAAATGGACGAGCGACCAATAAAACAGCATGTATTATGGGGTTGAATGCTTTTTGCTATTCACAAAATAAAACAACAGCAGTCATGCAAATATCTGAATTTTCACGGCACAGCAAAATCAGTTACACCATTCAATTCCGCTCGTCCAGACGGGCACAATTCAATCACATTCATTCGATGCGACGTTTCTTATGGGATTTAATGAGCGACAACATTTTGACCCCAAACCTAGAGGATTCTGGGATGTTTGTGTTTTTTTGGTAATAACTCTGGAAGGAAACGTCGCAGACCCATCAAGGTGGTACTCGTACTGCTCGCCTCGTCGAGAGGAATCCAAATATATGAATGGTTAAGCTATGGGATATGAAATGGACGAGCGACCAATAAAACAGCATGTATTATGGGGTTGAATGCTTTTTGCTATTCACAAAATAAAACAAAAGCAGTCATGCAAATATCTGAATTTTCACAGCACAGCAAAATCAGTTGCACCATTCAATTCCGCTCGTCCAGACGGGTAGAATTCAATCACATTCATTTGATGCGACGTTTCTTATGGGATTTAATGAGCGACAACATTTTGACCCCAAACCGAGAGGATTCTGGGATGTTTGTGGTTTTTTGGTAATAACTCTGGAAGGAAACGTCGCAGACCCATCAAGGTGCTACTCGTACTGCTCGCCTCGTCGAGAGGAATCCAAATATGTGAATGTTTAATCTATGGGATATGAAATGGACGAGCGACCAATAAAACAGCATGTATTATGGGGTTGAATGCTTTTTGCTATTCACAAAATAAAACAACAGCAGTCATGCAAATATCTGAATTTTCACAGCACAGCAAAATCAGTTGCACCATTCAATTCCGCTCGACCAGACGGGGAGAATTCAATCACATTCATTTGATGCGACGTTTCTTATGGGATTTAATGAGCGACAACATTTTGACCCCAAACCGAGAGGATTCTGGGATGTTTGTGGTTTTTTGGTAATAACTCTGGAAGGAAACGTCGCAGACCCATCAAGGTGGTACTCGTACTGCTCGCCTCGTCGAGAGGAATCCAAATATGTGAATGTTTAATCTATGGGATATGAAATGGACGAGCGACCAATAAAACAGCATGTATTATGGGGTTGAATGCTTTTTGCTATTCACAAAATAAAACAACAGCAGTCATGCAAATATCTGAATTTTCACAGCACAGCAAAATCAGTTGCACCATTCAATTCCGCTCGTCCAGACGGGGACAATTCAATCACATTCATTCGATGCGACGTTTCTTATGGGATTTAATGAGCGACAACATTTTGATCCCAAACCTAGAGGATTCTGGGATGTTTGTGTTTTTTTGGTAATAACTCTGGAAGGAAACGTCGCAGACCCATCAAGGTGGTAATCGTACTGCTCGCCTCGTCGAGAGGAATCCAAATATATGAATGGTTAAGCTATGGGATATGAAATGGACGAGCGACCAATAAAACAGCATGTATTATGGGGTTGAATGCTTTTTGCTATTCACAAAATAAAACAAAAGCAGTCATGCAAATATCTGAATTTTCACAGCACAGCAAAATCAGTTGCACCATTCAATTCCGCTCGTCCAGACGGGGAGAATTCAATCATATTCATTTGATGCGACGTTTTTATGGGATTTAATGAGCGACAACATTTTGACCCCAAACCGAGAGGATTCTGGGATGTTTGTGTTTTTTTGGTAATAACTCTGGAAGGAAACGTCGCAGACCCATCAACGTGGTACTCCTACTGCTCGCCTCGACGAGAGGAATCCAAACATATGAATGGTTAAGCTATGGGATATGAAAGGGACGAGCGACCAATAAAACAGCATGTATTATGGGGTTGAATGCGTTTTGCTATTCACAAAATTAAACAACAGCAGTCATGCAAATATCTGAATTTTCACAGCACAGCAAAATCAGTTGCACCATTCAATTCCGCTCGTCAAGACGGGGAGAATTCAATCACATTCATTCGATGCGACGTTTCTTATGGGATTTAATGAGCGACAACATTTTGACCCCAAACCGAGAGGATTCTGTGATGTTTGTGGTTTTTTGGTAATAACTCTGGAAGGAAACGTCGAAGACCCATCAAGGTGGTACTCGTACTGCTCGCCTCGTCGAGAGGAATCCAAACATATGAATGGTTAAGCTATGGGATATGAAATGGACGAGCGACCAATAAAACAGCATGTATTATGGGGTTGAATGCGTTTTGCTATTCACAAAATTAAACAACAGCAGTCATGCAAATATCTGAATTTTCACAGCACAGCAAAATCAGTTGCACCATTCAATTCCGCTCGTCCAGACGGGGAGAATTCAATCACATTCATACGATGCGACGTTTTTCATGGGATTTAATGAGCGACAACATTTTGACCCCAAACCGAGAGGATTCTGGGATGTTTGTGTTTTTTTTGTAATAACTCTGGAAGGAAACGTCGCAGACCCATCAAGATGGTACTCGTACTGCTCGCCTCGTCGAGAGGAATCCAAATATGTGAATGGTTAAGCTATGGGACATGAAATGGACGAGCGACCAATAAAACAGCATGTATTATGGGGTTGAATGCGTTTTGCTATTCACAAAATAAAACAACAGCAGTCATGCAAATATCTGAATTTTCACAGCACAGCAAAATCAGTTGCACCATTCAATTCCGCTCGACCAGACGGGGAGAATTCAATCACATTCATTTGATGCGACGTTTCTTATGGGATTTAATGAGCGACAACATTTTGACCCCAAACCGAGAGGATTCTGGGATGTTTGTGGTTTTTTGGTAATAACTCTGGAAGGAAACGTCGCAGACCCATCAAGGTGGTACTCGTACTGCTCGCCTCGTCGAGAGGAATCCAAATATGTGAATGGTTAAGCTATGGGATATGAAATGGACGAGCGACCAATAAAAAAGCATGTATTATGGGGTTGAATGCGTTTTGCTATTCACAAAATAAAACAACAGCAGTCATGCAAATATCTGAATTTTCACAGCACAGCAAAATCAGTTGCACAATTCAATTCCGCTCGTCCAGACGGGGACAATTCAATCACATTCATTCGATGCGACGTTTCTTATGGGATTTAATGAGCGACAACATTTTGACCCCAAACCGAGAGGATTCTGGGATGTTTGTGTTTTTTTGGTAATAATTCTGGAAGAAAACGTCGCAGACCCATCAAGGTGGTAATCGTACTGCTCGCCTCGTCGAGACGAATCCAAATATGTGAATGGTTAAGCTATGGGATATGAAATGGACGAGCGACCAATAAAACAGCATGTATTATGGGGTTGAATGCTTTTTGCTATTCACAAAATAAAACAACAGCAGTCATGCAAATATCTGAATTTTCACGGCACAGCAAAATCAGTTACACCATTCAATTCCGCTCGTCCAGACGGGCACAATTCAATCACATTCATTCGATGCGACGTTTCTTATGGGATTTAATGAGCGACAACATTTTGACCCCAAACCTAGAGGATTCTGGGATGTTTGTGTTTTTTTGGTAATAACTCTGGAAGGAAACGTCGCAGACCCATCAAGGTGGTACTCGTACTGCTCGCCTCGTCGAGAGGAATCCAAATATATGAATGGTTAAGCTATGGGATATGAAATGGACGAGCGACCAATAAAACAGCATGTATTATGGGGTTGAATGCTTTTTGCTATTCACAAAATAAAACAAAAGCAGTCATGCAAATATCTGAATTTTCACAGCACAGCAAAATCAGTTGCACCATTCAATTCCGCTCGTCCAGACGGGTAGAATTCAATCACATTCATTTGATGCGACGTTTCTTATGGGATTTAATGAGCGACAACATTTTGACCCCAAACCGAGAGGATTCTGGGATGTTTGTGGTTTTTTGGTAATAACTCTGGAAGGAAACGTCGCAGACCCATCAAGGTGCTACTCGTACTGCTCGCCTCGTCGAGAGGAATCCAAATATGTGAATGTTTAATCTATGGGATATGAAATGGACGAGCGACCAATAAAACAGCATGTATTATGGGGTTGAATGCTTTTTGCTATTCACAAAATAAAACAACAGCAGTCATGCAAATATCTGAATTTTCACAGCACAGCAAAATCAGTTGCACCATTCAATTCCGCTCGACCAGACGGGGAGAATTCAATCACATTCATTTGATGCGACGTTTCTTATGGGATTTAATGAGCGACAACATTTTGACCCCAAACCGAGAGGATTCTGGGATGTTTGTGGTTTTTTGGTAATAACTCTGGAAGGAAACGTCGCAGACCCATCAAGGTGGTACTCGTACTGCTCGCCTCGTCGAGAGGAATCCAAATATGTGAATGTTTAATCTATGGGATATGAAATGGACGAGCGACCAATAAAACAGCATGTATTATGGGGTTGAATGCTTTTTGCTATTCACAAAATAAAACAACAGCAGTCATGCAAATATCTGAATTTTCACAGCACAGCAAAATCAGTTGCACCATTCAATTCCGCTCGTCCAGACGGGGACAATTCAATCACATTCATTCGATGCGACGTTTCTTATGGGATTTAATGAGCGACAACATTTTGATCCCAAACCTAGAGGATTCTGGGATGTTTGTGTTTTTTTGGTAATAACTCTGGAAGGAAACGTCGCAGACCCATCAAGGTGGTAATCGTACTGCTCGCCTCGTCGAGAGGAATCCAAATATATGAATGGTTAAGCTATGGGATATGAAATGGACGAGCGACCAATAAAACAGCATGTATTATGGGGTTGAATGCTTTTTGCTATTCACAAAATAAAACAAAAGCAGTCATGCAAATATCTGAATTTTCACAGCACAGCAAAATCAGTTGCACCATTCAATTCCGCTCGTCCAGACAGGGAGAATTCAATCACATTCATTTGATGCGACGTTTCTTATGGGATTTAATGAGCGACAACATTTTGACCCCAAACCGAGAGGATTATGGGATGTTTGTGGTTTTTTGGTAATAACTCTGGAAGGAAACGTCGCAGACCCATCAAGGTGGTACTCGTACTGCTCGCCTCGTCGAGAGGAATCCAAATATGTGAATGTTTAATCTATGGGATATGAAATGGACGAGCGACCAATAAAACAGCATGTATTATGGGGTTGAATGCTTTTTGCTATTCACAAAATAAAACAAAAGCAGTCATGCAAATATCTGAATTTTCACAGCACAGCAAAATCAGTTGCACCATTCAATTCCGCTCGTCCAGACGGGGAGAATTCAATCATATTCATTTGATGCGACGTTTTTATGGGATTTAATGAGCGACAACATTTTGACCCCAAACCGAGAGGATTCTGGGATGTTTGTGTTTTTTTGGTAATAACTCTGGAAGGAAACGTCGCAGACCCATCAACGTGGTACTCCTACTGCTCGCCTCGACGAGAGGAATCCAAACATATGAATGGTTAAGCTATGGGATATGAAAGGGACGAGCGACCAATAAAACAGCATGTATTATGGGGTTGAATGCGTTTTGCTATTCACAAAATTAAACAACAGCAGTCATGCAAATATCTGAATTTTCACAGCACAGCAAAATCAGTTGCACCATTCAATTCCGCTCGTCAAGACGGGGAGAATTCAATCACATTCATTCGATGCGACGTTTCTTATGGGATTTAATGAGCGACAACATTTTGACCCCAAACCGAGAGGATTCTGTGATGTTTGTGGTTTTTTGGTAATAACTCTGGAAGGAAACGTCGAAGACCCATCAAGGTGGTACTCGTACTGCTCGCCTCGTCGAGAGGAATCCAAACATATGAATGGTTAAGCTATGGGATATGAAATGGACGAGCGACCAATAAAACAGCATGTATTATGGGGTTGAATGCGTTTTGCTATTCACAAAATTAAACAACAGCAGTCATGCAAATATCTGAATTTTCACAGCACAGCAAAATCAGTTGCACCATTCAATTCCGCTCGTCCAGACGGGGAGAATTCAATCACATTCATACGATGCGACGTTTTTCATGGGATTTAATGAGCGACAACATTTTGACCCCAAACCGAGAGGATTCTGGGATGTTTGTGTTTTTTTTGTAATAACTCTGGAAGGAAACGTCGCAGACCCATCAAGATGGTACTCGTACTGCTCGCCTCGTCGAGAGGAATCCAAATATGTGAATGGTTAAGCTATGGGACATGAAATGGACGAGCGACCAATAAAACAGCATGTATTATGGGGTTGAATGCGTTTTGCTATTCACAAAATAAAACAACAGCAGTCATGCAAATATCTGAATTTTCACAGCACAGCAAAATCAGTTGCACAATTCAATTCCGCTCGTCCAGACGGGGACAATTCAATCACATTCATTCGATGCGACGTTTCTTATGGGATTTAATGAGCGACAACATTTTGACCCCAAACCGAGAGGATTCTGGGATGTTTGTGTTTTTTTGGTAATAACTCTGGAAGGAAACGTCGCAGACCCATGAAAAGGTACTCGTACTGCTCGCCTCGTCGAGAGGAATCCAAATATGTGAATGGTTAATCTATGGGATATGAAATGGACGAGCGACCAATAAAACAGCATGTATTATGGGGTTGAATGCTTTTTGCTATTCACAAAATAAAACAACAGCAGTCATGCAAATATCTGAATTTTCACAGCACAGCAAAATCAGTTGCACCATTCAATTCCGCTCGTCCAGACGGGGAGAATTCAATCACATTCATTCGATGCGACGTTTCTTATGGGATTTAATGAGCGACAACATTTTGACCCCAAACCGAGAAGATTCTGGGATGTTTGTGTTTTTTGGGTAATAACTCTGGAAGGAAACGTCGCAGACCCATCAAGGTGGTACTCGTACTGCTCGCGTCGTCGAGAGGAATCCTAATATGTGAATGGTTAAGCTATGGGATATGAAATGGACGAGCGACCAATAAAACAGCATGTATTATGGGGTTGAATGCTTTTTGCTATTCACAAAATAAAACAACAGCAGTCATGCAAATATCTGAATTTTCACAGCACAGCAAAATCAGTTGCACCATTCAATTCCGCTCGTCCAGCCGAGGAGAATTCAATCACATTCATTCGATGCGACGTTTCTTATGGGATTTAATGAGCGACAACATTTTGACCCCAAACCGAGAGGATTCTGGGATGTTTGTGTTTTTTTGGTAATAACTCTGGAAGGAAACGTCGCAGACCCATCAAGGTGGTACTCGTACTGCTCGCGTCGTCGAGAGGAATCCAAATATGTGAATGGTTAAGCTATGGGATATGAAATGGACGAGCGACCAATAAAAAAACATGTATTATGGGGTTGAATGCTTTTTGCTATTCACAAAATAAAACAAAAGCAGTCATGCAAATATCTGAATTTTCACAGCACAGCAAAATCAGTTGCACCATTCAATTCCGCTCGTCCAGACGGGGACAATTCAATCACATTCATTCGATGCGACGTTTCTTGTGGGATTTAATGAGCGACAACATTTTGACCCCAAACCGAGAGGATTCTGGGATGTTTGTGTTTTTTTGGTAATAACTCTGGAAGGAAACGTCGCAGACCCATCAACGTGGTACTCGTACTGCTCGCCTCGTCGAGAGGAATCCAAATATGTGAATGGTTAAGCTATGGGATATGAAATGGACGAGCGACCAATAAAACAGCATGTATTATGGGGTTGAATGCTTTTTGCTATTCACAAAATAAAACAACAGCAGTCATGCAAATATCTGAATTTTCACAGCACAGCAAAATCAGTTGCACCATTCAATTCCGCTCGTCCAGACGGGGAGAATTCAATCACATTCATTCGATGCGACGTTTCTTGTGGGATTTAATGAGCGACAACATTTTGACCCCAAACCGAGAGGATTCTGGGATGTTTGTGTTTTTTTGGTAATAACTCTGGAAGGAAACGTCGCAGACCCATCAACGTGGTACTCGTACTGCTCGCCTCGTCGAGAGGAATCCAAATATGTGAATGGTTAATCTATGGGATATGAAATGGACGAGCGACCAATAAAACAGCATGTATTATGGGGTTGAATGCTTTTTGCTATTCACAAAATAAAACAACAGCAGTCATGCAAATATCTGAATTTTCACAGCACAGCAAAATCAGTTGCACCATTCAATTCCGCTCGTCCAGACTGGGAGAATTCAATCACATTCATTCGATGCGACGTTTCTTATGGGATTTAATGAGCGACAACATTTTGACCCCAAACCGAGAAGATTCTGGGATGTTTGTGTTTTTTGGGTAATAACTCTGGAAGGAAACGTCGCAGACCCATCAAGGTGGTACTCGTACTGCTCGCGTCGTCGAGAGGAATCCTAATATGTGAATGGTTAAGCTATGGGATATGAAATGGACGAGCGACCAATAAAACAGCATGTATTATGGGGTTGAATGCTTTTTGCTATTCACAAAATAAAACAACAGCAGTCATGCAAATATCTGAATTTTCACAGCACAGCAAAATCAGTTGCACCATTCAATTCCGCTCGTCCAGACGGGGAGAATTCAATCACATTCATTCGATGCGACGTTTCTTATGGGATTTAATGAGCGACAACATTTTGACCCCAAACCGAGAGGATTCTGGGATGTTTGTGTTTTTTTGGTAATAACTCTGGAAGGAAACGTCGCAGACCCATCAAGGTGGTACTCGTACTGCTCGCGTCGTCGAGAGGAATCCAAATATGTGAATGGTTAAGCTATGGGATATGAAATGGACGAGCGACCAATAAAAAAACATGTATTATGGGGTTGAATGCTTTTTGCTATTCACAAAATAAAACAAAAGCAGTCATGCAAATATCTGAATTTTCACAGCACAGCAAAATCAGTTGCACCATTCAATTCCGCTCGTCCAGACGGGGACAATTCAATCACATTCATTCGATGCGACGTTTCTTGTGGGATTTAATGAGCGACAACATTTTGACCTCAAACCGAGAGGATTCTGGGATGTTTGTGTTTTTTTGGTAATAACTCTGGAAGGAAACGTCGCAGACCCATCAACGTGGTACTCGTACTGCTCGCCTCGTCGAGAGGAATCCAAATATGTGAATGGTTAAGCTATGGGATATGAAATGGACGAGCGACCAATAAAACAGCATGTATTATGGGGTTGAATGCTTTTTGCTATTCACAAAATAAAACAACAGCAGTCATGCAAATATCTGAATTTTCAAAGCACAGCAAAATCAGTTGCACCATTCAATTCCGCTCTTCCAGACGGGGAGAATTCAATCACATTCATTCGATGCGACGTTTCTTGTGGGATTTAATGAGCGACAACATTTTGACCCCAAACCGAGAGGATTCTGGGATGTTTGTGTTTTTTTGGTAATAACTCTGGAAGGAAACGTCGCAGACCCATCAACGTGGTACTCGTACTGCTCGCCTCGTCGAGAGGAATCCAAATATGTGAATGGTTAAGCTATGGGATATGAAATGGACGAGCGACCAATAAAACAGCATGTATTATGGGGTTGAATGCTTTTTGCTATTCACAAAATAAAACAACAGCAGTCATGCAAATATCTGAATTTTCACAGCACAGCAAAATCAGTTGCACCATTCAATTCCGCTCGTCCAGACGGGGAGAATTCAATCACATTCATTCGATGCGACGTTTCTTGTGGGATTTAATGAGCGACAACATTTTGACCCCAAACCGAGAGGATTCTGGGATGTTTGTGTTTTTTTGGTAATAACTCTGGAAGGAAACGTCGCAGACCCATCAACGTGGTACTCGTACTGCTCGCCTCGTCGAGAGGAATCCAAATATGTGAATGGTTAATCTATGGGATATGAAATGGACGAGCGACCAATAAAACAGCATGTATTATGGGGTTGAATGCTTTTTGCTATTCACAAAATAAAACAACAGCAGTCATGCAAATATCTGAATTTTCACAGCACAGCAAAATCAGTTGCACCATTCAATTCCGCTCGTCCAGACTGGGAGAATTCAATCACATTCATTCGATGCGACGTTTCTTATGGGATTTAATGAGCGACAACATTTTGACCCCAAACCGAGAAGATTCTGGGATGTTTGTGTTTTTTGGGTAATAACTCTGGAAGGAAACGTCGCAGACCCATCAAGGTGGTACTCGTACTGCTCGCGTCGTCGAGAGGAATCCTAATATGTGAATGGTTAAGCTATGGGATATGAAATGGACGAGCGACCAATAAAACAGCATGTATTATGGGGTTGAATGCTTTTTGCTATTCACAAAATAAAACAACAGCAGTCATGCAAATATCTGAATTTTCACAGCACAGCAAAATCAGTTGCACCATTCAATTCCGCTCGTCCAGACGGGGAGAATTCAATCACATTCATTCGATGCGACGTTTCTTATGGGATTTAATGAGCGACAACATTTTGACCCCAAACCGAGAGGATTCTGGGATGTTTGTGTTTTTTTGGTAATAACTCTGGAAGGAAACGTCGCAGACCCATCAAGGTGGTACTCGTACTGCTCGCGTCGTCGAGAGGAATCCAAATATGTGAATGGTTAAGCTATGGGATATGAAATGGACGAGCGACCAATAAAAAAACATGTATTATGGGGTTGAATGCTTTTTGCTATTCACAAAATAAAACAAAAGCAGTCATGCAAATATCTGAATTTTCACAGCACAGCAAAATCAGTTGCACCATTCAATTCCGCTCGTCCAGACGGGGACAATTCAATCACATTCATTCGATGCGACGTTTCTTGTGGGATTTAATGAGCGACAACATTTTGACCTCAAACCGAGAGGATTCTGGGATGTTTGTGTTTTTTTGGTAATAACTCTGGAAGGAAACGTCGCAGACCCATCAACGTGGTACTCGTACTGCTCGCCTCGTCGAGAGGAATCCAAATATGTGAATGGTTAAGCTATGGGATATGAAATGGACGAGCGACCAATAAAACAGCATGTATTATGGGGTTGAATGCTTTTTGCTATTCACAAAATAAAACAACAGCAGTCATGCAAATATCTGAATTTTCACAGCACAGCAAAATCAGTTGCACCATTCAATTCCGCTCGTCCAGACGGGGAGAATTCAATCACATTCATTCGATGCGACGTTTCTTGTGGGATTTAATGAGCGACAACATTTTGACCCCAAACCGAGAGGATTCTGGGATGTTTGTGTTTTTTTGGTAATAACTCTGGAAGGAAACGTCGCAGACCCATCAACGTGGTACTCGTACTGCTCGCCTCGTCGAGAGGAATCCAAATATGTGAATGGTTAAGCTATGGGATATGAAATGGACGAGCGACCAATAAAACAGCATGTATTATGGGGTTGAATGCTTTTTGCTATTCACAAAATAAAACAACAGCAGTCATGCAAATATCTGAATTTCACAGCACAGCAAAATCAGTTGCACTATTCAATTCCGCTCGTCCAGACGGGGACAATTCAATCACATTCATTCGATGCGACGTTTCTTATGGGATTTAATGAGCGACAACATTTTGACCCCAAACCGAGAGGATTCTGGGATGTTTGTGTTTTTTTTGTAATAACTCTGGAAGGAAACGTCGCAGACCCATGAAAAGGTACTCGTACTGCTCGCCTCGTCGAGAGGAATCCAAATATGTGAATGGTTAAGCTATGGGATATGAAATGGATGAGCGACCAATAAAACAGCATGTATTATTGGGTTGAATGCTTTTTGCTATTCACAAAATAAAACAACAGCAGTCATGCAAATATCTGAATTTTCACAGCACAGCAAAATCAGTTGCACCATTCAATTCCGCTCGTCCAGACCTGGAGAATTCAATCACATTCATTCGATGCGACGTTTCTTATGGGATTTAATGAGCGACAACATTTTGACCCCAAACCGAGAGGATTCTGGGATGTTTGTGTTTTTTTGGTAATAACTCTGGAAGGAAACGTCGCAGACCCATCAAGGTGTTACTCGTACTGCTCGCCTCGTCGAGAGGAATCCAAATATGTGAATGGTTAAGCTATGGGATATGAAATGGACGAGCGACCAATAAAACAGCATGTATTATGGGGTTGAATGCTTTTTGCTATTCACAAAATAAAACAACAGCAGTCATGCAAATATCTGAATTTTCACAGCACAGCAAAATCAGTTGCACCATTCAATTCCGCTCGTCCAGACGGGGAGAATTCAATCACATTCATTCGATGCGACGTTTCTTATGGGATTTAATGAGCGACAACATTTTGACCCCAAACCGAGAAGATTCTGGGATGTTTGTGTTTTTTGGGTAATAACTCTGGAAGGAAACGTCGCAGACCCATCAAGGTGGTACTCGTACTGCTCGCGTCGTCGAGAGGAATCCTAATATGTGAATGGTTAAGCTATGGGATATGAAATGGACGAGCGACCAATAAAATAGCATGTATTATGGGGTTGAATGCTTTTTGCTATTCACAAAATAAAACAACTGCAGTCATGCAAATATCTGAATTTTCACAGCACAGCAAAATCAGTTGCACCATTCAATTCCGCTCGTCCAGACGGGGAGAATTCAATCACATTCATTCGATGCGACGTTTCTTATGGGATTTAATGAGCGACAACATTTTGACCCCAAACCGAGAGGATTCTGGGATGTTTGTGTTTTTTTGGTAATAACTCTGGAAGGAAACGTCGCAGACCCATCAAGGTGGTACTCGTACTGCTCGCGTCGTCGAGAGGAATCCAAATATGTGAATGGTTAAGCTATGGGATATGAAATGGACGAGCGACCAATAAAAAAACATGTATTATGGGGTTGAATGCTTTTTGCTATTCACAAAATAAAACAAAAGCAGTCATGCAAATATCTGAATTTTCACAGCACAGCAAAATCAGTTGCACCATTCAATTCTGCTCGTCCAGACGGGGAGAATTCAATCACATTCATTCGATGCGACGTTTCTTATGGGATTTAATAAGCGATAACATTTTGACCCCAAACCGAGAGGATTCTGGGATGTTTGTGTTTTTTTGGTAATAACTCTGGAAGGAAACGTCCCAGACCCATCAAGGTGGTACTCGTACTGCTCGCCTAGTCGAGAGGAATCCAAATATGTGAATGGATAAGCTATGGGATATGAAATGGACGAGCGACCAATAAAACAGCATGTATTATGGGGTTGAATGCTTTTTGCTATTCACAAAATAAAACAACTGCAGTCATGCAAATATCTGAATTTTCACAGCACAGCAAAATCAGTTGCACCATTCAATTCCGCTCGTCCAGACGGGGAGAATTCAATCACATTCATTCGATGCGACGTTTCTTATGGGATTTAATGAGCGACAACATTTTGACCCCAAACCGAGAGGATTCTGGGATGTTTGTGTTTTTTTGGTAATAACTCTGGAAGGAAACGTCGCAGACCCATCAAGGTGGTACTCGTACTGCTCGCGTCGTCGAGAGGAATCCTAATATGTGAATGGTTAAGCTATGGGATATGAAATGGACGAGCGACCAATAAAACAGCATGTATTATGGGGTTGAATGCTTTTTGCTATTCACAAAATAAAACAACAGCAGTCATGCAAATATCTGAATTTTCACAGCACAGCAAAATCAGTTGCACCATTCAATTCCGCTCGTCCAGACGGGGAGAATTCAATCACATTCATTCGATGCGACCTTTCTTATGGGATTTAATGAGCGACAACATTTTGACCCCAAACCGAGAGGATTCTGGGATGTTTGTGTTTTTTTGGTAATAACTCTGGAAGGAAACGTCGCAGACCCATCAAGGTGGTACTCGTACTGCTCGCGTCGTCGAGAGGAATCCAAATATGTGAATGGTTAAGCTATGGGATATGAAATGGACGAGCGACCAATAAAACAGCATGTATTATGGGGTTGAATGCTTTTTGCTATTCACAAAATAAAACAAAAGCAGTCATGCAAATATCTGAATTTTCACAGCACAGCAAAATCAGTTGTACCATTCAATTCTGCTCGTCCAGACGGGGAGAATTCAATCACATTCATTCGATGCGACGTTTCTTGTGGGATTTAATGAGCGACAACATTTTGACCCCAAACCGAGAGGATTCTGGGATGTTTGTGTTTTTTTGGTAATAACTCTGGAAGGAAACGTCGCAGACCCATCAACGTGGTACTCGTACTGCTCGCCTCGTCGAGAGGAATCCAAATATGTGAATGGTTAAGCTATGGGATATGAAATGGACGAGCGACCAATAAAACAGCATGTATTATGGGGTTGAATGCTTTTTGCTATTCACAAAATAAAACAACAGCAGTCATGCAAATATCTGAATTTTCACAGCACAGCAAAATCAGTTGCACCATTCAATTCCGCTCGTCCAGACGGGGAGAATTCAATCACATTCATTCGATGCGACGTTTCTTGTGGGATTTAATGAGCGACAACATTTTGACCCCATCCGAGAGGATTCTGGGATGTTTGTGTTTTTTTGGTAATAACTCTGGAAGGAAACGTCGCAGACCCATGAAAAGGTACTCGTACTGCTCGCCTCGTCGAGAGGAATCCAAATATGTGAATGGTTAATCTATGGGATATGAAATGGACGAGCGACCAATTAAACAGCATGTATTATGGGGTTGAATGCTTTTTGCTATTCACAAAATAAAACAACAGCAGTCATGCAAATATCTGAATTTTCACAGCACAGCAAAATCAGTTGCACCATTCAATTCCGCTCGTCCAAACGGGGAGAATTCAATCACATTCATTCGATGCGACGTTTCTTATGGGATTTAATGAGCGACAACATTTTGACCCCAAACCGAGAGGATTCTGGGATGTTTGTGTTTTTTGGGTAATAACTCTGGAAGGAAACGTCGCAGACCCATCAAGGTGGTACTCGTACTGCTCGCGTCGTCGAGAGGAATCCTAATATGTGAATGGTTAAGCTATGGGATATGAAATGGACGAGCGACCAATAAAACAGCATGTATTATGGGGTTGAATGCTTTTTGCTATTCACAAAATAAAACAACAGCAGTCATGCAAATATCTGAATTTTCACAGCACAGCAAAATCAGTTGTACCATTCAATTCTGCTCGTCCAGACGGGGAGAATTCAATCACATTCATTCGATGCGACGTTTCTTGTGGGATTTAATGAGCGACAACATTTGACCCCAAACCGAGAGGATTCTGGGATGTTTGTGTTTTTTTGGTAATAACTCTGGAAGGAAACGTCGCAGATCCATCAACGTGGTACTCGTACTGCTCGCCTCGTCGAGAGGAATCCAAATATGTGAATGGTTAAGCTATGGGATATGAAATGGACGAGCGACCAATAAAACAGCATGTATTATGGGGTTGAATGCTTTTTGCTATTCACAAAATAAAACAACAGCAGTCATGCAAATATCTGAATTTTCACAGCACAGCAAAATCAGTTGCACCATTCAATTCCGCTCGTCCAGACGGGGAGAATTCAATCACATTCATTCGATGCGACGTTTCTTGTGGGATTTAATGAGCGACAACATTTTGACCCCATCCGAGAGGATTCTGGGATGTTTGTGTTTTTTGGTAATAACTCTGGAAGGAAACGTCGCAGACCCATGAAAAGGTACTCGTACTGCTCGCCTCGTCGAGAGGAATCCAAATATGTGAATGGTTAATCTATGGGATATGAAATGGACGAGCGACCAATTAAACAGCATGTATTATGGGGTTGAATGCTTTTTGCTATTCACAAAATAAAACAACAGCAGTCATGCAAATATCTGAATTTTCACAGCACAGCAAAATCAGTTGCACCATTCAATTCCGCTCGTCCAAACGGGGAGAATTCAATCACATTCATTCGATGCGACGTTTCTTATGGGATTTAATGAGCGACAACATTTTGACCCCAAACCGAGAGGATTCTGGGATGTTTGTGTTTTTTGGGTAATAACTCTGGAAGGAAACGTCGCAGACCCATCAAGGTGGTACTCGTACTGCTCGCGTCGTCGAGAGGAATCCTAATATGTGAATGGTTAAGCTATGGGATATGAAATGGACGAGCGACCAATAAAACAGCATGTATTATGGGGTTGAATGCTTTTTGCTATTCACAAAATAAAACAACAGCAGTCATGCAAATATCTGAATTTTCACAGCACAGCAAAATCAGTTGCACCATTCAATTCCGCTCGTCCAGACGGGGAGAATTCAATCACATTCATTCGATGCGACGTTTCTTGTGGGATTTAATGAGCGACAACATTTTGACCCCATCCGAGAGGATTCTGGGATGTTTGTGTTTTTTTGGTAATAACTCTGGAAGGAAACGTCGCAGACCCATGAAAAGGTACTCGTACTGCTCGCCTCGTCGAGAGGAATCCAAATATGTGAATGGTTAATCTATGGGATATGAAATGGACGAGCGACCAATTAAACAGCATGTATTATGGGGTTGAATGCTTTTTGCTATTCACAAAATAAAACAACAGCAGTCATGCAAATATCTGAATTTTCACAGCACAGCAAAATCAGTTGCACCATTCAATTCCGCTCGTCCAAACGGGGAGAATTCAATCACATTCATTCGATGCGACGTTTCTTATGGGATTTAATGAGCGACAACATTTTGACCCCAAACCGAGAGGATTCTGGGATGTTTGTGTTTTTTGGGTAATAACTCTGGAAGGAAACGTCGCAGACCCATCAAGGTGGTACTCGTACTGCTCGCGTCGTCGAGAGGAATCCTAATATGTGAATGGTTAAGCTATGGGATATGAAATGGACGAGCGACCAATAAAACAGCATGTATTATGGGGTTGAATGCTTTTTGCTATTCACAAAATAAAACAACAGCAGTCATGCAAATATCTGAATGATCACAGCACAGCAAAATCAGTTGCACCATTCAATTCCGCTCGTCCAGACGGGGAGAATTCAATCACATTCATTCGATGCGACGTTTCTTATGGGATTTAATGAGCGACAACATTTTGACCCCAAACCGAGAGGATTCTGGGATGTTTGTGTTTTTTTGGTAATAACTCTGGAAGGAAACGTCGCAGACCCATCAAGGTGGCACTCGTACTGCTCGCGGCGTCGAGAGGAATCCAAATATGTGAATGGTTAAGCTATGGGATATGAAATGGACGAGCGACCAATAAAACAGCATGTATTATGGGGTTGAATGCTTTTTGCTATTCACAAAATAAAACAACAGCAGTCATGCAAATATCTGAATTTTCACAGCACAGCAAAATCAGTTGCACCATTCAATTCCGCTCGTCCAGACGGGGAGAATTCAATCACATTCATTCGATGCGACGTTTCTTATGGGATTTAATGAGCGACAACATTTTGACCCCAAACCGAGAGGATTCTGGGATGTTTGTGTTTTTTTGGTAATAACTCTGGAAGGAAACGTCGCAGACCCATCAAGGTGGTACTCGTACTGCTCGCGTCGTCGAGAGGAATCCAAATATGTGAATGGTTAAGCTATGGGATATGAAATGGACGAGCGACCAATAAAAAAACATGTATTATGGGGTTGAATGCTTTTTGCTATTCACAAAATAAAACAAAAGCAGTCATGCAAATATCTGAATTTTCACAGCACAGCAAAATCAGTTGCACCATTCAATTCCGCTCGTCCAGACGGGGACAATTCAATCACATTCATTCGATGCGACGTTTCTTGTGGGATTTAATGAGCGACAACATTTTGACCCCAAACCGAGAGGATTCTGGGATGTTTGTGTTTTTTTGGTAATAACTCTGGAAGGAAACGTCGCAGACCCATCAACGTGGTACTCGTACTGCTCGCCTCGTCGAGAGGAATCCAAATATGTGAATGGTTAAGCTATGGGATATGAAATGGACGAGCGACCAATAAAACAGCATGTATTATGGGGTTGAATGCTTTTTGCTATTCACAAAATAAAACAACAGCAGTCATGCAAATATCTGAATTTTCACAGCACAGCAAAATCAGTTGCACCATTCAATTCCGCTCGTCCAGACGGGGAGAATTCAATCACATTCATTCGATGCGACGTTTCTTGTGGGATTTAATGAGCGACAACATTTTGACCCCAAACCGAGAGGATTCTGGGATGTTTGTGTTTTTTTGGTAATAACTCTGGAAGGAAACGTCGCAGACCCATGAAAAGGTACTCGTACTGCTCGCCTCGTCGAGAGGAATCCAAATATGTGAATGGTTAATCTATGGGATATGAAATGGACGAGCGACCAATTAAACAGCATGTATTATGGGGTTGAATGCTTTTTGCTATTCACAAAATAAAACAACAGCAGTCATGCAAATATCTGAATTTTCACAGCACAGCAAAATCAGTTGCACCATTCAATTCCGCTCGTCCAGACGGGGAGAATTCAATCACATTCATTCGATGCGACGTTTCTTATGGGATTTAATGAGCGACAACATTTTGACCCCAAACCGAGAGGATTCTGGGATGTTTGTGTTTTTTGGGTAATAACTCTGGAAGGAAACGTCGCAGACCCATCAAGGTGGTACTCGTACTGCTCGCGTCGTCGAGAGGAATCCTAATATGTGAATGGTTAAGCTATGGGATATGAAATGGACGAGCGACCAATAAAACAGCATGTATTATGGGGTTGAATGCTTTTTGCTATTCACAAAATAAAACAAAAGCAGTCATGCAAATATCTGAATTATCACAGCACAGCAAAATCAGTTGCACCATTCAATTCCGCTCGTCCAGACGGGGAGAATTCAATCACATTCATTCGATGCGACGTTTCTTATGGGATTTAATGAGCGACAACATTTTGACCCCAAACCGAGAGGATTCTGGGATGTTTGTGTTTTTTTGGTAATAACTCTGGAAGGAAACGTCGCAGACCCATCAAGGTGGTACTCGTACTGCTCGCGTCGTCGAGAGGAATCCAAATATGCGAATGGTTAAGCTCTGGGATATGAAATGGACGAGCGACCAATAAAACAGCATGTATTATGGGGTTGAATGCTTTTTGCTATTCACAAAATAAAACAACTGCAGTCATGCAAATATCTGAATTTTCACAGCACAGCAAAATCAGTTGCACCATTCAATTCCGCTCGTCCAGACGGGGAGAATTCAATCACATTCATTCGATGCGACGTTTCTTATGGGATTTAATGAGCGACAACATTTTGACCCCAAACCGAGAGGATTCTGGGATGTTTGTGTATTTTTGGTAATAACTCTGGAAGGAAACGTCGCAGACCCATCAAGGTGGTACTCGTACTGCTCGCGTCGTCGAGAGGAATCCAAATATGTGAATGGTTAAGCTATGGGATATGAAATGGACGAGCGACCAATAAAACAGCATGTATTATGGGGTTGAATGCTTTTTGCTATTCACGAAATAAAACAAAAGCAGTCATGCAAATATCTGAATTTTCACAGCACAGCAAAATCAGTTGCACCATTCAATTCCGCTCGTCCAGACGGGGAGAATTCAATCACATTCATTCGATGCAACGTTTCTTATGGGATTTAATGAGCGACAACATTTTGACCCCAAACCGAGAGGATTCTGGGATGTTTGTGTTTTTTTGGTAATAACTCTGGAAGGAAACGTCGCAGACCCATCAAGGTGGTACTCGTACTGCTCGCCTCGTCGAGAGGAATCCAAATATGTGAATGGTTAAGCTATGGGATATGAAATGGACGAGCGACCAATAAAACAGCATGTATTATGGGGTTGAATGCTTTTTGCTATTCACAAAATAAAACAAAAGCAGTCATGCAAATATCTGAATTTTCACAGCACAGCAAAATCAGTTGCACCATTCAATTCCGCTCGTCCAGACGGGGAGAATTCAATCACATTCATTCGATGCGACGTTTCTTATGGGATTTAATAAGCGACAACATTTTGACCCCAAACCGAGAGGATTCTGGGATGTTTGTGTTTTTTTGGTAATAACTCTGGAAGGAAACGTCGCAGACCCATCAAGGTGGTACTCGTACTGCTCGCCTCGTCGAGAGGAATACAAATATGTGAATGGTTAAGCTATGGGATATGAAATGGACGAGCGACCAATAAAACAGCATGTATTATGGGGTTGAATGCTTTTTGCTATTCACAAAATCAAACAACTGCAGTCATGCAAATATCTGAATTTTCACAGCACAGCAAAATCAGTTGCACCATTCAATTCCGCTCGTCCAGACGGGGAGAATTAAATCACATTCATTCGATGCGACGTTTCTTATGGGATTTAATGAGCGACAACATTTTGACCCCAAACCGAGAGGATTCTGGGATGTTTGTGTTTTTTTGGTAATAACTCTGGAAGGAAACGTCGCAGACCCATCAAGGTGGTACTCGTACTGCTCGCGTCGTCGAGAGGAATCCAAATATGTGAATGGTTAAGCTATGGGATATGAAATGGACGAGCGACCAATAAAACAGCATGTATTATGGGGTTGAATGCTTTTTGCTATTCACAAAATAAAACAAAAGCAGTCATGCAAATATCTGAATTTTCACAGCACAGCAAAATCAGTTGCACCATTCAATTCCGCTCGTCCAGACGGGGAGAATTCAATCACATTCATTCGATGCGACGTTTCTTATGGGATTTAATAAGCGACAACATTTTGACCCCAAACCGAGAGGATTCTGGGATGTTTGTGTTTTTTTGGTAATAACTCTGGAAGGAAACGTCGCAGACCCATCAAGGTGGTACTCGTACTGCTCGCCTCGTCGAGAGGAATACAAATATGTGAATGGTTAAGCTATGGGATATGAAATGGATGAGCGACCAATAAAACAGCATGTATTATGGGGTTGAATGCTTTTTGCTATTCACAAAATAAAACAACTGCAGTCATGCAAATATCTGAATTTTCACAGCACAGCAAAATCAGTTGCACCATTCAATTCCGCTCGTCCAGACGGGGAGAATTCAATCACATTCATTCGATGCGACGTTTCTTATGGGATTTAATGAGCGACAACATTTTGACCCCAAACCGAGAGGATTCTGGGATGTTTGTGTTTTTTTGGTAATAACTCTGGAAGGAAACGTCGCAGACCCATCAAGGTGGTACTCGTACTGCTCGCGTCGTCGAGAGGAATCCAAATATGTGAATGGTTAAGCTATGGGATATGAAATGGACGAGCGACCAATAAAACAGCATGTATTATGGGGTTGAATGCTTTTTGCTATTCACGAAATAAAACAAAAGCAGTCATGCAAATATCTGAATTTTCACAGCACAGCAAAATCAGTTGCACCATTCAATTCCGCTCGTCCAGACGGGGAGAATTCAATCACATTCATTCGATGCAACGTTTCTTATGGGATTTAATGAGCGACAACATTTTGACCCCAAACCGAGAGGATTCTGGGATGTTTGTGTTTTTTTGGTAATAACTCTGGAAGGAAACGTCGCAGACCCATCAAGGTGGTACTCGTACTGCTCGCCTCGTCGAGAGGAATCCAAATATGTGAATGGTTAAGCTATGGGATATGAAATGGACGAGCGACCAATAAAACAGCATGTATTATGGGGTTGAATGCTTTTTGCTATTCACAAAATAAAACAAAAGCAGTCATGCAAATATCTGAATTTTCACAGCACAGCAAAATCAGTTGCACCATTCAATTCCGCTCGTCCAGACGGGGAGAATTCAATCACATTCATTCGATGCGACGTTTCTTATGGGATTTAATGAGCGACAACATTTTGACCCCAAACCGAGAGGATTCTGGGATGTTTGTGTTTTTTTGGTAATAACTCTGGAAGGAAACGTCGCAGACCCATCAAGGTGGTACTCGTACTGCTCGCGTCGTCGAGAGGAATCCAAATATGTGAATGGTTAAGCTATGGGATATGAAATGGACGAGCGACCAATAAAACAGCATGTATTATGGGGTTGAATGCTTTTTGCTATTCACAAAATAAAACAAAAGCAGTCATGCAAATATCTGAATTTTCACAGCACAGCAAAATCAGTTGCACCATTCAATTCCGCTCGTCCAGACGGGGAGAATTCAATCACATTCATTCGATGCGACGTTTCTTATGGGATTTAATAAGCGACAACATTTTGACCCCAAACCGAGAGGATTCTGGGATGTTTGTGTTTTTTTGGTAATAACTCTGGAAGGAAACGTCGCAGACCCATCAAGGTGGTACTCGTACTGCTCGCCTCGTCGAGAGGAATACAAATATGTGAATGGTTAAGCTATGGGATATGAAATGGATGAGCGACCAATAAAACAGCATGTATTATGGGGTTGAATGCTTTTTGCTATTCACAAAATAAAACAACTGCAGTCATGCAAATATCTGAATTTTCACAGCACAGCAAAATCAGTTGCACCATTCAATTCCGCTCGTCCAGACGGGGAGAATTCAATCACATTCATTCGATGCGACGTTTCTTATGGGATTTAATGAGCGACAACATTTTGACCCCAAACCGAGAGGATTCTGGGATGTTTGTGTTTTTTTGGTAATAACTCTGGAAGGAAACGTCGCAGACCCATCAAGGTGGTACTCGTACTGCTCGCGTCGTCGAGAGGAATCCAAATATGTGAATGGTTAAGCTATGGGATATGAAATGGACGAGCGACCAATAAAACAGCATGTATTATGGGGTTGAATGCTTTTTGCTATTCACGAAATAAAACAAAAGCAGTCATGCAAATATCTGAATTTTCACAGCACAGCAAAATCAGTTGCACCATTCAATTCCGCTCGTCCAGACGGGGAGAATTCAATCACATTCATTCGATGCAACGTTTCTTATGGGATTTAATGAGCGACAACATTTTGACCCCAAACCGAGAGGATTCTGGGATGTTTGTGTTTTTTTGGTAATAACTCTGGAAGGAAACGTCGCAGACCCATCAAGGTGGTACTCGTACTGCTCGCCTCGTCGAGAGGAATCCAAATATGTGAATGGTTAAGCTATGGGATATGAAATGGACGAGCGACCAATAAAACAGCATGTATTATGGGGTTGAATGCTTTTTGCTATTCACAAAATAAAACAAAAGCAGTCATGCAAATATCTGAATTTTCACAGCACAGCAAAATCAGTTGCACCATTCAATTCCGCTCGTCCAGACGGGGAGAATTCAATCACATTCATTCGATGCGACGTTTCTTATGGGATTTAATAAGCGACAACATTTTGACCCCAAACCGAGAGGATTCTGGGATGTTTGTGTTTTTTTGGTAATAACTCTGGAAGGAAACGTTGCAGACCCATCAAGGTGGTACTCGTACTGCTCGCCTCGTCGAGAGGAATACAAATATGTGAATGGTTAAGCTATGGGATATGAAATGGACGAGCGACCAATAAAACAGCATGTATTATGGGGTTGAATGCTTTTTGCTATTCACAAAATCAAACAACTGCAGTCATGCAAATATCTGAATTTTCACAGCACAGCAAAATCAGTTGCACCATTCAATTCCGCTCGTCCAGACGGGGAGAATTCAATCACATTCATTCGATGCGACGTTTCTTATGGGATTTAATGAGCGACAACATTTTGACCCCAAACCGAGAGGATTCTGGGATGTTTGTGTTTTTTTGGTAATAACTCTGGAAGGAAACGTCGCAGACCCATCAAGGTGGTACTCGTACTGCTCGCGTCGTCGAGAGGAATCCAAATATGTGAATGGTTAAGCTATGGGATATGAAATGGACGAGCGACCAATAAAACAGCATGTATTATGGGGTTGAATGCTTTTTGCTATTCACAAAATAAAACAAAAGCAGTCATGCAAATATCTGAGTTTTCACAGCACAGCAAAATCAGTTGCACCATTCAATTCTGCTCGTCCAGACGGGGAGAATTCAATCACATTCATTCGATGCGACGTTTCTTATGGGATTTAATGAGCGACAACATTTTGACCCCAAACCGAGAGGATTCTGGGATGTTTGTGTTTTTTGGGTAATAACTCTGGAAGGAAACGTCGCAGACCCATCAAGGTGGTACTCGTACTGCTCGCGTCGTCGAGAGGAATCCTAATATGTGAATGCTTAAGCTATGGGATATGAAATGGACGAGCGACCAATAAAACAGCATGTATTATGGGGTTGAATGCTTTTTGCTATTCACAAAATAAAACAACAGCAGTCATGCAAATATCTGAATTTTCACAGCACAGCAAAATCAGTTGCACCATTCAATTCCGCTCGTCCAGACGGGGAGAATTCAATCACATTCATTCGATGCAACGTTTCTTATGGGATTTAATGAGCGACAACATTTTGACCCCAAACCGAGAGGATTCTGGGATGTTTGTGTTTTTTGGGTAATAACTCTGGAAGGAAACGTCGCAGACCCATCAAGGTGGTACTCGTACTGCTCGCGTCGTCGAGAGGAATCCTAATATGTGAATGGTTAAGCTATGGGATATGAAATGGACGAGCGACCAATAAAACAGCATGTATTATGGGGTTGAATGCTTTTTGCTATTCACAAAATAAAACAACAGCAGTCATGCAAATATCTGAATTTTCACAGCACAGCAAAATCAGTTGCACCATTCAATTCCGCTCGTCCAGACGGGGAGAATTCAATCACATTCATTCGATGCGACGTTTCTTATGGGATTTAATGAGCGACAACATTTTGACCCCAAACCGAGAGGATTCTGGGATGTTTGTGTTTTTTTGGTAATAACTCTGGAAGGAAACGTCGCAGACCCATCAAGGTGGTACTCGTACTGCTCGCGTCGTCGAGAGGAATCCAAATATGTGAATGGTTAAGCTATGGGATATGAAATGGACGAGCGACCAATAAAACAGCATGTATTATGGGGTTGAATGCTTTTTGCTATTCACAAAATAAAACAAAAGCAGTCATGCAAATATCTGAATTTTCACAGCACAGCAAAATCAGTTGCACCATTCAATTCTGCTCGTCCAGACGGGGAGAATTCAATCACATTCATTCGATGCGACGTTTCTTATGGGATTTAATGAGCGACAACATTTTGACCCCAAACCGAGAGGATTCTGGGATGTTTGTGTTTTTTGGGTAATAACTCTGGAAGGAAACGTCGCAGACCCATCAAGGTGGTACTCGTACTGCTCGCGTCGTCGAGAGGAATCCTAATATGTGAATGCTTAAGCTATGGGATATGAAATGGACGAGCGACCAATAAAACAGCATGTATTATGGGGTTGAATGCTTTTTGCTATTCACAAAATAAAACAACAGCAGTCATGCAAATATCTGAATTTTCACAGCACAGCAAAATCAGTTGCACCATTCAATTCCGCTCGTCCAGACGGGGAGAATTCAATCACATTCATTCGATGCAACGTTTCTTATGGGATTTAATGAGCGACAACATTTTGACCCCAAACCGAGAGGATTCTGGGATGTTTGTGTTTTTTGGGTAATAACTCTGGAAGGAAACGTCGCAGACCCATCAAGGTGGTACTCGTACTGCTCGCGTCGTCGAGAGGAATCCTAATATGTGAATGGTTAAGCTATGGGATATGAAATGGACGAGCGACCAATAAAACAGCATGTATTATGGGGTTGAATGCTTTTTGCTATTCACAAAATAAAACAACAGCAGTCATGCAAATATCTGAATTTTCACAGCACAGCAAAATCAGTTGCACCATTCAATTCCGCTCGTCCAGACGGGGAGAATTCAATCACATTCATTCGATGCGACGTTTCTTATGGGATTTAATGAGCGACAACATTTTGACCCCAAACCGAGAGGATTCTGGGATGTTTGTGTTTTTTGGGTAATAACTCTGGAAGGAAACGTCGCAGACCCATCAAGGTGGTACTCGTACTGCTCGCATCGTCGAGAGGAATCCTAATATGTGAATGCTTAAGCTATGGGATATGAAATGGACGAGCGACCAATAAAACAGCATGTATTATGGGGTTGAATGCTTTTTGCTATTCACAAAATAAAACAACAGCAGTCATGCAAATATCTGAATTTTCACAGCACAGCAAAATCAGTTGCACCATTCAATTCCGCTCGTCCAGACGGGGAGAATTCAATCACATTCATTCGATGCAACGTTTCTTATGGGATTTAATAAGCGACAACATTTTGACACCAAACCGAGAGGATTCTGGGATGTTTGTGTTTTTTTGGTAATAAATCTGGAAGGAAACGTCGCAGACCCATCAAAAGGTACTCGTACTGCTCGCCTCGTCGAGAGGAATCCAAATATGTGAATGGTTAAGCTATGGGATATGAAATGGACGAGCGACCAATAAAACAGCATATATTATGGGGTTGAATGCTTTTTGCTATTCACAAAATAAAACAAAAGCAGTCATGCAAATATCTGAATTTTCACAGCACAGCAAAATCAGTTGCACCATTCAATTACGCTCGTCCAGACGGGGAGAATTCAATCACATTCATTCGATGCGACGTTTCTTATGGGATTTAATAAGCGACAACATTTTGACCCCAAACCGAGAGGATTCTGGGATGTTTGTGTTTTTTTGGTAATAACTCTGGAAGGAAACGTCGCAGACCCATCAAGGTGGTACTCGTACTGCTCGCCTCGTCGAGAGGAATCCAAATATGTGAATGGTTAAGCTATGGGATATGAAATGGACGAGCGACCAATAAAACAGCATGTATTATGGGGATGAATGCTTTTTGCTATTCACAAAATAAAACAACAGCAGTCATGCAAATATCTGAATTTTCACAGCACAGCAAAATCAGTTACACCATTCAATTCCGCTCGTCCAGACGGGGAGAATTCAATCACATTCATTCGATGCGACGTTTCTTATGGGATTTAATGAGCGACAACATTTTGACCCCAAACCTAGAGGATTCTGGGATGTTTGTGTTTTTTTCGTAATAACTCTGGAAGGAAACGTCGAAGACCCATCAAGGTGGTACTCGTACTGCTCGCCTCGTCGAGAGGAATCCAAATATATGAATGGTTAAGCTATGGGATATGAAATGGACGAGCGACCAATAAAACAGCATGTATTATGGGGTTGGATGCTTTTTGCTATTCACAAAATAAAACAAAAGCAGTCATGCAAATATCTGAATTTTCACAGCACAGCAAAATCAGTTGCACCATTCAATTACGCTCGTCCAGACGGGGAGAATTCAATCACATTCATTCGATGCGACGTTTCTTATGGGATTTAATAAGCGACAACATTTTGACCCCAAACCGAGAGGATTCTGGGATGTTTGTGTTTTTTTGGTAATAACACTGGAAGGAAACGTCGCAGACCCATCAAGGTGGTACTCGTACTGCTCGCCTCGTCGAGAGGAATCCAAATATGTGAATGGTTAAGCTATGGGATATGAAATGGACGAGCGACCAATAAAACAGCATGTATTATGGGGTTGAATGCTTTTTGCTATTCACAAAATAAAACAACAGCAGTCATGCAAATATCTGAATTTTCACAGCACAGCAAAATCAGTTGCACCATTCAATTCCGCTCGTCCAGACGGGGAGAATTCCATCACATTCATTCGATGCGACGTTTCTTATGGGATTTAATGAGCGACAACATTTTGACCCCAAACCGAGAGGATTCTGGGATGTTTGTGTTTTTTTGGTAATAACACAGGAAGGAAACGTCGCAGACCCATCAAGGTGGTACTCGTACTGCTCGCCTCGTCGAGAGGAATCCAAATATGTGAATGGTTAAGCTATGGGATATGAAATGGACGAGCGACCAATAAAACAGCATGTATTATGGGGTTGAATGCTTTTTGCTATTCACAAAATAAAACAACAGCAGTCATGCAAATATCTGAATTTTCACAGCACAGCAAAATCAGTTGCACCATTCAATTCCGCTCGTCCAGACGGGGAGAATTCAATCACATTCATTCGATGCGACGTTTCTTATGGGATTTAATGAGCGACAACATTTTGACCCCAAACCGAGAGGATTCTGGGATGTTTGTGTTTTTTTGGTAATAACTCTGGAAGGAAACGTCGCAGACCCATCAAGGTGGTACTCGTACTGCTCGCCTCGTCGAGAGGAATCCAAATATGTGAATGGTTAAGCTATGGGATATGAAATGGACGAGCGACCAATAAAACAGCATGTATTATGGGGATGAATGCTTTTTGCTATTCACAAAATAAAACAACAGCAGTCATGCAAATATCTGAATTTTCACAGCACAGCAAAATCAGTTGCACCATTCAATTCCGCTCGTCCAGACGGGGAGAATTCAATCACATTCATTCGATGCGACGTTTCTTATGGGATTTAATGAGCGACAACATTTTGACCCCAAACCTAGAGGATTCTGGGATGTTTGTGTTTTTTTGGTAATAACTCTGGAAGGAAACGTCGCAGACCCATCAAGGTGGCACTCGTACTGCTCGCCTCGTCGAGAGGAATCCAAATATGTGAATGGTTAAGCTATGGGATATGAAATGGACGAGCGACCAATAAAACAGCATGTATTATGGGGTTGAATGCTTTTTGCTATTCACAAAATAAAACAAAAGCAGTCATGCAAATATCTGAATTTTCACAGCACAGCAAAATCAGTTGCACCATTCAATTACGCTCGTCCAGACGGGGAGAATTCAATCACATTCATTCGATGCGACGTTTCTTATGGGATTTAATAAGCGACAACATTTTGACCCCAAACCGAGAGGATTCTGGGATGTTTGTGTTTTTTTGGTAATAACACTGGAAGCAAACGTCGCAGACCCATGAAGGTGGTACTCGTACTGCTCGCCTCGTCGAGAGGAATCCAAATATGTGAATGGTTAAGCTATGGGATATGAAATGGACGAGCGACCAATAAAACAGCATGTATTATGGGGTTGAATGCTTTTTGCTATTCACAAAATAAAACAACAGCAGTCATGCAAATATCTGAATTTTCACAGCACAGCAAAATCAGTTGCACCATTCAATTCCGCTCGTCCAGACGGGGAGAATTCAATCACATTCATTCGATGCGACGTTTCTTATGGGATTTAATGAGCGACAACATTTTGACCCCAAACCGAGAGGATTCTGGGATGTTTGTGTTTTTTTGGTAATAACTCTGGAAGGAAACGTCGCAGACCCATCAAGGTGGTACTCGTACTGCTCGCCTCGTCGAGAGGAATCCAAATATGTGAATGGTTAAGCTATGGGATATGAAATGGACGAGCGACCAATAAAACAGCATGTATTATGGGGATGAATGCTTTTTGCTATTCACAAAATAAAACAACAGCAGTCATGCAAATATCTGAATTTTCACAGCACAGCAAAATCAGTTGCACCATTCAATTCCGCTCGTCCAGACGGGGAGAATTCAATCACATTCATTCGATGCGACGTTTCTTATGGGATTTAATGAGCGACAACATTTTGACCCCAAACCTAGAGGATTCTGGGATGTTTGTGTTTTTTTGGTAATAACTCTGGAAGGAAACGTCGCAGACCCATCAAGGTGGCACTCGTACTGCTCGCCTCGTCGAGAGGAATCCAAATATGTGAATGGTTAAGCTATGGGATATGAAATGGACGAGCGACCAATAAAACAGCATGTATTATGGGGTTGAATGCTTTTTGCTATTCACAAAATTAAAAAAAGCAGTCATGCAAATATCTGAATTTTCACAGCACAGCAAAATCAGTTACACCATTCAATTCCGCTCGTCCAGACGGGGAGAATTCAATCACATTCATTCGATGCGACGTTTCTTATGGGATTTAATGAGCGACAACATTTTGACCCCAAACCTAGAGGATTCTGGGATGTTTGTGTTTTTTTCGTAATAACTCTGGAAGGAAACGTCGAAGACCCATCAAGGTGGTACTCGTACTGCTCGCCTCGTCGAGAGGAATCCAAATATATGAATGGTTAAGCTATGGGATATGAAATGGACGAGCGACCAATAAAACAGCATGTATTATGGGGTTGGATGCTTTTTGCTATTCACAAAATAAAACAAAAGCAGTCATGCAAATATCTGAATTTTCACAGCACAGCAAAATCAGTTGCACCATTCAATTACGCTCGTCCAGACGGGGAGAATTCAATCACATTCATTCGATGCGACGTTTCTTATGGGATTTAATAAGCGACAACATTTTGACCCCAAACCGAGAGGATTCTGGGATGTTTGTGTTTTTTTGGTAATAACACTGGAAGGAAACGTCGCAGACCCATCAAGGTGGTACTCGTACTGCTCGCCTCGTCGAGAGGAATCCAAATATGTGAATGGTTAAGCTATGGGATATGAAATGGACGAGCGACCAATAAAACAGCATGTATTATGGGGTTGAATGCTTTTTGCTATTCACAAAATAAAACAACAGCAGTCATGCAAATATCTGAATTTTCACAGCACAGCAAAATCAGTTGCACCATTCAATTCCGCTCGTCCAGACGGGGAGAATTCCATCACATTCATTCGATGCGACGTTTCTTATGGGATTTAATGAGCGACAACATTTTGACCCCAAACCGAGAGGATTCTGGGATGTTTGTGTTTTTTTGGTAATAACACAGGAAGGAAACGTCGCAGACCCATCAAGGTGGTACTCGTACTGCTCGCCTCGTCGAGAGGAATCCAAATATGTGAATGGTTAAGCTATGGGATATGAAATGGACGAGCGACCAATAAAACAGCATGTATTATGGGGTTGAATGCTTTTTGCTATTCACAAAATAAAAAAAAGCAGTCATGCAAATATCTGAATTTTCACAGCACAGCAAAATCAGTTGCACCATTCAATTCCGCTCGTCCAGACGGGGAGAATTCAATCACATTCATTCGATGCGACGTTTCTTATGGGATTTAATGAGCGACAACATTTTGACCCCAAACCTAGAGGATTCTGGGATGTTTGTGTTTTTTTGGTAATAACTCTGGAAGGAAACGTCGAAGACCCATCAAGGTGGTACTCGTACTGCTCGCCTCGTCGAGAGGAATCCAAATATGTGAATGGTTAAGCTATGGGATATGAAATGGACGAGCGACCAATAAAACAGCATGTATTATGGAGTTGAATGCTTTTTGCTATTCACAAAATAAAAAAAAAGCAGTCATGCAAATATCTGAATTTTCACAGCACAGCAAAATCAGTTGCACCATTCAATTCCGCTCGTCCAGACGGGGAGAATTCAATCACATTCATTCGATGCGACGTTTCTTATGGGATTTAATGAGCGACAACATTTTGACCCCAAACCTAGAGGATTCTGGGATGTTTGTGTTTTTTTGGTAATAACTCTGGAAGGAAACGTCGAAGACCCATCAAGGTGGTACTCGTACTGCTCGCCTCGTCGAGAGGAATCCGAATATATGAATGGTTAAGCTATGGGATATGAAATGGACGAGCGACCAATAAAACAGCATGTATTATGGGGTTGGATGCTTTTTGCTATTCACAAAATAAAACAAAAGCAGTCATGCAAATATCTGAATTTTCACAGCACAGCAAAATCAGTTGCACCATTCAATTACGCTCGTCCAGACGGGGAGAATTCAATCACATTCATTCGATGCGACGTTTCTTATGGGATTTAATAAGCGACAACATTTTGACCCCAAACCTAGAGGATTCTGGGATGTTTGTGTTTTTTTGGTAATAACTCTGGAAGGAAACGTCGCAGACCCATCAAGGTGGTACTCGTACTGCTCGCCTCGTCGAGAGGAATCCAAATATGTGAATGATTAAGCTATGGGATATGAAATGGACGAGCGACCAATAAAACAGCATGTATTATGGGGTTGAATGCTTTTTGCTATTCACAAAATAAAACAACAGCAGTCATGCAAATATCTGAATTTTCACAGCACAGCAAAAATCAGTTGCACCATTCAATTCCGCTCGTCCAGACGGGGAGAATTCAATCACATTCATTTGATGCGACGTTTCTTATGGGATTTAATGAGCGACAACATTTTGACCCCAAACCTAGAGGATTCTGAGATGTTTGTGTTTTTTTGGTAATAACTCTGGAAGGAAACGTCGCAGACCCATCAAGGTGGTACTCGTACTGCTCGCCTCGTCGAGAGGAATCCAAATATGTGAATGGTTAAGCTATGGGATATGAAATGGACGAGCGACCAATAAAACAGCATGTATTATGGGGTTGAATGCTTTTTGCTATTCACAAAATAAAAAAAAGCAGTCATGCAAATATCTGAATTTTCACAGCACAGCAAAATCAGTTGCACCATTCAATTACGCTCGTCCAGACGGGGAGAATTCAATCACATTCATTCGATGCGACGTTTCTTATGGGATTTAATGAGCGACAACATTTTGACCCCAAACCTAGAGGATTCTGGGATGTTTGTGTTTTTTTGGTAATAACTCTGGAAGGAAACATCGCAGACCCATCAAGGTGGTACTCGTACTGCTCGCCTCGTCGAGAGGAATCCAAATATGTGAATGGTTAAGCTATGGGATATGAAATGGACGAGCGACCAATAAAACAGCATGTATTATGGGGTTGGATGCTTTTTGCTATTCACAAAATAAAACAAAAGCAGTCATGCAAATATCTGAATTTTCACAGCACAGCAAAATCAGTTGCACCATTCAATTACGCTCGTCCAGACGGGGAGAATTCAATCACATTCATTCGATGCGACGTTTCTTATGGGATTTAATAAGCGACAACATTTTGACCCCAAACCTAGAGGATTCTGGGATGTTTGTGTTTTTTTGGTAATAACTCTGGAAGGAAACGTCGCAGACCCATCAAGGTGGTACTCGTACTGCTCGCCTCGTCGAGAGGAATCCACATATGTGAATGGTTAAGCTATGGGATATGAAATGGACGAGCGACCAATAAAACAGCATGTATTATGGGGTTGAATGCTTTTTGCTATTCACAAAATAAAACAACTGCAGTCATGCAAATATCTGAATTTTCACAGCACAGCAAAATCAGTTGCACCATTCAATTCCGCTCGTCCAGACGGGGAGAATTCAATCACATTCATTCGATGCGACGTTTCTTATGGGATTTAATGAGCGACAACATTTTGACCCCAAACCTAGAGGATTCTGAGATGTTTGTGTTTTTTTAGTAATAACTCTGGAAGGAAACGTCGCAGACCCATCAAGGTGGTACTCGTACTGCTCGCCTCGTCGAGAGGAATCCAAATATGTGAATGGTTAAGCTATGGGATATGAAATGGACGAGCGACCAATAAAACAGCATGTATTATGGGGTTGAATGCTTTTTGCTATTCACAAAATAAAACAACAGCAGTCATGCAAATATCGGAATTTTCACAGCACAGCAAAATCAGTTGCACCATTCAATTCCGCTCGTCCAGACGGGGAGAATTCAATCACATTCATTCGATGCGACGTTTCTTATGGGATTTAATGAGCGACAACATTTTGATCCCCAAACCTAGAGGATTCTGGGATGTTTGTGTTTTTTGGGTAATAACTCTGGAAGGAAACGTCGCAGACCCATCAAGGTGGTACTCGTACTGCTCGCATCGTCGAGAGGAATCCTAATATGTGAATGCTTAAGCTATGGGATATGAAATGGACGAGCGACCAATAAAACAGCATGTATTATGGGGTTGAATGCTTTTTGCTATTCACAAAATAAAACAACAGCAGTCATGCAAATATCTGAATTTTCACAGCACAGCAAAATAAGTTGCACCATTCAATTCCGCTCGTCCAGACGGGGAGAATTCAATCACATTCATTCGATGCAACGTTTCTTATGGGATTTAATAAGCGACAACATTTTGACCCCAAACCGAGAGGATTCTGGGATGTTTGTGTTTTTTTGGTAATAAATCTGGAAGGAAACGTCGCAGACCCATCAAAAGGTACTCGTACTGCTCGCCTCGTCGAGAGGAATCCAAATATGTGAATGGTTAAGCTATGGGATATGAAATGGACGAGCGACCAATAAAACAGCATATATTATGGGGTTGAATGCTTTTTGCTATTCACAAAATAAAACAAAAGCAGTCATGCAAATATCTGAATTTTCACAGCACAGCAAAATCAGTTGCACCATTCAATTACGCTCGTCCAGACGGGGAGAATTCAATCACATTCATTCGATGCGACGTTTCTTATGGGATTTAATAAGCGACAACATTTTGACCCCAAACCGAGAGGATTCTGGGATGTTTGTGTTTTTTTGGTAATAACACAGGAAGGAAACGTCGCAGACCCATCAAGGTGGTACTCGTACTGCTCGCCTCGTCGAGAGGAATCCAAATATGTGAATGGTTAAGCTATGGGATATGAAATGGACGAGCGACCAATAAAACAGCATGTATTATGGGGTTGAATGCTTTTTGCTATTCACAAAATAAAACAACAGCAGTCATGCAAATATCTGAATTTTCACAGCACAGCAAAAATCAGTTGCACCATTCAATTCCGCTCGTCCAGACGGGGAGAATTCAATCACATTCATTCGATGCGACGTTTCTTATGGGATTTAATGAGCGACAACATTTTGACCCCAAACCTAGAGGATTCTGAGATGTTTGTGTTTTTTTGGTAATAACTCTGGAAGGAAACGTCGCAGACCCATCAAGGTGGTACTCGTACTGCTCGCCTCGTCGAGAGGAATCCAAATATGTGAATGGTTAAGCTATGGGATATGAAATGGACGAGCGACCAATAAAACAGCATGTATTATGGGGTTGAATGCTTTTTGCTATTCACAAAATAAAAAAAAGCAGTCATGCAAATATCTGAATTTTCACAGCACAGCAAAATCAGTTGCACCATTCAATTACGCTCGTCCAGACGGGGAGAATTCAATCACATTCATTCGATGCGACGTTTCTTATGGGATTTAATGAGCGACAACATTTTGACCCCAAACCTAGAGGATTCTGGGATGTTTGTGTTTTTTTGGTAATAACTCTGGAAGGAAACATCGCAGACCCATCAAGGTGGTACTCGTACTGCTCGCCTCGTCGAGAGGAATCCAAATATGTGAATGGTTAAGCTATGGGATATGAAATGGACGAGCGACCAATAAAACAGCATGTATTATGGGGTTGGATGCTTTTTGCTATTCACAAAATAAAACAAAAGCAGTCATGCAAATATCTGAATTTTCACAGCACAGCAAAATCAGTTGCACCATTCAATTACGCTCGTCCAGACGGGGAGAATTCAATCACATTCATTCGATGCGACGTTTCTTATGGGATTTAATAAGCGACAACATTTTGACCCCAAACCTAGAGGATTCTGGGATGTTTGTGTTTTTTTGGTAATAACTCTGGAAGGAAACGTCGCAGACCCATCAAGGTGGTACTCGTACTGCTCGCCTCGTCGAGAGGAATCCACATATGTGAATGGTTAAGCTATGGGATATGAAATGGACGAGCGACCAATAAAACAGCATGTATTATGGGGTTGAATGCTTTTTGCTATTCACAAAATAAAACAACTGCAGTCATGCAAATATCTGAATTTTCACAGCACAGCAAAATCAGTTGCACCATTCAATTCCGCTCGTCCAGACGGGGAGAATTCAATCACATTCATTCGATGCGACGTTTCTTATGGGATTTAATGAGCGACAACATTTTGACCCCAAACCTAGAGGATTCTGAGATGTTTGTGTTTTTTTGGTAATAACTCTGGAAGGAAACGTCGCAGACCCATCAAGGTGGTACTCGTACTGCTCGCCTCGTCGAGAGGAATCCAAATATGTGAATGGTTAAGCTATGGGATATGAAATGGACGAGCGACCAATAAAACAGCATGTATTATGGGGTTGAATGCTTTTTGCTATTCACAAAATAAAACAACAGCAGTCATGCAAATATCGGAATTTTCACAGCACAGCAAAATCAGTTGCACCATTCAATTCCGCTCGTCCAGACGGGGAGAATTCAATCACATTCATTCGATGCGACGTTTCTTATGGGATTTAATGAGCGACAACATTTTGATCCCCAAACCTAGAGGATTCTGGGATGTTTGTGTTTTTTGGGTAATAACTCTGGAAGGAAACGTCGCAGACCCATCAAGGTGGTACTCGTACTGCTCGCATCGTCGAGAGGAATCCTAATATGTGAATGCTTAAGCTATGGGATATGAAATGGACGAGCGACCAATAAAACAGCATGTATTATGGGGTTGAATGCTTTTTGCTATTCACAAAATAAAACAACAGCAGTCATGCAAATATCTGAATTTTCACAGCACAGCAAAATAAGTTGCACCATTCAATTCCGCTCGTCCAGACGGGGAGAATTCAATCACATTCATTCGATGCAACGTTTCTTATGGGATTTAATAAGCGACAACATTTTGACCCCAAACCGAGAGGATTCTGGGATGTTTGTGTTTTTTTGGTAATAAATCTGGAAGGAAACGTCGCAGACCCATCAAAAGGTACTCGTACTGCTCGCCTCGTCGAGAGGAATCCAAATATGTGAATGGTTAAGCTATGGGATATGAAATGGACGAGCGACCAATAAAACAGCATATATTATGGGGTTGAATGCTTTTTGCTATTCACAAAATAAAACAAAAGCAGTCATGCAAATATCTGAATTTTCACAGCACAGCAAAATCAGTTGCACCATTCAATTACGCTCGTCCAGACGGGGAGACTTCAATCACATTCATTCGATGCGACGTTTCTTATGGGATTTAATAAGCGACAACATTTTGACCCCAAACCGAGAGGATTCTGGGATGTTTGTGTTTTTTTGGTAATAACACAGGAAGGAAACGTCGCAGACCCATCAAGGTGGTACTCGTACTGCTCGCCTCGTCGAGAGGAATCCAAATATGTGAATGGTTAAGCTATGGGATATGAAATGGACGAGCGACCAATAAAACAGCATGTATTATGGGGTTGAATGCTTTTTGCTATTCACAAAATAAAACAACAGCAGTCATGCAAATATCTGAATTTTCACAGCACAGCAAAAATCAGTTGCACCATTCAATTCCGCTCGTCCAGACGGGGAGAATTCAATCACATTCATTCGATGCGACGTTTCTTATGGGATTTAATGAGCGACAACATTTTGACCCCAAACCTAGAGGATTCTGAGATGTTTGTGTTTTTTTGGTAATAACTCTGGAAGGAAACGTCGCAGACCCATCAAGGTGGTACTCGTACTGCTCGCCTCGTCGAGAGGAATCCAAATATGTGAATGGTTAAGCTATGGGATATGAAATGGACGAGCGACCAATAAAACAGCATGTATTATGGGGTTGAATGCTTTTTGCTATTCACAAAATAAAAAAAAGCAGTCATGCAAATATCTGAATTTTCACAGCACAGCAAAATCAGTTGCACCATTCAATTCCGCTCGTCCAAACGGGGAGAATTCAATCACATTCATTCGATGCGACGTTTCTTATGGGATTTAATGAGCGACAACATTTTGACCCCAAACCTAGAGGATTCTGGGATGTTTGTGTTTTTTTGGTAATAACTCTGGAAGGAAACGTCGCAGACCCATCAAGGTGGTACTCGTACTGCTCGCCTCGTCGAGAGGAATCCAAATATGTGAATGCTTAAGCTATGGGATATGAAATGGACGAGCGACCAATAAAACAGCATGTATTATGGGGTTGAATGCTTTTTGCTATTCACAAAATAAAACAACAGCAGTCATGCAAATATCTGAATTTTCACAGCACAGCAAAATAAGTTGCACCATTCAATTCCGCTCGTCCAGACGGGGAGAATTCAATCACATTCATTCGATGCAACGTTTCTTATGGGATTTAATAAGCGACAACATTTTGACCCCAAACCGAGAGGATTCTGGGATGTTTGTGTTTTTTTGGTAATAAATCTGGAAGGAAACGTCGCAGACCCATCAAAAGGTACTCGTACTGCTCGCCTCGTCGAGAGGAATCCAAATATGTGAATGGTTAAGCTATGGGATATGAAATGGACGAGCGACCAATAAAACAGCATATATTATGGGGTTGAATGCTTTTTGCTATTCACAAAATAAAACAAAAGCAGTCATGCAAATATCTGAATTTTCACAGCACAGCAAAATCAGTTGCACCATTCAATTACGCTCGTCCAGACGGGGAGAATTCAATCACATTCATTCGATGCGACGTTTCTTATGGGATTTAATAAGCGACAACATTTTGACCCCAAACCGAGAGGATTCTGGGATGTTTGTGTTTTTTTGGTAATAACACAGGAAGGAAACGTCGCAGACCCATCAAGGTGGTACTCGTACTGCTCGCCTCGTCGAGAGGAATCCAAATATGTGAATGGTTAAGCTATGGGATATGAAATGGACGAGCGACCAATAAAACAGCATGTATTATGGGGTTGAATGCTTTTTGCTATTCACAAAATAAAACAACAGCAGTCATGCAAATATCTGAATTTTCACAGCACAGCAAAAATCAGTTGCACCATTCAATTCCGCTCGTCCAGACGGGGAGAATTCAATCACATTCATTCGATGCGACGTTTCTTATGGGATTTAATGAGCGACAACATTTTGACCCCAAACCTAGAGGATTCTGAGATGTTTGTGTTTTTTTGGTAATAACTCTGGAAGGAAACGTCGCAGACCCATCAAGGTGGTACTCGTACTGCTCGCCTCGTCGAGAGGAATCCAAATATGTGAATGGTTAAGCTATGGGATATGAAATGGACGAGCGACCAATAAAACAGCATGTATTATGGGGTTGAATGCTTTTTGCTATTCACAAAATAAAAAAAAGCAGTCATGCAAATATCTGAATTTTCACAGCACAGCAAAATCAGTTGCACCATTCAATTCCGCTCGTCCAGACGGGGAGAATTCAATCACATTCATTCGATGCGACGTTTCTTATGGGATTTAATGAGCGACAACATTTTGACTCCAAACCTAGAGGATTCTGGGATGTTTGTGTTTTTTTGGTAATAACTCTGGAAGGAAACGTCGCAGACCCATCAAGGTGGTACTCGTACTGCTCGCCTCGTCGAGAGGAATCCAAATATGTGAATGGTTAAGCTATGGGATATGAAATGGACGAGCGACCAATAAAACAGCATGTATTATGGGGTTGAATGCTTTTTGCTATTCACAAAATAAAACAACTGCAGTCATGCAAATATCTGAATTTTCACAGCACAGCAAAATCAGTTGCACCATTCAATTCCGCTCGTCCAGACGGGGAGAATTCAATCACATTCATTCGATGCGACGTTTCTTATGGGATTTAATGAGCGACAACATTTTGACCCCAAACCTAGAGGATTCTGAGATGTTTGTGTTTTTTTGGTAATAACTCTGGAAGGAAACGTCGCAGACCCATCAAGGTGGTACTCGTACTGCTCGCCTCGTCGAGAGGAATCCAAATATGTGAATGGTTAAGCTATGGGATATGAAATGGACGAGCGACCAATAAAACAGCATGTATTATGGGGTTGAATGCTTTTTGCTATTCACAAAATAAAACAACAGCAGTCATGCAAATATCGGAATTTTCACAGCACAGCAAAATCAGTTGCACCATTCAATTCCGCTCGTCCAGACGGGGAGAATTCAATCACATTCATTCGATGCGACGTTTCTTATGGGATTTAATGAGCGACAACATTTTGATCCCCAAACCTAGAGGATTCTGGGATGTTTGTGTTTTTTGGGTAATAACTCTGGAAGGAAACGTCGCAGACCCATCAAGGTGGTACTCGTACTGCTCGCATCGTCGAGAGGAATCCTAATATGTGAATGCTTAAGCTATGGGATATGAAATGGACGAGCGACCAATAAAACAGCATGTATTATGGGGTTGAATGCTTTTTGCTATTCACAAAATAAAACAACAGCAGTCATGCAAATATCTGAATTTTCACAGCACAGCAAAATCAGTTGCACCATTCAATTCCGCTCGTCCAGACGGGGAGAATTCAATCACATTCATTCGATGCAACGTTTCTTATGGGATTTAATAAGCGACAACATTTTGACCCCAAACCGAGAGGATTCTGGGATGTTTGTGTTTTTTTGGTAATAAATCTGGAAGGAAACGTCGCAGACCCATCAAAAGGTACTCGTACTGCTCGCCTCGTCGAGAGGAATCCAAATATGTGAATGGTTAAGCTATGGGATATGAAATGGACGAGCGACCAATAAAACAGCATATATTATGGGGTTGAATGCTTTTTGCTATTCACAAAATAAAACAAAAGCAGTCATGCAAATATCTGAATTTTCACAGCACAGCAAAATCAGTTGCACCATTCAATTACGCTCGTCCAGACGGGGAGAATTCATTCACATTCATTCGATGCGACGTTTCTTATGGGATTTAATAAGCGACAACATTTTGACCCCAAACCGAGAGGATTCTGGGATGTTTGTGTTTTTTTGGTAATAACACAGGAAGGAAACGTCGCAGACCCATCAAGGTGGTACTCGTACTGCTCGCCTCGTCGAGAGGAATCCAAATATGTGAATGGTTAAGCTATGGGATATGAAATGGACGAGCGACCAATAAAACAGCATGTATTATGGGGTTGAATGCTTTTTGCTATTCACAAAATAAAACAACAGCAGTCATGCAAATATCTGAATTTTCACAGCACAGCAAAAATCAGTTGCACCATTCAATTCCGCTCGTCCAGACGGGGAGAATTCAATCACATTCATTCGATGCGACGTTTCTTATGGGATTTAATGAGCGACAACATTTTGACCCCAAACCTAGAGGATTCTGAGATGTTTGTGTTTTTTTGGTAATAACTCTGGAAGGAAACGTCGCAGACCCATCAAGGTGGTACTCGTACTGCTCGCCTCGTCGAGAGGAATCCAAATATGTGAATGGTTAAGCTATGGGATATGAAATGGACGAGCGACCAATAAAACAGCATGTATTATGGGGTTGAATGCTTTTTGCTATTCACAAAATAAAAAAAAGCAGTCATGCAAATATCTGAATTTTCACAGCACAGCAAAATCAGTTGCACCATTCAATTACGCTCGTCCAGACGGGGAGAATTCAATCACATTCATTCGATGCGACGTTTCTTATGGGATTTAATGAGCGACAACATTTTGACCCCAAACCTAGAGGATTCTGGGATGTTTGTGTTTTTTTGGTAATAACTCTGGAAGGAAACGTCGCAGACCCATCAAGGTGGTACTCGTACTGCTCGCCTCGTCGAGAGGAATCCAAATATGTGAATGGTTAAGCTATGGGATATGAAATGGACGAGCGACCAATAAAACAGCATGTATTATGGGGTTGGATGCTTTTTGCTATTCACAAAATAAAACAAAAGCAGTCATGCAAATATCTGAATTTTCACAGCACAGCAAAATCAGTTGCACCATTCAATTACGCTCGTCCAGACGGGGAGAATTCAATCACATTCATTCGATGCGACGTTTCTTATGGGATTTAATAAGCGACAACATTTTGACCCCAAACCTAGAGGATTCTGGGATGTTTGTTTTTTTTTTGTAATAACTCTGGAAGGAAACGTCGCAGACCCATCAAGGTGGTACTCGTACTGCTCGCCTCGTCGAGAGGAATCCACATATGTGAATGGTTAAGCTATGGGATATGAAATGGACGAGCGACCAATAAAACAGCATGTATTATGGGGTTGAATGCTTTTTGCTATTCACAAAATAAAACAACTGCAGTCATGCAAATATCTGAATTTTCACAGCACAGCAAAATCAGTTGCACCATTCAATTCCGCTCGTCCAGACGGGGAGAATTCAATCACATTCATTCGATGCGACGTTTCTTATGGGATTTAATGAGCGACAACATTTTGACCCCAAACCTAGAGGATTCTGAGATGTTTGTGTTTTTTTGGTAATAACTCTGGAAGGAAACGTCGCAGACCCATCAAGGTGGTACTCGTACTGCTCGCCTCGTCGAGAGGAATCCAAATATGTGAATGGTTAAGCTATGGGATATGAAATGGACGAGCGACCAATAAAACAGCATGTATTATGGGGTTGAATGCTTTTTGCTATTCACAAAATAAAACAACAGCAGTCATGCAAATATCGGAATTTTCACAGCACAGCAAAATCAGTTGCACCATTCAATTCCGCTCGTCCAGACGGGGAGAATTCAATCACATTCATTCGATGCGACGTTTCTTATGGGATTTAATGAGCGACAACATTCTGATCCCCAAACCTAGAGGATTCTGGGATGTTTGTGTTTTTTGGGTAATAACTCTGGAAGGAAACGTCGCAGACCCATCAAGGTGGTACTCGTACTGCTCGCATCGTCGAGAGGAATCCTAATATGTGAATGCTTAAGCTATGGGATATGAAATGGACGAGCGACCAATAAAACAGCATGTATTATGGGGTTGAATGCTTTTTGCTATTCACAAAATAAAACAACAGCAGTCATGCAAATATCTGAATTTTCACAGCACAGCAAAATCAGTTGCACCATTCAATTCCGCTCGTCCAGACGGGGAGAATTCAATCACATTCATTCGATGCGACGTTTCTTATGGGATTTAATAAGCGACAACATTTTGACCCCAAACCGAGAGGATTCTGGGATGTTTGTGTTTTTTTGGTAATAAATCTGGAAGGAAACGTCGCAGACCCATCAAAAGGTACTCGTACTGCTCGCCTCGTCGAGAGGAATCCAAATATGTGAATGGTTAAGCTATGGGATATGAAATGGACGAGCGACCAATAAAACAGCATATATTATGGGGTTGAATGCTTTTTGCTATTCACAAAATAAAACAAAAGCAGTCATGCAAATATCTGAATTTTCACAGCACAGCAAAATCAGTTGCACCATTCAATTACGCTCGTCCAGACGGGGAGAATTCAATCACATTCATTCGATGCGACGTTTCTTATGGGATTTAATAAGCGACAACATTTTGACCCCAAACCGAGAGGATTCTGGGATGTTTGTGTTTTTTTGGTAATAACACAGGAAGGAAACGTCGCAGACCCATCAAGGTGGTACTCGTACTGCTCGCCTCGTCGAGAGGAATCCAAATATGTGAATGGTTAAGCTATGGGATATGAAATGGACGAGCGACCAATAAAACAGCATGTATTATGGGGTTGAATGCTTTTTGCTATTCACAAAATAAAACAACAGCAGTCATGCAAATATCTGAATTTTCACAGCACAGCAAAAATCAGTTGCACCATTCAATTCCGCTCGTCCAGACGGGGAGAATTCAATCACATTCATTCGATGCGACGTTTCTTATGGGATTTAATGAGCGACAACATTTTGACCCCAAACCTAGAGGATTCTGAGATGTTTGTGTTTTTTTGGTAATAACTCTGGAAGGAAACGTCGCAGACCCATCAAGGTGGTACTCGTACTGCTCGCCTCGTCGAGAGGAATCCAAATATGTGAATGGTTAAGCTATGGGATATGAAATGGACGAGCGACCAATAAAACAGCATGTATTATGGGGTTGAATGCTTTTTGCTATTCACAAAATAAAAAAAAGCAGTCATGCAAATATCTGAATTTTCACAGCACAGCAAAATCAGTTGCACCATTCAATTACGCTCGTCCAGACGGGGAGAATTCAATCACATTCATTCGATGCGACGTTTCTTATGGGATTTAATGAGCGACAACATTTTGACCCCAAACCTAGAGGATTCTGGGATGTTTGTGTTTTTTTGGTAATAACTCTGGAAGGAAACGTCGCAGACCCGTCAAGGTGGTACTCGTACTGCTCGCCTCGTCGAGAGGAATCCAAATATGTGAATGGTTAAGCTATGGGATATGAAATGGACGAGCGACCAATAAAACAGCATGTATTATGGGGTTGAATGCTTTTTGCTATTCACAAAATAAAACAACTGCAGTCATGCAAATATCTGAATTTTCACAGCACAGCAAAATCAGTTGCACCATTCAATTCCGCTCGTCCAGACGGGGAGAATTCAATCACATTCATTCGATGCGACGTTTCTTATGGGATTTAATGAGCGACAACATTTTGACCCCAAACCTAGAGGATTCTGAGATGTTTGTGTTTTTTTGGTAATAACTCTGGAAGGAAACGTCGCAGACCCATCAAGGTGGTACTCGTACTGCTCGCCTCGTCGAGAGGAATCCAAATATGTGAATGGTTAAGCTATGGGATATGAAATGGACGAGCGACCAATAAAACAGCATGTATTATGGGGTTGAATGCTTTTTGCTATTCACAAAATAAAACAACAGCAGTCATGCAAATATCGGAATTTTCACAGCACAGCAAAATCAGTTGCACCATTCAATTCCGCTCGTCCAGACGGGGAGAATTCAATCACATTCATTCGATGCGACGTTTCTTATGGGATTTAATGAGCGACAACATTTTGATCCCCAAACCTAGAGGATTCTGGGATGTTTGTGTTTTTTGGGTAATAACTCTGGAAGGAAACGTCGCAGACCCATCAAGGTGGTACTCGTACTGCTCGCATCGTCGAGAGGAATCCTAATATGTGAATGCTTAAGCTATGGGATATGAAATGGACGAGCGACCAATAAAACAGCATGTATTATGGGGTTGAATGCTTTTTGCTATTCACAAAATAAAACAACAGCAGTCATGCAAATATCTGAATTTTCACAGCACAGCAAAATCAGTTGCACCATTCAATTCCGCTCGTCCAGACAGGGAGAATTCAATCACATTCATTCGATGCAACGTTTCTTATGGGATTTAATAAGCGACAACATTTTGACCCCAAACCGAGAGGATTCTGGGATGTTTGTGTTTTTTTGGTAATAAATCTGGAAGGAAACGTCGCAGACCCATCAAAAGGTACTCGTACTGCTCGCCTCGTCGAGAGGAATCCAAATATGTGAATGGTTAAGCTATGGGATATGAAATGGACGAGCGACCAATAAAACAGCATATATTATGGGGTTGAATGCTTTTTGCTATTCACAAAATAAAACAAAAGCAGTCATGCAAATATCTGAATTTTCACAGCACAGCAAAATCAGTTGCACCATTCAATTACGCTCGTCCAGACGGGGAGAATTCATTCACATTCATTCGATGCGACGTTTCTTATGGGATTTAATAAGCGACAACATTTTGACCCCAAACCGAGAGGATTCTGGGATGTTTGTGTTTTTTTGGTAATAACACAGGAAGGAAACGTCGCAGACCCATCAAGGTGGTACTCGTACTGCTCGCCTCGTCGAGAGGAATCCAAATATGTGAATGGTTAAGCTATGGGATATGAAATGGACGAGCGACCAATAAAACAGCATGTATTATGGGGTTGAATGCTTTTTGCTATTCACAAAATAAAACAACAGCAGTCATGCAAATATCTGAATTTTCACAGCACAGCAAAAATCAGTTGCACCATTCAATTCCGCTCGTCCAGACGGGGAGAATTCAATCACATTCATTCGATGCGACGTTTCTTATGGGATTTAATGAGCGACAACATTTTGACCCCAAACCTAGAGGATTCTGAGATGTTTGTGTTTTTTTGGTAATAACTCTGGAAGGAAACGTCGCAGACCCATCAAGGTGGTACTCGTACTGCTCGCCTCGTCGAGAGGAATCCAAATATGTGAATGGTTAAGCTATGGGATATGAAATGGACGAGCGACCAATAAAACAGCATGTATTATGGGGTTGAATGCTTTTTGCTATTCACAAAATAAAAAAAAGCAGTCATGCAAATATCTGAATTTTCACAGCACAGCAAAATCAGTTGCACCATTCAATTCCGCTCGTCCAGACGGGGAGAATTCAATCACATTCATTCGATGCGACGTTTCTTATGGGATTTAATGAGCGACAACATTTTGACCCCAAACCTAGAGGATTCTGGGATGTTTGTGTTTTTTTGGTAATAACTCTGGAAGGAAACGTCGCAGACCCATCAAGGTGGTACTCGTACTGCTCGCCTCGTCGAGAGGAATCCAAATATGTGAATGGTTAAGCTATGGGATATGAAATGGACGAGCGACCAATAAAACAGCATGTATTATCGGGTTGGATGCTTTTTGCTATTCACAAAATAAAACAAAAGCAGTCATGCAAATATCTGAATTTTCACAGCACAGCAAAATCAGTTGCACCATTCAATTACGCTCGTCCAGACGGGGAGAATTCAATCACATTCATTCGATGCGACGTTTCTTATGGGATTTAATAAGCGACAACATTTTGACCCCAAACCTAGAGGATTCTGGGATGTTTGTGTTTTTTTGGTAATAACTCTGGAAGGAAACGTCGCAGACCCATCAAGGTGGTACTCGTACTGCTCGCCTCGTCGAGAGGAATCCACATATGTGAATGGTTAAGCTATGGGATATGAAATGGACGAGCGACCAATAAAACAGCATGTATTATGGGGTTGAATGCTTTTTGCTATTCACAAAATAAAAAAACTGCAGTCATGCAAATATCTGAATTTTCACAGCACAGCAAAATCAGTTGCACCATTCAATTCCGCTCGTCCAGACGGGGAGAATTCAATCACATTCATTCGATGCGACGTTTCTTATGGGATTTAATGAGCGACAACATTTTGACCCCAAACCTAGAGGATTCTGAGATGTTTGTGTTTTTTTGGTAATAACTCTGGAAGGAAACGTCGCAGACCCATCAAGGTGATACTCGTACTGCTCGCCTCGTCGAGAGGAATCCAAATATGTGAATGGTTAAGCTATGGGATATGAAATGGACGAGCGACCAATAAAACAGCATGTATTATGGGGTTGAATGCTTTTTGCTATTCACAAAATAAAACAACAGCAGTCATGCAAATATCTGAATTTTCACAGCACAGCAAAATCAGTTGCACCATTCAATTCCGCTCGTCCAGACGGGGAGAATTCAATCACATTCATTCGATGCGACGTTTCTTATGGGATTTAATGAGCGACAACATTTTGACCCCAAACCTAGAGGATTCTGGGATGTTTGTGTTTTTTGGGTAATAACTCTGGAAGGAAACGTCGCAGACCCATCAAGGTGGTACTCGTACTGCTCGCATCGTCGAGAGGAATCCTAATATGTGAATGCTTAAGCTATGGGATATGAAATGGACGAGCGACCAATAAAACAGCATGTATTATGGGGTTGAATGCTTTTTGCTATTCACAAAATAAAACAACAGCAGTCATGCAAATATCTGAATTTTCACAGCACAGCAAAATCAGTTGCACCATTCACTTCCGCTCGTCCAGACGGGGAGAATTCAATCACATTCATTCGATGCAACGTTTCTTATGGGATTTAATAAGCGACAACATTTTGACCCCAAACCGAGAGGATTCTGGGATGTTTGTGTTTTTTTGGTAATAAATCTGGAAGGAAACGTCGCAGACCCATCAAAAGGTACTCGTACTGCTCGCCTCGTCGAGAGGAATCCAAATATGTGAATGGTTAAGCTATGGGATATGAAATGGACGAGCGACCAATAAAACAGCATATATTATGGGGTTGAATGCTTTTTGCTATTCACAAAATAAAACAAAAGCAGTCATGCAAATATCTGAATTTTCACAGCACAGCAAAATCAGTTGCACCATTCAATTACGCTCGTCCAGACGGGGAGAATTCAATCACATTCATTCGATGCGACATTTCTTATGGGATTTAATAAGCGACAACATTTTGACCCCAAACCGAGAGGATTCTGGGATGTTTGTGTTTTTTTGGTAATAACACAGGAAGGAAACGTCGCAGACCCATCAAGGTGGTACTCGTACTGCTCGCCTCGTCGAGAGGAATCCAAATATGTGAATGGTTAAGCTATGGGATATGAAATGGACGAGCGACCAATAAAACAGCATGTATTATGGGGTTGAATGCTTTTTGCTATTCACAAAATAAAACAATAGCAGTCATGCAAATATCTGAATCTTCACAGCACAGCAAAATCAGTTGCACCATTCAATTCCGCTCGTCCAGACGGGGAGAATTCAATCACATTCATTCGATGCGACGTTTCTTATGGGATTTAATGAGCGACAACATTTTGACCCCAAACCTAGAGGATTCTGGGATGTTTGTGTTTTTTTGGTAATAACTCTGGAAGGAAACGTCGAAGACCCATCAAGGTGGTACTCGTACTGCTCGCCTCGTCGAGAGGAATCCAAATATGTGAATGGTTAAGCTATGGGATATGAAATGGACGAGCGACCAATAAAACAGCATGTATTATGGGGTTGAATGCTTTTTGCTATTCACAAAATAAAACAACAGCAGTCATGCAAATATCTGAATTTTCACAGCACAGCAAAATCAGTTGCACCATTCAATTCCGCTCGTCCAGACGGGGAGAATTCAATCACATTCATTCGATGCGACGTTTCTTATGGGATTTAATGAGCGACAACATTTTGTCCCCAAACCTAGAGGATTCTGGGATGTTTGTGTTTTTTTGGTAATAACTCTGGAAGGAAACGTCGCAGACCCATCAAGGTGGTACTCGTACTGCTCGCCTCGTCGAGAGGAATCCAAATATGTGAATGGTTAAGCTATGGGATATGAAATGGACGAGCGACCAATAAAACAGCATGTATTATGGGGTTGAATGCTTTTTGCTATTCACAAAATAAAAAAAGCAGTCATGCAAATATCTGAATTTTCACAGCACAGCAAAATCAGTTGCACCATTCAATTCCGCTCGTCCAGACGGGGAGAATTCAATCACATTAATTCGATGCGACGTTTCTTATGGGATTTAATGAGCGACAACATTTTGACCCCAAACCTAGAGGATTCTGGGATGTTTGTGTTTTTTTGGTAATAACACAGGAAGGAAACGTCGCAGACCCATCAAGGTGGTACTCGTACTGCTCGCCTCGTCGAGAGGAATCCAAATATGTGAATGGTTAAGCTATGGGATATGAAATGGACGAGCGACCAATAAAACAGCATGTATTATGGGGTTGAATGCTTTTTGCTATTCACAAAATAAAAAAAAGCAGTCATGCAAATATCTGAATTTTCACAGCACAGCAAAATCAGTTGCACCATTCAATTCCGCTCGTCCAGACGGGGAGAATTCAATCACATTCATTCGATGCGACGTTTCTTATGGGATTTAATGAGCGACAACATTTTGACCCCAAACCGAGAGGATTCTGGGATGTTTGTGTTTTTTTGGTAATAACTCTGGAAGAAAACGTCGCAGACCCATCAAGGTGGTACTCGTACTGCTCGCCTCGTCGAGAGGAATCCAAATATGTGAATGGTTAAGCTATGGGATTTGAAATGGACGAGCGACCAATAAAACAGCATGTATTATGGGGTTGAATGCTTTTTGCTATTCACAAAATAAAACAACAGCAGTCATGCAAATATCTGAATTTTCACAGCACAGCAAAATCAGTTGCACCATTCAATTACGCTCGTCCAGACGGGGAGAATTCAATCACATTCATTCGATGCGACGTTTCTTATGGGATTTAATGAGCGACAACATTTTGACCCCAGACCTAGAGGATTCTGGGATGTTTGTGTTTTTTTGGTAATAACTCTGGAAGGAAACGTCGCAGACCCATCAAGGTGGTACTCGTACTGCTCGCCTCGTCGAGAGGAATCCAAATATGTGAATGGTTAAGCTATGGGATATGAAATGGACGAGCGACCAATAAAACAGCATGTATTATGGGGTTGAATGCTTTTTGCTATTCACAAAATAAAAAAAGCAGTCATGCAAATATCTGAATTTTCACAGCACAGCAAAATCAGTTGCACCATTCAATTCCGCTCGTCCAGACGGGGAGAATTCAATCACATTCATTCGATGCGACGTTTCTTATGGGATTTAATGAGCGACAACATTTTGACCCCAAACCTAGAGGATTCTGGGATGTTTGTGTTTTTTTGGTAATAACTCTGGAAGGAAACGTCGAAGACCCATCAAGGTGGTACTCGTACTGCTCGCCTCGTCGAGAGGAATCCAAATATGTGAATGGTTAAGCTATGGGATATTAAATGGACGAGCGACCAATAAAACAGCATGTATTATGGAGTTGAATGCTTTTTGCTATTCACAAAATAAAACAAAAGCAGTCATGCAAATATCTGAATTTTCACAGCACAGCAAAATCAGTTGCACCATTCAATTCCGCTCGTCCAGACGGGGAGAATTCAAACACATTCATTCGATGCGACGTTTCTTATGGGATTTAATGAGCGACAACATTTTGACCCCAAACCTATAGGATTCTGGGATGTTTGTGTTTTTTTGGTAATAACTCTGGAAGGAAACGTCGAAGACCCATCAAGGTGGTACTCGTACTGCTCGCCTCGTCGAGAGGAATCCGAATATATGAATGGTTAAGCTATGGGATATGAAATGGACGAGCGACCAATAAAACAGCATGTATTATGGGGTTGGATGCTTTTTGCTATTCACAAAATAAAACAAAAGCAGTCATGCAAATATCTGAATTTTCACAGCACAGCAAAATCAGTTGCACCATTCAATTACGCTCGTCCAGACGGGGAGAATTCAATCACATTCATTCGATGCGACGTTTCTTATGGGATTTAATGAGCGACAACATTTTGACCCCAAACCTAGAGGATTCTGGGATGTTTGTGTTTTTTTGGTAATAACTCTGGAAGGAAACGTCGAAGACCCATCAAGGTGGTACTCGTACTGCTCGCCTCGTCGAGAGGAATCCGAATATATGAATGGTTAAGCTATGGGATATGAAATGGACGAGCGACCAATAAAACAGCATGTATTATGGGGTTGGATGCTTTTTGCTATTCACAAAATAAAACAAAAGCAGTCATGCAAATATCTGAATTTTCACAGCACAGCAAAATCAGTTGCACCATTCAATTACGCTCGTCCAGACGGGGAGAATTCAATCACATTCATTCGATGCGACGTTTCTTATGGGATTTAATAAGCGACAACATTTTGACCCCAAACCTAGAGGATTCTGGGATGTTTGTGTTTTTTTGGTAATAACTCTGGAAGGAAACGTCGCAGACCCATCAAGGTGGTACTCGTACTGCTCGCCTCGTCGAGAGGAATCCAAATATGTGAATGATTAAGCTATGGGATATGAAATGGACGAGCGACCAATAAAACAGCATGTATTATGGGGTTGAATGCTTTTTGCTATTCACAAAATAAAACAACAGCAGTCATGCAAATATCTGAATTTTCACAGCACAGCAAAAATGAGTTGCACCATTCAATTCCGCTCGTCCAGACGGGGAGAATTCAATCACATTCATTCGATGCGACGTTTCTTATGGGATTTAATGAGCGACAACATTTTGACCCCAAACCGAGAGGATTCTGGGATGTTTGTGTTTTTTTGGTAATAACTCTGGAAGAAAACGTCGCAGACCCATCAAGGTGGTACTCGTACTGCTCGCCTCGTCGAGAGGAATCCAAATATGTGAATGGTTAAGCTATGGGATTTGAAATGGACGAGCGACCAATAAAACAGCATGTATTATGGGGTTGAATGCTTTTTGCTATTCACAAAATAAAACAACAGCAGTCATGCAAATATCTGAATTTTCACAGCACAGCAAAATCAGTTGCACCATTCAATTACGCTCGTCCAGACGGGGAGAATTCAATCACATTCATTCGATGCGACGTTTCTTATGGGATTTAATGAGCGACAACATTTTGACCCCAAACCTAGAGGATTCTGGGATGTTTGTGTTTTTTTGGTAATAACTCTGGAAGGAAACGTCGCAGACCCATCAAGGTGGTACTCGTACTGCTCGCCTCGTCGAGAGGAATCCAAATATGTGAATGGTTAAGCTATGGGATATGAAATGGACGAGCGACCAATAAAACAGCATGTATTATGGGGTTGAATGCTTTTTGCTATTCACAAAATAAAAAAAGCAGTCATGCAAATATCTGAATTTTCACAGCACAGCAAAATCAGTTGCACCATTCAATTCCGCTCGTCCAGACGGGGATAATTCAATCACATTCATTCGATGCGACGTTTCTTATGGGATTTAATGAGCGACAACATTTTGACCCCAAACCTAGAGGATTCTGGGATGTTTGTGTTTTTTTGGTAATAACTCTGGAAGGAAACGTCGAAGACCCATCAAGGTGGTACTCGTACTGCTCGCCTCGTCGAGAGGAATCCAAATATGTGAATGGTTAAGCTATGGGATATTAAATGGACGAGCGACCAATAAAACAGCATGTATTATGGAGTTGAATGCTTTTTGCTATTCACAAAATAAAACAAAAGCAGTCATGCAAATATCTGAATTTTCACAGCACAGCAAAATCAGTTGCACCATTCAATTCCGCTCGTCCAGACGGGGAGAATTCAATCACATTGATTCGATGCGACGTTTCTTATGGGATTTAATGAGCGACAACATTTTGACCCCAAACCTATAGGATTCTGGGATGTTTGTGTTTTTTTGGTAATAACTCTGGAAGGAAACGTCGAAGACCCATCAAGGTGGTACTCGTACTGCTCGCCTCGTCGAGAGGAATCCGAATATATGAATGCTTAAGCTATGGGATATGAAATGGACGAGCGACCAATAAAACAGCATGTATTATGGGGTTGGATGCTTTTTGCTATTCACAAAATAAAACAAAAGCAGTCATGCAAATATCTGAATTTTCACAGCACAGCAAAATCAGTTGCACCATTCAATTACGCTCGTCCAGACGGGGAGAATTCAATCACATTCATTCGATGCGACGTTTCTTATGGGATTTAATGAGCGACAACATTTTGACCCCAAACCTAGAGGATTCTGGGATGTTTGTGTTTTTTTGGTAATAACTCTGGAAGGAAACGTCGAAGACCCATCAAGGTGGTACTCGTACTGCTCGCCTCGTCGAGAGGAATCCGAATATATGAATGGTTAAGCTATGGGATATGAAATGGACGAGCGACCAATAAAACAGCATGTATTATGGGGTTGGATGCTTTTTGCTATTCACAAAATAAAACAAAAGCAGTCATGCAAATATCTGAATTTTCACAGCACAGCAAAATCAGTTGCACCATTCAATTACGCTCGTCCAGACGGGGAGAATTCAATCACATTCATTCGATGCGACGTTTCTTATGGGATTTAATAAGCGACAACATTTTGACCCCAAACCTAGAGGATTCTGGGATGTTTGTGTTTTTTTGGTAATAACTCTGGAAGGAAACGTCGCAGACCCATCAAGGTGGTACTCGTACTGCTCGCCTCGTCGAGAGGAATCCAAATATGTGAATGATTAAGCTATGGGATATGAAATGGACGAGCGACCAATAAAACAGCATGTATTATGGGGTTGAATGCTTTTTGCTATTCACAAAATAAAACAACAGCAGTCATGCAAATATCTGAATTTTCACAGCACAGCAAAAATGAGTTGCACCATTCAATTCCGCTCGTCCAGACGGGGAGAATTCAATCACATTCATTCGATGCGACGTTTCTTATGGGATTTAATGAGCGACAACATTTTGACCCCAAACCTATAGGATTCTGGGATGTTTGTGTTTTTTTGGTAATAACTCTGGAAGGAAACGTCGAAGACCCATCAAGGTGGTACTCGTACTGCTCGCCTCGTCGAGAGGAATCCGAATATATGAATGCTTAAGCTATGGGATATGAAATGGACGAGCGACCAATAAAACAGCATGTATTATGGGGTTGGATGCTTTTTGCTATTCACAAAATAAAACAAAAGCAGTCATGCAAATATCTGAATTTTCACAGCACAGCAAAATCAGTTGCACCATTCAATTACGCTCGTCCAGACGGGGAGAATTCAATCACATTCATTCGATGCGACGTTTCTTATGGGATTTAATGAGCGACAACATTTTGACCCCAAACCTAGAGGATTCTGGGATGTTTGTGTTTTTTTGGTAATAACTCTGGAAGGAAACGTCGAAGACCCATCAAGGTGGTACTCGTACTGCTCGCCTCGTCGAGAGGAATCCGAATATATGAATGGTTAAGCTATGGGATATGAAATGGACGAGCGACCAATAAAACAGCATGTATTATGGGGTTGGATGCTTTTTGCTATTCACAAAATAAAACAAAAGCAGTCATGCAAATATCTGAATTTTCACAGCACAGCAAAATCAGTTGCACCATTCAATTACGCTCGTCCAGACGGGGAGAATTCAATCACATTCATTCGATGCGACGTTTCTTATGGGATTTAATAAGCGACAACATTTTGACCCCAAACCTAGAGGATTCTGGGATGTTTGTGTTTTTTTGGTAATAACTCTGGAAGGAAACGTCGCAGACCCATCAAGGTGGTACTCGTACTGCTCGCCTCGTCGAGAGGAATCCAAATATGTGAATGATTAAGCTATGGGATATGAAATGGACGAGCGACCAATAAAACAGCATGTATTATGGGGTTGAATGCTTTTTGCTATTCACAAAATAAAACAACAGCAGTCATGCAAATATCTGAATTTTCACAGCACAGCAAAAATGAGTTGCACCATTCAATTCCGCTCGTCCAGACGGGGAGAATTCAATCACATTCATTCGATGCGACGTTTCTTATGGGATTTAATGAGCGACAACATTTTGACCCCAAACCTAGAGGATTCTGAGATGTTTGTGTTTTTTTGGTAATAACTCTGGAAGGAAACGTCGCAGACCCATCAAGGTGGTACTCGTACTGCTCGCCTCGTCGAGAGGAATCCAAATATGTGAATGGTTAAGCTATGGGATATGAAATGGACGAGCGACCAATAAAACAGCATGTATTATGGGGTTGAATGCTTTTTGCTATTCACAAAATAAAAAAAAGCAGTCATGCAAATATCTGAATTTTCACAGCACAGCAAAATCAGTTGCACCATTCAATTACGCTCGTCCAGACGGGGAGAATTCAATCACATTCATTCGATGCGACGTTTCTTATGGGATTTAATGAGCGACAACATTTTGACCCCAAACCTAGAGGATTCTGGGATGTTTGTGTTTTTTTGGTAATAACTCTGGAAGGAAACGTCGCAGACCCATCAAGGTGGTACTCGTACTGCTTGCCTCGTCGAGAGGAATCCAAATATGTGAATGGTTAAGCTATGGGATATGAAATGGACGAGCGACCAATAAAACAGCATGTATTATGGGGTTGGATGCTTTTTGCTATTCACAAAATAAAACAAAAGCAGTCATGCAAATATCTGAATTTTCACAGCACAGCAAAATCAGTTGCACCATTCAATTACGCTCGTCCAGACGGGGAGAATTCAATCACATTCATTCGATGCGACGTTTCTTATGGGATTTAATAAGCGACAACATTTTGACCCCAAACCTAGAGGATTCTGGGATGTTTGTGTTTTTTTGGTAATAACTCTGGAAGGAAACGTCGCAGACCCATCAAGGTGGTACTCGTACTGCTCGCCTCGTCGAGAGGAATCCACATATGTGAATGGTTAAGCTATGGGATATGAAATGGACGAGCGACCAATAAAACAGCATGTATTATGGGGTTGAATGCTTTTTGCTATTCACAAAATAAAACAACTGCAGTCATGCAAATATCTGAATTTTCACAGCACAGCAAAATCAGTTGCACCATTCAATTCCGCTCGTCCAGACGGGGAGAATTCAATCACATTCATTCGATGCGACGTTTCTTATGGGATTTAATGAGCGACAACATTTTGACCCCAAACCTAGAGGATTCTGAGATGTTTGTGTTTTTTTGGTAATAACTCTGGAAGGAAACGTCGCAGACCCATCAAGGTGGTACTCGTACTGCTCGCCTCGTCGAGAGGAATCCAAATATGTGAATGGTTAAGCTATGGGATATGAAATGGACGAGCGACCAATAAAACAGCATGTATTATGGGGTTGAATGCTTTTTGCTATTCACAAAATAAAAAAAAGCAGTCATGCAAATATCTGAATTTTCACAGCACAGCAAAATCAGTTGCACCATTCAATTACGCTCGTCCAGACGGGGAGAATTCAATCACATTCATTCGATGCGACGTTTCTTATGGGATTTAATGAGCGACAACATTTTGACCCCAAACCTAGAGGATTCTGGGATGTTTGTGTTTTTTTGGTAATAACTCTGGAAGGAAACGTCGCAGACCCATCAAGGTGGTACTCGTACTGCTCGCCTCGTCGAGAGGAATCCAAATATGTGAATAGTTAAGCTATGGGATATGAAATGGACGAGCGACCAATAAAACAGCATGTATTATGGGGTTGGATGCTTTTTGCTATTCACAAAATAAAACAAAAGCAGTCATGCAAATATCTGAATTTTCACAGCACAGCAAAATCAGTTGCACCATTCAATTCCGCTCGTCCAGACGGGGAGAATTCAATCACATTCATTCGATGCGACGTTTCTTATGGGATTTAATGAGCGACAACATTTTGACCCCAAAACGAGAGGATTCTGGGATGTTTGTGTTTTTTTGGTAATAACTCTGGAAGGAAACGTCGCAGACCCATCAAGGTGGTACTCGCACTGCTCGCCTCGTCGAGAGGAATCCAAATATGTGAATGGTTAAGCTATGGGATATGAAATGGACGAGCGACCAATAAAACAGCATGTTTTATGGGGTTGAATGCTTTTTGCTATTCACAAAATAAAAAAAGCAGTCATGCAAATATCTGAATTTTCACAGCACAGCAAAATCAGTTGCACCATTCAATTCCGCTCGTCCAGACGGGGAGAATTCAATCACATTAATTCTATGCGACGTTTCTTATGGGATTTAATGAGCGACAACATTTTGACCCAAACCTATAGGATTCTGGGATGTTTGTGTTTTTTTGGTAATAACTCTGGAAGGAAACGTCGAAGACCCATCAAGGTGGTACTCGTACTGCTCGCCTCGTCGAGAGGAATCCGAATATATGAATGGTTAAGCTATGGGATATGAAATGGACGAGCGACCAATAAAACAGCATGTATTATGGGGTTGGATGCTTTTTGCTATTCACAAAATAAAACTAAAGCAGTCATGCAAATATCTGAATTTTCACAGCACAGCAAAATCAGTTGCACCATTCAATTACGCTCGTCCAGACGGGGAGAATTCAATCACATTCATTCGATGCGACGTTTCTTATGGGATTTAATGAGCGACAACATTTTGACCCCAAACCTAGAGGATTCTGGGATGTTTGTGTTTTTTTGGTAATAACTCTGGAAGGAAACGTCGAAGACCCATCAAGGTGGTACTCGTACTGCTCGCCTCGTCGAGAGGAATCCGAATATATGAATGGTTAAGCTATGGGATATGAAATGGACGAGCGACCAATAAAACAGCATGTATTATGGGGTTGGATGCTTTTTGCTATTCACAAAATAAAACAAAAGCAGTCATGCAAATATCTGAATTTTCACAGCACAGCAAAATCAGTTGCACCATTCAATTACGCTCGTCCAGACGGGGAGAATTCAATCACATTCATTCGATGCGACGTTTCTTATGGGATTTAATAAGCGACAACATTTTGACCCCAAACCTAGAGGATTCTGGGATGTTTGTGTTTTTTTGGTAATAACTCTGGAAGGAAACGTCGCAGACCCATCAAGGTGGTACTCGTACTGCTCGCCTCGTCGAGAGGAATCCAAATATGTGAATGGTTAAGCTATGGGATATGAAATGGACGAGCGACCAATAAAACAGCATGTATTATGGGGTTGAATGCTTTTTGCTATTCACAAAATAAAAAAAAGCAGTCATGCAAATATCTGAATTTTCACAGCACAGCAAAATCAGTTGCACCATTCAATTACGCTCGTCCAGACGGGGAGAATTCAATCACATTCATTCGATGCGACGTTTCTTATGGGATTTAATGAGCGACAACATTTTGACCCCAAACCTAGAGGATTCTGGGATGTTTGTGTTTTTTTGGTAATAACTCTGGAAGGAAACGTCGCAGACCCATCAAGGTGGTACTCGTACTGCTCGCCTCGTCGAGAGGAATCCAAATATGTGAATGGTTAAGCTATGGGATATGAAATGGACGAGCGACCAATAAAACAGCATGTATTATGGGGTTGGATGCTTTTTGCTATTCACAAAATAAAACAAAAGCAGTCATGCAAATATCTGAATTTTCACAGCACAGCAAAATCAGTTGCACCATTCAATTACGCTCGTCCAGACGGGGAGAATTCAATCACATTCATTCGATGCGACGTTTCTTATGGGATTTAATAAGCGACAACATTTTGACCCCAAACCTAGAGGATTCTGGGATGTTTGTGTTTTTTTGGTAATAACTCTGGAAGGAAACGTCGCAGACCCATCAAGGTGGTACTCGTACTGCTCGCCTCGTCGAGAGGAATCCACATATGTGAATGGTTAAGCTATGGGATATGAAATGGACGAGCGACCAATAAAACAGCATGTATTATGGGGTTGAATGCTTTTTGCTATTCACAAAATAAAACAACTGCAGTCATGCAAATATCTGAATTTTCACAGCACAGCAAAATCAGTTGCACCATTCAATTCCGCTCGTCCAGACGGGGAGAATTCAATCACATTCATTCGATGCGACGTTTCTTATGGGATTTAATGAGCGACAACATTTTGACCCCAAACCTAGAGGACTCTGAGATGTTTGTGTTTTTTTGGTAATAACTCTGGAAGGAAACGTCGCAGACCCATCAAGGTGGTACTCGTACTGCTCGCCTCGTCGAGAGGAATCCAAATATGTGAATGGTTAAGCTATGGGATATGAAATGGACGAGCGACCAATAAAACAGCATGTATTATGGGGTTGAATGCTTTTTGCTATTCACAAAATAAAACAACAGCAGTCATGCAAATATCTGAATTTTCACAGCACAGCAAAATCAGTTGCACCATTCAATTCCGCTCGTCCAGACGGGGAGAATTCAATCACATTCATTCGATGCGACGTTTCTTATGGGATTTAATGAGCGACAACATTTTGATCCCCAAACCTAGAGGATTCTGGGATGTTTGTGTTTTTTGGGTAATAACTCTGGAAGGAAACGTCGCAGACCCATCAAGGTGGTACTCGTACTGCTCGCATCGTCGAGAGGAATCCTAATATGTGAATGCTTAAGCTATGGGATATGAAATGGACGAGCGACCAATAAAACAGCATGTATTATGGGGTTGAATGCTTTTTGCTATTCACAAAATAAAACAACAGCAGTCATGCAAATATCTGAATTTTCACAGCACAGCAAAATCAGTTGCACCATTCAATTCCGCTCGTCCAGACGGGGAGAATTCAATCACATTCATTCGATGCAACGTTTCTTATGGGATTTAATAAGCGACAACATTTTGACCCCAAACCGAGAGGATTCTGGGATGTTTGTGTTTTTTTGGTAATAAATCTGGAAGGAAACGTCGCAGACCCATCAAAAGGTACTCGTACTGCTCGCCTCGTCGAGAGGAATCCAAATATGTGAATGGTTAAGCTATGGGATATGAAATGGACGAGCGACCAATAAAAGAGCATATATTATGGGGTTGAATGCTTTTTGCTATTCACAAAATAAAACAAAAGCAGTCATGCAAATATCTGAATTTTCACAGCACAGCAAAATCAGTTGCACCATTCAATTACGCTCGTCCAGACGGGGAGAATTCAATCACATTCATTCGATGCGACGTTTCTTATGGGATTTAATAAGCGACAACATTTTGACCCCAAACCGAGAGGATTCTGGGATGTTTGTGTTTTTTTGGTAATAACACAGGAAGGAAACGTCGCAGACCCATCAAGGTGGTACTCGTACTGCTCGCCTCGTCGAGAGGAATCCAAATATGTGAATGGTTAAGCTATGGGATATGAAATGGACGAGCGACCAATAAAACAGCATGTATTATGGGGTTGAATGCTTTTTGCTATTCACAAAATAAAACAACAGCAGTCATGCAAATATCTGAATTTTCACAGCACAGCAAAAATCAGTTGCACCATTCAATTCCGCTCGTCCAGACGGGGAGAATTCAATCACATTCATTCGATGCGACGTTTCTTATGGGATTTAATGAGCGACAACATTTTGACCCCAAACCTAGAGGATTCTGAGATGTTTGTGTTTTTTTGGTAATAACTCTGGAAGGAAACGTCGCAGACCCATCAAGGTGGTACTCGTACTGCTCGCCTCGTCGAGAGGAATCCAAATATGTGAATGGTTAACCTATGGGATATGAAATGGACGAGCGACCAATAAAACAGCATGTATTATGGGGTTGAATGCTTTTTGCTATTCACAAAATAAAAAAAAAGCAGTCATGCAAATATCTGAATTTTCACAGCACAGCAAAATCAGTTGCACCATTCAATTACGCTCGTCCAGACGGGGAGAATTCAATCACATTCATTCGATGCGACGTTTCTTATGGGATTTAATGAGCGACAACATTTTGACCCCAAACCTAGAGGATTCTGGGATGTTTGTGTTTTTTTGGTAATAACTCTGGAAGGAAACGTCGCAGACCCATCAAGGTGGTACTCGTACTGCTCGCCTCGTCGAGAGGAATCCAAATATGTGAATGGTTAAGCTATGGGATATGAAATGGACGAGCGACCAATAAAACAGCATGTATTATGGGGTTGGATGCTTTTTGCTATTCACAAAATAAAATCAAAAGCAGTCATGCAAATATCTGAATTTTCACAGCACAGCAAAATCAGTTGCACCATTCAATTCCGCTCGTCCAGACGGGGAGAATTCAATCACATTCATTCGATGCGACGTTTCTTATGGGATTTAATAAGCGACAACATTTTGACCCCAAACCTAGAGGATTCTGGGATGTTTGTGTTTTTTTGGTAATAACTCTGGAAGGAAACGTCGCAGACCCATCAAGGTGGTACTCGTACTGCTCGCCTCGTCGAGAGGAATCCACATATGTGAATGGTTAAGCTATGGGATATGAAATGGACGAGCGACCAATAAAACAGCATGTATTATGGGGTTGAATGCTTTTTGCTATTCACAAAATAAAACAACTGCAGTCATGCAAATATCTGAATTTTCACAGCACAGCAAAATCAGTTGCACCATTCAATTCCGCTCGTCCAGACGGGGAGAATTCAATCACATTCATTCGATGCGACGTTTCTTATGGGATTTAATGAGCGACAACATTTTGACCCCAAACCTAGAGGATTCTGAGATGTTTGTGTTTTTTTGGTAATAACTCTGGAAGGAAACGTCGCAGACCCATCAAGGTGGTACTCGTACTGCTCGCCTCGTCGAGAGGAATCCAAATATGTGAATGGTTAAGCTATGGGATATGAAATGGACGAGCGACCAATAAAACAGCATGTATTATGGGGTTGAATGCTTTTTGCTATTCACAAAATAAAAAAAAGCAGTCATGCAAATATCTGAATTTTCACAGCACAGCAAAATCAGTTGCACCATTCAATTCCGCTCGTCCAGACGGGGAGAATTCAATCACATTAATTCGATGCGACGTTTCTTATGGGATTTAATGAGCGACAACATTTTGACCCCAAACCTAGAGGATTCTGGGATGTTTGTGTTTTTTTGGTAATAACTCTGGAATGAAACGTCGCAGACCCATCAAGGTGGTACTCGTACTGCTCGCCTCGTCGAGAGGAATCCAAATATGTGAATGGTTAAGCTATGGGATATGAAATGGACGAGCGACCAATAAAACAGCATGTATTATGGGGTTGAATGCTTTTTGCTATTCACAAAATAAAAAAAGCAGTCATGCAAATATCTGAATTTTCACAGCACAGCAAAATCAGTTGCACCATTCAATTCCGCTCGTCCAGACGGGGAGAATTCAATCACATTAATTCGATGCGACGTTTCTTATGGGATTTAATGAGCGACAACATTTTGACCCCAAACCTATAGGATTCTGGGATGTTTGTGTTTTTTTGGTAATAACTCTGGAAGAAAACGTCGAAGACCCATCAAGGTGGTACTCGTACTGCTCGCCTCGTCGAGAGGAATCCACATATGTGAATGGTTAAGCTATGGGATATGAAATGGACGAGCGACCAATAAAACAGCATGTATTATGGGGTTGAATGCTTTTTGCTATTCACAAAATAAAACAACTGCAGTCATGCAAATATCTGAATTTTCACAGCACAGCAAAATCAGTTGCACCATTCAATTCCGCTCGTCCAGACGGGGAGAATTCAATCACATTCATTCGATGCGACGTTTCTTATGGGATTTAATGAGCGACAACATTTTGACCCCAAACCTAGAGGACTCTGAGATGTTTGTGTTTTTTTGGTAATAACTCTGGAAGGAAACGTCGCAGACCCATCAAGGTGGTACTCGTACTGCTCGCCTCGTCGAGAGGAATCCAAATATGTGAATGGTTAAGCTATGGGATATGAAATGGACGAGCGACCAATAAAACAGCATGTATTATGGGGTTGAATGCTTTTTGCTATTCACAAAATAAAACAACAGCAGTCATGCAAATATCTGAATTTTCACAGCACAGCAAAATCAGTTGCACCATTCAATTCCGCTCGTCCAGACGGGGAGAATTCAATCACATTCATTCGATGCGACGTTTCTTATGGGATTTAATGAGCGACAACATTTTGATCCCCACACCTAGAGGATTCTGGGATGTTTGTGTTTTTTGGGTAATAACTCTGGAAGGAAACGTCGCAGACCCATCAAGGTGGTACTCGTACTGCTCGCATCGTCGAGAGGAATCCTAATATGTGAATGCTTAAGCTATGGGATATGAAATGGACGAGCGACCAATAAAACAGCATGTATTATGGGGTTGAATGCTTTTTGCTATTCACAAAATAAAACAACAGCAGTCATGCAAATATCTGAATTTTCACAGCACAGCAAAATCAGTTGCACCATTCAATTCCGCTCGTCCAGACGGGGAGAATTCAATCACATTCATTCGATGCAACGTTTCTTATGGGATTTAATAAGCGACAACATTTTGACCCCAAACCGAGAGGATTCTGGGATGTTTGTGTTTTTTTGGTAATAAATCTGGAAGGAAACGTCGCAGACCCATCAAAAGGTACTCGTACTGCTCGCCTCGTCGAGAGGAATCCAAATATGTGAATGGTTAAGCTATGGGATATGAAATGGACGAGCGACCAATAAAAGAGCATATATTATGGGGTTGAATGCTTTTTGCTATTCACAAAATAAAACAAAAGCAGTCATGCAAATATCTGAATTTTCACAGCACAGCAAAATCAGTTGCACCATTCAATTACGCTCGTCCAGACGGGGAGAATTCAATCACATTCATTCGATGCGACGTTTCTTATGGGATTTAATGAGCGACAACATTTTAACCCCAAACCTAGAGGATTCTGAGATGTTTGTGTTTTTTTGGTAATAACTCTGGAAGGAAACGTCGCAGACCCATCAAGGTGGTACTCGTACTGCTCGCCTCGTCGAGAGGAATCCAAATATGTGAATGGTTAAGCTATGGGATATGAAATGGACGAGCGACCAATAAAACAGCATGTATTATGGGGTTGAATGCTTTTTGCTATTCACAAAATAAAAAAAAGCAGTCATGCAAATATCTGAATTTTCACAGCACAGCAAAATCAGTTGCACCATTCAATTACGCTCGTCCAGACGGGGAGAATTCAATCACATTCATTCGATGCGACGTTTCTTATGGGATTTAATGAGCGACAACATTTTGACCCCAAACCTAGAGGATTCTGGGATGTTTGTGTTTTTTTGGTAATAACTCTGGAAGGAAACGTCGCAGACCCATCAAGGTGGTACTCGTACTGCTCGCCTCGTCGAGAGGAATCCAAATATGTGAATGGTTAAGCTATGGGATATGAAATGGACGAGCGACCAATAAAACAGCATGTATTATGGGGTTGGATGTTTTTTGCTATTCACAAAATAAAACAAAAGCAGTCATGCAAATATCTGAATTTTCACAGCACAGCAAAATCAGTTGCACCATTCAATTCCGCTCGTCCAGACGGGGAGAATTCAATCACATTCATTCGATGCGACGTTTCTTATGGGATTTAATAAGCGACAACATTTTGACCCCAAACCTAGAGGATTCTGGGATGTTTGTGTTTTTTTGGTAATAACTCTGGAAGGAAACGTCGCAGACCCATCAAGGTGGTACTCGTACTGCTCGCCTCGTCGAGAGGAATCCACATATGTGAATGGTTAAGCTATGGGATATGAAATGGACGAGCGACCAATAAAACAGCATGTATTATGGGGTTGAATGCTTTTTGCTATTCACAAAATAAAACAACTGCAGTCATGCAAATATCTGAATTTTCACAGCACAGCAAAATCAGTTGCACCATTCAATTCCGCTCGTCCAGACGGGGAGAATTCAATCACATTAATTCGATGCGACGTTTCTTATGGGATTTAATGAGCGACAACATTTTGACCCCAAACCTAGAGGATTCTGGGATGTTTGTGTTTTTTTGGTAATAACTCTGGAATGAAACGTCGCAGACCCATCAAGGTGGTACTCGTACTGCTCGCCTCGTCGAGAGGAATCCAAATATGTGAATGGTTAAGCTATGGGATATGAAATGGACGAGCGACCAATAAAACAGCATGTATTATGGGGTTGAATGCTTTTTGCTATTCACAAAATAAAAAAAAGCAGTCATGCAAATATCTGAATTTTCACAGCACAGCAAAATCAGTTGCACCATTCAATTCCGCTCGTCCAGACGGGGAGAATTCAATCACATTAATTCGATGCGACGTTTCTTATGGGATTTAATGAGCGACAACATTTTGACCCCAAACCTATAGGATTCTGGGATGTTTGTGTTTTTTTGGTAATAACTCTGGAAGGAAACGTCGAAGACCCATCAAGGTGGTACTCGTACTGCTCGCCTCGTCGAGAGGAATCCAAATATATGAATGGTTAAGCTATGGGATATGAAATGGACGAGCGACCAATACAACAGCATGTATTATGGGGTTGGATGCTTTTTGCTATTCACAAAATAAAACAACAGCAGTCATGCAAATATCTGAATTTTCACAGCACAACAAAATCAGTTGCACCATTCACTTCCGCTCGTCCAGACTGGGAGAATTCAATCACATTCATTCGATGCGACGTTTCTTATGGGATTTAATGAGCGACAACATTTTGACCCCAAACCTAGAGGATTCTGGGATGTTTGTGTTTTTTTGGTAATAACTCTGGAAGGAAACGTCGCAGACCCATCAAGGTGGTACTCGTACTGCTCGCCTCGTCGAGAGGAATCCAAATATGTGAATGGTTAAGCTATGGGATATGAAATGGACGAGCGACCAATAAAACAGCATGTATTATGGGGTTGAATGCTTTTTGCTATGCACAAAATAAAAAAAAGCAGTCATGCAAATATCTGAATTTTCACAGCACAGCAAAATCAGTTGCACCATTCAATTCTGCTCGTCCAGACGGGGAGAATTCAATCACATTCATTCGATGCGACGTTTCTTATGGGATTTAATGAGCGACAACATTTTGACCCCAAACCTAGAGGATTCTGGGATGTTTGTGTTTTTTTGGTAATAACTCTGGAAGGAAACGTCGCAGACCCATCAAGGTGGTACTCGTACTGCTCGCCTCGTCGAGAGGAATCCAAATATGTGAATGGTTAAGCTATGGGATATGAAATGGACGAGCGACCAATAAAACAGCATGTATTATGGGGTTGAATGCTTTTTGCTATTCACAAAATAAAACAAAAGCAGTCATGCAAATATCTGAATTTTCACAGCACAGCAAAATCAGTTGCACCATTCAATTCCGCTCGTCCAGACGGGGAGAATTCAATCACATTCATTCGATGCGACGTTTCTTATGGGATTTAATGAGCGACAACATTTTGACCCCAAACCGAGAGGATTCTGGGATGTTTGTGTTTTTTTGGTAATAACTCTGGAAGGAAACGTCGCAGACCCATCAAGGTGGTACTCGTACTGCTCGCCTCGTCGAGAGGAATCCAAATATGTGAATGGTTAAGCTATGGGATATGAAATGGACGAGCGACCAATAAAACAGCATGTATTATGGGGTTGAATGCTTTTTGCTATTCACAAAATAAAAAAAAAGCAGTCATGCAAATATCTGAATTTTCACAGCACAGCAAAATCAGTTGCACCATTCAATTCCGCTCGTCCAGACGGGGAGAATTCAATCACATTAATTCGATGCGACGTTTCTTATGGGATTTAATGAGCGACAACATTTTGACCCCAAACCTAGAGGATTCTGGGATGTTTGTGTTTTTTTGGTAATAACTCTGGAATGAAACGTCGCAGACCCATCAAGGTGGTACTCGTACTGCTCGCCTCGTCGAGAGGAATCCAAATATGTGAATGGTTAAGCTATGGGATATGAAATGGACGAGCGACCAATAAAACAGCATGTATTATGGGGTTGAATGCTTTTTGCTATTCACAAAATAAAAAAAAGCAGTCATGCAAATATCTGAATTTTCACAGCACAGCAAAATCAGTTGCACCATTCAATTCCGCTCGTCCAGACGGGGAGAATTCAATCACATTAATTCGATGCGACGTTTCTTATGGGATTTAATGAGCGACAACATTTTGACCCCAAACCTATAGGATTCTGGGATGTTTGTGTTTTTTTGGTAATAACTCTGGAAGGAAACGTCGAAGACCCATCAAGGTGGTACTCGTACTGCTCGCCTCGTCGAGAGGAATCCAAATATATGAATGGTTAAGCTATGGGATATGAAATGGACGAGCGACCAATACAACAGCATGTATTATGGGGTTGGATGCTTTTTGCTATTCACAAAATAAAACAAAAGCAGTCATGCAAATATCTGAATTTTCACAGCACAGCAAAATCAGTTGCACCATTCACTTCCGCTCGTCCAGACTGGGAGAATTCAATCACATTCATTCGATGCGACGTTTCTTATGGGATTTAATGAGCGACAACATTTTGACCCCAAACCTAGAGGATTCTGGGATGTTTGTGTTTTTTTGGTAATAACTCTGGAAGGAAACGTCGCAGACCCATCAAGGTGGTACTCGTACTGCTCGCCTCGTCGAGAGGAATCCAAATATGTGAATGGTTAAGCTATGGGATATGAAATGGACGAGCGACCAATAAAACAGCATGTATTATGGGGTTGAATGCTTTTTGCTATGCACAAAATAAAAAAAAGCAGTCATGCAAATATCTGAATTTTCACAGCACAGCAAAATCAGTTGCACCATTCAATTCTGCTCGTCCAGACGGGGAGAATTCAATCACATTCATTCGATGCGACGTTTCTTATGGGATTTAATGAGCGACAACATTTTGACCCCAAACCTAGAGGATTCTGGGATGTTTGTGTTTTTTTGGTAATAACTCTGGAAGGAAACGTCGCAGACCCATCAAGGTGGTACTCGTACTGCTCGCCTCGTCGAGAGGAATCCAAATATGTGAATGGTTAGGCTATGGGATATGAAATGGACGAGCGACCAATAAAACAGCATGTATTATGGGGTTGAATGCTTTTTGCTATTCACAAAATAAAAAAAAGCAGTCATGCAAATATCTGAATTTTCACAGCACAGCAAAATCAGTTGCACCATTCAATTCCGCTCGTCCAGACGGGGAGAATTCAATCACATTCATTCGATGCGACGTTTCTTATGGGATTTAATGAGCGACAACATTTTGACCCCAAACCTAGAGGATTCTGGGATGTTTGTGTTTTTTTGGTAATAACTCTGGAAGGAAACGTCGAAGACCCATCAAGGTGGTACTCGTACTGCTCGCCTCGTCGAGAGGAATCCACATATGTGAATGGTTAAGCTATGGGATATGAAATGGACGAGCGACCAATAAAACAGCATGTATTATGGGGTTGAATGCTTTTTGCTATTCACAAAATAAAAAAAAGCAGTCATGCAAATATCTGAATTTTCACAGCACAGCAAAATCAGTTGCACCATTCAATTACGCTCGTCCAGACGGGGAGAATTCAATCACATTCATTCGATGCGACGTTTCTTATGGGATTTAATGAGCGACAACATTTTGACCCCAAACCTAGAGGATTCTGGGATGTTTGTGTTTTTTTGGTAATAACTCTGGAAGGAAACGTCGCAGACCCATCAAGGTGGTACTCGTACTGCTCGCCTCGTCGAGAGGAATCCAAATATGTGAATGGTTAAGCTATGGGATATGAAATGGACGAGCGACCAATAAAACAGCATGTATTATGGGGTTGAATGCTTTTTGCTATTCACAAAATAAAAAAAAGCAGTCATGCAAATATCTGAATTTTCACAGCACAGCAAAATCAGTTGCACCATTCAATTCCGCTCGTCCAGACGGGGAGAATTCAATCACATTCATTCGATGCGACGTTTCTTATGGGATTTAATGAGCGACAACATTTTGACCCCAAACCTATAGGATTCTGGGATGTTTGTGTTTTTTTGGTAATAACTCTGGAAGGAAACGTCGAAGACCCATCAAGGTGGTACTCGTACTGCTCGCCTCGTCGAGAGGAATCCAAATATATGAATGGTTAAGCTATGGGATATGAAATGGACGAGCGACCAATACAACAGCATGTATTATGGGGTTGGATGCTTTTTGCTATTCACAAAATAAAACAAAAGCAGTCATGCAAATATCTGAATTTTCACAGCACAGCAAAATCAGTTGCACCATTCAATTCCGCTCGTCCAGACGGGGAGAATTCAATCACATTCATTCGATGCGACGTTTCTTATGGGATTTAATGAGCGACAACATTTTGACCCCAAACCTAGAGGATTCTGGGATGTTTGTGTTTTTTTGGTAATAACTCTGGAAGGAAACGTCGCAGACCCATCAAGGTGGTACTCGTACTGCTCGCCTCGTCGAGAGGAATCCAAATATGTGAATGGTTAAGCTATGGGATATGAAATGGACGAGCGACCAATAAAACAGCATGTATTATGGGGTTGAATGCTTTTTGCTATTCACAAAATAAAAAAAAAGCAGTCATGCAAATATCTGAATTTTCACAGCACAGCAAAATCAGTTGCACCATTCAATTCCGCTCGTCCAGACGGGGAGAATTCAATCACATTCATTCGATGCGACGTTTCTTATGGGATTTAATGAGCGACAACATTTTGACCCCAAACCTAGAGGATTCTGGGATGTTTGTGTTTTTTTGGTAATAACTCTGGAAGGAAACGTCGCAGACCCATCAAGGTGGTACTCGTACTGCTCGCCTCGTCGAGAGGAATCCAAATATGTGAATGGTTAAGCTATGGGATATGAAATGGACGAGCGACCAATAAAACAGCATGTATTATGGGGTTGAATGCTTTTTGCTATTCACAAAATAAAAAAAAAGCAGTCATGCAAATATCTGAATTTTCACAGCACAGCAAAATCAGTTGCACCATTCAATTCCGCTCGTCCAGACGGGGAGAATTCAATCACATTCATTCGATGCGACGTTTCTTATGGGATTTAATGAGCGACAACATTTTGACCCCAAACCTAGAGGATTCTGGGATGTTTGTGTTTTTTGGTAATAACTCTGGAAGGAAACGTCGAAGACCCATCAAGGTGGTACTCGTACTGCTCGCCTCGTCGAGAGGAATCCACATATGTGAATGGTTAAGCTATGGGATATGAAATGGACGAGCGACCAATAAAACAGCATGTATTATGGGGTTGAATGCTTTTTGCTATTCACAAAATAAAACAACAGCAGTCATGCAAATATCTGAATTTTCACAGCACAGCAAAATCAGTTGCACCATTCAATTCCGCTCGTCCAGACGGGGAGAATTCAATCACATTCATTCGATGCGACGTTTCTTATGGGATTTAATGAGCGACAACATTTTGACCCCAAACCTAGAGGATTCTGAGATGTTTGTGTTTTTTTGGTAATAACTCTGGAAGGAAACGTCGCAGACCCATCAATGTGGTACTCGTACTGCTCGCCTCGTCGAGAGGAATCCAAATATGTGAATGGTTAAGCTATGGGATATGAAATGGACGAGCGACCAATAAAACAGCATGTATTATGGGGTTGAATGCTTTTTGCTATTCACAAAATAAAAAAAAAGCAGTCATGCAAATATCTGAATTTTCACAGCACAGCAAAATCAGTTGCACCATTCAATTCCGCTCGTCCAGATGGGGAGAATTCAATCACATTCATTCGATGCGACGTTTCTTATGGGATTTAATGAGCGACAACATTTTGACCCCAAACCTAGAGGATTCTGGGATGTTTGTGTTTTTTTGGTAATAACTCTGGAAGGAAACGTCGAAGACCCATCAAGGTGGTACTCGTACTGCTCGCCTCGTCGAGAGGAATCCAAATATATGAATGGTTAAGCTATGGGATATGAAATGGACGAGCGACCAATACAACAGCATGTATTATGGGGTTGGATGCTTTTTGCTATTCACAAAATAAAACAAAAGCAGTCATGCAAATATCTGAATTTTCACAGCACAGCAAAATCAGTTGCACCATTCAATTCCGCTCGTCCAGACGGGGAGAATTCAATCACATTCATTCGATGCGACGTTTCTTATGGGATTTAATGAGCGACAACATTTTGACCCCAAACCTATAGGATTCTGGGATGTTTGTGTTTTTTTGGTAATAACTCTGGAAGGAAACGTCGAAGACCCATCAAGGTGGTACTCGTACTGCTCGCCTCGTCGAGAGGAATCCAAATATATGAATGGTTAAGCTATGGGATATGAAATGGACGAGCGACCAATACAACAGCATGTATTATGGGGTTGGATGCTTTTTGCTATTCACAAAATAAAACAAAAGCAGTCATGCAAATATCTGAATTTTCACAGCACAGCAAAATCAGTTGCACCATTCAATTCCGCTCGTCCAGACGGGGAGAATTCAATCACATTCATTCGATGCGACGTTTCTTATGGGATTTAATGAGCGACAACATTTTGACCCCAAACCTAGAGGATTCTGGGATGTTTGTGTTTTTTTGGTAATAACTCTGGAAGGATACGTCGCAGACCCATCAAGGTGGTACTCGTACTGCTCGCCTCGTCGAGAGGAATCCAAATATGTGAATGGTTAAGCTATGGGATATGAAATGGACGAGCGACCAATAAAACAGCATGTATTATGGGGTTGAATGCTTTTTGCTATTCACAAAATAAAAAAAAGCAGTCATGCAAATATCTGAATTTTCACAGCACAGCAAAATCAGTTGCACCATTCAATTCCGCTCGTCCAGACGGGGAGAATTCAATCACATTCATTCGATGCGACGTTTCTTATGGGATTTAATGAGCGACAGCATTTTGACCCCAAACCTAGAGGATTCTGGGATGTTTGTGTTTTTTTGGTAATAACTCTGGAAGGAAACGTCGAAGACCCATCAAGGTGGTACTCGTACTGCTCGCCTCGTCGAGAGGAATCCAAATATATGAATGGTTAAGCTATGGGATATGAAATGGACGAGCGACCAATACAACAGCATGTATTATGGGGTTGGATGCTTTTTGCTATTCACAAAATAAAACAAAAGCAGTCATGCAAATATCTGAATTTTCACAGCACAGCAAAATCAGTTGCACCATTCAATTCCGCTCGTCCAGACGGGGAGAATTCAATCACATTCATTCGATGCGACGTTTCTTATGGGATTTAATGAGCGACAACATTTTGACCCCAAACCTATAGGATTCTGGGATGTTTGTGTTTTTTTGGTAATAACTCTGGAAGGAAACGTCGAAGACCCATCAAGGTGGTACTCGTACTGCTCGCCTCGTCGAGAGGAATCCAAATATATGAATGGTTAAGCTATGGGATATGAAATGGACGAGCGACCAATACAACAGCATGTATTATGGGGTTGGATGCTTTTTGCTATTCACAAAATAAAACAAAAGCAGTCATGCAAATATCTGAATTTTCACAGCACAGCAAAATCAGTTGCACCATTCAATTCCGCTCGTCCAGACGGGGAGAATTCAATCACATTCATTCGATGCGACGTTTCTTATGGGATTTAATGAGCGACAACATTTTGACCCCAAACCTAGAGGATTCTGGGATGTTTGTGTTTTTTTGGTAATAACTCTGGAAGGATACGTCGCAGACCCATCAAGGTGGTACTCGTACTGCTCGCCTCATCGAGAGGAATCCAAATATGTGAATGGTTAAGCTATGGGATATGAAATGGACGAGCGACCAATAAAACAGCATGTATTATGGGGTTGAATGCTTTTTGCTATTCACAAAATAAAACAAAAGCAGTCATGCAAATATCTGAATTTTCACAGCACAGCAAAATCAGTTGCACCATTCAATTCCGCTCGTCCAGACGGGGAGAATTCAATCACATTCATTCGATGCGACGTTTCTTATGGGATTTAATGAGCGACAGCATTTTGACCCCAAACCTAGAGGATTCTGGGATGTTTGTGTTTTTTTGGTAATAACTCTGGAAGGAAACGTCGAAGACCCATCAAGGTGGTACTCGTACTGCTCGCCTCGTCGAGAGGAATCCAAATATATGAATGGTTAAGCTATGGGATATGAAATGGACGAGCGACCAATACAACAGCATGTATTATGGGGTTGGATGCTTTTTGCTATTCACAAAATAAAACAAAAGCAGTCATGCAAATATCTGAATTTTCACAGCACAGCAAAATCAGTTGCACCATTCAATTCCGCTCGTCCAGACGGGGAGAATTCAATCACATTCATTCGATGCGACGTTTCTTATGGGATTTAATGAGCGACAACATTTTGACCCCAAACCTATAGGATTCTGGGATGTTTGTGTTTTTTTGGTAATAACTCTGGAAGGAAACGTCGAAGACCCATCAAGGTGGTACTCGTACTGCTCGCCTCGTCGAGAGGAATCCAAATATATGAATGGTTAAGCTATGGGATATGAAATGGACGAGCGACCAATACAACAGCATGTATTATGGGGTTGGATGCTTTTTGCTATTCACAAAATAAAACAAAAGCAGTCATGCAAATATCTGAATTTTCACAGCACAGCAAAATCAGTTGCACCATTCAATTCCGCTCGTCCAGACGGGGAGAATTCAATCACATTCATTCGATGCGACGTTTCTTATGGGATTTAATGAGCGACAACATTTTGACCCCAAACCTAGAGGATTCTGGGATGTTTGTGTTTTTTTGGTAATAACTCTGGAAGGATACGTCGCAGACCCATCAAGGTGGTACTCGTATGCTCGCCTCATCGAGAGGAATCCAAATATGTGAATGGTTAAGCTATGGGATATGAAATGGACGAGCGACCAATAAAACAGCATGTATTATGGGGTTGAATGCTTTTTGCTATTCACAAAATAAAAAAAAGCAGTCATGCAAATATCTGAATTTTCACAGCACAGCAAAATCAGTTGCACCATTCAATTCCGCTCGTCCAGACGGGGAGAATTCAATCACATTCATTCGATGCGACGTTTCTTATGGGATTTAATGAGCGACAACATTTTGACCCCAAACCTAGAGGATTCTGGGATGTTTGTGTTTTTTGGTAATAACTCTGGAAGGAAACGTCGCAGACCCATCAAGGTGGTACTCGTACTGCTCGCCTCGTCGAGAGGAATCCAAATATGTGAATGGTTAAGCTATGGGATATGAAATGGACGAGCGACCAATAAAACAGCATGTATTATGGGGTTGAATGCTTTTTGCTATTCACAAAATAAAACAAAAGCAGTCATGCAAATATCTGAATTTTCACAGCACAGCAAAATCAGTTGCACCATTCAATTCCGCTCGTCCAGACGGGGAGAATTCAATCACATTCATTCGATGCGACGTTTCTCATGGGATTTAATGAGCGACAACATTTTGACCCCAAACCGAGAGGATTCTGGGATGTTTGTGTTTTTTTGGTAATAACTCTGGAAGGAAACGTCGCAGACCCATCAAGGTGGTACTCGTACTGCTCGCATCGTCGAGAGGAATCCAAATATGTGAATGGTTAAGCTATGGGATATGAAATGGACGAGCGACCAATAAAACAGCATGTATTATGGGGTTGAATGCTTTTTGCTATTCACAAAATAAAACAACAGCAGTCATGCAAATATCTGAATTTTCACAGCACAGCAAAATCAGTTGCACCATTCAATTCCGCTCGTCCAGACGGGGAGAATTCAATCACATTCATTCGATGCGACGTTTCTTATGGGATTTAATGAGCGACAACATTTTGACCCCAAACCTAGAGGATTCTGGGATGTTTGTGTTTTTTTGGTAATAACTCTGGAAGGAAACGTCGCAGACCCATCAAGGTGGTACTCGTACTGCTCGCCTCGTCGAGAGGAATCCAAATATGTGAATGGTTAAGCTATGGGATATGAAATGGACGAGCGACCAATAAAACAGCATGTATTATGGGGTTGAATGCTTTTTGCTATTCACAAAATAAAAAAAAGCAGTCATGCAAATATCTGAATTTTCACAGCACAGCAAAATCAGTTGCACCATTCAATTCCGCTCGTCCAGACGGGGAGAATTCAATCACATTCATTCGATGCGACGTTTCTTATGGGATTTAATGAGCGACAACATTTTGACCCCAAACCTAGAGGATTCTGGGATGTTTGTGTTTTTTTGGTAATAACTCTGGAAGGAAACGTCGAAGACCCATCAAGGTGGTACTCGTACTGCTCGCCTCGTCGAGAGGAATCCAAATATATGAATGGTTAAGCTATGGGATATGAAATGGACGAGCGACCAATACAACAGCATGTATTATGGGGTTGGATGCTTTTTGCTATTCACAAAATAAAACAAAAGCAGTCATGCAAATATCTGAATTTTCACAGCACAGCAAAATCAGTTGCACCATTCAATTCCGCTCGTCCAGACGGGGAGAATTCAATCACATTCATTCGATGCGACGTTTCTTATGGGATTTAATGAGCGACAACATTTTGACCCCAAACCTAGAGGATTCTGGGATGTTTGTGTTTTTTTGGTAATAACTCTGGAAGGAAACGTCGAAGACCCATCAAGGTGGTACTCGTACTGCTCGCCTCGTCGAGAGGAATCCAAATATGTGAATGGTTAAGCTATGGGATATGAAATGGACGAGCGACCAATAAAACAGCATGTATTATGGGGTTGAATGCTTTTTGCTATTCACAAAATAAAAAAAAGCAGTCATGCAAATATCTGAATTTTCACAGCACAGCAAAATCAGTTGCACCATTCAATTCCGCTCGTCCAGACGGGGAGAATTCAATCACATTCATTCGATGCGACGTTTCTTATGGGATTTAATGAGCGACAACATTTTGACCCCAAACCTAGAGGATTCTGGGATGTTTGTGTTTTTTTGGTAATAACTCTGGAAGGAAACGTCGCAGACCCATCAAGGTGGTACTCGTACTGCTCGCCTCGTCGAGAGGAATCCAAATATGTGAATGGTTAAGCTATGGGATATGAAATGGACGAGCGACCAATAAAACAGCATGTATTATGGGGTTGAATGCTTTTTGCTATTCACAAAATAAAACAAAAGCAGTCATGCAAATATCTGAATTTTCACAGCACAGCAAAATCAGTTACACCATTCAATTCCGCTCGTCCAGACGGGGAGAATTCAATCACATTCATTCGATGCGACGTTTCTTATGGGATTTAATGAGCGACAACATTTTGACCCCAAACCGAGAGGATTCTGGGATGTTTGTGTTTTTTTGGTAATAACTCTGGAAGGATACGTCGCAGACCCATCAAGGTGGTACTCGTACTGCTCGCCTCGTCGCGAGGAATCCAAATATGTGAATGGTTAAGCTATGGGATATGAAATGGACGAGCGACCAATAAAACAGCATGTATTATGGGGTTGAATGCTTTTTGCTATTCACAAAATAAAACAACAGCAGTCATGCAAATATCTGAATTTTCACAGCACAGCAAAATCAGTTGCACCATTCAATTCCGCTCGTCCAGACGGGGAGAATTCAATCACATTCATTCGATGCGACGTTTCTTATGGGATTTAATGAGCGACAACATTTTGACCCCAAACCTAGAGGATTCTGGGATGTTTGTGTTTTTTTGGTAATAACTCTGGAAGGAAACGTCGCAGACCCATCAAGGTGGTACTCGTACTGCTCGCCTCGTCTAGAGGAATCCAAATATGTGAATGGTTAAGCTATGGGATATGAAATGGACGAGCGACCAATAAAACAGCATGTATTATGGGGTTGAATGCTTTTTGCTATTCACAAAATAAAAAAAAGCAGTCATGCAAATATCTGAATTTTCACAGCACAGCAAAATCAGTTGCACCATTCAATTCCGCTCGTCCAGACGGGGAGAATTCAATCACATTCATTCGATGCGACGTTTCTTATGGGATTTAATGAGCGACAACATTTTGACCCCAAACCTAGAGGATTCTGGGATGTTTGTGTTTTTTTGGTAATAACTCTGGAAGGATACGTCGCAGACCCATCAAGGTGGTACTCGTACTGCTCGCCTCGTCGAGAGGAATCCAAATATGTGAATGGTTAAGCTATGGGATATGAAATGGACGAGCGACCAATAAAACAGCATGTATTATGGGGTTGAATGCTTTTTGCTATTCACAAAATAAAAAAAAGCAGTCATGCAAATATCTGAATTTTCACAGCACAGCAAAATCAGTTGCACCATTCAATTCCGCTCGTCCAGACGGGGAGAATTCAATCACATTCATTCGATGCGACGTTTCTTATGGGATTTAATGAGCGACAGCATTTTGACCCCAAACCTAGAGGATTCTGGGATGTTTGTGTTTTTTTGGTAATAACTCTGGAAGGAAACGTCGAAGACCCATCAAGGTGGTACTCGTACTGCTCGCCTCGTCGAGAGGAATCCAAATATATGAATGGTTAAGCTATGGGATATGAAATGGACGAGCGACCAATACAACAGCATGTATTATGGGGTTGGATGCTTTTTGCTATTCACAAAATAAAACAAAAGCAGTCATGCAAATATCTGAATTTTCACAGCACAGCAAAATCAGTTGCACCATTCAATTCCGCTCGTCCAGACGGGGAGAATTCAATCACATTCATTCGATGCGACGTTTCTTATGGGATTTAATGAGCGACAACATTTTGACCCCAAACCTATAGGATTCTGGGATGTTTGTGTTTTTTTGGTAATAACTCTGGAAGGAAACGTCGAAGACCCATCAAGGTGGTACTCGTACTGCTCGCCTCGTCGAGAGGAATCCAAATATATGAATGGTTAAGCTATGGGATATGAAATGGACGAGCGACCAATACAACAGCATGTATTATGGGGTTGGATGCTTTTTGCTATTCACAAAATAAAACAAAAGCAGTCATGCAAATATCTGAATTTTCACAGCACAGCAAAATCAGTTGCACCATTCAATTCCGCTCGTCCAGACGGGGAGAATTCAATCACATTCATTCGATGCGACGTTTCTTATGGGATTTAATGAGCGACAACATTTTGACCCCAAACCTAGAGGATTCTGGGATGTTTGTGTTTTTTTGGTAATAACTCTGGAAGGATACGTCGCAGACCCATCAAGGTGGTACTCGTACTGCTCGCCTCATCGAGAGGAATCCAAATATGTGAATGGTTAAGCTATGGGATATGAAATGGACGAGCGACCAATAAAACAGCATGTATTATGGGGTTGAATGCTTTTTGCTATTCACAAAATAAAAAAAAGCAGTCATGCAAATATCTGAATTTTCACAGCACAGCAAAATCAGTTGCACCATTCAATTCCGCTCGTCCAGACGGGGAGAATTCAATCACATTCATTCGATGCGACGTTTCTTATGGGATTTAATGAGCGACAACATTTTGACCCCAAACCTAGAGGATTCTGGGATGTTTGTGTTTTTTGGTAATAACTCTGGAAGGAAACGTCGCAGACCCATCAAGGTGGTACTCGTACTGCTCGCCTCGTCGAGAGGAATCCAAATATGTGAATGGTTAAGCTATGGGATATGAAATGGACGAGCGACCAATAAAACAGCATGTATTATGGGGTTGAATGCTTTTTGCTATTCACAAAATAAAACAAAAGCAGTCATGCAAATATCTGAATTTTCACAGCACAGCAAAATCAGTTGCACCATTCAATTCCGCTCGTCCAGACGGGGAGAATTCAATCACATTCATTCGATGCGACGTTTCTCATGGGATTTAATGAGCGACAACATTTTGACCCCAAACCGAGAGGATTCTGGGATGTTTGTGTTTTTTTGGTAATAACTCTGGAAGGAAACGTCGCAGACCCATCAAGGTGGTACTCGTACTGCTCGCATCGTCGAGAGGAATCCAAATATGTGAATGGTTAAGCTATGGGATATGAAATGGACGAGCGACCAATAAAACAGCATGTATTATGGGGTTGAATGCTTTTTGCTATTCACAAAATAAAACAACAGCAGTCATGCAAATATCTGAATTTTCACAGCACAGCAAAATCAGTTGCACCATTCAATTCCGCTCGTCCAGACGGGGAGAATTCAATCACATTCATTCGATGCGACGTTTCTTATGGGATTTAATGAGCGACAACATTTTGACCCCAAACCTAGAGGATTCTGGGATGTTTGTGTTTTTTTGGTAATAACTCTGGAAGGAAACGTCGCAGACCCATCAAGGTGGTACTCGTACTGCTCGCCTCGTCGAGAGGAATCCAAATATGTGAATGGTTAAGCTATGGGATATGAAATGGACGAGCGACCAATAAAACAGCATGTATTATGGGGTTGAATGCTTTTTGCTATTCACAAAATAAAAAAAAGCAGTCATGCAAATATCTGAATTTTCACAGCACAGCAAAATCAGTTGCACCATTCAATTCCGCTCGTCCAGACGGGGAGAATTCAATCACATTCATTCGATGCGACGTTTCTTATGGGATTTAATGAGCGACAACATTTTGACCCCAAACCTAGAGGATTCTGGGATGTTTGTGTTTTTTTGGTAATAACTCTGGAAGGAAACGTCGAAGACCCATCAAGGTGGTACTCGTACTGCTCGCCTCGTCGAGAGGAATCCAAATATATGAATGGTTAAGCTATGGGATATGAAATGGACGAGCGACCAATACAACAGCATGTATTATGGGGTTGGATGCTTTTTGCTATTCACAAAATAAAACAAAAGCAGTCATGCAAATATCTGAATTTTCACAGCACAGCAAAATCAGTTGCACCATTCAATTCCGCTCGTCCAGACGGGGAGAATTCAATCACATTCATTCGATGCGACGTTTCTTATGGGATTTAATGAGCGACAACATTTTGACCCCAAACCTAGAGGATTCTGGGATGTTTGTGTTTTTTTGGTAATAACTCTGGAAGGAAACGTCGAAGACCCATCAAGGTGGTACTCGTACTGCTCGCCTCGTCGAGAGGAATCCAAATATGTGAATGGTTAAGCTATGGGATATGAAATGGACGAGCGACCAATAAAACAGCATGTATTATGGGGTTGAATGCTTTTTGCTATTCACAAAATAAAAAAAAAGCAGTCATGCAAATATCTGAATTTTCACAGCACAGCAAAATCAGTTGCACCATTCAATTCCGCTCGTCCAGACGGGGAGAATTCAATCACATTCATTCGATGCGACGTTTCTTATGGGATTTAATGAGCGACAACATTTTGACCCCAAACCTAGAGGATTCTGGGATGTTTGTGTTTTTTTGGTAATAACTCTGGAAGGAAACGTCGCAGACCCATCAAGGTGGTACTCGTACTGCTCGCCTCGTCGAGAGGAATCCAAATATGTGAATGGTTAAGCTATGGGATATGAAATGGACGAGCGACCAATAAAACAGCATGTATTATGGGGTTGAATGCTTTTTGCTATTCACAAAATAAAACAAAAGCAGTCATGCAAATATCTGAATTTTCACAGCACAGCAAAATCAGTTACACCATTCAATTCCGCTCGTCCAGACGGGGAGAATTCAATCACATTCATTCGATGCGACGTTTCTTATGGGATTTAATGAGCGACAACATTTTGACCCCAAACCGAGAGGATTCTGGGATGTTTGTGTTTTTTTGGTAATAACTCTGGAAGGATACGTCGCAGACCCATCAAGGTGGTACTCGTACTGCTCGCCTCGTCGAGAGGAATCCAAATATGTGAATGGTTAAGCTATGGGATATGAAATGGACGAGCGACCAATAAAACAGCATGTATTATGGGGTTGAATGCTTTTTGCTATTCACAAAATAAAACAACAGCAGTCATGCAAATATCTGAATTTTCACAGCACAGCAAAATCAGTTGCACCATTCAATTCCGCTCGTCCAGACGGGGAGAATTCAATCACATTCATTCGATGCGACGTTTCTTATGGGATTTAATGAGCGACAACATTTTGACCCCAAACCTAGAGGATTCTGGGATGTTTGTGTTTTTTTGGTAATAACTCTGGAAGGAAACGTCGCAGACCCATCAAGGTGGTACTCGTACTGCTCGCCTCGTCTAGAGGAATCCAAATATGTGAATGGTTAAGCTATGGGATATGAAATGGACGAGCGACCAATAAAACAGCATGTATTATGGGGTTGAATGCTTTTTGCTATTCACAAAATAAAAAAAAGCAGTCATGCAAATATCTGAATTTTCACAGCACAGCAAAATCAGTTGCACCATTCAATTCCGCTCGTCCAGACGGGGAGAATTCAATCACATTCATTCGATGCGACGTTTCTTATGGGATTTAATGAGCGACAACATTTTGACCCCAAACCGAGAGGATTCTGGGATGTTTGTGTTTTTTTGGTAATAACTCTGGAAGGAAACGTCGCAGACCCATCAAGGTGGTACTCGTACTGCTCGCCTCGTCGAGAGGAATCCAAATATGTGAATGGTTAAGCTATGGGATATGAAATGGACGAGCGACCAATAAAACAGCATGTATTATGGGGTTGAATGCTTTTTGCTATTCACAAAATAAAACAACAGCAGTCATGCAAATATCTGAATTTTCACAGCACAGCAAAATCAGTTGCACCATTCAATTCCGCTCGTCCAGACGGGGAGAATTCAATCACATTCATTCGATGCGACGTTTCTTATGGGATTTAATGAGCGACAACATTTTGACCCCAAACCTAGAGGATTCTGGGATGTTTGTGTTTTTTTGGTAATAACTCTGGAAGGAAACGTCGCAGACCCATCAAGGTGGTACTCGTACTGCTCGCCTCGTCGAGAGGAATCCAAATATGTGAATGGTTAAGCTATGGGATATGAAATGGACGAGCGACCAATAAAACAGCATGTATTATGGGGTTGAATGCTTTTTGCTATTCACAAAATAAAACAAAAGCAGTCATGCAAATATCTGAATTTTCACAGCACAGCAAAATCAGTTGCACCATTCAATTCCGCTCGTCCAGACGGGGAGAATTCAATCACATTCATTCGATGCGACGTTTCTTATGGGATTTAATGAGCGACAACATTTTGACCCCAAACCTAGAGGATTCTGGGATGTTTGTGTTTTTTTGGTAATAACTCTGGAAGGAAACGTCGAAGACCCATCAAGGTGGTACTCGTACTGCTCGCCTCGTCGAGAGGAATCCAAATATATGAATGGTTAAGCTATGGGATATGAAATGGACGAGCGACCAATACAACAGCATGTATTATGGGGTTGGATGCTTTTTGCTATTCACAAAATAAAACAAAAGCAGTCATGCAAATATCTGAATTTTCACAGCACAGCAAAATCAGTTGCACCATTCAATTCCGCTCGTCCAGACGGGGAGAATTCAATCACATTCATTCGATGCGACGTTTCTTATGGGATTTAATGAGCGACAACATTTTGACCCCAAACCTAGAGGATTCTGGGATGTTTGTGTTTTTTTGGTAATAACTCTGGAAGGAAACGTCGCAGACCCATCAAGGTGGTACTCGTACTGCTCGCCTCGTCGAGAGGAATCCAAATATGTGAATGGTTAAGCTATGGGATATGAAATGGACGAGCGACCAATAAAACAGCATGTATTATGGGGTTGAATGCTTTTTGCTATTCACAAAATAAAACAAAAGCAGTCATGCAAATATCTGAATTTTCACAGCACAGCAAAATCAGTTGCACCATTCAATTCCGCTCGTCCAGACGGGGAGAATTCAATCACATTCATTCGATGCGACGTTTCTTATGGGATTTAAAGAGCGACAACATTTTGACCCCAAACCTAGAGGATTCTGGGATGTTTGTGTTTTTTTGGTAATAACTCTGGAAGGAAACGTCGAAGACCCATCAAGGTGGTACTCGTACTGCTCGCCTCGTCGAGAGGAATCCAAATATGTGAATGGTTAAGCTATGGGATATGAAATGGACGAGCGACCAATAAAACAGCATGTATTATGGGGTTGAATGCTTTTTGCTATTCACAAAATAAAAAAAAGCAGTCATGCAAATATCTGAATTTTCACAGCACAGCAAAATCAGTTGCACCATTCAATTCCGCTCGTCCAGACGGGGAGAATTCAATCACATTCATTCGATGCGACGTTTCTTATGGGATTTAATGAGCGACAACATTTTGACCCCAAACCTAGAGGATTCTGGGATGTTTGTGTTTTTTTGGTAATAACTCTGGAAGGAAACGTCGCAGACCCATCAAGGTGGTACTCGTACTGCTCGCCTCGTCGAGAGGAATCCAAATATGTGAATGGTTAAGCTATGGGATATGAAATGGACGAGCGACCAATAAAACAGCATGTATTATGGGGTTGAATGCTTTTTGCTATTCACAAAATAAAACAAAAGCAGTCATGCAAATATCTGAATTTTCACAGCACAGCAAAATCAGTTACACCATTCAATTCCGCTCGTCCAGACGGGGAGAATTCAATCACATTCATTCGATGCGACGTTTCTTATGGGATTTAATGAGCGACAACATTTTGACCCCAAACCGAGAGGATTCTGGGATGTTTGTGTTTTTTTGGTAATAACTCTGGAAGGAAATGTCGCAGACCCATCAAGGTGGTACTCGTACTGCTCGCCTCGTCGAGAGGAATCCAAATATGTGAATGGTTAAGCTATGGGATATGAAATGGACGAGCGACCAATAAAACAGCATGTATTATGGGGTTGAATGCTTTTTGCTATTCACAAAATAAAACAACAGCAGTCATGCAAATATCTGAATTTTCACAGCACAGCAAAATCAGTTGCACCATTCAATTCCGCTCGTCCAGACGGGGAGAATTCAATCACATTCATTCGATGCGACGTTTCTTATGGGATTTAATGAGCGACAACATTTTGACCCCAAACCTAGAGGATTCTGGGATGTTTGTGTTTTTTTGGTAATAACTCTGGAAGGAAACGTCGCAGACCCATCAAGGTGGTACTCGTACTGCTCGCCTCGTCTAGAGGAATCCAAATATGTGAATGGTTAAGCTATGGGATATGAAATGGACGAGCGACCAATAAAACAGCATGTATTATGGGGTTGAATGCTTTTTGCTATTCACAAAATAAAAAAAAGCAGTCATGCAAATATCTGAATTTTCACAGCACAGCAAAATCAGTTGCACCATTCAATTCCGCTCGTCCAGACGGGGAGAATTCAATCACATTCATTCGATGCGACGTTTCTTATGGGATTTAATGAGCGACAACATTTTGACCCCAAACCGAGAGGATTCTGGGATGTTTGTGTTTTTTTGGTAATAACTCTGGAAGGAAACGTCGCATACCCATCAAGGTGGTACTCGTACTGCTCGCCTCGTCGAGAGGAATCCAAATATGTGAATGGTTAAGCTATGGGATATGAAATGGACGAGCGACCAATAAAACAGCATGTATTATGGGGTTGAATGCTTTTTGCTATTCACAAAATAAAACAACAGCAGTCATGCAAATATCTGAATTTTCACAGCACAGCAAAATCAGTTGCACCATTCAATTCCGCTCGTCCAGACGGGGAGAATTCAATCACATTCATTCGATGCGACGTTTCTTATGGGATTTAATGAGCGACAACATTTTGACCCCAAACCTAGAGGATTCTGGGATGTTTGTGTTTTTTTGGTAATAACTCTGGAAGGAAACGTCGCAGACCCATCAAGGTGGTACTCGTACTGCTCGCCTCGTCGAGAGGAATCCAAATATGTGAATGGTTAAGCTATGGGATATGAAATGGACGAGCGACCAATAAAACAGCATGTATTTTGGGGTTGAATGCTTTTTGCTATTCACAAAATAAAACAACAGCAGTCATGCAAATATCTGAATTTTCACAGCACAGCAAAATCAGTTGCACCATTCAATTCCGCTCGTCCAGACGGGGAGAATTCAATCACATTCATTCGATGCGACGTTTCTTATGGGATTTAATGAATGACAACATTTTGACCCCAAACCTAGAGGATTCTGGGATGTTTGTGTTTTTTTGGTAATAACTCTGGAAGGAAACGTCGCAGACCCATCAAGGTGGTACTCGTACTGCTCGCCTCGTCGAGAGGAATCCAAATATGTGAATGGTTAAGCTATGGGATATGAAATGGACGAGCGACCAATAAAACAGCATGTATTATGGGGTTGAATGCTTTTTGCTATTCACAAAATAAAACAAAAGCAGTCATGCAAATATCTGAATTTTCACAGCACAGCAAAATCAGTTGCACCATTCAATTCCGCTCGACCAGACGGGGAGAATTCAATCACATTCATTCGATGCGACGTTTCTTATGGGATTTAATGAGCGACAACATTTTGACCCCAAACCGAGAGGATTCTGGGATGTTTGTGTTTTTTTGGTAATAACTCTGGAAGGAAACGTCGCAGACCCATCAAGGTCGTACTCGTACTGCTCGCCTCGTCGAGAGGAATCCAAATATGTGAATGGTTAAGCTATGGGATATGAAATGGACGAGCGACCAATAAAACAGCATGTATTATGGGGTTGAATGCTTTTTGCTATTCACAAAATAAAACAACAGCAGTCATGCAAATATCTGAATTTTCACAGCACAGCAAAATCAGTTGCACCATTCAATTCCGCTCGTCCAGACGGGGAGAATTCAATCACATTCATTCGATGCGACGTTTCTTATGGGATTTAATGAGCGACAACATTTTGACCCCAAACCTAGAGGATTCTGGGATGTTTGTGTTTTTTTGGTAATAACTCTGGAAGGAAACGTCGCAGACCCATCAAGGTGGTACTCGTACTGCTCGCCTCGTCGAGAGGAATCCAAATATGTGAATGGTTAAGCTATGGGATATGAAATGGACGAGCGACCAATAAAACAGCATGTATTATGGGGTTGAATGCTTTTTGCTATTCACAAAATAAAACAACAGCAGTCATGCAAATATCTGAATTTTCACAGCACAGCAAAATCAGTTGCACCATTCAATTCCGCTCGTCCAGACGGGGAGAATTCAATCACATTCATTCGATGCGACGTTTCTTATGGGATTTAATGAGCGACAACATTTTGACCCCAAACCGAGAGGATTCTGGGATGTTTGTGTTTTTTTGGTAATAACTCTGGAAGGAAACGTCGCAGACCCATCAAGGTGGTACTCGTACTGCTCGCCTCGTCGAGAGGAATCCAAATATGTGAATGGTTAAGCTATGGGATATGAAATGGACGAGCGACCAATAAAACAGCATGTATTATGGGGTTGAATGCTTTTTGCTATTCACAAAATAAAACAAAAGCAGTCATGCAAATATCTGAATTTTCACAGCACAGCAAAATCAGTTGCACCATTCAATTCCGCTCGTCCAGACGGGGAGAATTCAATCACATTCATTCGATGCGACGTTTCTTATGGGATTTAATGAGCGACAACATTTTGACCCCAAACCGAGAGGATTCTGGGATGTTTGTGTTTTTTTGGTAATAACTCTGGAAGGAAACGTCGCAGACCCATCAAGGTGGTACTCGTACTGCTCGCCTCGTCGAGAGGAATCCTAATATGTGAATGCTTAAGCTATGGGATATGAAATGGACGAGCGACCAATAAAACAGCATGTATTATGGGGTTGAATGCTTTTTGCTATTCACAAAATAAAACAAAAGCAGTCATGCAAATATCTGAATTTTCACAGCACAGCAAAATCAGTTGCACCATTCAATTCCGCTCGTCCAGACGGGGAGAATTCAATCACATTCATTCGATGCGACGTTTCTTATGGGATTTAATGAGCGACAACATTTTGACCCCAAACCGAGAGGATTCTGGGATGTTTGTGTTTTTTTGGTAATAACTCTGGAAGGAAACGTCGCAGACCCATCAAGGTGGTACTCGTACTGCTCGCCTCGTCGAGAGGAATCCTAATATGTGAATGCTTAAGCTATGGGATATGAAATGGACGAGCGACCAATAAAACAGCATGTATTATGGGGTTGAATGCTTTTTGCTATTCACAAAATAAAACAACAGCAGTCATGCAAATATCTGAATTTTCACAGCACAGCAAAATCAGTTGCACCATTCAATTCCGCTCGTCCAGACGGGGAGAATTCAATCACATTCATTCGATGCAACGTTTCTTATGGGATTTAATAAGCGACAACATTTTGACCCCAAACCGAGAGGATTCTGGGATGTTTGTGTTTTTTTGGTAATAAATCTGGAAGGAAACGTCGCAGACCCATCAAAAGGTACTCGTACTGCTCGCCTCGTCGAGAGGAATCCAAATATGTGAATGGTTAAGCTATGGGATATGAAATGGACGAGCGACCAATAAAAGAGCATATATTATGGGGTTGAATGCTTTTTGCTATTCACAAAATAAAACAAAAGCAGTCATGCAAATATCTGAATTTTCACAGCACAGCAAAATCAGTTGCACCATTCAATTCCGCTCGTCCAGACGGGGAGAATTCAATCACATTCATTCGATGTGACGTTTCTTATGGGATTTAATGAGCGACAACATTTTGACCCCAAACCTAGAGGATTCTGGGATGTTTGTGTTTTTTTGGTAATAACTCTGGAAGGAAACGTCGCAGACCCATCAAGGTGGTACTCGTACTGCTCGCCTCGTCGAGAGGAATCCAAATATGTGAATGGTTAAGCTATGGGATATGAAATGGACGAGCGACCAATAAAACAGCATGTATTATGGGGTTGAATGCTTTTTGCTATTCACAAAATAAAACAAAAGCAGTCATGCAAATATCTGAATTTTCACAGCACAGCAAAATCAGTTGCACCATTCAATTCCGCTCGACCAGACGGGGAGAATTCAATCACATTCATTCGATGCGACGTTTCTTATGGGATTTAATGAGCGACAACATTTTGACCCCAAACCGAGAGGATTCTGGGATGTTTGTGTTTTTTTGGTAATAACTCTGGAAGGAAACGTCGCAGACCCATCAAGGTCGTACTCGTACTGCTCGCCTCGTCGAGAGGAATCCAAATATGTGAATGGTTAAGCTATGGGATATGAAATGGACGAGCGACCAATAAAACAGCATGTATTATGGGGTTGAATGCTTTTTGCTATTCACAAAATAAAACAACAGCAGTCATGCAAATATCTGAATTTTCACAGCACAGCAAAATCAGTTGCACCATTCAATTCCGCTCGTCCAGACGGGGAGAATTCAATCACATTCATTCGATGCGACGTTTCTTATGGGATTTAATGAGCGACAACATTTTGACCCCAAACCGAGAGGATTCTGGGATGTTTGTGTTTTTTTGGTAATAACTCTGGAAGGAAACGTCGCAGACCCATCAAGGTGGTACTCGTACTGCTCGCCTCGTCGAGAGGAATCCAAATATGTGAATGGTTAAGCTATGGGATATGAAATGAACGAGCGACCAATAAAACAGCATGTATTATGGGGTTGAATGCTTTTTGCTATTCACAAAATAAAACAAAAGCAGTCATGCAAATATCTGAATTTTCACAGCACAGCAAAATCAGTTGCACCATTCAATTCCGCTCGTCCAGACGGGGAGAATTCAATCACATTCATTCGATGCGACGTTTCTTATGGGATTTAATGAGCGACAACATTTTGACCCCAAACCTAGAGGATTCTGGGATGTTTGTGTTTTTTTGGTAATAACTCTGGAAGGAAACGTCGCAGACCCATCAAGGTGGTACTCGTACTGCTCGCCTCGTCGAGAGGAATCCTAATATGTGAATGCTTAAGCTATGGGATATGAAATGGACGAGCGACCAATAAAACAGCATGTATTATGGGGTTGAATGCTTTTTGCTATTCACAAAATAAAACAACAGCAGTCATGCAAATATCTGAATTTTCACAGCACAGCAAAATCAGTTGCACCATTCAATTCCGCTCGTCCAGACGGGGAGAATTCAATCACATTCATTCGATGCAACGTTTCTTATGGGATTTAATAAGCGACAACATTTTGACCCCAAACCGAGAGGATTCTGGGATGTTTGTGTTTTTTTGGTAATAAATCTGGAAGGAAACGTCGCAGACCCATCAAAAGGTACTCGTACTGCTCGCCTCGTCGAGAGGAATCCAAATATGTGAATGGTTAAGCTATGGGATATGAAATGGACGAGCGACCAATAAAAGAGCATATATTATGGGGTTGAATGCTTTTTGCTATTCACAAAATAAAACAAAAGCAGTCATGCAAATATCTGAATTTTCACAGCACAGCAAAATCAGTTGCACCATTCAATTCCGCTCGTCCAGACGGGGAGAATTCAATCACATTCATTCGATGCGACGTTTCTTATGGGATTTAATGAGCGACAACATTTTGACCCCAAACCTAGAGGATTCTGGGATGTTTGTGTTTTTTTGGTAATAACTCTGGAAGGAAACGTCGCAGACCCATCAAGGTGGTACTCGTACTGCTCGCCTCGTCGAGAGGAATCCAAATATGTGAATGGTTAAGCTATGGGATATGAAATGGACGAGCGACCAATAAAACAGCATGTATTATGGGGTTGAATGCTTTTTGCTATTCACAAAATAAAACAACAGCAGTCATGCAAATATCTGAATTTTCACAGCACAGCAAAATCAGTTGCACCATTCAATTCCGCTCGTCCAGACGGGGAGAATTCAATCACATTCATTCGATGCGACGTTTCTTATGGGATTTAATGAGCGACAACATTTTGACCCCAAACCTAGAGGATTCTGGGATGTTTGTGTTTTTTTGGTAATAACTCTGGAAGGAAACGTCGCAGACCCATCAAGGTTGTACTCGTACTGCTCGCCTCGTCGAGAGGAATCCAAATATGTGAATGGTTAAGCTATGGGATATGAAATGGACGAGCGACCAATAAAACAGCATGTATTATGGGGTTGAATGCTTTTTGCTATTCACAAAATAAAACAAAAGCAGTCATGCAAATATCTGAATTTTCACAGCACAGCAAAATCAGTTGCACCATTCAATTCCGCTCGTCCAGACGGGGAGAATTCAATCACATTCATTCGATGCGACGTTTCTTATGGGATTTAATGAGCGACAACATTTTGACCCCAAACCGAGAGGATTCTGGGATGTTTGTGTTTTTTTGGTAATAACTCTGGGAGGAAACGTCGCAGACCCATCAAGGTGGTACTCGTACTGCTCGCCTCGTCGAGAGGAATCCAAATATGTGAATGGTTAAGCTATGGCATATGAAATGGACGAGCGACCAATAAAACAGCATGTATTATGGGGTTGAATGCTTTTTGCTATTCACAAAATAAAACAACAGCAGTCATGCAAATATCTGAATTTTCACAGCACAGCAAAATCAGTTGCACCATTCAATTCCGCTCGTCCAGACGGGGAGAATTCAATCACATTCATTCGATGCGACGTTTCTTATGGGATTTAATGAGCGACAACATTTTGACCCCAAACCTAGAGGATTCTGGGATGTTTGTGTTTTTTTGGTAATAACTCTGGAAGGAAACGTCGCAGACCCATCAAGGTGGTACTCGTACTGCTCGCCTCGTCGAGAGGAATCCAAATATGTGAATGGTTAAGCTATGGGATATGAAATGGACGAGCGACCAATAAAACAGCATGTATTATGGGGTTGAATGCTTTTTGCTATTCACAAAATAAAACAAAAGCAGTCATGCAAATATCTGAATTTTCACAGCACAGCAAAATCAGTTGCACCATTCAATTCCGCTCGTCCAGACGGGGAGAATTCAATCACATTCATTCGATGCGACGTTTCTTATGGGATTTAATGAGCGACAACATTTTGACCCCAAACCTAGAGGATTCTGGGATGTTTGTGTTTTTTTGGTAATAACTCTGGAAGGAAACGTCGCAGACCCATCAAGGTGGTACTCGTACTGCTCGCCTCGTCGAGAGGAATCCAAATATGTGAATGGTTAAGCTATGGGATATGAAATGGACGAGCGACCAATAAAACAGCATGTATTATGGGGTTGAATGCTTTTTGCTATTCACAAAATAAAAAAAAAGCAGTCATGCAAATATCTGAATTTTCACAGCACAGCAAAATCAGTTGCACCATTCAATTTCGCTCGTCCAGACGGGGAGAATTCAATCACATTCATTCGATGCGACGTTTCTTATGGGATTTAATGAGCGACAACATTTTGACCCCAAACCGAGAGGATTCTGGGATGTTTGTGTTTTTTTGGTAATAACTCTGGAAGGAAACGTCGCAGACCCATCAAGGTGGTACTCGTACTGCTCGCCTCGTCGAGAGGAATCCAAATATGTGAATGGTTAAGCTATGGGATATGAAATGGACGAGCGACCAATAAAACAGCATGTATTATGGGGTTGAATGCTTTTTGCTATTCACAAAATAAAACAACAGCAGTCATGCAAATATCTGAATTTTCACAGCACAGCAAAATCAGTTGCACCATTCAATTCTGCTCGTCCAGACGGGGAGAATTCAATCACATTCATTCGATGCGACGTTTCTTATGGGATTTAATGAGCGACAACATTTTGACCCCAAACCTAGAGGATTCTGGGATGTTTGTGTTTTTTTGGTAATAACTCTGGAAGGAAACGTCGCAGACCCATCAAGGTGGTACTCGTACTGCTCGCCTCGTCGAGAGGAATCCAAATATGTGAATGGTTAAGCTATGGGATATGAAATGGACGAGCGACCAATAAAACAGCATGTATTATGGGGTTGAATGCTTTTTGCTATTCACAAAATAAAAAAAAGCAGTCATGCAAATATCTGAATTTTCACAGCACAGCAAAATCAGTTGCACCATTCAATTCCGCTCGTCCAGACGGGGAGAATTCAATCACATTCATTCGATGCGACGTTTCTTATGGGATTTAATGAGCGACAACATTTTGACCCCAAACCTAGAGGATTCTGGGATGTTTGTGTTTTTTTGGTAATAACTCTGGAAGGAAACGTCGCAGACCCATCAAGGTGGTACTCGTACTGCTCGCCTCGTCGAGAGGAATCCAAATATGTGAATGGTTAAGCTATGGGATATGAAATGGACGAGCGACCAATAAAACAGCATGTATTATGGGGTTGAATGCTTTTTGCTATTCACAAAATAAAACAAAAGCAGTCATGCAAATATCTGAATTTTCACAGCACAGCAAAATCAGTTGCACCATTCAATTCCGCTCGTCCAGACGGGGAGAATTCAATCACATTCATTCGATGCGACGTTTCTTATGGGATTTAATGAGCGACAACATTTTGACCCCAAACCGAGAGGATTCTGGGATGTTTGTGTTTTTTTGGTAATAACGCTGGAAGGAAACGTCGCAGACCCATCAAGGTGGTACTCGTACTGCTCGCCTCGTCGAGAGGAATCCAAATATGTGAATGGTTAAGCTATGGCATATGAAATGGACGAGCGACCAATAAAACAGCATGTATTATGGGGTTGAATGCTTTTTGCTATTCACAAAATAAAACAACAGCAGTCATGCAAATATCTGAATTTTCACAGCACAGCAAAATCAGTTGCACCATTCAATTCCGCTCGTCCAGACGGGGAGAATTCAATCACATTCATTCGATGCGACGTTTCTTATGGGATTTAATGAGCGACAACATTTTGACCCCAAACCTAGAGGATTCTGGGATGTTTGTGTTTTTTTGGTAATAACTCTGGAAGGAAACGTCGCAGACCCATCAAGGTGGTACTCGTACTGCTCGCCTCGTCGAGAGGAATCCAAATATGTGAATGGTTAAGCTATGGGATATGAAATGGACGAGCGACCAATAAAACAGCATGTATTATGGGGTTGAATGCTTTTTGCTATTCACAAAATAAAAAAAAAGCAATCATGCAAATATCTGAATTTTCACAGCACAGCAAAATCAGTTGCACCATTCAATTCCGCTCGTCCAGACGGGGAGAATTCAATCACATTCATTCGATGCGACGTTTCTTATGGGATTTAATGAGCGACAACATTTTGACCCCAAACCTAGAGGATTCTGGGATGTTTGTGTTTTTTTGGTAATAACTCTGGAAGGAAACGTCGCAGACCCATCAAGGTGGTACTCGTACTGCTCGCCTCGTCGAGAGGAATCCAAATATGTGAATGGTTAAGCTATGGGATATGAAATGGACGAGCGACCAATAAAACAGCATGTATTATGGGGTTGAATGCTTTTTGCTATTCACAAAATAAAACAAAAGCAGTCATGCAAATATCTTAATTTTCACAGCACAGCAAAATCAGTTGCACCATTCAATTCCGCTCGTCCAGACGGGGAGAATTCAATCACATTCATTCGATGCGACGTTTCTTATGGGATTTAATGAGCGACAACATTTTGACCCCAAACCGAGAGGATTCTGGGATGTTTGTGTTTTTTTTGGTAATAACTCTGGAAGGAAACGTCGCAGGCCCATCAAGGTGGTACTCGTACTGCTCGCCTCGTCGAGAGGAATCCAAATATGTGAATGGTTAAGCTATGGGATATGAAATGGACGAGCGACCAATAAAACAGCATGTATTATGGGGTTGAATGCTTTTTGCTATTCACAAAATACAAAAAAAAGCAGTCATGCAAATATCTGAATTTTCACAGCACAGCAAAATCAGTTGCACCATTCAATTCCGCTCGTCCAGACGGGGAGAATTCAATCACATTCATTCGATGCGACGTTTCTTATGGGATTTAATGAGCGACAACATTTTGACCCCAAACCTAGAGGATTCTGGGATGTTTGTGTTTTTTTGGTAATAACTCTGGAAGGAAACGTCGCAGACCCATCAAGGTGGTACTCGTACTGCTCGCCTCGTCGAGAGGAATCCAAATATGTGAATGGTTAAGCTATGGGATATGAAATGGACGAGCGACCAATAAAACAGCATGTATTATGGGGTTGAATGCTTTTTGCTATTCACAAAATAAAACAAAAGCAGTCATGCAAATATCTTAATTTTCACAGCACAGCAAAATCAGTTGCACCATTCAATTCCGCTCGTCCAGACGGGGAGAATTCAATCACATTCATTCGATGCGACGTTTCTTATGGGATTTAATGAGCGACAACATTTTGACCCCAAACCGAGAGGATTCTGGGATGTTTGTGTTTTTTTTGGTAATAACTCTGGAAGGAAACGTCGCAGGCCCATCAAGGTGGTACTCGTACTGCTCGCCTCGTCGAGAGGAATCCAAATATGTGAATGGTTAAGCTATGGGATATGAAATGGACGAGCGACCAATAAAACAGCATGTATTATGGGGTTGAATGCTTTTTGCTATTCACAAAATAAAAAAAAAAGCAGTCATGCAAATATCTGAATTTTCACAGCACAGCAAAATCAGTTGCACCATTCAATTCCGCTCGTCCAGACGGGGAGAATTCAATCACATTCATTCGATGCGACGTTTCTTATGGGATTTAATGAGCGACAACATTTTGACCCCAAACCTAGAGGATTCTGGGATGTTTGTGTTTTTTTGGTAATAACTCTGGAAGGAAACGTCGCAGACCCATCAAGGTGGTACTCGTACTGCTCGCCTCGTCGAGAGGAATCCAAATATGTGAATGGTTAAGCTATGGGATATGAAATGGACGAGCGACCAATAAAACAGCATGTATTATGGGGTTGAATGCTTTTTGCTATTCACAAAATAAAACAAAAGCAGTCATGCAAATATCTTAATTTTCACAGCACAGCAAAATCAGTTGCACCATTCAATTCCGCTCGTCCAGACGGGGAGAATTCAATCACATTCATTCGATGCGACGTTTCTTATGGGATTTAATGAGCGACAACATTTTGACCCCAAACCGAGAGGATTCTGGGATGTTTGTGTTTTTTTTGGTAATAACTCTGGAAGGAAACGTCGCAGGCCCATCAAGGTGGTACTCGTACTGCTCGCCTCGTCGAGAGGAATCCAAATATGTGAATGGTTAAGCTATGGGATATGAAATGGACGAGCGACCAATAAAACAGCATGTATTATGGGGTTGAATGCTTTTTGCTATTCACAAAATAAAACAAAAGCAGTCATGCAAATATCTTAATTTTCACAGCACAGCAAAATCAGTTGCACCATTCAATTCCGCTCGTCCAGACGGGGAGAATTCAATCACATTCATTCGATGCGACGTTTCTTATGGGATTTAATGAGCGACAACATTTTGACCCCAAACCGAGAGGATTCTGGGATGTTTGTGTTTTTTTTGGTAATAACTCTGGAAGGAAACGTCGCAGGCCCATCAAGGTGGTACTCGTACTGCTCGCCTCGTCGAGAGGAATCCAAATATGTGAATGGTTAAGCTATGGGATATGAAATGGACGAGCGACCAATAAAACAGCATGTATTATGGGGTTGAATGCTTTTTGCTATTCACAAAATACAAAAAAAAGCAGTCATGCAAATATCTGAATTTTCACAGCACAGCAAAATCAGTTGCACCATTCAATTCCGCTCGTCCAGACGGGGAGAATTCAATCACATTCATTCGATGCGACGTTTCTTATGGGATTTAATGAGCGACAACATTTTGACCCCAAACCTAGAGGATTCTGGGATGTTTGTGTTTTTTTGGTAATAACTCTGGAAGGAAACGTCGCAGACCCATCAAGGTGGTACTCGTACTGCTCGCCTCGTCGAGAGGAATCCAAATATGTGAATGGTTAAGCTATGGGATATGAAATGGACGAGCGACCAATAAAACAGCATGTATTATGGGGTTGAATGCTTTTTGCTATTCACAAAATAAAACAAAAGCAGTCATGCGAATATCTTAATTTTCACAGCACAGCAAAATCAGTTGCACCATTCAATTCCGCTCGTCCAGACGGGGAGAATTCAATCACATTCATTCGATGCGACGTTTCTTATGGGATTTAATGAGCGACAACATTTTGACCCCAAACCGAGAGGATTCTGGGATGTTTGTGTTTTTTTTGGTAATAACTCTGGAAGGAAACGTCGCAGGCCCATCAAGGTGGTACTCGTACTGCTCGCCTCGTCGAGAGGAATCCAAATATGTGAATGGTTAAGCTATGGGATATGAAATGGACGAGCGACCAATAAAACAGCATGTATTATGGGGTTGAATGCTTTTTGCTATTCACAAAATAAAAAAAAAAGCAGTCATGCAAATATCTGAATTTTCACAGCACAGCAAAATCAGTTGCACCATTCAATTCCGCTCGTCCAGACGGGGAGAATTCAATCACATTCATTCGATGCGACGTTTCTTATGGGATTTAATGAGCGACAACATTTTGACCCCAAACCTAGAGGATTCTGGGATGTTTGTGTTTTTTTGGTAATAACTCTGGAAGGAAACGTCGCAGACCCATCAAGGTGGTACTCGTACTGCTCGCCTCGTCGAGAGGAATCCAAATATGTGAATGGTTAAGCTATGGGATATGAAATGGACGAGCGACCAATAAAACAGCATGTATTATGGGGTTGAATGCTTTTTGCTATTCACAAAATAAAACAAAAGCAGTCATGCAAATATCTTAATTTTCACAGCACAGCAAAATCAGTTGCACCATTCAATTCCGCTCGTCCAGACGGGGAGAATTCAATCACATTCATTCGATGCGACGTTTCTTATGGGATTTAATGAGCGACAACATTTTGACCCCAAACCGAGAGGATTCTGGGATGTTTGTGTTTTTTTTGGTAATAACTCTGGAAGGAAACGTCGCAGGCCCATCAAGGTGGTACTCGTACTGCTCGCCTCGTCGAGAGGAATCCAAATATGTGAATGGTTAAGCTATGGGATATGAAATGGACGAGCGACCAATAAAACAGCATGTATTATGGGGTTGAATGCTTTTTGCTATTCACAAAATAAAAAAAAAAGCAGTCATGCAAATATCTGAATTTTCACAGCACAGCAAAATCAGTTGCACCATTCAATTCCGCTCGTCCAGACGGGGAGAATTCAATCACATTCATTCGATGCGACGTTTCTTATGGGATTTAATGAGCGACAACATTTTGACCCCAAACCTAGAGGATTCTGGGATGTTTGTGTTTTTTTGGTAATAACTCTGGAAGGAAACGTCGCAGACCCATCAAGGTGGTACTCGTACTGCTCGCCTCGTCGAGAGGAATCCAAATATGTGAATGGTTAAGCTATGGGATATGAAATGGACGAGCGACCAATAAAACAGCATGTATTATGGGGTTGAATGCTTTTTGCTATTCACAAAATAAAACAAAAGCAGTCATGCAAATATCTTAATTTTCACAGCACAGCAAAATCAGTTGCACCATTCAATTCCGCTCGTCCAGACGGGGAGAATTCAATCACATTCATTCGATGCGACGTTTCTTATGGGATTTAATGAGCGACAACATTTTGACCCCAAACCGAGAGGATTCTGGGATGTTTGTGTTTTTTTTGGTAATAACTCTGGAAGGAAACGTCGCAGGCCCATCAAGGTGGTACTCGTACTGCTCGCCTCGTCGAGAGGAATCCAAATATGTGAATGGTTAAGCTATGGGATATGAAATGGACGAGCGACCAATAAAACAGCATGTATTATGGGGTTGAATGCTTTTTGCTATTCACAAAATAAAAAAAAAAGCAGTCATGCAAATATCTGAATTTTCACAGCACAGCAAAATCAGTTGCACCATTCAATTCCGCTCGTCCAGACGGGGAGAATTCAATCACATTCATTCGATGCGACGTTTCTTATGGGATTTAATGAGCGACAACATTTTGACCCCAAACCTAGAGGATTCTGGGATGTTTGTGTTTTTTTGGTAATAACTCTGGAAGGAAACGTCGCAGACCCATCAAGGTGGTACTCGTACTGCTCGCCTCGTCGAGAGGAATCCAAATATGTGAATGGTTAAGCTATGGGATATGAAATGGACGAGCGACCAATAAAACAGCATGTATTATGGGGTTGAATGCTTTTTGCTATTCACAAAATAAAACAAAAGCAGTCATGCAAATATCTTAATTTTCACAGCACAGCAAAATCAGTTGCACCATTCAATTCCGCTCGTCCAGACGGGGAGAATTCAATCACATTCATTCGATGCGACGTTTCTTATGGGATTTAATGAGCGACAACATTTTGACCCCAAACCGAGAGGATTCTGGGATGTTTGTGTTTTTTTTGGTAATAACTCTGGAAGGAAACGTCGCAGGCCCATCAAGGTGGTACTCGTACTGCTCGCCTCGTCGAGAGGAATCCAAATATGTGAATGGTTAAGCTATGGGATATGAAATGGACGAGCGACCAATAAAACAGCATGTATTATGGGGTTGAATGCTTTTTGCTATTCACAAAATAAAAAAAAAAAGCAGTCATGCAAATATCTGAATTTTCACAGCACAGCAAAATCAGTTGCACCATTCAATTCCGCTCGTCCAGACGGGGAGAATTCAATCACATTCATTCGATGCGACGTTTCTTATGGGATTTAATGAGCGACAACATTTTGACCCCAAACCTAGAGGATTCTGGGATGTTTGTGTTTTTTTGGTAATAACTCTGGAAGGAAACGTCGCAGACCCATCAAGGTGGTACTCGTACTGCTCGCCTCGTCGAGAGGAATCCAAATATGTGAATGGTTAAGCTATGGGATATGAAATGGACGAGCGACCAATAAAACAGCATGTATTATGGGGTTGAATGCTTTTTGCTATTCACAAAATAAAACAAAAGCAGTCATGCAAATATCTTAATTTTCACAGCACAGCAAAATCAGTTGCACCATTCAATTCCGCTCGTCCAGACGGGGAGAATTCAATCACATTCATTCGATGCGACGTTTCTTATGGGATTTAATGAGCGACAACATTTTGACCCCAAACCGAGAGGATTCTGGGATGTTTGTGTTTTTTTTGGTAATAACTCTGGAAGGAAACGTCGCAGGCCCATCAAGGTGGTACTCGTACTGCTCGCCTCGTCGAGAGGAATCCAAATATGTGAATGGTTAAGCTATGGGATATGAAATGGACGAGCGACCAATAAAACAGCATGTATTATGGGGTTGAATGCTTTTTGCTATTCACAAAATAAAAAAAAAAGCAGTCATGCAAATATCTGAATTTTCACAGCACAGCAAAATCAGTTGCACCATTCAATTCCGCTCGTCCAGACGGGGAGAATTCAATCACATTCATTCGATGCGACGTTTCTTATGGGATTTAATGAGCGACAACATTTTGACCCCAAACCTAGAGGATTCTGGGATGTTTGTGTTTTTTTGGTAATAACTCTGGAAGGAAACGTCGCAGACCCATCAAGGTGGTACTCGTACTGCTCGCCTCGTCGAGAGGAATCCAAATATGTGAATGGTTAAGCTATGGGATATGAAATGGACGAGCGACCAATAAAACAGCATGTATTATGGGGTTGAATGCTTTTTGCTATTCACAAAATAAAACAAAAGCAGTCATGCAAATATCTTAATTTTCACAGCACAGCAAAATCAGTTGCACCATTCAATTCCGCTCGTCCAGACGGGGAGAATTCAATCACATTCATTCGATGCGACGTTTCTTATGGGATTTAATGAGCGACAACATTTTGACCCCAAACCGAGAGGATTCTGGGATGTTTGTGTTTTTTTTGGTAATAACTCTGGAAGGAAACGTCGCAGGCCCATCAAGGTGGTACTCGTACTGCTCGCCTCGTCGAGAGGAATCCAAATATGTGAATGGTTAAGCTATGGGATATGAAATGGACGAGCGACCAATAAAACAGCATGTATTATGGGGTTGAATGCTTTTTGCTATTCACAAAATAAAAAAAGCAGTCATGCAAATATCTGAATTTTCACAGCACAGCAAAATCAGTTGCACCATTCAATTCCGCTCGTCCAGACGGGGAGAATTCAATCACATTCATTCGATGCGACGTTTCTTATGGGATTTAATGAGCGACAACATTTTGACCCCAAACCTAGAGGATTCTGGGATGTTTGTGTTTTTTTGGTAATAACTCTGGAAGGAAACGTCGCAGACCCATCAAGGTGGTACTCGTACTGCTCGCCTCGTCGAGAGGAATCCAAATATGTGAATGGTTAAGCTATGGGATATGAAATGGACGAGCGACCAATAAAACAGCATGTATTATGGGGTTGAATGCTTTTTGCTATTCACAAAATAAAACAAAAGCAGTCATGCAAATATCTTAATTTTCACAGCACAGCAAAATCAGTTGCACCATTCAATTCCGCTCGTCCAGACGGGGAGAATTCAATCACATTCATTCGATGCGACGTTTCTTATGGGATTTAATGAGCGACAACATTTTGACCCCAAACCGAGAGGATTCTGGGATGTTTGTGTTTTTTTGGTAATAACTCTGGAAGGAAACGTCGCAGGCCCATCGAGGTGGTACTCGTACTGCTCGCCTCGTCGAGAGGAATCCAAATATGTGAATGGTTAAGCTATGGGATATGAAATGGACGAGCGACCAATAAAACAGCATGTATTATGGGGTTGAATGCTTTTTGCTATTCACAAAATAAAAAAAGCAGTCATGCAAATATCTGAATTTTCACAGCACAGCAAAATCAGTTGCACCATTCAATTCCGCTCGTCCAGACGGGGAGAATTCAATCACATTCATTCGATGCGACGTTTCTTATGGGATTTAATGAGCGACAACATTTTGACCCCAAACCTAGAGGATTCTGGGATGTTTGTGTTTTTTTGGTAATAACTCTGGAAGGAAACGTCGCAGACCCATCAAGGTGGTACTCGTACTGCTCGCCTCGTCGAGAGGAATCCAAATATATGAATGGTTAAGCTATGGGATATGAAATGGACGAGCGACCAATAAAACAGCATGTATTATGGGGTTGAATGCTTTTTGCTATTCACAAAATAAAAAAAAAAGCAGTCATGCAAATATCTGAATTTTCACAGCACAGCAAAATCAGTTGCACCATTCAATTCCGCTCGTCCAGACGGGGAGAATTCAATCACATTCATTCGATGCGACGTTTCTTATGGGATTTAATGAGCGACAACATTTTGACCCCAAACCTAGAGGATTCTGGGATGTTTGTGTTTTTTTGGTAATAACTCTGGAAGGAAACGTCGCAGACCCATCAAGGTGGTACTCGTACTGCTCGCCTCGTCGAGAGGAATCCAAATATATGAATGGTTAAGCTATGGGATATGAAATGGACGAGCGACCAATAAAACAGCATGTATTATGGGGTTGAATGCTTTTTGCTATTCACAAAATAAAAAAAAAGCAGTCATGCAAATATCTGAATTTTCACAGCACAGCAAAATCAGTTGCACCATTCAATTCCGCTCGTCCAGACGGGGAGAATTCAATCACATTCATTCGATGCGACGTTTCTTATGGGATTTAATGAGCGACAACATTTTGACCCCAAACCTAGAGGATTCTGGGATGTTTGTGTTTTTTTGGTAATAACTCTGGAAGGAAACGTCGCAGACCCATCAAGGTGGTACTCGTACTGCTCGCCTCGTCGAGAGGAATCCAAATATGTGAATGGTTAAGCTATGGGATATGAAATGGACGAGCGACCAATAAAACAGCATGTATTATGGGGTTGAATGCTTTTTGCTATTCACAAAATAAAACAAAAGCAGTCATGCAAATATCTTAATTTTCACAGCACAGCAAAATCAGTTGCACCATTCAATTCCGCTCGTCCATACGGGGAGAATTCAATCACATTCATTCGATGCGACGTTTCTTATGGGATTTAATGAGCGACAACATTTTGACCCCAAACCGAGAGGATTCTGGGATGTTTGTGTTTTTTTGGTAATAACTCTGGAAGGAAACGTCGAAGGCCCATCAAGGTGGTACTCGTACTGCTCGCCTCGTCGAGAGGAATCCAAATATGTGAATGGTTAAGCTATGGCATATGAAATGGACGAGCGACCAATAAAACAGCATGTATTATGGGTTTGAATGCTTTTTGCTATTCACAAAATAAAAAAAAGCAGTCATGCAAATATCTGAATTTTCACAGCACAGCAAAATCAGTTGCACCATTCAATTCCGCTCGTCCAGACGGGGAGAATTCAATCACATTCATTCGATGCGACGTTTCTTATGGGATTTAATGAGCGACAACATTTTGACCCCAAACCTAGAGGATTCTGGGATGTTTGTGTTTTTTTGGTAATAACTCTGGAAGGAAACGTCGCAGACCCATCAAGGTGGTACTCGTACTGCTCGCCTCGTCGAGAGGAATCCAAATATGTGAATGGTTAAGCTATGGGATATGAAATGGACGAGCGACCAATAAAACAGCATGTATTGTGGGGTTGAATGCTTTTTGCTATTCACAAAATAAAACAACAGCAGTCATGCAAATATCTGAATTTTCACAGCACAGCAAAATCAGTTGCACCATTCAATTCCGCTCGTCCAGACGGGGAGAATTCAATCACATTCATTCGATGCGACGTTTCTTATGGGATTTAATGAGCGACAACATTTTGACCCCAAACCTAGAGGATTCTGGGATGTTTTTGTTTTTTTTGTAATAACTCTGGAAGGAAACGTCGCAGACCCATCAAGGTGGTACTCGTACTGCTCGCCTCGTCGAGAGGAATCCAAATATGTGAATGGTTAAGCTATGGGATATGAAATGGACGAGCGACCAATAAAACAGCATGTATTGTGGGGTTGAATGCTTTTTGCTATTCACAAAATAAAAAAAAGCAGTCATGCAAATATCTGAATTTTCACAGCACAGCAAAATCAGTTGCACCATTCAATTCCGCTCGTCCAGACGGGGAGAATTCAATCACATTCATTCGATGCGACGTTTCTTACGGGATTTAATGAGCGACAACATTTTGACCCCAAACCTAGAGGATTCTGGGATGTTTGTGTTTTTTTGGTAATAACTCTGGAAGGAAACGTCGCAGACCCATCAAGGTGGTACTCGTACTGCTCGCCTCGTCGAGAGGAATCCAAATATGTGAATGGTTAAGCTATGGGATATGAAATGGACGAGCGACCAATAAAACAGCATGTATTATGGGGTTGAATGCTTTTTGCTATTCACAAAATAAAAAAAAAGCAGTCATGCAAATATCTGAATTTTCACAGCACAGCAAAATCAGTTGCACCATTCAATTCCGCTCGTCCAGACGGGGAGAATTCAATCACATTCATTCGATGCGACGTTTCTTACGGGATTTAATGAGCGACAACATTTTGACCCCAAACCGAGAGGATTCTGGGATGTTTGTGTTTTTTTGGTAATAACTCTGGAAGGAAACGTCGCAGACCCATCAAGGTGGTACTCGTACTGCTCGCCTCGTCGAGAGGAATCCAAATATGTGAATGGTTAAGCTATGGGATATGAAATGGACGAGCGACCAATAAAACAGCATGTATTGTGGGGTTGAATGCTTTTTGCTATTCACAAAATAAAACAACAGCAGTCATGCAAATATCTGAATTTTCACAGCACAGCAAAATCAGTTGCACCATTCAATTCCGCTCGTCCAGACGGGGAGAATTCAATCACATTCATTCGATGCGACGTTTCTTATGGGATTTAATGAGCGACAACATTTTGACCCCAAACCTAGAGGATTCTGGGATGTTTTTGTTTTTTTTGTAATAACTCTGGAAGGAAACGTCGCAGACCCATCAAGGTGGTACTCGTACTGCTCGCCTCGTCGAGAGGAATCCAAATATGTGAATGGTTAAGCTATGGGATATGAAATGGACGAGCGACCAATAAAACAGCATGTATTGTGGGGTTGAATGCTTTTTGCTATTCACAAAATAAAAAAAAGCAGTCATGCAAATATCTGAATTTTCACAGCACAGCAAAATCAGTTGCACCATTCAATTCCGCTCGTCCAGACGGGGAGAATTCAATCACATTCATTCGATGCGACGTTTCTTATGGGATTTAATGAGCGACAACATTTTGACCCCAAACCTAGAGGATTCTGGGATGTTTGTGTTTTTTTGGTAATAACTCTGGAAGGAAACGTCGCAGACCCATCAAGGTGGTACTCGTACTGCTCGCCTCGTCGAGAGGAATCCAAATATGTGAATGGTTAAGCTATGGGATATGAAATGGACGAGCGACCAATAAAACAGCATGTATTATGGGGTTGAATGCTTTTTGCTATTCACAAAATAAAAAAAAAGCAGTCATGCAAATATCTGAATTTTCACAGCACAGCAAAATCAGTTGCACCATTCAATTCCGCTCGTCCAGACGGGGAGAATTCAATCACATTCATTCGATGCGACGTTTCTTACGGGATTTAATGAGCGACAACATTTTGACCCCAAACCGAGAGGATTCTGGGATGTTTGTGTTTTTTTGGTAATAACTCTGGAAGGAAACGTCGCAGACCCATCAAGGTGGTACTCGTACTGCTCGCCTCGTCGAGAGGAATCCAAATATGTGAATGGTTAAGCTATGGGATATGAAATGGACGAGCGACCAATAAAACAGCATGTATTGTGGGGTTGAATGCTTTTTGCTATTCACAAAATAAAACAACAGCAGTCATGCAAATATCTGAATTTTCACAGCACAGCAAAATCAGTTGCACCATTCAATTCCGCTCGTCCAGACGGGGAGAATTCAATCACATTCATTCGATGCGACGTTTCTTATGGGATTTAATGAGCGACAACATTTTGACCCCAAACCTAGAGGATTCTGGGATGTTTTTGTTTTTTTTGTAATAACTCTGGAAGGAAACGTCGCAGACCCATCAAGGTGGTACTCGTACTGCTCGCCTCGTCGAGAGGAATCCAAATATGTGAATGGTTAAGCTATGGGATATGAAATGGACGAGCGACCAATAAAACAGCATGTATTGTGGGGTTGAATGCTTTTTGCTATTCACAAAATAAAAAAAAGCAGTCATGCAAATATCTGAATTTTCACAGCACAGCAAAATCAGTTGCACCATTCAATTCCGCTCGTCCAGACGGGGAGAATTCAATCACATTCATTCGATGCGACGTTTCTTACGGGATTTAATGAGCGACAACATTTTGACCCCAAACCTAGAGGATTCTGGGATGTTTGTGTTTTTTTGGTAATAACTCTGGAAGGAAACGTCGCAGACCCATCAAGGTGGTACTCGTACTGCTCGCCTCGTCGAGAGGAATCCAAATATGTGAATGGTTAAGCTATGGGATATGAAATGGACGAGCGACCAATAAAACAGCATGTATTATGGGGTTGAATGCTTTTTGCTATTCACAAAATAAAAAAAAAGCAGTCATGCAAATATCTGAATTTTCACAGCACAGCAAAATCAGTTGCACCATTCAATTCCGCTCGTCCAGACGGGGAGAATTCAATCACATTCATTCGATGCGACGTTTCTTACGGGATTTAATGAGCGACAACATTTTGACCCCAAACCGAGAGGATTCTGGGATGTTTGTGTTTTTTTGGTAATAACTCTGGAAGGAAACGTCGCAGACCCATCAAGGTGGTACTCGTACTGCTCGCCTCGTCGAGAGGAATCCAAATATGTGAATGGTTAAGCTATGGGATATGAAATGGACGAGCGACCAATAAAACAGCATGTATTGTGGGGTTGAATGCTTTTTGCTATTCACAAAATAAAACAACAGCAGTCATGCAAATATCTGAATTTTCACAGCACAGCAAAATCAGTTGCACCATTCAATTCCGCTCGTCCAGACGGGGAGAATTCAATCACATTCATTCGATGCGACGTTTCTTATGGGATTTAATGAGCGACAACATTTTGACCCCAAACCTAGAGGATTCTGGGATGTTTTTGTTTTTTTTGTAATAACTCTGGAAGGAAACGTCGCAGACCCATCAAGGTGGTACTCGTACTGCTCGCCTCGTCGAGAGGAATCCAAATATGTGAATGGTTAAGCTATGGGATATGAAATGGACGAGCGACCAATAAAACAGCATGTATTGTGGGGTTGAATGCTTTTTGCTATTCACAAAATAAAACAACAGCAGTCATGCAAATATCTGAATTTTCACAGCACAGCAAAATCAGTTGCACCATTCAATTCCGCTCGTCCAGACGGGGAGAATTCAATCACATTCATTCGATGCGACGTTTCTTATGGGATTTAATGAGCGACAACATTTTGACCCCAAACCTAGAGGATTCTGGGATGTTTGTGTTTTTTTGGTAATAACTCTGGAAGGAAACGTCGCAGACCCATCAAGGTGGTACTCGTACTGCTCGCCTCGTCGAGAGGAATCCAAATATGTGAATGGTTAAGCTATGGGATATGAAATGGACGAGCGACCAATAAAACAGCATGTATTATGGGGTTGAATGCTTTTTGCTATTCACAAAATAAAAAAAAAGCAGTCATGCAAATATCTGAATTTTCACAGCACAGCAAAATCAGTTGCACCATTCAATTCCGCTCGTCCAGACGGGGAGAATTCAATCACATTCATTCGATGCGACGTTTCTTACGGGATTTAATGAGCGACAACATTTTGACCCCAAACCTAGAGGATTCTGGGATGTTTGTGTTTTTTTGGTAATAACTCTGGAAGGAAACGTCGCAGACCCATCAAGGTGGTACTCGTACTGCTCGCCTCGTCGAGAGGAATCCAAATATGTGAATGGTTAAGCTATGGGATATGAAATGGACGAGCGACCAATAAAACAGCATGTATTGTGGGGTTGAATGCTTTTTGCTATTCACAAAATAAAACAACAGCAGTCATGCAAATATCTGAATTTTCACAGCACAGCAAAATCAGTTGCACCATTCAATTCCGCTCGTCCAGACGGGGAGAATTCAATCACATTCATTCGATGCGACGTTTCTTATGGGATTTAATGAGCGACAACATTTTGACCCCAAACCTAGAGGATTCTGGGATGTTTGTGTTTTTTTGGTAATAACTCTGGAAGGAAACGTCGCAGACCCATCAAGGTGGTACTCGTACTGCTCGCCTCGTCGAGAGGAATCCAAATATGTGAATGGTTAAGCTATGGGATATGAAATGGACGAGCGACCAATAAAACAGCATGTATTGTGGGGTTGAATGCTTTTTGCTATTCACAAAATAAAACAACAGCAGTCATGCAAATATCTGAATTTTCACAGCACAGCAAAATCAGTTGCACCATTCAATTCCGCTCGTCCAGACGGGGAGAATTCAATCACATTCATTCGATGCGACGTTTCTTATGGGATTTAATGAGCGACAACATTTTGACCCCAAACCTAGAGGATTCTGGGATGTTTGTGTTTTTTTGGTAATAACTCTGGAAGGAAACGTCGCAGACCCATCAAGGTGGTACTCGTACTGCTCGCCTCGTCGAGAGGAATCCAAATATGTGAATGGTTAAGCTATGGGATATGAAATGGACGAGCGACCAATAAAACAGCATGTATTATGGGGTTGAATGCTTTTTGCTATTCACAAAATAAAACAAAAGCAGTCATGCAAATATCTGAATTTTCACAGCACAGCAAAATCAGTTGCACCATTCAATTCCGCTCGTCCAGACGGGGAGAATTCAATCACATTCATTCGATGCGACGTTTCTTATGGGATTTAATGAGCGACAACATTTTGACCCCAAACCTAGAGGATTCTGGGATGTTTTTGTTTTTTTTGTAATAACTCTGGAAGGAAACGTCGCAGACCCATCAAGGTGGTACTCGTACTGCTCGCCTCGTCGAGAGGAATCCAAATATGTGAATGGTTAAGCTATGGGATATGAAATGGACGAGCGACCAATAAAACAGCATGTATTGTGGGGTTGAATGCTTTTTGCTATTCACAAAATAAAACAACAGCAGTCATGCAAATATCTGAATTTTCACAGCACAGCAAAATCAGTTGCACCATTCAATTCCGCTCGTCCAGACGGGGAGAATTCAATCACATTCATTCGATGCGACGTTTCTTATGGGATTTAATGAGCGACAACATTTTGACCCCAAACCTAGAGGATTCTGGGATGTTTGTGTTTTTTTGGTAATAACTCTGGAAGGAAACGTCGCAGACCCATCAAGGTGGTACTCGTACTGCTCGCCTCGTCGAGAGGAATCCAAATATGTGAATGGTTAAGCTATGGGATATGAAATGGACGAGCGACCAATAAAACAGCATGTATTATGGGGTTGAATGCTTTTTGCTATTCACAAAATAAAAAAAAAGCAGTCATGCAAATATCTGAATTTTCACAGCACAGCAAAATCAGTTGCACCATTCAATTCCGCTCGTCCAGACGGGGAGAATTCAATCACATTCATTCGATGCGACGTTTCTTACGGGATTTAATGAGCGACAACATTTTGACCCCAAACCGAGAGGATTCTGGGATGTTTGTGTTTTTTTGGTAATAACTCTGGAAGGAAACGTCGCAGACCCATCAAGGTGGTACTCGTACTGCTCGCCTCGTCGAGAGGAATCCAAATATGTGAATGGTTAAGCTATGGGATATGAAATGGACGAGCGACCAATAAAACAGCATGTATTGTGGGGTTGAATGCTTTTTGCTATTCACAAAATAAAACAACAGCAGTCATGCAAATATCTGAATTTTCACAGCACAGCAAAATCAGTTGCACCATTCAATTCCGCTCGTCCAGACGGGGAGAATTCAATCACATTCATTCGATGCGACGTTTCTTATGGGATTTAATGAGCGACAACATTTTGACCCCAAACCTAGAGGATTCTGGGATGTTTGTGTTTTTTTGGTAATAACTCTGGAAGGAAACGTCGCAGACCCATCAAGGTGGTACTCGTACTGCTCGCCTCGTCGAGAGGAATCCAAATATGTGAATGGTTAAGCTATGGGATATGAAATGGACGAGCGACCAATAAAACAGCATGTATTGTGGGGTTGAATGCTTTTTGCTATTCACAAAATAAAACAACAGCAGTCATGCAAATATCTGAATTTTCACAGCACAGCAAAATCAGTTGCACCATTCAATTCCGCTCGTCCAGACGGGGAGAATTCAATCACATTCATTCGATGCGACGTTTCTTATGGGATTTAATGAGCGACAACATTTTGACCCCAAACCTAGAGGATTCTGGGATGTTTGTGTTTTTTTGGTAATAACTCTGGAAGGAAACGTCGCAGACCCATCAAGGTGGTACTCGTACTGCTCGCCTCGTCGAGAGGAATCCAAATATGTGAATGGTTAAGCTATGGGATATGAAATGGACGAGCGACCAATAAAACAGCATGTATTATGGGGTTGAATGCTTTTTGCTATTCACAAAATAAAACAAAAGCAGTCATGCAAATATCTGAATTTTCACAGCACAGCAAAATCAGTTGCACCATTCAATTCCGCTCGTCCAGACGGGGAGAATTCAATCACATTCATTCGATGCGACGTTTCTTATGGGATTTAATGAGCGACAACATTTTGACCCCAAACCGAGAGGATTCTGGGATGTTTGTGTTTTTTTGGTAATAACTCTGGAAGGAAACGTCGCAGACCCATCAAGGTGGTACTCGTACTGCTCGCCTCGTCGAGAGGAATCCAAATATATGAATGGTTAAGCTATGGGATATGAAATGGACGAGCGACCAATAAAACAGCATGTATTATGGGGTTGGATGCTTTTTGCTATTCACAAAATAAAAAAAAAGCAGTCATGCAAATATCTGAATTTTCACAGCACAGCAAAATCAGTTGCACCATTCAATTCCGCTCGTCCAGACGGGGAGAATTCAATCACATTCATTCGATGCGACGTTTCTTGTTGGATTTAATGAGCGACAACATTTTGACCCCAAACCTAGAGGATTCTGGGATGTTTGTGTTTTTTTGGTAATAACTCTGGAAGGAAACGTCGCAGACCCATCAAGGTGGTACTCGTACTGCTCGCCTCGTCGAGAGGAATCCAAATATGTGAATGGTTAAGCTATGGGATATGTAATGGACGAGCGACCAATAAAACAGCATGTATTATGGGGTTGAATGCTTTTTGCTATTCACAAAATAAAACAAAAGCAGTCATGCAAATATCTGAATTTTCACAGCACAGCAAAATCAGTTGCACCATTCAATTCCGCTCGTCCAGACGGGGAGAATTCAATCACATTCATTCGATGCGACGTTTCTTATGGGATTTAATGAGCGACAACATTTTGACCCCAAACCGAGAGGATTCTGGGATGTTTGTGTTTTTTTGGTAATAACTCTGGAAGGAAACGTCGCAGACCCATCAAGGTGGTACTCGTACTGCTCGCCTCGTCGAGAGGAATCCAAATATATGAATGGTTAAGCTATGGGATATGAAATGGACGAGCGACCAATAAAACAGCATGTATTATGGGGTTGGATGGTTTTTGCTATTCACAAAATAAAAAAAAAAGCAGTCATGCAAATATCTGAATTTTCACAGCACAGCAAAATCAGTTGCACCATTCAATTCCGCTCGTCCAGACGGGGAGAATTCAATCACATTCATTCGATGCGACGTTTCTTACGGGATTTAATGAGCGACAACATTTTGACCCCAAACCGAGAGGATTCTGGGATGTTTGTGTTTTTTTGGTAATAACTCTGGAAGGAAACGTCGCAGACCCATCAAGGTGGTACTCGTACTGCTCGCCTCGTCGAGAGGAATCCAAATATGTGAATGGTTAAGCTATGGGATATGAAATGGACGAGCGACCAATAAAACAGCATGTATTATGGGGTTGAATGCTTTTTGCTATTCACAAAATAAAAAAAAAAGCAGTCATGCAAATATCTGAATTTTCACAGCACAGCAAAATCAGTTGCACCATTCAATTCCGCTCGTCCAGACGGGGAGAATTCAATCACATTCATTCGATGCGACGTTTCTTATGGGATTTAATGAGCGACAACATTTTGACCCCAAACCGAGAGGATTCTGGGATGTTTGTGTTTTTTTGGTAATAACTCTGGAAGGAAACGTCGCAGACCCATCAAGGTGGTACTCGTACTGCTCGCCTCGTCGAGAGGAATCCAAATATGTGAATGGTTAAGCTATGGGATATGAAATGGACGAGCGACCAATAAAACAGCATGTATTATGGGGTTGAATGCTTTTTGCTATTCACAAAATAAAACAACAGCAGTCATGCAAATATCTGAATTTTCACAGCACAGCAAAATCAGTTGCACCATTCAATTCCGCTCGTCCAGACGGGGAGAATTCAATCACATTCATTCGATGCGACGTTTCTTATGGGATTTAATGAGCGACAACATTTTGACCCCAAACCTAGAGGATTCTGGGATGTTTGTGTTTTTTTGGTAATAACTCTGGAAGGAAACGTCGCAGACCCATCAAGGTGGTACTCGTACTGCTCGCCTCGTCTAGAGGAATCCAAATATGTGAATGGTTAAGCTATGGGATATGAAATGGACGAGCGACCAATAAAACAGCATGTATTATGGGGTTGAATGCTTTTTGCTATTCACAAAATAAAAAAAAGCAGTCATGCAAATATCTGAATTTTCACAGCACAGCAAAATCAGTTGCACCATTCAATTCCGCTCGTCCAGACGGGGAGAATTCAATCACATTCATTCGATGCGACGTTTCTTATGGGATTTAATGAGCGACAACATTTTGACCCCAAACCGAGAGGATTCTGGGATGTTTGTGTTTTTTTGGTAATAACTCTGGAAGGAAACGTCGCAGACCCATCAAGGTGGTACTCGTACTGCTCGCCTCGTCGAGAGGAATCCAAATATGTGAATGGTTAAGCTATGGGATATGAAATGGACGAGCGACCAATAAAACAGCATGTATTATGGGGTTGAATGCTTTTTGCTATTCACAAAATAAAAAAAAAGCAGTCATGCAAATATCTGAATTTTCACAGCACAGCAAAATCAGTTGCACCATTCAATTCCGCTCGTCCAGACGGGGAGAATTCAATCACATTCATTCGATGCGACGTTTCTTACGGGATTTAATGAGCGACAACATTTTGACCCCAAACCTAGAGGATTCTGGGATGTTTGTGTTTTTTTGGTAATAATTCTGGAAGGAAACGTCGCAGACCCATCAAGGTGGTACTCGTACTGCTCGCCTCGTCGAGAGGAATCCAAATATGTGAATGGTTAAGCTATGGGATATGAAATGGACGAGCGACCAATAAAACAGCATGTATTATGGGGTTGAATGCTTTTTGCTATTCACAAAATAAAACAAAAGCAGTCATGCAAATATCTGAATTTTCACAGCACAGCAAAATCAGTTGCACCATTCAATTCCGCTCGTCCAGACGGGGAGAATTCAATCACATTCATTCGATGCGACGTTTCTTATGGGATTTAATGAGCGACAACATTTTGACCCCAAACCGAGAGGATTCTGGGATGTTTGTGTTTTTTTGGTAATAACTCTGGAAGGAAACGTCGCAGACCCATCAAGGTGGTACTCGTACTGCTCGCCTCGTCGAGAGGAATCCAAATATGTGAATGGTTAAGCTATGGGATATGAAATGGACGAGCGACCAATAAAACAGCATGTATTGTGGGGTTGAATGCTTTTTGCTATTCACAAAATAAAACAACAGCAGTCATGCAAATATCTGAATTTTCACAGCACAGCAAAATCAGTTGCACCATTCAATTCCGCTCGTCCAGACGGGGAGAATTCAATCACATTCATTCGATGCGACGTTTCTTATGGGATTTAATGAGCGACAACATTTTGACCCCAAACCTAGAGGATTCTGGGATGTTTGTGTTTTTTTGGTAATAACTCTGGAAGTAAACGTCGCAGACCCATCAAGGTGGTACTCGTACTGCTCGCCTCGTCGAGAGGAATCCAAATATGTGAATGGTTAAGCTATGGGATATGAAATGGACGAGCGACCAATAAAACAGCATGTATTATGGGGTTGAATGCTTTTTGCTATTCACAAAATAAAACAACAGCAGTCATGCAAATATCTGAATTTTCACAGCACAGCAAAATCAGTTGCACCATTCAATTCCGCTCGTCCAGACGGGGAGAATTCAATCACATTCATTCGATGCGACGTTTCTTATGGGATTTAATGAGCGACAACATTTTGACCCCAAACCTAGAGGATTCTGGGATGTTTGTGTTTTTTTGGTAATAACTCTGGAAGGAAACGTCGCAGACCCATCAAGGTGGTACTCGTACTGCTCGCCTCGTCGAGAGGAATCCAAATATGTGAATGGTTAAGCTATGGGATATGAAATGGACGAGCGACCAATAAAACAGCATGTATTATGGGGTTGAATGCTTTTTGCTATTCACAAAATAAAACAAAAGCAGTCATGCAAATATCTGAATTTTCACAGCACAGCAAAATCAGTTGCACCATTCAATTCCGCTCGTCCAGACGGGGAGAATTCAATCACATTCATTCGATGCGACGTTTCTTATGGGATTTAATGAGCGACAACATTTTGACCCCAAACCGAGAGGATTCTGGGATGTTTGTGTTTTTTTGGTAATAACTCTGGAAGGAAACGTCGCAGACCCATCAAGGTGGTACTCGTACTGCTCGCCTCGTCGAGAGGAATCCAAATATATGAATGGTTAAGCTATGGGATATGAAATGGACGAGCGACCAATAAAACAGCATGTATTATGGGGTTGGATGCTTTTTGCTATTCACAAAATAAAACAAAAGCAGTCATGCAAATATCTGAATTTTCCCAGCACAGCAAAATCAGTTGCACCATTCAATTCCGCTCGTCCAGACGGGGAGAATTCAATCACATTCATTCGATGCGACGTTTCTTGTTGGATTTAATGAGCGACAACATTTTGACCCCAAACCTAGAGGATTCTGGGATGTTTGTGTTTTTTTGGTAATAACTCTGGAAGGAAACGTCGCAGACCCATCAAGGTGGTACTCGTAATGCTCGCCTCGTCGAGAGGAATCCAAATATGTGAATGGTTAAGCTATGGGATATGAAATGGACGAGCGACCAATAAAACAGCATGTATTATGGGGTTGAATGCTTTTTGCTATTCACAAAATAAAACAAAAGCAGTCATGCAAATATCTGAATTTTCACAGCACAGCAAAATCAGTTGCACCATTCAATTCCGCTCGTCCAGACGGGGAGAATTCAATCACATTCATTCGATGCGACGTTTCTTACGGGATTTAATGAGCGACAACATTTTGACCCCAAACCTAGAGGATTCTGGGATGTTTGTGTTTTTTTGGTAATAACTCTGGAAGGAAACGTCGCAGACCCATCAAGGTGGTACTCGTACTGCTCGCCTCGTCGAGAGGAATCCAAATATGTGAATGGTTAAGCTATGGGATATGAAATGGACGAGCGACCAATAAAACAGCATGTATTATGGGGTTGAATGCTTTTTGCTATTCACAAAATAAAACAAAAGCAGTCATGCAAATATCTGAATTTTCACAGCACAGCAAAATCAGTTGCACCATTCAATTCCGCTCGTCCAGACGGGGAGAATTCAATCACATTCATTCGATGCGACGTTTCTTATGGGATTTAATGAGCGACAACATTTTGACCCCAAACCGAGAGGATTCTGGGATGTTTGTGTTTTTTTGGTAATAACTCTGGAAGGAAACGTCGCAGACCCATCAAGGTGGTACTCGTACTGCTCGCCTCGTCGAGAGGAATCCAAATATGTGAATGGTTAAGCTATGGGATATGAAATGGACGAGCGACCAATAAAACAGCATGTATTATGGGGTTGAATGCTTTTTGCTATTCACAAAATAAAACAACAGCAGTCATGCAAATATCTGAATTTTCACAGCACAGCAAAATCAGTTGCACCATTCAATTCCGCTCGTCCAGACGGGGAGAATTCAATCACATTCATTCGATGCGACGTTTCTTATGGGATTTAATGAGCGACAACATTTTGACCCCAAACCTAGAGGATTCTGGGATGTTTGTGTTTTTTTGGTAATAACTCTGGAAGGAAACGTCGCAGACCCATCAAGGTGGTACTCGTACTGCTCGCCTCGTCGAGAGGAATCCAAATATGTGAATGGTTAAGCTATGGGATATGAAATGGACGAGCGACCAATAAAACAGCATGTATTATGGGGTTGAATGCTTTTTGCTATTCACAAAATAAAACAACAGCAGTCATGCAAATATCTGAATTTTCACAGCACAGCAAAATCAGTTGCACCATTCAATTCCGCTCGTCCAGACGGGGAGAATTCAATCACATTCATTCGATGCGACGTTTCTTATGGGATTTAATGAGCGACAACATTTTGACCCCAAACCTAGAGGATTCTGGGATGTTTGTGTTTTTTTGGTAATAACTCTGGAAGGAAACGTCGCAGACCCATCAAGGTGGTACTCGTACTGCTCGCCTCGTCGAGAGGAATCCAAATATGTGAATGGTTAAGCTATGGGATATGAAATGGACGAGCGACCAATAAAACAGCATGTATTATGGGGTTGAATGCTTTTTGCTATTCACAAAATAAAACAAAAGCAGTCATGCAAATATCTGAATTTTCACAGCACAGCAAAATCAGTTGCACCATTCAATTCCGCTCGTCCAGACGGGGAGAATTCAATCACATTCATTCGATGCGACGTTTCTTATGGGATTTAATGAGCGACAACATTTTGACCCCAAACCGAGAGGATTCTGGGATGTTTGTGTTTTTTTGGTAATAACTCTGGAAGGAAACGTCGCAGACCCATCAAGGTGGTACTCGTACTGCTCGCCTCGTCGAGAGGAATCCAAATATGTGAATGGTTAAGCTATGGGATATGAAATGGACGAGCGACCAATAAAACAGCATGTATTATGGGGTTGAATGCTTTTTGCTATTCACAAAATAAAAAAAAGCAGTCATGCAAATATCTGAATTTTCACAGCACAGAAAAATCAGTTGCACCATTCAATTCCGCTCGTCCAGACGGGGAGAATTCAATCACATTCATTCGATGCGACGTTTCTTATGGGATTTAATGAGCGACAACATTTTGACCCCAAACCTAGAGGATTCTGGGATGTTTGTGTTTTTTTGGTAATAACTCTGGAAGGAAACGTCGCAGACCCATCAAGGTGGTACTCGTACTGCTCGCCTCGTCGAGAGGAATCCAAATATGTGAATGGTTAAGCTATGGGATATGAAATGGACGAGCGACCAATAAAACAGCATGTATTATGGGGTTGAATGCTTTTTGCTATTCACAAAATAAAAAAAGCAGTCATGCAAATATCTGAATTTTCACAGCACAGAAAAATCAGTTGCACCATTCAATTCCGCTCGTCCAGACGGGGAGAATTCAATCACATTCATTCGATGCGACGTTTCTTATGGGATTTAATGAGCGACAACATTTTGACCCCAAACCTAGAGGATTCTGGGATGTTTGTGTTTTTTTGGTAATAACTCTGGAAGGAAACGTCGCAGACCCATCAAGGTGGTACTTGTACTGCTCGCCTCGTCGAGAGGAATCCAAATATGTGAATGGTTAAGCTATGGGATATGAAATGGACGAGCGACCAATAAAACAGCATGTATTATGGGGTTGAATGCTTTTTGCTATTCACAAAATAAAACAAAAGCAGTCATGCAAATATCTGAATTTTCACAGCACAGCAAAATCAGTTGCACCATTCAATCCCGCTCGTCCAGACGGGGAGAATTCAATCACATTCATTCGATGCGACGTTTCTTATGGGATTTAATGAGCGACAACATTTTGACCCCAAACCGAGAGGATTCTGGGATGTTTGTGTTTTTTTGGTAATAACTCTGGAAGGAAACGTCGCAGACCCATCAAGGTGGTACTCGTACTGCTCGCCTCGTCGAGAGGAATCCAAATATGTGAATGGTTAAGCTATGGGATATGAAATGGACGAGCGACCAATAAAACAGCATGTATTATGGGGTTGAATGCTTTTTGCTATTCACATAATAAAAAAAAGCAGTCATGCAAATATCTGAATTTTCACAGCACAGAAAAATCAGTTGCACCATTCAATTCCGCTCGTCCAGACGGGGAGAATTCAATCACATTCATTCGATGCGACGTTTCTTATGGGATTTAATGAGCGACAACATTTTGACCCCAAACCGAGAGGATTCTGGGATGTTTGTGTTTTTTTGGTAATAACTCTGGAAGGAAACGTCGCAGACCCATCAAGGTGGTACTCGTACTGCTCGCCTCGTCGAGAGGAATCCAAATATGTGAATGGTTAAGCTATGGGATATGAAATGGACGAGCGACCAATAAAACAGCATGTATTATGGGGTTGAATGCTTTTTGCTATTCACAAAATAAAAAAAAGCAGTCATGCAAATATCTGAATTTTCACAGCACAGAAAAATCAGTTGCACCATTCAATTCCGCTCGTCCAGACGGGGAGAATTCAATCACATTCATTCGATGCGACGTTTCTTATGGGATTTAATGAGCGACAACATTTTGACCCCAAACCTAGAGGATTCTGGGATGTTTGTGTTTTTTTGGTAATAACTCTGGAAGGAAACGTCGAAGACCCATCAAGGTGGTACTCGTACTGCTCGCCTCGTCGAGAGGAATCCAAATATGTGAATGGTTAAGCTATGGGATATTAAATGGACGAGCGACCAATAAAACAGCATGTATTATGGGGTTGAATGCTTTTTGCTATTCACAAAATAAAACAACAGCAGTCATGCAAATATCTGAATTTTCACAGCACAGCAAAATCAGTTGCACCATTCAATTCCGCTCGTCCAGACGGGGAGAATTCAATCACATTCATTCGATGTGACGTTTCTTATGGGATTTAATGAGCGACAACATTTTGACCCCAAACCTAGAGGATTCTGGGATGTTTGTGTTTTTTTGGTAATAACTCTGGAAGGAAACGTCGCAGACCCATCAAGGTGGTACTCGTACTGCTCGCCTCGTCGAGAGGAATCCAAATATGTGAATGGTTAAGCTATGGGATATGAAATGGACGAGCGACCAATAAAACAGCATGTATTATGGGGTTGAATGCTTTTTGCTATTCACAAAATAAAAAAAGCAGTCATGCAAATATCTGAATTTTCACAGCACAGCAAAATCAGTTGCACCATTCAATTCCGCTCGTCCAGACGGGGAGAATTCAATCACATTCATTCGATGCGACGTTTCTTATGGGATTTAATGAGCGACAACATTTTGACCCCAAACCTAGAGGATTCTGGGATGTTTGTGTTTTTTTGGTAATAACTCTGGAAGGAAACGTCGCAGACCCATCAAGGTGGTACTCGTACTGCTCGCCTCGTCGAGAGGAATCCAAATATGTGAATGGTTAAGCTATGGGATATTAAATGGACGAGCGACCAATAAAACAGCATGTATTATGGGGTTGAATGCTTTTTGCTATTCACAAAATAAAACAACAGCAGTCATGCAAATATCTGAATTTTTACAGCACAGCAAAATCAGTTGCACCATTCAATTCCGCTCGTCCAGACGGGGAGAATTCAATCACATTCATTCGATGCGACGTTTCTTATGGGATTTAATGAGCGACAACATTTTGACCCCAAACCTAGAGGATTCTGGGATGTTTGTGTTTTTTTGGTAATAACTCTGGAAGGAAACGTCGCAGACCCATCAAGGTGGTACTCGTACTGCTCGCCTCGTCGAGAGGAATCCAAATATGTGAATGGTTAAGCTATGGGATATGAAATGGACGAGCGACCAATAAAACAGCATGTATTATGGGGTTGAATGCTTTTTGCTATTCACAAAATAAAACAAAAGCAGTCATGCAAATATCTGAATTTTCACAGCACAGCAAAATCAGTTGCACCATTCAATTCCGCTCGTCCAGACGGGGAGAATTCAATCACATTCATTCGATGCGACGTTTCTTATGGGATTTAATGAGCGACAACATTTTGACCCCAAACCGAGAGGATTCTGGGATGTTTGTGTTTTTTTGGTAATAACTCTGGAAGGAAACGTCGCAGACCCATCAAGGTGGTACTCGTACTGCTCGCCTCGTCGAGAGGAATCCAAATATGTGAATGGTTAAGCTATGGCATATGAAATGGACGAGCGACCAATAAAACAGCATGTATTATGGGGTTGAATGCTTTTTGCTATTCACAAAATAAAACAACAGCAGTCATGCAAATATCTGAATTTTCACAGCACAGCAAAATCAGTTGCACCATTCAATTCCGCTCGTCCAGACGGGGAGAATTCAATCACATTCATTCGATGCGACGTTTCTTATGGGATTTAATGAGCGACAACATTTTGACCCCAAACCTACAGGATTCTGGGATGTTTGTGTTTTTTTGGTAATAACTCTGGAAGGAAACGTCGCAGACCCATCAAGGTGGTACTCGTACTGCTCGCCTCGTCGAGAGGAATCCAAATATGTGAATGGTTAAGCTATGGGATATGAAATGGACGAGCGACCAATAAAACAGCATGTATTATGGGGTTGAATGCTTTTTGCTATTCACAAAATAAAACAACAGCAGTCATGCAAATATCTGAATTTTCACAGCACAGCAAAATCAGTTGCACCATTCAATTCCGCTCGTCCAGACGGGGAGAATTCAATCACATTCATTCGATGCGACGTTTCTTATGGGATTTAATGAGCGACAACATTTTGACCCCAAACCTAGAGGATTCTGGGATGTTTGTGTTTTTTTGGTAATAACTCTGGAAGGAAACGTCGCAGACCCATCAAGGTTGTACTCGTACTGCTCGCCTCGTCGAGAGGAATCCAAATATGTGAATGGTTAAGCTATGGGATATGAAATGGACGAGCGACCAATAAAACAGCATGTATTATGGGGTTGAATGCTTTTTGCTATTCACAAAATAAAACAAAAGCAGTCATGCAAATATCTGAATTTTCACAGCACAGCAAAATCAGTTGCACCATTCAATTCCGCTCGTCCAGACGGGGAGAATTCAATCACATTCATTCGATGCGACGTTTCTTATGGGATTTAATGAGCGACAACATTTTGACCCCAAACCGAGAGGATTCTGGGATGTTTGTGTTTTTTTGGTAATAACTCTGGAAGGAAACGTCGCAGACCCATCAAGGTGGTACTCGTACTGCTCGCCTCGTCGAGAGGAATCCAAATATGTGAATGGTTAAGCTATGGGATATGAAATGGACGAGCGACCAATAAAACAGCATGTATTATGGGGTTGAATGCTTTTTGCTATTCACAAAATAAAACAACAGCAGTCATGCAAATATCTGAATTTTCACAGCACAGCAAAATCAGTTGCACCATTCAATTCCGCTCGTCCAGACGGGGAGAATTCAATCACATTCATTCGATGCGACGTTTCTTATGGGATTTAATGAGCGACAACATTTTGACCCCAAACCTAGAGGATTCTGGGATGTTTGTGTTTTTTTGGTAATAACTCTGGAAGGAAACGTCGCAGACCCATCAAGGTTGTACTCGTACTGCTCGCCTCGTCGAGAGGAATCCAAATATGTGAATGGTTAAGCTATGGGATATGAAATGGACGAGCGACCAATAAAACAGCATGTATTATGGGGTTGAATGCTTTTTGCTATTCACAAAATAAAAAAAAGCAGTCATGCAAATATCTGAATTTTCACAGCACAGAAAAATCAGTTGCACCATTCAATTCCGCTCGTCCAGACGGGGAGAATTCAATCACATTCATTCGATGCGACGTTTCTTATGGGATTTAATGAGCGACAACATTTTGACCCCAAACCGAGAGGATTCTGGGATGTTTGTGTTTTTTTGGTAATAACTCTGGAAGGAAACGTCGCAGACCCATCAAGGTGGTACTCGTACTGCTCGCCTCGTCGAGAGGAATCCAAATATGTGAATGGTTAAGCTATGGCATATGAAATGGACGAGCGACCAATAAAACAGCATGTATTATGGGGTTGAATGCTTTTTGCTATTCACAAAATAAAACAACAGCAGTCATGCAAATATCTGAATTTTCACAGCACAGCAAAATCAGTTGCACCATTCAATTCCGCTCGTCCAGACGGGGAGAATTCAATCACATTCATTCGATGCGACGTTTCTTATGGGATTTAATGAGCGACAACATTTTGACCCCAAACCTAGAGGATTCTGGGATGTTTGTGTTTTTTTGGTAATAACTCTGGAAGGAAACGTCGCAGACCCATCAAGGTGGTACTCGTACTGCTCGCCTCGTCGAGAGGAATCCAAATATGTGAATGGTTAAGCTATGGGATATGAAATGGACGAGCGACCAATAAAACAGCATGTATTATGGGGTTGAATGCTTTTTGCTATTCACAAAATAAAACAACAGCAGTCATGCAAATATCTGAATTTTCACAGCACAGCAAAATCAGTTGCACCATTCAATTCCGCTCGTCCAGACGGGGAGAATTCAATCACATTCATTCGATGCGACGTTTCTTATGGGATTTAATGAGCGACAACATTTTGACCCCAAACCTAGAGGATTCTGGGATGTTTGTGTTTTTTTGGTAATAACTCTGGAAGGAAACGTCGCAGACCCATCAAGGTTGTACTCGTACTGCTCGCCTCGTCGAGAGGAATCCAAATATGTGAATGGTTAAGCTATGGGATATTAAATGGACGAGCGACCAATAAAACAGCATGTATTATGGGGTTGAATGCTTTTTGCTATTCACAAAATAAAAAAAAGCAGTCATGCAAATATCTGAATTTTCACAGCACAGAAAAATCAGTTGCACCATTCAATTCCGCTCGTCCAGACGGGGAGAATTCAATCACATTCATTCGATGCGACGTTTCTTATGGGATTTAATGAGCGACAACATTTTGACCCCAAACCTAGAGGATTCTGGGATGTTTGTGTTTTTTTGGTAATAACTCTGGAAGGAAACGTCGAAGACCCATCAAGGTGGTACTCGTACTGCTCGCCTCGTCGAGAGGAATCCAAATATGTGAATGGTTAAGCTATGGGATATTAAATGGACGAGCGACCAATAAAACAGCATGTATTATGGGGTTGAATGCTTTTTGCTATTCACAAAATAAAACAACAGCAGTCATGCAAATATCTGAATTTTCACAGCACAGCAAAATCAGTTGCACCATTCAATTCCGCTCGTCCAGACGGGGAGAATTCAATCACATTCATTCGATGTGACGTTTCTTATGGGATTTAATGAGCGACAACATTTTGACCCCAAACCTAGAGGATTCTGGGATGTTTGTGTTTTTTTGGTAATAACTCTGGAAGGAAACGTCGCAGACCCATCAAGGTGGTACTCGTACTGCTCGCCTCGTCGAGAGGAATCCAAATATGTGAATGGTTAAGCTATGGGATATGAAATGGACGAGCGACCAATAAAACAGCATGTATTATGGGGTTGAATGCTTTTTGCTATTCACAAAATAAAAAAAGCAGTCATGCAAATATCTGAATTTTCACAGCACAGCAAAATCAGTTGCACCATTCAATTCCGCTCGTCCAGACGGGGAGAATTCAATCACATTCATTCGATGCGACGTTTCTTATGGGATTTAATGAGCGACAACATTTTGACCCCAAACCTAGAGGATTCTGGGATGTTTGTGTTTTTTTGGTAATAACTCTGGAAGGAAACGTCGCAGACCCATCAAGGTGGTACTCGTACTGCTTGCCTCGTCGAGAGGAATCCAAATATGTGAATGGTTAAGCTATGGGATATTAAATGGACGAGCGACCAATAAAACAGCATGTATTATGGGGTTGAATGCTTTTTGCTATTCACAAAATAAAACAACAGCAGTCATGCAAATATCTGAATTTTTACAGCACAGCAAAATCAGTTGCACCATTCAATTCCGCTCGTCCAGACGGGGAGAATTCAATCACATTCATTCGATGCGACGTTTCTTATGGGATTTAATGAGCGACAACATTTTGACCCCAAACCTAGAGGATTCTGGGATGTTTGTGTTTTTTTGGTAATAACTCTGGAAGGAAACGTCGCAGACCCATCAAGGTGGTACTCGTACTGCTCGCCTCGTCGAGAGGAATCCAAATATGTGAATGGTTAAGCTATGGGATATGAAATGGACGAGCGACCAATAAAACAGCATGTATTATGGGGTTGAATGCTTTTTGCTATTCACAAAATAAAAAAAAAGCAGTCATGCAAATATCTGAATTTTCACAGCACAGCAAAATCAGTTGCACCATTCAATTCCGCTCGTCCAGACGGGGAGAATTCAATCACATTCTTTCGATGCGACGTTTCTTATGGGATTTAATGAGCGACAACATTTTGACCCCAAACCTAGAGGATTCTGGGATGTTTGTGTTTTTTTGGTAATAACTCTGGAAGGAAACGTCGCAGACCCATCAAGGTGGTACTCGTACTGCTCGCCTCGTCGAGAGGAATCCAAATATGTGAATGGTTAAGCTATGGGATATGAAATGGACGAGCGACCAATAAAACAGCATGTATTATGGGGTTGAATGCTTTTTGCTATTCACAAAATAAAACAAAAGCAGTCATGCAAATATCTGAATTTTCACAGCACAGCAAAATCAGTTGCACCATTCAATTCCGCTCGTCCAGACGGGGAGAATTCAATCACATTCATTCGATGCGACGTTTCTTATGGGATTTAATGAGCGACAACATTTTGACCCCAAACCGAGAGGATTCTGGGATGTTTGTGTTTTTTTGGTAATAACTCTGGGAGGAAACGTCGCAGACCCATCAAGGTGGTACTCGTACTGCTCGCCTCGTCGAGAGGAATCCAAATATGTGAATGGTTAAGCTATGGCATATGAAATGGACGAGCGACCAATAAAACAGCATGTATTATGGGGTTGAATGCTTTTTGCTATTCACAAAATAAAACAACAGCAGTCATGCAAATATCTGAATTTTCACAGCACAGCAAAATCAGTTGCACCATTCAATTCCGCTCGTCCAGACGGGGAGAATTCAATCACATTCATTCGATGCGACGTTTCTTATGGGATTTAATGAGCGACAACATTTTGACCCCAAACCTAGAGGATTCTGGGATGTTTGTGTTTTTTTGGTAATAACTCTGGAAGGAAACGTCGCAGACCCATCAAGGTTGTACTCGTACTGCTCGCCTCGTCGAGAGGAATCCAAATATGTGAATGGTTAAGCTATGGGATATGAAATGGACGAGCGACCAATAAAACAGCATGTATTATGGGGTTGAATGCTTTTTGCTATTCACAAAATAAAACAAAAGCAGTCATGCAAATATCTGAATTTTCACAGCACAGCAAAATCAGTTGCACCATTCAATTCCGCTCGTCCAGACGGGGAGAATTCAATCACATTCATTCGATGCGACGTTTCTTATGGGATTTAATGAGCGACAACATTTTGACCCCAAACCTAGAGGATTCTGGGATGTTTGTGTTTTTTTGGTAATAACTCTGGAAGGAAACGTCGCAGACCCATCAAGGTGGTACTCGTACTGCTCGCCTCGTCGAGAGGAATCCAAATATGTGAATGGTTAAGCTATGGGATATGAAATGGACGAGCGACCAATAAAACAGCATGTATTATGGGGTTGAATGCTTTTTGCTATTCACAAAATAAAACAAAAGCAGTCATGCAAATATCTGAATTTTCACAGCACAGCAAAATCAGTTGCACCATTCAATTCCGCTCGTCCAGACGGGGAGAATTCAATCACATTCATTCGATGCGACGTTTCTTATGGGATTTAATGAGCGACAACATTTTGACCCCAAACCTAGAGGATTCTGGGATGTTTGTGTTTTTTTGGTAATAACTCTGGAAGGAAACGTCGCAGACCCATCAAGGTGGTACTCGTACTGCTCGCCTCGTCGAGAGGAATCCAAATATGTGAATGGTTAAGCTATGGGATATGAAATGGACGAGCGACCAATAAAACAGCATGTATTATGGGGTTGAATGCTTTTTGCTATTCACAAAATAAAACAACAGCAGTCATGCAAATATCTGAATTTTCACAGCACAGCAAAATCAGTTGCACCATTCAATTCCGCTCATCCAGACGGGGAGAATTCAATCACATTCATTCGATGCGACGTTTCTTATGGGATTTAATGAGCGACAACATTTTGACCCCAAACCGAGAGGATTCTGGGATGTTTGTGTTTTTTTGGTAATAACTCTGGAAGGAAACGTCGCAGACCCATCAAGGTGGTACTCGTACTGCTCGCCTCGTCGAGAGGAATCCAAATATGTGAATGGTTAAGCTATGGCATATGAAATGGACGAGCGACCAATAAAACAGCATGTATTATGGGGTTGAATGCTTTTTGCTATTCACAAAATAAAACAACAGCAGTCATGCAAATATCTGAATTTTCACAGCACAGCAAAATCAGTTGCACCATTCAATTCCGCTCGTCCAGACGGGGATAATTCAATCACATTCATTCGATGCGACGTTTCTTATGGGATTTAATGAGCGACAACATTTTGACCCCAAACCGAGAGGATTCTGGGATGTTTGTGTTTTTTTGGTAATAACTCTGGAAGGAAACGTCGCAGACCCATCAAGGTTGTACTCGTACTGCTCGCCTCGTCGAGAGGAATCCAAATATGTGAATGGTTAAGCTATGGGATATGAAATGGACGAGCGACCAATAAAACAGCATGTATTATGGGGTTGAATGCTTTTTGCTATTCACAAAATAAAACAAAAGCAGTCATGCAAATATCTGAATTTTCACAGCACAGCAAAATCAGTTGCACCATTCAATTCCGCTCGTCCAGACGGGGAGAATTCAATCACATTCATTCGATGCGACGTTTCTTATGGGATTTAATGAGCGACAACATTTTGACCCCAAACCGAGAGGAATCTGGGATGTTTGTGTTTTTTTGGTAATAACTCTGGGAGGAAACGTCGAAAACCCATCAAGGTGGTACTCGTACTGCTCGCCTCGTCGAGAGGAATCCAAATATGTGAATGGTTAAGCTATGGCATATGAAATGGACGAGCGACCAATAAAACAGCATGTATTATGGGGTTGAATGCTTTTTGCTATTCACAAAATAAAACAACAGCAGTCATGCAAATATCTGAATTTTCACAGCACAGCAAAATCAGTTGCACCATTCAATTCCGCTCGTCCAGACGGGGAGAATTCAATCACATTCATTCGATGCGACGTTTCTTATGGGATTTAATGAGCGACAACATTTTCACCCCAAACCTAGAGGATTCTGGGATGTTTGTGTTTTTTTGGTAATAACTCTGGAAGGAAACGTCGCAGACCCATCAAGGTGGTACTCGTACTGCTCGCCTCGTCGAGAGGAATCCAAATATGTGAATGGTTAAGCTATGGGATATGAAATGGACGAGCGACCAATAAAACAGCATGTATTATGGGGTTGAATGCTTTTTGCTATTCACAAAATAAAACAACAGCAGTCATGCAAATATCTGAATTTTCACAGCACAGCAAAATCAGTTGCACCATTCAATTCCGCTCGTCCAGACGGGGAGAATTCAATCACATTCATTCGATGCGACGTTTCTTATGGGATTTAATGAGCGACAACATTTTGACCCCAAACCGAGAGGATTCTGGGATGTTTGTGTTTTTTTGGTAATAACTCTGGAAGGAAACGTCGCAGACCCATCAAGGTGGTACTCGTACTGCTCGCCTCGTCGAGAGGAATCCAAATATGTGAATGGTTAAGCTATGGCATATGAAATGGACGAGCGACCAATAAAACAGCATGTATTATGGGGTTGAATGCTTTTTGCTATTCACAAAATAAAACAACAGCAGTCATGCAAATATCTGAATTTTCACAGCACAGCAAAATCAGTTGCACCATTCAATTCCGCTCGTCCAGACGGGGAGAATTCAATCACATTCATTCGATGCGACGTTTCTTATGGGATTTAATGAGCGACAACATTTTGACCCCAAACCTAGAGGATTCTGGGATGTTTGTGTTTTTTTGGTAATAACTCTGGAAGGAAACGTCGCAGACCCATCAAGGTGGTACTCGTACTGCTCGCCTCGTCGAGAGGAATCCAAATATGTGAATGGTTAAGCTATGGGATATGAAATGGACGAGCGACCAATAAAACAGCATGTATTATGGGGTTGAATGCTTTTTGCTATTCACAAAATAAAACAACAGCAGTCATGCAAATATCTGAATTTTCACAGCACAGCAAAATCAGTTGCACCATTCAATTCCGCTCGTCCAGACGGGGAGAATTCAATCACATTCATTCGATGCGACGTTTCTTATGGGATTTAATGAGCGACAACATTTTGACCCCAAACCGAGAGGATTCTGGGATGTTTGTGTTTTTTTGGTAATAACTCTGGAAGGAAACGTCGCAGACCCATCAAGGTGGTACTCGTACTGCTCGCCTCGTCGAGAGGAATCCAAATATGTGAATGGTTAAGCTATGGCATATGAAATGGACGAGCGACCAATAAAACAGCATGTATTATGGGGTTGAATGCTTTTTGCTATTCACAAAATAAAACAACAGCAGTCATGCAAATATCTGAATTTTCACAGCACAGCAAAATCAGTTGCACCATTCAATTCCGCTCGTCCAGACGGGGAGAATTCAATCACATTCATTCGATGCGACGTTTCTTATGGGATTTAATGAGCGACAACATTTTGACCCCAAACCTAGAGGATTCTGGGATGTTTGTGTTTTTTTGGTAATAACTCTGGAAGGAAACGTCGCAGACCCATCAAGGTGGTACTCGTACTGCTCGCCTCGTCGAGAGGAATCCAAATATGTGAATGGTTAAGCTATGGGATATGAAATGGACGAGCGACCAATAAAACAGCATGTATTATGGGGTTGAATGCTTTTTGCTATTCACAAAATAAAACAACAGCAGTCATGCAAATATCTGAATTTTCACAGCACAGCAAAATCAGTTGCACCATTCAATTCCGCTCGTCCAGACGGGGAGAATTCAATCACATTCATTCGATGCGACGTTTCTTATGGGATTTAATGAGCGACAACATTTTGACCCCAAACCGAGAGGATTCTGGGATGTTTGTGTTTTTTTGGTAATAACTCTGGAAGGAAACGTCGCAGACCCATCAAGGTGGTACTCGTACTGCTCGCCTCGTCGAGAGGAATCCAAATATGTGAATGGTTAAGCTATGGCATATGAAATGGACGAGCGACCAATAAAACAGCATGTATTATGGGGTTGAATGCTTTTTGCTATTCACAAAATAAAACAACAGCAGTCATGCAAATATCTGAATTTTCACAGCACAGCAAAATCAGTTGCACCATTCAATTCCGCTCGTCCAGACGGGGAGAATTCAATCACATTCATTCGATGCGACGTTTCTTATGGGATTTAATGAGCGACAACATTTTGACCCCAAACCTAGAGGATTCTGGGATGTTTGTGTTTTTTTGGTAATAACTCTGGAAGGAAACGTCGCAGACCCATCAAGGTGGTACTCGTACTGCTCGCCTCGTCGAGAGGAATCCAAATATGTGAATGGTTAAGCTATGGGATATGAAATGGACGAGCGACCAATAAAACAGCATGTATTATGGGGTTGAATGCTTTTTGCTATTCACAAAATAAAACAAAAGCAGTCATGCAAATATCTTAATTTTCACAGCACAGCAAAATCAGTTGCACCATTCAATTCCGCTCGTCCAGACGGGGAGAATTCAATCACATTCATTCGATGCGACGTTTCTTATGGGATTTAATGAGCGACAACATTTTGACCCCAAACCGAGAGGATTCTGGGATGTTTGTGTTTTTTTGGTAATAACTCTGGAAGGAAACGTCGCAGGCCCATCGAGGTGGTACTCGTACTGCTCGCCTCGTCGAGAGGAATCCAAATATGTGAATGGTTAAGCTATGGGATATGAAATGGACGAGCGACCAATAAAACAGCATGTATTATGGGGTTGAATGCTTTTTGCTATTCACAAAATAAAAAAAAAGCAGTCATGCAAATATCTGAATTTTCACAGCACAGCAAAATCAGTTGCACCATTCAATTCCGCTCGTCCAGACGGGGAGAATTCAATCACATTCATTCGATGCGACGTTTCTTATGGGATTTAATGAGCGACAACATTTTGACCCCAAACCTAGAGGATTCTGGGATGTTTGTGTTTTTTTGGTAATAACTCTGGAAGGAAACGTCGCAGACCCATCAAGGTGGTACTCGTACTGCTCGCCTCGTCGAGAGGAATCCAAATATGTGAATGGTTAAGCTATGGGATATGAAATGGACGAGCGACCAATAAAACAGCATGTATTATGGGGTTGAATGCTTTTTGCTATTCACAAAATAAAACAAAAGCAGTCATGCAAATATCTTAATTTTCACAGCACAGCAAAATCAGTTGCACCATTCAATTCCGCTCGTCCAGACGGGGAGAATTCAATCACATTCATTCGATGCGACGTTTCTTATGGGATTTAATGAGCGACAACATTTTGACGCCAAACCGAGAGGATTCTGGGATGTTTGTGTTTTTTTGGTAATAACTCTGGAAGGAAACGTCGCAGGCCCATCGAGGTGGTACTCGTACTGCTCGCCTCGTCGAGAGGAATCCAAATATGTGAATGGTTAAGCTATGGGATATGAAATGGACGAGCGACCAATAAAACAGCATGTATTATGGGGTTGAATGCTTTTTGCTATTCACAAAATAAAAAAAAGCAGTCATGCAAATATCTGAATTTTCACAGCACAGCAAAATCAGTTGCACCATTCAATTCCGCTCGTCCAGACGGGGAGAATTCAATCACATTCATTCGATGCGACGTTTCTTATGGGATTTAATGAGCGACAACATTTTGACCCCAAACCTAGAGGATTCTCGGATGTTTGTGTTTTTTTGGTAATAACTCTGGAAGGAAACGTCGCAGACCCATCAAGGTGGTACTCGTACTGCTCGCCTCGTCGAGAGGAATCCAAATATATGAATGGTTAAGCTATGGGATATGAAATGGACGAGCGACCAATAAAACAGCATGTATTATGGGGTTGAATGCTTTTTGCTATTCACAAAATAAAAAAAAAGCAGTCATGCAAATATCTGAATTTTCACAGCACAGCAAAATCAGTTGCACCATTCAATTCCGCTCGTCCAGACGGGGAGAATTCAATCACATTCATTCGATGCGACGTTTCTTATGGGATTTAATGAGCGACAACATTTTGACCCCAAACCTAGAGGATTCTGGGATGTTTGTGTTTTTTTGGTAATAACTCTGGAAGGAAACGTCGCAGACCCATCAAGGTGGTACTCGTACTGCTCGCCTCGTCGAGAGGAATCCAAATATGTGAATGGTTAAGCTATGGGATATGAAATGGACGAGCGACCAATAAAACAGCATGTATTATGGGGTTGAATGCTTTTTGCTATTCACAAAATAAAACAAAAGCAGTCATGCAAATATCTTAATTTTCACAGCACAGCAAAATCAGTTGCACCATTCAATTCCGCTCGTCCAGACGGGGAGAATTCAATCACATTCATTCGATGCGACGTTTCTTATGGGATTTAATGAGCGACAACATTTTGACCCCAAACCGAGAGGATTCTGGGATGTTTGTGTTTTTTTGGTAATAACTCTGGAAGGAAACGTCGCAGGCCCATCAAGGTGGTACTCGTACTGCTCGCCTCGTCGAGAGGAATCCAAATATGTGAATGGTTAAGCTATGGGATATGAAATGGACGAGCGACCAATAAAACAGCATGTATTATGGGGTTGAATGCTTTTTGCTATTCACAAAATAAAAAAAAGCAGTCATGCAAATATCTGAATTTTCACAGCACAGCAAAATCAGTTGCACCATTCAATTCCGCTCGTCCAGACGGGGAGAATTCAATCACATTCATTCGATGCGACGTTTCTTATGGGATTTAATGAGCGACAACATTTTGACCCCAAACCTAGAGGATTCTGGGATGTTTGTGTTTTTTTGGTAATAACTCTGGAAGGAAACGTCGCAGACCCATCAAGGTGGTACTCGTACTGCTCGCCTCGTCGAGAGGAATCCAAATATGTGAATGGTTAAGCTATGGGATATGAAATGGACGAGCGACCAATAAAACAGCATGTATTATGGGGTTGAATGCTTTTTGCTATTCACAAAATAAAAAAAAGCAGTCATGCAAATATCTGAATTTTCACAGCACAGCAAAATCAGTTGCACCATTCAATTCCGCTCGTCCAGACGGGGAGAATTCAATCACATTCATTCGATGCGACGTTTCTTACGGGATTTAATGAGCGACAACATTTTGACCCCAAACCGAGAGGATTCTGGGATGTTTGTGTTTTTTTGGTAATAACTCTGGAAGGAAACGTCGCAGACCCATCAAGGTGGTACTCGTACTGCTCGCCTCGTCGAGAGGAATCCAAATATGTGAATGGTTAAGCTATGGGATATGAAATGGACGAGCGACCAATAAAACAGCATGTATTATGGGGTTGAATGCTTTTTGCTATTCACAAAATAAAAAAAAGCAGTCATGCAAATATCTGAATTTTCACAGCACAGCAAAATCAGTTGCACCATTCAATTCCGCTCGTCCAGACGGGGAGAATTCAATCACATTCATTCGATGCGACGTTTCTTATGGGATTTAATGAGCGACAACATTTTGACCCCAAACCGAGAGGATTCTGGGATGTTTGTGTTTTTTTGGTAATAACTCTGGAAGGAAACGTCGCAGACCCATCAAGGTGGTACTCGTACTGCTCGCCTCGTCGAGAGGAATCCAAATATGTGAATGGTTAAGCTATGGGATATGAAATGGACGAGCGACCAATAAAACAGCATGTATTATGGGGTTGAATGCTTTTTGCTATTCACAAAATAAAACAACAGCAGTCATGCAAATATCTGAATTTTCACATCACAGCAAAATCAGTTGCACCATTCAATTCCGCTCGTCCAGACGGGGAGAATTCAATCACATTCATTCGATGCGACGTTTCTTATGGGATTTAATGAGCGACAACATTTTGACCCCAAACCTAGAGGATTCTGGGATGTTTGTGTTTTTTTGGTAATAACTCTGGAAGGAAACGTCGCAGACCCATCAAGGTGGTACTCGTACTGCTCGCCTCGTCGAGAGGAATCCAAATATGTGAATGGTTAAGCTATGGGATATGAAATGGACGAGCTACCAATAAAACAGCATGTATTATGGGGTTGAATGCTTTTTGCTATTCACAAAATAAAACAAAAGCAGTCATGCAAATATCTGAATTTTCACAGCACAGCAAAATCAGTTGCACCATTCAATTCCGCTCGTCCAGACGGGGAGAATTCAATCACATTCATTCGATGCGACGTTTCTTATGGGATTTAATGAGCGACAACATTTTGACCCCAAACCGAGAGGATTCTGGGATGTTTGTGTTTTTTTGGTAATAACTCTGGAAGGAAACGTCGCAGACCCATCAAGGTGGTACTCGTACTGCTCGCCTCGTCGAGAGGAATCCAAATATGTGAATGGTTAAGCTATGGGATATGAAATGGACGAGCGACCAATAAAACAGCATGTATTATGGGGTTGAATGCTTTTTGCTATTCACAAAATAAAACAACAGCAGTCATGCAAATATCTGAATTTTCACAGCACAGCAAAATCAGTTGCACCATTCAATTCCGCTCGTCCAGACGGGGAGAATTCAATCACATTCATTCGATGCGACGTTTCTTATGGGATTTAATGAGCGACAACATTTTGACCCCAAACCGAGAGGATTCTGGGATGTTTGTGTTTTTTTGGTAATAACTCTGGAAGGAAACGTCGCAGACCCATCAAGGTGGTACTCGTACTGCTCGCCTCGTCGAGAGGAATCCAAATATGTGAGTGGTTAAGCTATGGGATATGAAATGGACGAGCGACCAATAAAACAGCATGTATTATGGGGTTGAATGCTTTTTGCTATTCACAAAATAAAACAACAGCAGTCATGCAAATATCTGAATTTTCACAGCACAGCAAAATCAGTTGCACCATTCAATTCCGCTCGTCCAGACGGGGAGAATTCAATCACATTCATTCGATGCGACGTTTCTTATGGGATTTAATGAGCGACAACATTTTGACCCCAAACCTAGAGGATTCTGGGATGTTTGTGTTTTTTTGGTAATAACTCTGGAAGGAAACGTCGCAGACCCATCAAGGTGGTACTCGTACTGCTCGCCTCGTCGAGAGGAATCCAAATATGTGAATGGTTAAGCTATGGGATATGAAATGGACGAGCGACCAATAAAACAGCATGTATTATGGGGTTGAATGCTTTTTGCTATTCACAAAATAAAAAAAAAGCAGTCATGCAAATATCTGAATTTTCACAGCACAGCAAAATCAGTTGCACCATTCAATTCCGCTCGTCCAGACGGGGAGAATTCAATCACATTCATTCGATGCGACGTTTCTTATGGGATTTAATGAGCGACAACATTTTGACCCCAAACCTAGAGGATTCTGGGATGTTTGTGTTTTTTTGGTAATAACTCTGGAAGGAAACGTCGCAGACCCATCAAGGTGGTACTCGTACTGCTCGCCTCGTCGAGAGGAATCCAAATATGTGAATGGTTAAGCTATGGGATATGAAATGGACGAGCGACCAATAAAACAGCATGTATTATGGGGTTGAATGCTTTTTGCTATTCACAAAATAAAACAAAAGCAGTCATGCAAATATCTGAATTTTCACAGCACAGCAAAATCAGTTGCACCATTCAATTCCGCTCGTCCAGACGGGGAGAATTCAATCACATTCATTCGATGCGACGTTTCTTATGGGATTTAATGAGCGACAACATTTTGACCCCAAACCGAGAGGATTCTGGGATGTTTGTGTTTTTTTGGTAATAACTCTGGAAGGAAACGTCGCAGACCCATCAAGGTGGTACTCGTACTGCTCGCCTCGTCGAGAGGAATCCAAATATGTGAATGGTTAAGCTATGGGATATGAAATGGACGAGCGACCAATAAAACAGCATGTATTGTGGGGTTGAATGCTTTTTGCTATTCACAAAATAAAACAACAGCAGTCATGCAAATATCTGAATTTTCACAGCACAGCAAAATCAGTTGCACCATTCAATTCCGCTCGTCCAGACGGGGAGAATTCAATCACATTCATTCGATGCGACGTTTCTTATGGGATTTAATGAGCGACAACATTTTGACCCCAAACCTAGAGGATTCTGGGATGTTTGTGTTTTTTTGGTAATAACTCTGGAAGGAAACGTCGCAGACCCATCAAGGTGGTACTCGTACTGCTCGCCTCGTCGAGAGGAATCCAAATATGTGAATGGTTAAGCTATGGGATATGAAATGGACGAGCGACCAATAAAACAGCATGTATTATGGGGTTGAATGCTTTTTGCTATTCACAAAATAAAACAACAGCAGTCATGCAAATATCTGAATTTTCACATCACAGCAAAATCAGTTGCACCATTCAATTCCGCTCGTCCAGACGGGGAGAATTCAATCACATTCATTCGATGCGACGTTTCTTATGGGATTTAATGAGCGACAACATTTTGACCCCAAACCTAGAGGATTCTGGGATGTTTGTGTTTTTTTTTGTAATAACTCTGGACGGAAACGTCGCAGACCCATCAAGGTGGTACTCGTACTGCTCGCGTCGTCGAGAGGAATCCAAATATGTGAATGGTTAAGCTATGGGATATGAAATGGACGAGCGACCAATAAAACAGCATGTATTATGGGGTTGAATGCTTTTTGCTATTCACAAAATAAAACAACAGCAGTCATGCAAATATCTGAATTTTCACAGCACAGCAAAATCAGTTGCACCATTCAATTCCGCTCGTCCAGACGGGGAGAATTCAATCACATTCATTCGATGCGACGTTTCTTATGGGATTTAATGAGCGACAACATTTTGACCCCAAACCTAGAGGATTCTGGGATGTTTGTGTTTTTTTGGTAATAACTCTGGAAGGAAACGTCGCAGACCCATCAAGGTGGTACTCGTACTGCTCGCCTCGTCGAGAGGAATCCAAATATGTGAATGGTTAAGCTATGGGATATGAAATGGACGAGCGACCAATAAAACAGCGTGTATTATGGGGTTGAATGCTTTTTGCTATTCACAAAATAAAACAACAGCAGTCATGCAAATATCTGAATTTTCACATCACAGCAAAATCAGTTGCACCATTCAATTCCGCTCGTCCAGACGGGGAGAATTCAATCACATTCATTCGATGCGACGTTTCTTACGGGATTTAATGAGCGACAACATTTTGACCCCAAACCGAGAGGATTCTGGGATGTTTGTGTTTTTTTGGTAATAACTCTGGAAGGAAACGTCGCAGACCCATCAAGGTGGTACTCGTACTGCTCGCCTCGTCGAGAGGAATCCAAATATGTGAATGGTTAAGCTATGGGATATGAAATGGACGAGCGACCAATAAAACAGCATGTATTATGGGGTTGAATGCTTTTTGCTATTCACAAAATAAAACAACAGCAGTCATGCAAATATCTGAATTTTCACAGCACAGCAAAATCAGTTGCACCATTCAATTCCGCTCGTCCAGACGGGGAGAATTCAATCACATTCATTCGATGCGACGTTTCTTATGGGATTTAATGAGCGACAACATTTTGACCCCAAACCGAGAGGATTCTGGGATGTTTGTGTTTTTTTGGTAATAACTCTGGAAGGAAACGTCGAAGACCCATCAAGGTGGTACTCGTACTGCTCGCCTCGTCGAGAGGAATCCAAATATGTGAATGGTTAAGCTATGGGATATGAAATGGACGAGCGACCAATAAAACAGCATGTATTATGGGGTTGAATGCTTTTTGCTATTCACAAAATAAAAAAAAGCAGTCATGCAAATATCTGAATTTTCACAGCACAGCAAAATCAGTTGCACCATTCAATTCCGCTCGTCCAGACGGGGAGAATTCAATCACATTCATTCGATGCGACGTTTCTTACGGGATTTAATGAGCGACAACATTTTGACCCCAAACCGAGAGGATTCTGGGATGTTTGTGTTTTTTTGGTAATAACTCTGGAAGGAAACGTCGCAGACCCATCAAGGTGGTACTCGTACTGCTCGCCTCGTCGAGAGGAATCCAAATATGTGAATGGTTAAGCTATGGGATATGAAATGGACGAGCGACCAATAAAACAGCATGTATTGTGGGGTTGAATGCTTTTTGCTATTCACAAAATAAAACAACAGCAGTCATGCAAATATCTGAATTTTCACAGCACAGCAAAATCAGTTGCACCATTCAATTCCGCTCGTCCAGACGGGGAGAATTCAATCACATTCATTCGATGCGACGTTTCTTATGGGATTTAATGAGCGACAACATTTTGACCCCAAACCGAGAGGATTCTGGGATGTTTGTGTTTTTTTGGTAATAACTCTGGAAGGAAACGTCGCAGACCCATCAAGGTGGTACTCGTACTGCTCGCCTCGTCGAGAGGAATCCAAATATGTGAATGGTTAAGCTATGGGATATGAAATGGACGAGCGACCAATAAAACAGCATGTATTATGGGGTTGAATGCTTTTTGCTATTCACAAAATAAAAAAAAGCAGTCATGCAAATATCTGAATTTTCACAGCACAGCAAAATCAGTTGCACCATTCAATTCCGCTCGTCCAGACGGGGAGAATTCAATCACATTCATTCGATGCGACGTTTCTTATGGGATTTAATGAGCGACAACATTTTGACCCCAAACCGAGAGGATTCTGGGATGTTTGTGTTTTTTTGGTAATAACTCTGGAAGGAAACGTCGCAGACCCATCAAGGTGGTACTCGTACTGCTCGCCTCGTCGAGAGGAATCCAAATATGTGAATGGTTAAGCTATGGGATATGAAATGGACGAGCGACCAATAAAACAGCATGTATTGTGGGGTTGAATGCTTTTTGCTATTCACAAAATAAAACAACAGCAGTCATGCAAATATCTGAATTTTCACAGCACAGCAAAATCAGTTGCACCATTCAATTCCGCTCGTCCAGACGGGGAGAATTCAATCACATTCATTCGATGCGACGTTTCTTATGGGATTTAATGAGCGACAACATTTTGACCCCAAACCTAGAGGATTCTGGGATGTTTGTGTTTTTTTGGTAATAACTCTGGAAGGAAACGTCGCAGACCCATCAAGGTGGTACTCGTACTGCTCGCCTCGTCGAGAGGAATCCAAATATGTGAATGGTTAAGCTATGGGATATGAAATGGACGAGCGACCAATAAAACAGCATGTATTATGGGGTTGAATGCTTTTTGCTATTCACAAAATAAAACAACAGCAGTCATGCAAATATCTGAATTTTCACAGCACAGCAAAATCAGTTGCACCATTCAATTCCGCTCGTCCAGACGGGGAGAATTCAATCACATTCATTCGATGCGACGTTTCTTATGGGATTTAATGAGCGACAACATTTTGACCCCAAACCGAGAGGATTCTGGGATGTTTGTGTTTTTTTGGTAATAACTCTGGAAGGAAACGTCGCAGACCCATCAAGGTGGTACTCGTACTGCTCGCCTCGTCGAGAGGAATCCAAATATGTGAGTGGTTAAGCTATGGGATATGAAATGGACGAGCGACCAATAAAACAGCATGTATTATGGGGTTGAATGCTTTTTGCTATTCACAAAATAAAACAACAGCAGTCATGCAAATATCTGAATTTTCACAGCACAGCAAAATCAGTTGCACCATTCAATTCCGCTCGTCCAGACGGGGAGAATTCAATCACATTCATTCGATGCGACGTTTCTTATGGGATTTAATGAGCGACAACATTTTGACCCCAAACCTAGAGGATTCTGGGATGTTTGTGTTTTTTTGGTAATAACTCTGGAAGGAAACGTCGCAGACCCATCAAGGTGGTACTCGTACTGCTCGCCTCGTCGAGAGGAATCCAAATATGTGAATGGTTAAGCTATGGGATATGAAATGGACGAGCGACCAATAAAACAGCATGTATTATGGGGTTGAATGCTTTTTGCTATTCACAAAATAAAAAAAAGCAGTCATGCAAATATCTGAATTTTCACAGCACAGCAAAATCAGTTGCACCATTCAATTCCGCTCGTCCAGACGGGGAGAATTCAATCACATTCATTCGATGCGACGTTTCTTATGGGATTTAATGAGCGACAACATTTTGACCCCAAACCTAGAGGATTCTGGGATGTTTGTGTTTTTTTGGTAATAACTCTGGAAGGAAACGTTGAAGACCCATCAAGGTGGTACTCCTACTGCTCGCCTCGTCGAGAGGAATCCAAATATGTGAATGGTTAAGCTATGGGATATGAAATGGACGAGCGACCAATAAAACAGCATGTATTATGGGGTTGAATGCTTTTTGCTATTCACAAAATAAAACAAAAGCAGTCATGCAAATATCTGAATTTTCACAGCACAGCAAAATCAGTTGCACCATTCAATTCCGCTCGTCCAGACGGGGAGAATTCAATCACATTCATTCGATGCGACGTTTCTTATGGGATTTAATGAGCGACAACATTTTGACCCCAAACCGAGAGGATTCTGGGATGTTTGTGTTTTTTTGGTAATAACTCTGGAAGGAAACGTCGCAGACCCATCAAGGTGGTACTCGTACTGCTCGCCTCGTCGAGAGGAATCCAAATATGTGAATGGTTAAGCTATGGGATATGAAATGGACGAGCGACCAATAAAACAGCATGTATTGTGGGGTTGAATGCTTTTTGCTATTCACAAAATAAAACAACAGCAGTCATGCAAATATCTGAATTTTCACAGCACAGCAAAATCAGTTGCACCATTCAATTCCGCTCGTCCAGACGGGGAGAATTCAATCACATTCATTCGATGCGACGTTTCTTATGGGATTTAATGAGCGACAACATTTTGACCCCAAACCTAGAGGATTCTGGGATGTTTGTGTTTTTTTGGTAATAACTCTGGAAGGAAACGTCGCAGACCCATCAAGGTGGTACTCGTACTGCTCGCCTCGTCGAGAGGAATCCAAATATGTGAATGGTTAAGCTATGGGATATGAAATGGACGAGCGACCAATAAAACAGCATGTATTATGGGGTTGAATGCTTTTTGCTATTCACAAAATAAAACAAAAGCAGTCATGCAAATATCTGAATTTTCACAGCACAGCAAAATCAGTTGCACCATTCAATTCCGCTCGTCCAGACGGGGAGAATTCAATCACATTCATTCGATGCGACGTTTCTTATGGGATTTAATGAGCGACAACATTTTGACCCCAAACCGAGAGGATTCTGGGATGTTTGTGTTTTTTTGGTAATAACTCTGGAAGGAAACGTCGAAGACCCATCAAGGTGGTACTCGTACTGCTCGCCTCGTCGAGAGGAATCCAAATATGTGAATGGTTAAGCTATGGGATATGAAATGGACGAGCGACCAATAAAACAGCATGTATTATGGGGTTGAATGCTTTTTGCTATTCACAAAATAAAAAAAAGCAGTCATGCAAATATCTGAATTTTCACAGCACAGCAAAATCAGTTGCACCATTCAATTCCGCTCGTCCAGACGGGGAGAATTCAATCACATTCATTCGATGCGACGTTTCTTATGGGATTTAATGAGCGACAACATTTTGACCCCAAACCGAGAGGATTCTGGGATGTTTGTGTTTTTTTGGTAATAACTCTGGAAGGAAACGTCGCAGACCCATCAAGGTGGTACTCGTACTGCTCGCCTCGTCGAGAGGAATCCAAATATGTGAATGGTTAAGCTATGGGATATGAAATGGACGAGCGACCAATAAAACAGCATGTATTGTGGGGTTGAATGCTTTTTGCTATTCACAAAATAAAACAACAGCAGTCATGCAAATATCTGAATTTTCACAGCACAGCAAAATCAGTTGCACCATTCAATTCCGCTCGTCCAGACGGGGAGAATTCAATCACATTCATTCGATGCGACGTTTCTTATGGGATTTAATGAGCGACAACATTTTGACCCCAAACCTAGAGGATTCTGGGATGTTTGTGTTTTTTTGGTAATAACTCTGGAAGGAAACGTCGCAGACCCATCAAGGTGGTACTCGTACTGCTCGCCTCGTCGAGAGGAATCCAAATATGTGAATGGTTAAGCTATGGGATATGAAATGGACGAGCGACCAATAAAACAGCATGTATTATGGGGTTGAATGCTTTTTGCTATTCACAAAATAAAACAACAGCAGTCATGCAAATATCTGAATTTTCACAGCACAGCAAAATCAGTTGCACCATTCAATTCCGCTCGTCCAGACGGGGAGAATTCAATCACATTCATTCGATGCGACGTTTCTTATGGGATTTAATGAGCGACAACATTTTGACCCCAAACCTAGAGGATTCTGGGATGTTTGTGTTTTTTTGGTAATAACTCTGGAAGGAAACGTCGCAGACCCATCAAGGTGGTACTCGTACTGCTCGCCTCGTCGAGAGGAATCCAAATATGTGAATGGTTAAGCTATGGGATATGAAATGGACGAGCGACCAATAAAACAGCATGTATTATGGGGTTGAATGCTTTTTGCTATTCACAAAATAAAAAAAAGCAGTCATGCAAATATCTGAATTTTCACAGCACAGCAAAATCAGTTGCACCATTCAATTCCGCTCGTCCAGACGGGGAGAATTCAATCACATTCATTCGATGCGACGTTTCTTATGGGATTTAATGAGCGACAACATTTTGACCCCAAACCGAGAGGATTCTGGGATGTTTGTGTTTTTTTGGTAATAACTCTGGAAGGAAACGTCGCAGACCCATCAAGGTGGTACTCGTACTGCTCGCCTCGTCGAGAGGAATCCAAATATGTGAATGGTTAAGCTATGGGATATGAAATGGACGAGCGACCAATAAAACAGCATGTATTATGGGGTTGAATGCTTTTTGCTATTCACAAAATAAAAAAAAGCAGTCATGCAAATATCTGAATTTTCACAGCACAGCAAAATCAGTTGCACCATTCAATTCCGCTCGTCCAGACGGGGAGAATTCAATCACATTCATTCGATGCGACGTTTCTTATGGGATTTAATGAGCGACAACATTTTGACCCCAAACCGAGAGGATTCTGGGATGTTTGTGTTTTTTTGGTAATAACTCTGGAAGGAAACGTCGCAGACCCATCAAGGTGGTACTCGTACTGCTCGCCTCGTCGAGAGGAATCCAAATATGTGAATGGTTAAGCTATGGGATATGAAATGGACGAGCGACCAATAAAACAGCATGTATTGTGGGGTTGAATGCTTTTTGCTATTCACAAAATAAAACAACAGCAGTCATGCAAATATCTGAATTTTCACAGCACAGCAAAATCAGTTGCACCATTCAATTCCGCTCGTCCAGACGGGGAGAATTCAATCACATTCATTCGATGCGACGTTTCTTATGGGATTTAATGAGCGACAACATTTTGACCCCAAACCTAGAGGATTCTGGGATGTTTGTGTTTTTTTGGTAATAACTCTGGAAGGAAACGTCGCAGACCCATCAAGGTGGTACTCGTACTGCTCGCCTCGTCGAGAGGAATCCAAATATGTGAATGGTTAAGCTATGGGATATGAAATGGACGAGCGACCAATAAAACAGCATGTATTATGGGGTTGAATGCTTTTTGCTATTCACAAAATAAAACAACAGCAGTCATGCAAATATCTGAATTTTCACAGCACAGCAAAATCAGTTGCACCATTCAATTCCGCTCGTCCAGACGGGGAGAATTCAATCACATTCATTCGATGCGACGTTTCTTATGGGATTTAATGAGCGACAACATTTTGACCCCAAACCTAGAGGATTCTGGGATGTTTGTGTTTTTTTGGTAATAACTCTGGAAGGAAACGTTGAAGACCCATCAAGGTGGTACTCCTACTGCTCGCCTCGTCGAGAGGAATCCAAATATGTGAATGGTTAAGCTATGGGATATGAAATGGACGAGCGACCAATAAAACAGCATGTATTATGGGGTTGAATGCTTTTTGCTATTCACAAAATAAAACAAAAGCAGTCATGCAAATATCTGAATTTTCACAGCACAGCAAAATCAGTTGCACCATTCAATTCCGCTCGTCCAGACGGGGAGAATTCAATCACATTCATTCGATGCGACGTTTCTTATGGGATTTAATGAGCGACAACATTTTGACCCCAAACCGAGAGGATTCTGGGATGTTTGTGTTTTTTTGGTAATAACTCTGGAAGGAAACGTCGCAGACCCATCAAGGTGGTACTCGTACTGCTCGCCTCGTCGAGAGGAATCCAAATATGTGAATGGTTAAGCTATGGGATATGAAATGGACGAGCGACCAATAAAACAGCATGTATTGTGGGGTTGAATGCTTTTTGCTATTCACAAAATAAAACAACAGCAGTCATGCAAATATCTGAATTTTCACAGCACAGCAAAATCAGTTGCACCATTCAATTCCGCTCGTCCAGACGGGGAGAATTCAATCACATTCATTCGATGCGACGTTTCTTATGGGATTTAATGAGCGACAACATTTTGACCCCAAACCGAGAGGATTCTGGGATGTTTGTGTTTTTTTGGTAATAACTCTGGAAGGAAACGTCGCAGACCCATCAAGGTGGTACTCGTACTGCTCGCCTCGTCGAGAGGAATCCAAATATGTGAATGGTTAAGCTATGGGATATGAAATGGACGAGCGACCAATAAAACAGCATGTATTGTGGGGTTGAATGCTTTTTGCTATTCACAAAATAAAACAAAAGCAGTCATGCAAATATCTGAATTTTCACAGCACAGCAAAATCAGTTGCACCATTCAATTCCGCTCGTCCAGACGGGGAGAATTCAATCACATTCATTCGATGCGACGTTTCTTATGGGATTTAATGAGCGACAACATTTTGACCCCAAACCGAGAGGATTCTGGGATGTTTGTGTTTTTTTGGTAATAACTCTGGAAGGAAACGTCGAAGACCCATCAAGGTGGTACTCGTACTGCTCGCCTCGTCGAGAGGAATCCAAATATGTGAATGGTTAAGCTATGGGATATGAAATGGACGAGCGACCAATAAAACAGCATGTATTATGGGGTTGAATGCTTTTTGCTATTCACAAAATAAAAAAAAGCAGTCATGCAAATATCTGAATTTTCACAGCACAGCAAAATCAGTTGCACCATTCAATTCCGCTCGTCCAGACGGGGAGAATTCAATCACATTCATTCGATGCGACGTTTCTTATGGGATTTAATGAGCGACAACATTTTGACCCCAAACCGAGAGGATTCTGGGATGTTTGTGTTTTTTTGGTAATAACTCTGGAAGGAAACGTCGCAGACCCATCAAGGTGGTACTCGTACTGCTCGCCTCGTCGAGAGGAATCCAAATATGTGAATGGTTAAGCTATGGGATATGAAATGGACGAGCGACCAATAAAACAGCATGTATTGTGGGGTTGAATGCTTTTTGCTATTCACAAAATAAAACAACAGCAGTCATGCAAATATCTGAATTTTCACAGCACAGCAAAATCAGTTGCACCATTCAATTCCGCTCGTCCAGACGGGGAGAATTCAATCACATTCATTCGATGCGACGTTTCTTATGGGATTTAATGAGCGACAACATTTTGACCCCAAACCTAGAGGATTCTGGGATGTTTGTGTTTTTTTGGTAATAACTCTGGAAGGAAACGTCGCAGACCCATCAAGGTGGTACTCGTACTGCTCGCCTCGTCGAGAGGAATCCAAATATGTGAATGGTTAAGCTATGGGATATGAAATGGACGAGCGACCAATAAAACAGCATGTATTATGGGGTTGAATGCTTTTTGCTATTCACAAAATAAAACAACAGCAGTCATGCAAATATCTGAATTTTCACAGCACAGCAAAATCAGTTGCACCATTCAATTCCGCTCGTCCAGACGGGGAGAATTCAATCACATTCATTCGATGCGACGTTTCTTATGGGATTTAATGAGCGACAACATTTTGACCCCAAACCTAGAGGATTCTGGGATGTTTGTGTTTTTTTGGTAATAACTCTGGAAGGAAACGTCGCAGACCCATCAAGGTGGTACTCGTACTGCTCGCCTCGTCGAGAGGAATCCAAATATGTGAATGGTTAAGCTATGGGATATGAAATGGACGAGCGACCAATAAAACAGCATGTATTATGGGGTTGAATGCTTTTTGCTATTCACAAAATAAAAAAAAGCAGTCATGCAAATATCTGAATTTTCACAGCACAGCAAAATCAGTTGCACCATTCAATTCCGCTCGTCCAGACGGGGAGAATTCAATCACATTCATTCGATGCGACGTTTCTTATGGGATTTAATGAGCGACAACATTTTGACCCCAAACCGAGAGGATTCTGGGATGTTTGTGTTTTTTTGGTAATAACTCTGGAAGGAAACGTCGCAGACCCATCAAGGTGGTACTCGTACTGCTCGCCTCGTCGAGAGGAATCCAAATATGTGAATGGTTAAGCTATGGGATATGAAATGGACGAGCGACCAATAAAACAGCATGTATTATGGGGTTGAATGCTTTTTGCTATTCACAAAATAAAAAAAAGCAGTCATGCAAATATCTGAATTTTCACAGCACAGCAAAATCAGTTGCACCATTCAATTCCGCTCGTCCAGACGGGGAGAATTCAATCACATTCATTCGATGCGACGTTTCTTATGGGATTTAATGAGCGACAACATTTTGACCCCAAACCGAGAGGATTCTGGGATGTTTGTGTTTTTTTGGTAATAACTCTGGAAGGAAACGTCGCAGACCCATCAAGGTGGTACTCGTACTGCTCGCCTCGTCGAGAGGAATCCAAATATGTGAATGGTTAAGCTATGGGATATGAAATGGACGAGCGACCAATAAAACAGCATGTATTGTGGGGTTGAATGCTTTTTGCTATTCACAAAATAAAACAACAGCAGTCATGCAAATATCTGAATTTTCACAGCACAGCAAAATCAGTTGCACCATTCAATTCCGCTCGTCCAGACGGGGAGAATTCAATCACATTCATTCGATGCGACGTTTCTTATGGGATTTAATGAGCGACAACATTTTGACCCCAAACCTAGAGGATTCTGGGATGTTTGTGTTTTTTTGGTAATAACTCTGGAAGGAAACGTCGCAGACCCATCAAGGTGGTACTCGTACTGCTCGCCTCGTCGAGAGGAATCCAAATATGTGAATGGTTAAGCTATGGGATATGAAATGGACGAGCGACCAATAAAACAGCATGTATTATGGGGTTGAATGCTTTTTGCTATTCACAAAATAAAACAACAGCAGTCATGCAAATATCTGAATTTTCACAGCACAGCAAAATCAGTTGCACCATTCAATTCCGCTCGTCCAGACGGGGAGAATTCAATCACATTCATTCGATGCGACGTTTCTTATGGGATTTAATGAGCGACAACATTTTGACCCCAAACCTAGAGGATTCTGGGATGTTTGTGTTTTTTTGGTAATAACTCTGGAAGGAAACGTCGCAGACCCATCAAGGTGGTACTCGTACTGCTCGCCTCGTCGAGAGGAATCCAAATATGTGAATGGTTAAGCTATGGGATATGAAATGGACGAGCGACCAATAAAACAGCATGTATTATGGGGTTGAATGCTTTTTGCTATTCACAAAATAAAACAAAAGCAGTCATGCAAATATCTGAATTTTCACAGCACAGCAAAATCAGTTGCACCATTCAATTCCGCTCGTCCAGACGGGGAGAATTCAATCACATTCATTCGATGCGACGTTTCTTATGGGATTTAATGAGCGACAACATTTTGACCCCAAACCGAGAGGATTCTGGGATGTTTGTGTTTTTTTGGTAATAACTCTGGAAGGAAACGTCGAAGACCCATCAAGGTGGTACTCGTACTGCTCGCCTCGTCGAGAGGAATCCAAATATGTGAATGGTTAAGCTATGGGATATGAAATGGACGAGCGACCAATAAAACAGCATGTATTATGGGGTTGAATGCTTTTTGCTATTCACAAAATAAAAAAAAGCAGTCATGCAAATATCTGAATTTTCACAGCACAGCAAAATCAGTTGCACCATTCAATTCCGCTCGTCCAGACGGGGAGAATTCAATCACATTCATTCGATGCGACGTTTCTTATGGGATTTAATGAGCGACAACATTTTGACCCCAAACCGAGAGGATTCTGGGATGTTTGTGTTTTTTTGGTAATAACTCTGGAAGGAAACGTCGCAGACCCATCAAGGTGGTACTCGTACTGCTCGCCTCGTCGAGAGGAATCCAAATATGTGAATGGTTAAGCTATGGGATATGAAATGGACGAGCGACCAATAAAACAGCATGTATTGTGGGGTTGAATGCTTTTTGCTATTCACAAAATAAAACAACAGCAGTCATGCAAATATCTGAATTTTCACAGCACAGCAAAATCAGTTGCACCATTCAATTCCGCTCGTCCAGACGGGGAGAATTCAATCACATTCATTCGATGCGACGTTTCTTATGGGATTTAATGAGCGACAACATTTTGACCCCAAACCTAGAGGATTCTGGGATGTTTGTGTTTTTTTGGTAATAACTCTGGAAGGAAACGTCGCAGACCCATCAAGGTGGTACTCGTACTGCTCGCCTCGTCGAGAGGAATCCAAATATGTGAATGGTTAAGCTATGGGATATGAAATGGACGAGCGACCAATAAAACAGCATGTATTATGGGGTTGAATGCTTTTTGCTATTCACAAAATAAAACAACAGCAGTCATGCAAATATCTGAATTTTCACAGCACAGCAAAATCAGTTGCACCATTCAATTCCGCTCGTCCAGACGGGGAGAATTCAATCACATTCATTCGATGCGACGTTTCTTATGGGATTTAATGAGCGACAACATTTTGACCCCAAACCTAGAGGATTCTGGGATGTTTGTGTTTTTTTGGTAATAACTCTGGAAGGAAACGTCGCAGACCCATCAAGGTGGTACTCGTACTGCTCGCCTCGTCGAGAGGAATCCAAATATGTGAATGGTTAAGCTATGGGATATGAAATGGACGAGCGACCAATAAAACAGCATGTATTATGGGGTTGAATGCTTTTTGCTATTCACAAAATAAAAAAAAGCAGTCATGCAAATATCTGAATTTTCACAGCACAGCAAAATCAGTTGCACCATTCAATTCCGCTCGTCCAGACGGGGAGAATTCAATCACATTCATTCGATGCGACGTTTCTTATGGGATTTAATGAGCGACAACATTTTGACCCCAAACCGAGAGGATTCTGGGATGTTTGTGTTTTTTTGGTAATAACTCTGGAAGGAAACGTCGCAGACCCATCAAGGTGGTACTCGTACTGCTCGCCTCGTCGAGAGGAATCCAAATATGTGAATGGTTAAGCTATGGGATATGAAATGGACGAGCGACCAATAAAACAGCATGTATTATGGGGTTGAATGCTTTTTGCTATTCACAAAATAAAAAAAAGCAGTCATGCAAATATCTGAATTTTCACAGCACAGCAAAATCAGTTGCACCATTCAATTCCGCTCGTCCAGACGGGGAGAATTCAATCACATTCATTCGATGCGACGTTTCTTATGGGATTTAATGAGCGACAACATTTTGACCCCAAACCGAGAGGATTCTGGGATGTTTGTGTTTTTTTGGTAATAACTCTGGAAGGAAACGTCGCAGACCCATCAAGGTGGTACTCGTACTGCTCGCCTCGTCGAGAGGAATCCAAATATGTGAATGGTTAAGCTATGGGATATGAAATGGACGAGCGACCAATAAAACAGCATGTATTGTGGGGTTGAATGCTTTTTGCTATTCACAAAATAAAACAACAGCAGTCATGCAAATATCTGAATTTTCACAGCACAGCAAAATCAGTTGCACCATTCAATTCCGCTCGTCCAGACGGGGAGAATTCAATCACATTCATTCGATGCGACGTTTCTTATGGGATTTAATGAGCGACAACATTTTGACCCCAAACCTAGAGGATTCTGGGATGTTTGTGTTTTTTTGGTAATAACTCTGGAAGGAAACGTCGCAGACCCATCAAGGTGGTACTCGTACTGCTCGCCTCGTCGAGAGGAATCCAAATATGTGAATGGTTAAGCTATGGGATATGAAATGGACGAGCGACCAATAAAACAGCATGTATTATGGGGTTGAATGCTTTTTGCTATTCACAAAATAAAACAACAGCAGTCATGCAAATATCTGAATTTTCACAGCACAGCAAAATCAGTTGCACCATTCAATTCCGCTCGTCCAGACGGGGAGAATTCAATCACATTCATTCGATGCGACGTTTCTTATGGGATTTAATGAGCGACAACATTTTGACCCCAAACCTAGAGGATTCTGGGATGTTTGTGTTTTTTTGGTAATAACTCTGGAAGGAAACGTCGCAGACCCATCAAGGTGGTACTCGTACTGCTCGCCTCGTCGAGAGGAATCCAAATATGTGAATGGTTAAGCTATGGGATATGAAATGGACGAGCGACCAATAAAACAGCATGTATTATGGGGTTGAATGCTTTTTGCTATTCACAAAATAAAAAAAGCAGTCATGCAAATATCTGAATTTTCACAGCACAGCAAAATCAGTTGCACCATTCAATTCCGCTCGTCCAGACGGGGAGAATTCAATCACATTCATTCGATGCGACGTTTCTTATGGGATTTAATGAGCGACAACATTTTGACCCCAAACCGAGAGGATTCTGGGATGTTTGTGTTTTTTTGGTAATAACTCTGGAAGGAAACGTCGCAGACCCATCAAGGTGGTACTCGTACTGCTCGCCTCGTCGAGAGGAATCCAAATATGTGAATGGTTAAGCTATGGGATATGAAATGGACGAGCGACCAATAAAACAGCATGTATTGTGGGGTTGAATGCTTTTTGCTATTCACAAAATAAAACAACAGCAGTCATGCAAATATCTGAATTTTCACAGCACAGCAAAATCAGTTGCACCATTCAATTCCGCTCGTCCAGACGGGGAGAATTCAATCACATTCATTCGATGCGACGTTTCTTATGGGATTTAATGAGCGACAACATTTTGACCCCAAACCTAGAGGATTCTGGGATGTTTGTGTTTTTTTGGTAATAACTCTGGAAGGAAACGTCGCAGACCCATCAAGGTGGTACTCGTACTGCTCGCCTCGTCGAGAGGAATCCAAATATGTGAATGGTTAAGCTATGGGATATGAAATGGACGAGCGACCAATAAAACAGCATGTATTATGGGGTTGAATGCTTTTTGCTATTCACAAAATAAAACAACAGCAGTCATGCAAATATCTGAATTTTCACATCACAGCAAAATCAGTAGCACCATTCAATTCCGCTCGTCCAGACGGGGAGAATTCAATCACATTCATTCGATGCGACGTTTCTTATGGGATTTAATGAGCGACAACATTTTGACCCCAAACCTAGAGGATTCTGGGATGTTTGTGTTTTTTTTGTAATAACTCTGGAAGGAAACGTCGCAGACCCATCAAGGTGGTACTCGAACTGCTCGCGTCGTCGAGAGGAATCCAAATATGTGAATGGTTAAGCTATGGGATATGAAATGGACGAGCGACCAATAAAACAGCAAGTATTATGGGGTTGAATGCTTTTTGCTATTCACAAAATAAAACAACAGCAGTCATGCAAATATCTGAATTTTCACAGCACAGCAAAATCAGTTGCACCATTCAATTCCGCTCGTCCAGACGGGGAGAATTCAATCACATTCATTCGATGCGACGTTTCTTATGGGATTTAATGAGCGACAACATTTTGACCCCAAACCTAGAGGATTCTGGGATGTTTGTGTTTTTTTGGTAATAACTCTGGAAGGAAACGTCGCAGCCCCATCAAGGTGGTACTCGTACTGCTCGCCTCGTCGAGAGGAATCCAAATATGTGAATGGTTAAGCTATGGGATATGAAATGGACGAGCGACCAATAAAACAGCATGTATTATGGGGTTGAATGCTTTTTGCTATTCACAAAATAAAAAAAGCAGTCATGCAAATATCTGAATTTTCACAGCACAGCAAAATCAGTTGCACCATTCAATTCCGCTCGTCCAGACGGGGAGAATTCAATCACATTCATTCGATGCGACGTTTCTTATGGGATTTAATGAGCGACAACATTTTGACCCCAAACCTAGAGGATTCTGGGATGTTTGTGTTTTTTTGGTAATAACTCTGGAAGGAAACGTCGCAGACCCATCAAGGTGGTACTCGTACTGCTCGCCTCGTCGAGAGGAATCCAAATATGTGAATGGTTAAGCTATGGGATATGAAATGGACGAGCGACCAATAAAACAGCATGTATTATGGGGTTGAATGCTTTTTGCTATTCACAAAATAAAACAACAGCAGTCATGCAAATATCTGAATTTTCACAGCACAGCAAAATCAGTTGCACCATTCAATTCCGCTCGTCCAGACGGGGAGAATTCAATCACATTCATTCGATGCGACGTTTCTTATGGGATTTAATGAGCGACAACATTTTGACCCCAAACCTAGAGGATTCTGGGATGTTTGTGTTTTTTTGGTAATAACTCTGGAAGGAAACGTCGCAGACCCATCAAGGTGGTACTCGTACTGCTCGCCTCGTCGAGAGGAATCCAAATATGTGAATGGTTAAGCTATGGGATATGAAATGGACGAGCGACCAATAAAACAGCATGTATTATGGGGTTGAATGCTTTTTGCTATTCACAAAATAAAAAAAAGCAGTCATGCAAATATCTGAATTTTCACAGCACAGCAAAATCAGTTGCACCATTCAATTCCGCTCGTCCAGACGGGGAGAATTCAATCACATTCATTCGATGCGACGTTTCTTATGGGATTTAATGAGCGACAACATTTTGACCCCAAACCGAGAGGATTCTGGGATGTTTGTGTTTTTTTGGTAATAACTCTGGAAGGAAACGTCGCAGACCCATCAAGGTGGTACTCGTACTGCTCGCCTCGTCGAGAGGAATCCAAATATGTGAATGGTTAAGCTATGGGATATGAAATGGACGAGCGACCAATAAAACAGCATGTATTGTGGGGTTGAATGCTTTTTGCTATTCACAAAATAAAACAACAGCAGTCATGCAAATATCTGAATTTTCACAGCACAGCAAAATCAGTTGCACCATTCAATTCCGCTCGTCCAGACGGGGAGAATTCAATCACATTCATTCGATGCGACGTTTCTTATGGGATTTAATGAGCGACAACATTTTGACCCCAAACCTAGAGGATTCTGGGATGTTTGTGTTTTTTTGGTAATAACTCTGGAAGGAAACGTCGCAGACCCATCAAGGTGGTACTCGTACTGCTCGCCTCGTCGAGAGGAATCCAAATATGTGAATGGTTAAGCTATGGGATATGAAATGGACGAGCGACCAATAAAACAGCATGTATTATGGGGTTGAATGCTTTTTGCTATTCACAAAATAAAACAACAGCAGTCATGCAAATATCTGAATTTTCACATCACAGCAAAATCAGTAGCACCATTCAATTCCGCTCGTCCAGACGGGGAGAATTCAATCACATTCATTCGATGCGACGTTTCTTATGGGATTTAATGAGCGACAACATTTTGACCCCAAACCTAGAGGATTCTGGGATGTTTGTGTTTTTTTTGTAATAACTCTGGAAGGAAACGTCGCAGACCCATCAAGGTGGTACTCGAACTGCTCGCGTCGTCGAGAGGAATCCAAATATGTGAATGGTTAAGCTATGGGATATGAAATGGACGAGCGACCAATAAAACAGCAAGTATTATGGGGTTGAATGCTTTTTGCTATTCACAAAATAAAACAACAGCAGTCATGCAAATATCTGAATTTTCACAGCACAGCAAAATCAGTTGCACCATTCAATTCCGCTCGTCCAGACGGGGAGAATTCAATCACATTCATTCGATGCGACGTTTCTTATGGGATTTAATGAGCGACAACATTTTGACCCCAAACCTAGAGGATTCTGGGATGTTTGTGTTTTTTTGGTAATAACTCTGGAAGGAAACGTCGCAGCCCCATCAAGGTGGTACTCGTACTGCTCGCCTCGTCGAGAGGAATCCAAATATGTGAATGGTTAAGCTATGGGATATGAAATGGACGAGCGACCAATAAAACAGCATGTATTATGGGGTTGAATGCTTTTTGCTATTCACAAAATAAAAAAAAAGCAGTCATGCAAATATCTGAATTTTCACAGCACAGCAAAATCAGTTGCACCATTCAATTCCGCTCGTCCAGACGGGGAGAATTCAATCACATTCATTCGATGCGACGTTTCTTACGGGATTTAATGAGCGACAACATTTTGACCCCAAACCGAGAGGATTCTGGGATGTTTGTGTTTTTTTGGTAATAACTCTGGAAGGAAACGTCGCAGACCCATCAAGGTGGTACTCGTACTGCTCGCCTCGTCGAGAGGAATCCAAATATGTGAATGGTTAAGCTATGGGATATGAAATGGACGAGCGACCAATAAAACAGCATGTATTATGGGGTTGAATGCTTTTTGCTATTCACAAAATAAAACAAAAGCAGTCATGCAAATATCTGAATTTTCACAGCACAGCAAAATCAGTTGCACCATTCAATTCCGCTCGTCCAGACGGGGAGAATTCAATCACATTCATTCGATGCGACGTTTCTTATGGGATTTAATGAGCGACAACATTTTGACCCCAAACCGAGAGGATTCTGGGATGTTTGTGTTTTTTTGGTAATAACTCTGGAAGGAAACGTCGAAGACCCATCAAGGTGGTACTCGTACTGCTCGCCTCGTCGAGAGGAATCCAAATATGTGAATGGTTAAGCTATGGGATATGAAATGGACGAGCGACCAATAAAACAGCATGTATTATGGGGTTGAATGCTTTTTGCTATTCACAAAATAAAAAAAGCAGTCATGCAAATATCTGAATTTTCACAGCACAGCAAAATCAGTTGCACCATTCAATTCCGCTCGTCCAGACGGGGAGAATTCAATCACATTCATTCGATGCGACGTTTCTTATGGGATTTAATGAGCGACAACATTTTGACCCCAAACCGAGAGGATTCTGGGATGTTTGTGTTTTTTTGGTAATAACTCTGGAAGGAAACGTCGCAGACCCATCAAGGTGGTACTCGTACTGCTCGCCTCGTCGAGAGGAATCCAAATATGTGAATGGTTAAGCTATGGGATATGAAATGGACGAGCGACCAATAAAACAGCATGTATTATGGGGTTGAATGCTTTTTGCTATTCACAAAATAAAACAACAGCAGTCATGCAAATATCTGAATTTTCACAGCACAGCAAAATCAGTTGCACCATTCAATTCCGCTCGTCCAGACGGGGAGAATTCAATCACATTCATTCGATGCGATGTTTCTTATGGGATTTAATGAGCGACAACATTTTGACCCCAAACCTAGAGGATTCTGGGATGTTTGTGTTTTTTTGGTAATAACTCTGGAAGGAAACGTCGCAGACCCATCAAGGTGGTACTCGTACTGCTCGCCTCGTCGAGAGGAATCCAAATATGTGAATGGTTAAGCTATGGGATATGAAATGGACGAGCGACCAATAAAACAGCATGTATTATGGGGTTGAATGCTTTTTGCTATTCACAAAATAAAAAAAAGCAGTCATGCAAATATCTGAATTTTCACAGCACAGCAAAATCAGTTGCACCATTCAATTCCGCTCGTCCAGACGGGGAGAATTCAATCACATTCATTCGATGCGACGTTTCTTATGGGATTTAATGAGCGACAACATTTTGACCCCAAACCTAGAGGATTCTGGGATATTTGTGTTTTTTTGGTAATAACTCTGGAAGGAAACGTCGAAGACCCATCAAGGTGGTACTCGTACTGCTCGCCTCGTCGAGAGGAATCCAAATATGTGAATGGTTAAGCTATGGGATATGAAATGGACGAGCGACCAATAAAACAGCATGTATTATGGGGTTGAATGCTTTTTGCTATTCACAAAATAAAACAAAAGCAGTCATGCAAATATCTGAATTTTCACAGCACAGCAAAATCAGTTGCACCATTCAATTCCGCTCGTCCAGACGGGGAGAATTCAATCACATTCATTCGATGCGACGTTTCTTATGGGATTTAATGAGCGACAACATTTTGACCCCAAACCGAGAGGATTCTGGGATGTTTGTGTTTTTTTGGTAATAACTCTGGAAGGAAACGTCGCAGACCCATCAAGGTGGTACTCGTACTGCTCGCCTCGTCGAGAGGAATCCAAATATGTGAATGGTTAAGCTATGGGATATGAAATGGACGAGCGACCAATAAAACAGCATGTATTATGGGGTTGAATGCTTTTTGCTATTCACAAAATAAAACAACAGCAGTCATGCAAATATCTGAATTTTCACAGCACAGCAAAATCAGTTGCACCATTCAATTCCGCTCGTCCAGACGGGGAGAATTCAATCACATTCATTCGATGCGACGTTTCTTATGGGATTTAATGAGCGACAACATTTTGACCCCAAACCTAGAGGATTCTGGGATGTTTGTGTTTTTTTGGTAATAACTCTGGAAGGAAACGTCGCAGACCCATCAAGGTGGTACTCGTACTGCTCGCCTCGTCGAGAGGAATCCAAATATGTGTATGGTTAAGCTATGGGATATGAAATGGACGAGCGACCAATAAAACAGCATGTATTATGGGGTTGAATGCTTTTTGCTATTCACAAAATAAAACAACAGCAGTCATGCAAATATCTGAATTTTCACATCACAGCAAAATCAGTTGCACCATTCAATTCCGCTCGTCCAGACGGGGAGAATTCAATCACATTCATTCGATGCGACGTTTCTTATGGGATTTAATGAGCGACAACATTTTGACCCCAAACCTAGAGGATTCTGGGATGTTTGTGTTTTTTTGGTAATAACTCTGGAAGGAAACGTCGCAGACCCATCAAGGTGGTACTCGTACTGCTCGCCTCGTCGAGAGGAATCCAAATATGTGAATGGTTAAGCTATGGGATATGAAATGGACGAGCGACCAATAAAACAGCATGTATTATGGGGTTGAATGCTTTTTGCTATTCACAAAATAAAACAACAGCAGTCATGCAAATATCTGAATTTTCACATCACAGCAAAATCAGTTGCACCATTCAATTCCGCTCGTCCAGACGGGGAGAATTCAATCACATTCATTCGATGCGACGTTTCTTATGGGATTTAATGAGCGACAACATTTTGACCCCAAACCTAGAGGATTCTGGGATGTTTGTGTTTTTTTTGTAATAACTCTGGAAGGAAACGTCGCAGACCCATCAAGGTGGTACTCGTACTGCTCGCCTCGTCGAGAGGAATCCAAATATGTGAATGGTTAAGCTATGGGATATGAAATGGACGAGCGACCAATAAAACAGCATGTATTATGGGGTTGAATGCTTTTTGCTATTCACAAAATAAAACAAAAGCAGTCATGCAAATATCTGAATTTTCACAGCACAGCAAAATCAGTTGCACCATTCAATTCCGCTCGTCCAGACGGGGAGAATTCAATCACATTCATTCGATGCGACGTTTCTTATGGGATTTAATGAGCGACAACATTTTGACCCCAAACCGAGAGGATTCTGGGATGTTTGTGTTTTTTTGGTAATAACTCTGGAAGGAAACGTCGCAGACCCATCAAGGTGGTACTCGTACTGCTCGCCTCGTCGAGAGGAATCCAAATATGTGAGTGGTTAAGCTATGGGATATGAAATGGACGAGCGACCAATAAAACAGCATGTATTATGGGGTTGAATGCTTTTTGCTATTCACAAAATAAAACAACAGCAGTCATGCAAATATCTGAATTTTCACAGCACAGCAAAATCAGTTGCACCATTCAATTCCGCTCGTCCAGACGGGGAGAATTCAATCACATTCATTCGATGCGACGTTTCTTATGGGATTTAATGAGCGACAACATTTTGACCCCAAACCTAGAGGATTCTGGGATGTTTGTGTTTTTTTGGTAATAACTCTGGAAGGAAACGTCGCAGACCCATCAAGGTGGTACTCGTACTGCTCGCCTCGTCGAGAGGAATCCAAATATGTGAATGGTTAAGCTATGGGATATGAAATGGACGAGCGACCAATAAAACAGCATGTATTATGGGGTTGAATGCTTTTTGCTATTCACAAAATAAAAAAAGCAGTCATGCAAATATCTGAATTTTCACAGCACAGCAAAATCAGTTGCACCATTCAATTCCGCTCGTCCAGACGGGGAGAATTCAATCACATTCATTCGATGCGACGTTTCTTATGGGATTTAATGAGCGACAACATTTTGACCCCAAACCGAGAGGATTCTGGGATGTTTGTGTTTTTTTGGTAATAACTCTGGAAGGAAACGTCGCAGACCCATCAAGGTGGTACTCGTACTGCTCGCCTCGTCGAGAGGAATCCAAATATGTGAGTGGTTAAGCTATGGGATATGAAATGGACGAGCGACCAATAAAACAGCATGTATTATGGGGTTGAATGCTTTTTGCTATTCACAAAATAAAACAACAGCAGTCATGCAAATATCTGAATTTTCACAGCACAGCAAAATCAGTTGCACCATTCAATTCCGCTCGTCCAGACGGGGAGAATTCAATCACATTCATTCGATGCGACGTTTCTTATGGGATTTAATGAGCGACAACATTTTGACCCCAAACCTAGAGGATTCTGGAATGTTTGTGTTTTTTTGGTAATAACTCTGGAAGGAAACGTCGCAGACCCATCAAGGTGGTACTCGTACTGCTCGCCTCGTCGAGAGGAATCCAAATATGTGAATGGTTAAGCTATGGGATATGAAATGGACGAGCGACCAATAAAACAGCATGTATTATGGGGTTGAATGCTTTTTGCTATTCACAAAATAAAACAACAGCAGTCATGCAAATATCTGAATTTTCACATCACAGCAAAATCAGTTGCACCATTCAATTCCGCTCGTCCAGACGGGGAGAATTCAATCACATTCATTCGATGCGACGTTTCTTATGGGATTTAATGAGCGACAACATTTTGACCCCAAACCTAGAGGATTCTGGGATGTTTGTGTTTTTTTTGTAATAACTCTGGAAGGAAACGTCGCAGACCCATCAAGGTGGTACTCGTACTGCTCGCCTCGTCGAGAGGAATCCAAATATGTGAATGGTTAAGCTATGGGATATGAAATGGACGAGCGACCAATAAAACAGCATGTATTATGGGGTTGAATGCTTTTTGCTATTCACAAAATAAAACAAAAGCAGTCATGCAAATATCTGAATTTTCACAGCACAGCAAAATCAGTTGCACCATTCAATTCCGCTCGTCCAGACGGGGAGAATTCAATCACATTCATTCGATGCGACGTTTCTTATGGGATTTAATGAGCGACAACATTTTGACCCCAAACCGAGAGGATTCTGGGATGTTTGTGTTTTTTTGGTAATAACTCTGGAAGGAAACGTCGCAGACCCATCAAGGTGGTACTCGTACTGCTCGCCTCGTCGAGAGGAATCCAAATATGTGAGTGGTTAAGCTATGGGATATGAAATGGACGAGCGACCAATAAAACAGCATGTATTATGGGGTTGAATGCTTTTTGCTATTCACAAAATAAAACAACAGCAGTCATGCAAATATCTGAATTTTCACAGCACAGCAAAATCAGTTGCACCATTCAATTCCGCTCGTCCAGACGGGGAGAATTCAATCACATTCATTCGATGCGACGTTTCTTATGGGATTTAATGAGCGACAACATTTTGACCCCAAACCTAGAGGATTCTGGAATGTTTGTGTTTTTTTGGTAATAACTCTGGAAGGAAACGTCGCAGACCCATCAAGGTGGTACTCGTACTGCTCGCCTCGTCGAGAGGAATCCAAATATGTGAATGGTTAAGCTATGGGATATGAAATGGACGAGCGACCAATAAAACAGCATGTATTATGGGGTTGAATGCTTTTTGCTATTCACAAAATAAAAAAAAAGCAGTCATGCAAATATCTGAATTTTCACAGCACAGCAAAATCAGTTGCACCATTCAATTCCGCTCGTCCAGACGGGGAGAATTCAATCACATTCATTCGATGCGACGTTTCTTATGGGATTTAATGAGCGACAACATTTTGACCCCAAACCTAGAGGATTCTGGGATGTTTGTGTTTTTTTGGTAATAACTCTGGAAGGAAACGTCGCAGACCCATCAAGGTGGTACTCGTACTGCTCGCCTCGTCAAGAGGAATCCAAATATGTGTATGGTTAAGCTATGGGATATGAAATGGACGAGCGACCAATAAAACAGCATGTATTATGGGGTTGAATGCTTTTTGCTATTCACAAAATAAAACAACAGCAGTCATGCAAATATCTGAATTTTCACATCACAGCAAAATCAGTTGCACCATTCAATTCCGCTCGTCCAGACGGGGAGAATTCAATCACATTCATTCGATGCGACGTTTCTTATGGGATTTAATGAGCGACAACATTTTGACCCCAAACCTAGAGGATTCTGGGATGTTTGTGTTTTTTTGGTAATAACTCTGGAAGGAAACGTCGCAGACCCATCAAGGTGGTACTCGTACTGCTCGCCTCGTCGAGAGGAATCCAAATATGTGAATGGTTAAGCTATGGGATATGAAATGGACGAGCGACCAATAAAACAGCATGTATTATGGGGTTGAATGCTTTTTGCTATTCACAAAATAAAACAACAGCAGTCATGCAAATATCTGAATTTTCACATCACAGCAAAATCAGTTGCACCATTCAATTCCGCTCGTCCAGACGGGGAGAATTCAATCACATTCATTCGATGCGACGTTTCTTATGGGATTTAATGAGCGACAACATTTTGACCCCAAACCTAGAGGATTCTGGGATGTTTGTGTTTTTTTTGTAATAACTCTGGAAGGAAACGTCGCAGACCCATCAAGGTGGTACTCGTACTGCTCGCCTCGTCGAGAGGAATCCAAATATGTGAATGGTTAAGCTATGGGATATGAAATGGACGAGCGACCAATAAAACAGCATGTATTATGGGGTTGAATGCTTTTTGCTATTCACAAAATAAAACAAAAGCAGTCATGCAAATATCTGAATTTTCACAGCACAGCAAAATCAGTTGCACCATTCAATTCCGCTCGTCCAGACGGGGAGAATTCAATCACATTCATTCGATGCGACGTTTCTTATGGGATTTAATGAGCGACAACATTTTGACCCCAAACCGAGAGGATTCTGGGATGTTTGTGTTTTTTTGGTAATAACTCTGGAAGGAAACGTCGCAGACCCATCAAGGTGGTACTCGTACTGCTCGCCTCGTCGAGAGGAATCCAAATATGTGAGTGGTTAAGCTATGGGATATGAAATGGACGAGCGACCAATAAAACAGCATGTATTATGGGGTTGAATGCTTTTTGCTATTCACAAAATAAAACAACAGCAGTCATGCAAATATCTGAATTTTCACAGCACAGCAAAATCAGTTGCACCATTCAATTCCGCTCGTCCAGACGGGGAGAATTCAATCACATTCATTCGATGCGACGTTTCTTATGGGATTTAATGAGCGACAACATTTTGACCCCAAACCTAGAGGATTCTGGGATGTTTGTGTTTTTTTGGTAATAACTCTGGAAGGAAACGTCGCAGACCCATCAAGGTGGTACTCGTACTGCTCGCCTCGTCGAGAGGAATCCAAATATGTGAATGGTTAAGCTATGGGATATGAAATGGACGAGCGACCAATAAAACAGCATGTATTATGGGGTTGAATGCTTTTTGCTATTCACAAAATAAAAAAAGCAGTCATGCAAATATCTGAATTTTCACAGCACAGCAAAATCAGTTGCACCATTCAATTCCGCTCGTCCAGACGGGGAGAATTCAATCACATTCATTCGATGCGACGTTTCTTATGGGATTTAATGAGCGACAACATTTTGACCCCAAACCGAGAGGATTCTGGGATGTTTGTGTTTTTTTGGTAATAACTCTGGAAGGAAACGTCGCAGACCCATCAAGGTGGTACTCGTACTGCTCGCCTCGTCGAGAGGAATCCAAATATGTGAGTGGTTAAGCTATGGGATATGAAATGGACGAGCGACCAATAAAACAGCATGTATTATGGGGTTGAATGCTTTTTGCTATTCACAAAATAAAACAACAGCAGTCATGCAAATATCTGAATTTTCACAGCACAGCAAAATCAGTTGCACCATTCAATTCCGCTCGTCCAGACGGGGAGAATTCAATCACATTCATTCGATGCGACGTTTCTTATGGGATTTAATGAGCGACAACATTTTGACCCCAAACCTAGAGGATTCTGGAATGTTTGTGTTTTTTTGGTAATAACTCTGGAAGGAAACGTCGCAGACCCATCAAGGTGGTACTCGTACTGCTCGCCTCGTCGAGAGGAATCCAAATATGTGAATGGTTAAGCTATGGGATATGAAATGGACGAGCGACCAATAAAACAGCATGTATTATGGGGTTGAATGCTTTTTGCTATTCACAAAATAAAACAACAGCAGTCATGCAAATATCTGAATTTTCACATCACAGCAAAATCAGTTGCACCATTCAATTCCGCTCGTCCAGACGGGGAGAATTCAATCACATTCATTCGATGCGACGTTTCTTATGGGATTTAATGAGCGACAACATTTTGACCCCAAACCTAGAGGATTCTGGGATGTTTGTGTTTTTTTTGTAATAACTCTGGAAGGAAACGTCGCAGACCCATCAAGGTGGTACTCGTACTGCTCGCCTCGTCGAGAGGAATCCAAATATGTGAATGGTTAAGCTATGGGATATGAAATGGACGAGCGACCAATAAAACAGCATGTATTATGGGGTTGAATGCTTTTTGCTATTCACAAAATAAAACAAAAGCAGTCATGCAAATATCTGAATTTTCACAGCACAGCAAAATCAGTTGCACCATTCAATTCCGCTCGTCCAGACGGGGAGAATTCAATCACATTCATTCGATGCGACGTTTCTTATGGGATTTAATGAGCGACAACATTTTGACCCCAAACCGAGAGGATTCTGGGATGTTTGTGTTTTTTTGGTAATAACTCTGGAAGGAAACGTCGCAGACCCATCAAGGTGGTACTCGTACTGCTCGCCTCGTCGAGAGGAATCCAAATATGTGAGTGGTTAAGCTATGGGATATGAAATGGACGAGCGACCAATAAAACAGCATGTATTATGGGGTTGAATGCTTTTTGCTATTCACAAAATAAAACAACAGCAGTCATGCAAATATCTGAATTTTCACAGCACAGCAAAATCAGTTGCACCATTCAATTCCGCTCGTCCAGACGGGGAGAATTCAATCACATTCATTCGATGCGACGTTTCTTATGGGATTTAATGAGCGACAACATTTTGACCCCAAACCTAGAGGATTCTGGAATGTTTGTGTTTTTTTGGTAATAACTCTGGAAGGAAACGTCGCAGACCCATCAAGGTGGTACTCGTACTGCTCGCCTCGTCGAGAGGAATCCAAATATGTGAATGGTTAAGCTATGGGATATGAAATGGACGAGCGACCAATAAAACAGCATGTATTATGGGGTTGAATGCTTTTTGCTATTCACAAAATAAAAAAAAAGCAGTCATGCAAATATCTGAATTTTCACAGCACAGCAAAATCAGTTGCACCATTCAATTCCGCTCGTCCAGACGGGGAGAATTCAATCACATTCATTCGATGCGACGTTTCTTATGGGATTTAATGAGCGACAACATTTTGACCCCAAACCTAGAGGATTCTGGGATGTTTGTGTTTTTTTGGTAATAACTCTGGAAGGAAACGTCGAAGACCCATCAAGGTGGTACTCGTACTGCTCGCCTCGTCGAGAGGAATCCAAATATATGAATGGTTAAGCTATGGGATATGAAATGGACGAGCGACCAATAAAACAGCATGTATTATGGGGTTGGATGCTTTTTGCTATTCACAAAATAAAACAAAAGCAGTCATGCAAATATCTGAATTTTCACAGCACAGCAAAATCAGTTGCACCATTCAATTACGCTCTTCCAGACGGGGAGAATTCAATCACATTCATTCGATGCGACGTTTCTTATGGGATTTAATGAGCGACAACATTTTGACCCCAAACCTAGAGGATTCTGGGATGTTTGTGTTTTTTTGGTAATAACTCTGGAAGGAAACGTCGCAGACCCATCAAGGTGGTACTCGTACTGCTCGCCTCGTCGAGAGAAATCCAAATATGTGAATGGTTAAGCTATGGGATATGAAATGGACGAGCGACCAATAAAACAGCATGTATTATGGGGTTGAATGCTTTTTGCTATTCACAAAATAAAACAACAGCAGTCATGCAAATATCTGAATTTTCACAGCACAGCAAAATCAGTTGCACCATTCAATTCCGCTCGTCCAGACGGGGAGAATTCAATCACATTCATTCGATGCGACGTTTCTTATGGGATTTAATGAGCGACAACATTTTGACCCCAAACCGAGAGGATTCTGGGATGTTTGTGTTTTTTTGGTAATAACTCTGGAAGGAAACGTCGCAGACCCATCAAGGTGGTACTCGTACTGCTCGCCTCGTCGAGAGGAATCCAAATATGTGAGTGGTTAAGCTATGGGATATGAAATGGACGAGCGACCAATAAAACAGCATGTATTATGGGGTTGAATGCTTTTTGCTATTCACAAAATAAAACAACAGCAGTCATGCAAATATCTGAATTTTCACAGCACAGCAAAATCAGTTGCACCATTCAATTCCGCTCGTCCAGACGGGGAGAATTCAATCACATTCATTCGATGCGACGTTTCTTATGGGATTTAATGAGCGACAACATTTTGACCCCAAACCTAGAGGATTCTGGAATGTTTGTGTTTTTTTGGTAATAACTCTAGAAGGAAACGTCGCAGACCCATCAAGGTGGTACTCGTACTGCTCGCCTCGTCGAGAGGAATCCAAATATGTGAATGGTTAAGCTATGGGATATGAAATGGACGAGCGACCAATAAAACAGCATGTATTATGGGGTTGAATGCTTTTTGCTATTCACAAAATAAAAAAAAAGCAGTCATGCAAATATCTGAATTTTCACAGCACAGCAAAATCAGTTGCACCATTCAATTCCGCTCGTCCAGACGGGGAGAATTCAATCACATTCATTCGATGCGACGTTTCTTATGGGATTTAATGAGCGACAACATTTTGACCCCAAACCTAGAGGATTCTGGGATGTTTGTGTTTTTTTGGTAATAACTCTGGAAGGAAACGTCGAAGACCCATCAAGGTGGTACTCGTACTGCTCGCCTCGTCGAGAGGAATCCAAATATATGAATGGTTAAGCTATGGGATATGAAATGGACGAGCGACCAATAAAACAGCATGTATTATGGGGTTGGATGCTTTTTGCTATTCACAAAATAAAAAAAAAGCAGTCATGCAAATATCTGAATTTTCACAGCACAGCAAAATCAGTTGCACCATTCAATTACGCTCTTCCAGACGGGGAGAATTCAATCACATTCATTCGATGCGACGTTTCTTATGGGATTTAATGAGCGACAACATTTTGACCCCAAACCTAGAGGATTCTGGGATGTTTGTGTTTTTTTGGTAATAACTCTGGAAGGAAACGTCGCAGACCCATCAAGGTGGTACTCGTACTGCTCGCCTCGTCGAGAGAAATCCAAATATGTGCATGGTTAAGCTATGGGATATGAAATGGACGAGCGACCAATAAAACAGCATGTATTATGGGGTTGAATGCTTTTTGCTATTCACAAAATAAAACAACAGCAGTCATGCAAATATCTGAATTTTCACAGCACAGCAAAATCAGTTGCACCATTCAATTCCGCTCGTCCAGACGGGGAGAATTCAATCACATTCATTCGATGCGACGTTTCTTATGGGATTTAATGAGCGACAACATTTTGACCCCAAACCTAGAGGATTCTGGGATGTTTGTGTTTTTTTGGTAATAACTCTGGAAGGAAACGTCGAAGACCCATCAAGGTGGTACTCGTACTGCTCGCCTCGTCGAGAGGAATCCAAATATATGAATGGTTAAGCTATGGGATATGAAATGGACGAGCGACCAATAAAACAGCATGTATTATGGGGTTGGATGCTTTTTGCTATTCACAAAATAAAACAAAAGCAGTCATGCAAATATCTGAATTTTCACAGCACAGCAAAATCAGTTGCACCATTCAATTACGCTCTTCCAGACGGGGAGAATTCAATCACATTCATTCGATGCGACGTTTCTTATGGGATTTAATGAGCGACAACATTTTGACCCCAAACCTAGAGGATTCTGGGATGTTTGTGTTTTTTTGGTAATAACTCTGGAAGGAAACGTCGCAGACCCATCAAGGTGGTACTCGTACTGCTCGCCTCGTCGAGACGAATCCAAATATGTGAATGGTTAAGCTATGGGATATGAAATGGACGAGCGACCAATAAAACAGCATGTATTATGGGGTTGAATGCTTTTTGCTATTCACAAAATAAAACAACAGCAGTCATGCAAATATCTGAATTTTCACAGCACAGCAAAATCAGTTGCACCATTCAATTCCGCTCGTCCAGACGGGGAGAATTCAATCACATTCATTCGATGCGACGTTTCTTATGGGATTTAATGAGCGACAACATTTTGACCCCAAACCTAGAGGATTCTGGGATGTTTGTGTTTTTTTGGTAATAACTCTGGAAGGAAACGTCGCAGACCCATCAAGGTGGTACTCGTACTGCTCGCCTCGTCGAGAGGAATCCAAATATGTGAATGGTTAAGCTATGGGATATGAAATGGACGAGCGACCAATAAAACAGCATGTATTATGGGGTTGAATGCTTTTTGCTATTCACAAAATAAAACAACAGCAGTCATGCAAATATCTGAATTTTCACAGCACAGCAAAATCAGTTGCACCATTCAATTCCGCTCGTCCAGACGGTGAGAATTCAATCACATTCATTCGATGCGACGTTTCTTATGGGATTTAATGAGCGACAACATTTTGACCCCAAACCTAGAGGATTCTGGGATGTTTGTGTTTTTTTGGTAATAACTCTGGAAGGAAACGTCGCAGACCCATCAAGGTGGTACTCGTACTGCTCGCCTCGTCGAGAGGAATCAAAATATGTGAATGGTTAAGCTATGGGATATGAAATGGACGAGCGACCAATAAAACAGCATGTATTATGGGGTTGAATGCTTTTTGCTATTCACAAAATAAAAAAAAGCAGTCATGCAAATATCTGAATTTTCACAGCACAGCAAAATCAGTTGCACCATTCAATTCCGCTCGTCCAGACGGGGAGAATTCAATCACATTCATTCGATGCGACGTTTCTTATGGGATTTAATGAGCGACAACATTTTGACCCCAAACCGAGAGGATTCTGGGATGTTTGTGTTTTTTTGGTAATAACTCTGGAAGGAAACGTCGCAGACCCATCAAGGTGGTACTCGTACTGCTCGCCTCGTCGAGAGGAATCCAAATATGTGAGTGGTTAAGCTATGGGATATGAAATGGACGAGCGACCAATAAAACAGCATGTATTATGGGGTTGAATGCTTTTTGCTATTCACAAAATAAAACAACAGCAGTCATGCAAATATCTGAATTTTCACAGCACAGCAAAATCAGTTGCACCATTCAATTCCGCTCGTCCAGACGGGGAGAATTCAATCACATTCATTCGATGCGACGTTTCTTATGGGATTTAATGAGCGACAACATTTTGACCCCAAACCTAGAGGATTCTGGGATGTTTGTGTTTTTTGGTAATAACTCTGGAAGGAAACGTCGCAGACCCATCAAGGTGGTACTCGTACTGCTCGCCTCGTCGAGAGGAATCCCAATATGTGAATGGTTAAGCTATGGGATATGAAATGGACGAGCGACCAATAAAACAGCATGTATTATGGGGTTGAATGCTTTTTGCTATTCACAAAATAAAAAAAAAGCAGTCATGCAAATATCTGAATTTTCACAGCACAGCAAAATCAGTTGCACCATTCAATTCCGCTCGTCCAGACGGGGAGAATTCAATCACATTCATTCGATGCGACGTTTCTTATGGGATTTAATGAGCGACAACATTTTGACCCCAAACCTAGAGGATTCTGGGATGTTTGTGTTTTTTTGGTAATAACTCTGGAAGGAAACGTCGAAGACCCATCAAGGTGGTACTCGTACTGCTCGCCTCGTCGAGAGGAATCCAAATATATGAATGGTTAAGCTATGGGATATGAAATGGACGAGCGACCAATAAAACAGCATGTATTATGGGGTTGGATGCTTTTTGCTATTCACAAAATAAAACAAAAGCAGTCATGCAAATATCTGAATTTTCACAGCACAGCAAAATCAGTTGCACCATTCAATTACGCTCTTCCAGACGGGGAGAATTCAATCACATTCATTCGATGCGACGTTTCTTATGGGATTTAATGAGCGACAACATTTTGACCCCAAACCTAGAGGATTCTGGGATGTTTGTGTTTTTTTGGTAATAACTCTGGAAGGAAACGTCGCAGACCCATCAAGGTGGTACTCGTACTGCTCGCCTCGTCGAGAGGAATCCAAATATGTGAATGGTTAAGCTATGGGATATGAAATGGACGAGCGACCAATAAAACAGCATGTATTATGGGGTTGAATGCTTTTTGCTATTCACAAAATAAAACAACAGCAGTCATGCAAATATCTGAATTTTCACAGCACAGCAAAATCAGTTGCACCATTCAATTCCGCTCGTCCAGACGGGGAGAATTCAATCAAATTCATTCGATGCGACGTTTCTTATGGGATTTAATGAGCGACAACATTTTGACCCCAAACCTAGAGGATTCTGGGATGTTTGTGTTTTTTTGGTAATAACTCTGGAAGGAAACGTCGCAGACCCATCAAGGTGGTACTCGTACTGCTCGCCTCGTCGAGAGGAATCCAAATATGTGAATGGTTAAGCTATGGGATATGAAATGGACGAGCGACCAATAAAACAGCATGTATTATGGGGTTGAATGCTTTTTGCTATTCACAAAATAAAACAACAGCAGTCATGCAAATATCTGAATTTTCACATCACAGCAAAATCAGTTGCACCATTCAATTCCGCTCGTCCAGACGGGGAGAATTCAATCACATTCATTCGATGCGACGTTTCTTATGGGATTTAATGAGCGACAACATTTTGACCCCAAACCTAGAGGATTCTGGGATGTTTGTGTTTTTTTGGTAAAAACTCTGGAAGGAAACGTCGCAGACCCATCAAGGTGGTACTCGTACTGCTCGCCTCGTCGAGAGGAATCCAAATATGTGAATGGTTAAGCTATGGGATATGAAATGGACGAGCGACCAATAAAACAGCATGTATTATGGGGTTGAATGCTTTTTGCTATTCACAAAATAAAAAAAAGCAGTCATGCAAATATCTGAATTTTCACAGCACAGCAAAATCAGTTGCACCATTCAATTCCGCTCGTCCAGACAGGGAGAATTCAATCACATTCATTCGATGCGACGTTTCTTATGGGATTTAATGAGCGACAACATTTTGACCCCAAACCGAGAGGATTCTGGGATGTTTGTGTTTTTTTGGTAATAACTCTGGAAGGAAACGTCGCAGACCCATCAAGGTGGTACTCGTACTGCTCGCCTCGTCGAGAGGAATCCAAATATGTGAATGGTTAAGCTATGGGATATGAAATGGACGAGCGACCAATAAAACAGCATGTATTATGGGGTTGAATGCTTTTTGCTATTCACAAAATAAAACAACAGCAGTCATGCAAATATCTGAATTTTCACAGCACAGCAAAATCAGTTGCACCATTCAATTCCGCTCGTCCAGACGGGGAGTATTCAATCACATTCATTCGATGCGACGTTTCTTATGGGATTTAATGAGCGACAACATTTTGACCCCAAACCTAGAGGATTCTGGGATGTTTGTGTTTTTTTGGTAATAACTCTGGAAGGAAACGTCGCAGACCCATCAAGGTGGTACTCGTACTGCTCGCCTCGTCGAGAGGAATCCAAATATGTGAATGGTTAAGCTATGGGATATGAAATGGACGAGCGACCAATAAAACAGCATGTATTATGGGGTTGAATGCTTTTTGCTATTCACAAAATAAAACAAAAGCAGTCATGCAAATATCTGAATTTTCACAGCACAGCAAAATCAGTTGCACCATTCAATTCCGCTCGTCCAGACGGGGAGAATTCAATCACATTCATTCGATGCGACGTTTCTTATGGGATTTAATGAGCGACAACATTTTGACCCCAAACCTAGAGGATTCTGGGATGTTTGTGTTTTTTTGGTAATAACTCTGGAAGGAAACGTCGCAGACCCATCAAGGTGGTACTCGTACTGCTCGCCTCGTCGAGAGGAATCCAAATATGTGAATGGTTAAGCTATGGGATATGAAATAGACGAGCGACCAATAAAACAGCATGCATTATGGGGTTGAATGCTTTTTGCTATTCACAAAATAAAACAACAGCAGTCATGCAAATATCTGAATTTTCACATCACAGCAAAATCAGTTGCACCATTCAATTCCGCTCGTCCAGACGGGGAGAATTCAATCACATTCATTCGATGCGACGTTTCTTATGGGATTTAATGAGCGACAACATTTTGACCCCAAACCTAGAGGATTCTGGGATGTTTGTGTTTTTTTGGTAATAACTCTGGAACGAAACGTCGCAGACCCATCACGGTGGTACTCGTACTGCTCGCCTCGTCGAGAGGAATCCAAATATGTGAATGGTTAAGCTATGGGATATGAAATGGACGAGCGACCAATAAAACAGCATGTATTATGGGGTTGAATGCTTTTTGCTATTCACAAAATAAAACAACAGCAGTCATGCAAATATCTGAATTTTCACAGCACAGCAAAATCAGTTGCACCATTCAATTCCGCTCGTCCAGACGGGGAGAATTCAATCAAATTCATTCGATGCGACGTTTCTTATGGGATTTAATGAGCGACAACATTTTGACCCCAAACCTAGAGGATTCTGGGATGTTTGTGTTTTTTTGGTAATAACTCTGGAAGGAAACGTCGCAGACCCATCAAGGTGGTACTCGTACTGCTCGCCTCGTCGAGAGGAATCCAAATATGTGAATGGTTAAGCTATGGGATATGAAATGGACGAGCGACCAATAAAACAGCATGTATTATGGGGTTGAATGCTTTTTGCTATTCACAAAATAAAACAACAGCAGTCATGCAAATATCTGAATTTTCACATCACAGCAAAATCAGTTGCACCATTCAATTCCGCTCGTCCAGACGGGGAGAATTCAATCACATTCATTCGATGCGACGTTTCTTATGGGATTTAATGAGCGACAACATTTTGACCCCAAACCTAGAGGATTCTGGGATGTTTGTGTTTTTTTGGTAAAAACTCTGGAAGGAAACGTCGCAGACCCATCAAGGTGGTACTCGTACTGCTCGCCTCGTCGAGAGGAATCCAAATATGTGAATGGTTAAGCTATGGGATATGAAATGGACGAGCGACCAATAAAACAGCATGTATTATGGGGTTGAATGCTTTTTGCTATTCACAAAATAAAAAAAAAGCAGTCATGCAAATATCTGAATTTTCACAGCACAGCAAAATCAGTTGCACCATTCAATTCCGCTCGTCCAGACAGGGAGAATTCAATCACATTCATTCGATGCGACGTTTCTTATGGGATTTAATGAGCGACAACATTTTGACCCCAAACCGAGAGGATTCTGGGATGTTTGTGTTTTTTTGGTAATAACTCTGGAAGGAAACGTCGCAGACCCATCAAGGTGGTACTCGTACTGCTCGCCTCGTCGAGAGGAATCCAAATATGTGAATGGTTAAGCTATGGGATATGAAATGGACGAGCGACCAATAAAACAGCATGTATTATGGGGTTGAATGCTTTTTGCTATTCACAAAATAAAACAACAGCAGTCATGCAAATATCTGAATTTTCACAGCACAGCAAAATCAGTTGCACCATTCAATTCCGCTCGTCCAGACGGGGAGTATTCAATCACATTCATTCGATGCGACGTTTCTTATGGGATTTAATGAGCGACAACATTTTGACCCCAAACCTAGAGGATTCTGGGATGTTTGTGTTTTTTTGGTAATAACTCTGGAAGGAAACGTCGCAGACCCATCAAGGTGGTACTCGTACTGCTCGCCTCGTCGAGAGGAATCCAAATATGTGAATGGTTAAGCTATGGGATATGAAATGGACGAGCGACCAATAAAACAGCATGTATTATGGGGTTGAATGCTTTTTGCTATTCACAAAATAAAACAAAAGCAGTCATGCAAATATCTGAATTTTCACAGCACAGCAAAATCAGTTGCACCATTCAATTCCGCTCGTCCAGACGGGGAGAATTCAATCACATTCATTCGATGCGACGTTTCTTATGGGATTTAATGAGCGACAACATTTTGACCCCAAACCGAGAGGATTCTGGGATGTTTGTGTTTTTTTGGTAATAACTCTGGAAGGAAACGTCGCAGACCCATCAAGGTGGTACTCGTACTGCTCGCCTCGTCGAGAGGAATCCAAATATGTGAGTGGTTAAGCTATGGGATATGAAATGGACGAGCGACCAATAAAACAGCATGTATTATGGGGTTGAATGCTTTTTGCTATTCACAAAATAAAACAACAGCAGTCATGCAAATATCTGAATTTTCACAGCACAGCAAAATCAGTTGCACCATTCAATTCCGCTCGTCCAGACGGGGAGAATTCAATCACATTCATTCCATGCGACGTTTCATATGGGATTTAATGAGCGACAACATTTTGACCCCAAACCTAGAGGATTCTGGGATGTTTGTGTTTTTTTGGTAATCACTCTGGAAGGAAACGTCGCAGACCCATCAAGGTGGTACTCGTACTGCTCGCCTCGTCGAGAGGAATCCAAATATGTGAATGGTTAAGCTATGGGATATGAAATGGACGAGCGACCAATAAAACAGCATGTATTATGGGGTTGAATGCTTTTTGCTATTCACAAAATAAAACAACAGCAGTCATGCAAATATCTGAATTTTCACATCACAGCAAAATCAGTTGCACCATTCAATTCTGCTCGTCCAGACGGGGAGAATTCAATCACATTCATTCGATGCGACGTTTGTTATGGGATTTAATGAGCGACAACATTTTGACCCCAAACCTAGAGGATTCTGGGATGTTTGTGTTTTTTTGGTAATAACTCTGGAAGGAAACGTCGCAGACCCATCAAGGTGGTACTCGTACTGCTCGCCTCGTCGAGAGGAATCCAAATATGTGAATGGTTAAGCTATGGGATATGAAATGGACGAGCGACCAATAAAACAGCATGTATTATGGGGTTGAATGCTTTTTGCTATTCACAAAATAAAACAACAGCAGTCATGCAAATATCTGAATTTTCACATCACAGCAAAATCAGTTGCACCATTCAATTCTGCTCGTCCAGACGGGGAGAATTCAATCACATTCATTCGATGCGACGTTTCTTATGGGATTTAATGAGCGACAACATTTTGACCCCAAACCTAGAGGATTCTGGGATGTTTGTGTTTTTTTGGTAATAACTCTGGAAGGAAACGTCGCAGACCCATCAAGGTGGTACTCGTACTGCTCGCCTCGTCGAGAGGAATCCAAATATGTGAATGGTTAAGCTATGGGATATGAAATGGACGAGCGACCAATAAAACAGCATGTATTATGGGGTTGAATGCTTTTTGCTATTCACAAAATAAAAAAAAGCAGTCATGCAAATATCTGAATTTTCACAGCACAGCAAAATCAGTTGCACCATTCAATTCCGCTCGTCCAGACGGGGAGAATTCAATCACATTCATTCGATGCGACGTTTCTTATGGGATTTAATGAGCGACAACATTTTGACCCCAAACCGAGAGGATTCTGGGATGTTTGTGTTTTTTTGGTAATAACTCTGGAAGGAAACGTCGCAGACCCATCAAGGTGGTACTCGTACTGCTCGCCTCGTCGAGAGGAATCCAAATATGTGAGTGGTTAAGCTATGGGATATGAAATGGACGAGCGACCAATAAAACAGCATGTATTATGGGGTTGAATGCTTTTTGCTATTCACAAAATAAAACAACAGCAGTCATGCAAATATCTGAATTTTCACAGCACAGCAAAATCAGTTGCACCATTCAATTCCGCTCGTCCAGACGGGGAGAATTCAATCACATTCATTCCATGCGACGTTTCTTATGGGATTTAATGAGCGACAACATTTTGACCCCAAACCTAGAGGATTCTGGGATGTTTGTGTTTTTTTGGTAATCACTCTGGAAGGAAACGTCGCAGACCCATCAAGGTGGTACTCGTACTGCTCGCCTCGTCGAGAGGAATCCAAATATGTGAATGGTTAAGCTATGGGATATGAAATGGACGAGCGACCAATAAAACAGCATGTATTATGGGGTTGAATGCTTTTTGCTATTCACAAAATAAAACAAAAGCAGTCATGCAAATATCTGAATTTTCACAGCACAGCAAAATCAGTTGCACCATTCAATTCCGCTCGTCCAGACGGGGAGAATTCAATCACATTCATTCGATGCGACGTTTCTTATGGGATTTAATGAGCGACAACATTTTGACCCCAAACCTAGAGGATTCTGGGATGTTTGTGTTTTTTTGGTAATAACTCTGGAAGGAAACGTCGCAGACCCATCAAGGTGGTACTCGTACTGCTCGCCTCGTCGAGAGGAATCCAAATATGTGAATGGTTAAGCTATGGGATATGAAATGGACGAGCGACCAATAAAACAGCATGTATTATGGGGTTGAATGCTTTTTGCTATTCACAAAATAAAACAACAGCAGTCATGCAAATATCTGAATTTTCACATCACAGCAAAATCAGTTGCACCATTCAATTCCGCTCGTCCAGACGGGGAGAATTCAATCACATTCATTCGATGCGACGTTTCTTATGGGATTTAATGAGCGACAACATTTTGACCCCAAACCTAGAGGATTCTGGGATGTTTGTGTTTTTTTGGTAATAACTCTGGAAGGAAACGTCGCAGACCCATCAAGGTGGTACTCGTACTGCTCGCCTCGTCGAGAGGAATCCAAATATGTGAATGGTTAAGCTATGGGATATGAAATGGACGAGCGACCAATAAAACAGCATGTATTATGGGGTTGAATGCTTTTTGCTATTCACAAAATAAAAAAAAAGCAGTCATGCAAATATCTGAATTTTCACAGCACAGCAAAATCAGTTGCACCATTCAATTCCGCTCGTCCAGACGGGGAGAATTCAATCACATTCATTCGATGCGACGTTTCTTATGGGATTTAATGAGCGACAACATTTTGACCCCAAACCGAGAGGATTCTGGGATGTTTGTGTTTTTTTGGTAATAACTCTGGAAGGAAACGTCGCAGACCCATCAAGGTGGTACTCGTACTGCTCGCCTCGTCGAGAGGAATCCAAATATGTGAGTGGTTAAGCTATGGGATATGAAATGGACGAGCGACCAATAAAACAGCATGTATTATGGGGTTGAATGCTTTTTGCTATTCACAAAATAAAACAACAGCAGTCATGCAAATATCTGAATTTTCACATCACAGCAAAATCAGTTGCACCATTCAATTCCGCTCGTCCAGACGGGGAGAATTCAATCACATTCATTCCATGCGACGTTTCTTATGGGATTTAATGAGCGACAACATTTTGACCCCAAACCTAGAGGATTCTGGGATGTTTGTGTTTTTTTGGTAATCACTCTGGAAGGAAACGTCGCAGACCCATCAAGGTGGTACTCGTACTGCTCGCCTCGTCGAGAGGAATCCAAATATGTGAATGGTTAAGCTATGGGATATGAAATGGACGAGCGACCAATAAAACAGCATGTATTATGGGGTTGAATGCTTTTTGCTATTCACAAAATAAAACAACAGCAGTCATGCAAATATCTGAATTTTCACATCACAGCAAAATCAGTTGCACCATTCAATTCTGCTCGTCCAGACGGGGAGAATTCAATCACATTCATTCGATGCGACGTTTCTTATGGGATTTAATGAGCGACAACATTTTGACCCCAAACCTAGAGGATTCTGGGATGTTTGTGTTTTTTTGGTAATAACTCTGGAAGGAAACGTCGCAGACCCATCAAGGTGGTACTCGTACTGCTCGCCTCGTCGAGAGGAATCCAAATATGTGAATGGTTAAGCTATGGGATATGAAATGGACGAGCGACCAATAAAACAGCATGTATTATGGGGTTGAATGCTTTTTGCTATTCACAAAATAAAAAAAAGCAGTCATGCAAATATCTGAATTTTCACAGCACAGCAAAATCAGTTGCACCATTCAATTCCACTCGTCCAGACGGGGAGAATTCAATCACATTCATTCGATGCGACGTTTCTTATGGGATTTAATGAGCGACAACATTTTGACCCCAAACCGAGAGGATTCTGGGATGTTTGTGTTTTTTTGGTAATAACTCTGGAAGGAAACGTCGCAGACCCATCAAGGTGGTACTCGTACTGCTCGCCTCGTCGAGAGGAATCCAAATATGTGAGTGGTTAAGCTATGGGATATGAAATGGACGAGCGACCAATAAAACAGCATGTATTATGGGGTTGAATGCTTTTTGCTATTCACAAAATAAAACAAAAGCAGTCATGCAAATATCTGAATTTTCACAGCACAGCAAAATCAGTTGCACCATTCAATTCCGCTCGTCCAGACGGGGAGAATTCAATCACATTCATTCGATGCGACGTTTCTTATGGGATTTAATGAGCGACAACATTTTGACCCCAAACCTAGAGGATTCTGGGATGTTTGTGTTTTTTTGGTAATAACTCTGGAAGGAAACGTCGCAGACCCATCAAGGTGGTACTCGTACTGCTCGCCTCGTCGAGAGGAATCCAAATATGTGAATGGTTAAGCTATGGGATATGAAATGGACGAGCGACCAATAAAACAGCATGTATTATGGGGTTGAATGCTTTTTGCTATTCACAAAATAAAACAACAGCAGTCATGCAAATATCTGAATTTTCACAGCACAGCAAAATCAGTTGCACCATTCAATTCCGCTCGTCCAGACGGGGAGAATTCAATCACATTCATTCGATGCGACGTTTCTTATGGGATTTAATGAGCGACAACATTTTGACCCCAAACCGAGAGGATTCTGGGATGTTTGTGTTTTTTTGGTAATAACTCTGGAAAGAAACGTCGCAGACCCATCAAGGTGGTACTCGTACTGCTCGCCTGGTCGAGAGGAATCCAAATATGTGAGTGGTTAAACTATGGGATATGAAATGGACGAGCGACCAATAAAACAGCATGTATTATGGGGTTGAATGCTTTTTGCTATTCACAAAATAAAACAACAGCAGTCATGCAAATATCTGAATTTTCACAGCACAGCAAAATCAGTTGCACCATTCAATTCCGCTCGTCCAGACGGGGAGAATTCAATCACATTCATTCGATGCGACGTTTCTTATGGGATTTAATGAGCGACAACATTTTGACCCCAAACCTAGAGGATTCTGGGATGTTTGTGTTTTTTTGGTAATAACTCTGGAAGGAAACGTCGCAGACCCATCAAGGTGGTACTCGTACTGCTCGCCTCGTCGAGAGGAATCCAAATATCTGAATGGTTAAGCTATGGGATATGAAATGGACGAGCGACCAATAAAACAGCATGTATTATGGGGTTGAATGCTTTTTGCTATTCACAAAATAAAAAAAAAGCAGTCATGCAAATATCTGAATTTTCACAGCACAGCAAAATCAATTGCACCATTCAATTCCGCTCGTCCAGACGGGGAGAATTCAATCACATTCATTCGATGCGACGTTTCTTATGGGATTTAATGAGCGACAACATTTTGACCCCAAACCTAGAGGATTCTGGGATGTTTGTGTTTTTTTGGTAATAACTCTGGAAGGAAACGTCGAAGACCCATCAAGGTGGTACTCGTACTGCTCGCCTCGTCGAGAGGAATCCAAATATATGAATGGTTAAGCTATGGGATATGAAATGGACGAGCGACCAATAAAACAGCATGTATTATGGGGTTGGATGCTTTTTGCTATTCACAAAATAAAACAAAAGCAGTCATGCAAATATCTGAATTTTCACAGCACAGCAAAATCAGTTGCACCATTCAATTACGCTCGTCCAGACGGGGAGAATTCAATCACATTCATTCGATGCGACGTTTCTTATGGGATTTAATGAGCGACAACATTTTGACCCCAAACCTAGAGGATTCTGGGATGTTTGTGTTTTTTTGGTAATAACTCTGGAAGGAAACGTCGCAGACCCATCAAGGTGGTACTCGTACTGCTCGCCTCGTCGAGAGGAATCCAAATATGTGAATGGTTAAGCTATGGGATATGAAATGGACGAGCGACCAATAAAACAGCATGTATTATGGGGTTGGATGCTTTTTGCTATTCACAAAATAAAACAAAAGCAGTCATGCAAATATCTGAATTTTCACAGCACAGCAAAATCAGTTGCACCATTCAATTACGCTCGTCCAGATGGGCAGAATTCACTCACATTCATTCGATGCGACGTTTCTTATGGGATTTAATGAGCGACAACATTTTGACCCCAAACCTAGAGGATTCTGGGATGTTTGTGTTTTTTTGGTAATAACTCTGGAAGGAAACGTCGCAGACCCATCAAGGTGGTACTCGTACTGCTCGCCTCGTCGAGAGGAATCCAAATATGTGAATGGTTAAGCTATGGGATATGAAATGTACGAGCGACCAATAAAACAGCATGTATTATGGGGTTGAATGCTTTTTGCTATTCACAAAATAAAACAACAGCAGTCATGCAAATATCTGAATTTTCACAGCACAGCAAAATCAGTTGCACCATTCAATTCCGCTCGTCCAGACGGGGAGAATTCAATCACATTCATTCGATGCGACGTTTCTCATGGGATTTAATGAGCGACAACATTTTGACCCCAAACCTAGAGGATTCTGGGATGTTTGTGTTTTTTTGGTAATAACTCTGGAAGGAAACGTCGCAGACCCATCAAGGTGGTACTCGTACTGCTCGCCTCGTCGAGAGGAATCCAAATATGTGAATGGTTAAGCTATGGGATATGAAATGGACGAGCGACCAATAAAACAGCATGTATTATGGGGTTGAATGCTTTTTGCTATTCACAAAATAAAAAAAAGCAGTCATGCAAATATCTGAATTTTCATAGCACAGCAAAATCAGTTGCACCATTCAATTCCGCTCGTCCAGACGGGGAGAATTCAATCACATTCATTCGATGCGACGTTTCTTATGGGATTTAATGAGCGACAACATTTTGACCCCAAACCTAGAGGATTCTGGGATGTTTGTGTTTTTTTGGTAATAACTCTGGAAGGAAACGTCGCAGACCCATCAAGGTGGTACTCGTACTGCTCGCCTCGTCGAGAGGAATCCAAATATGTGAATGGTTAAGCTATGGGATATGAAATGGACGAGCGACCAATAAAACAGCATGTATTATGGGGTTGAATGCTTTTTGCTATTCACAAAATAAAACAACAGCAGTCATGCAAATATCTGAATTTTCACAGCACAGCAAAATCAGTTGCACCATTCAATTCCGCTCGTCCAGACGGGGAGAATTCAATCACATTCATTCGATGCGACGTTTCTCATGGGATTTAATGAGCGACAACATTTTGACCCCAAACCTAGAGGATTCTGGGATGTTTGTGTTTTTTTGGTAATAACTCTGGAAGGAAACGTCGCAGACCCATCAAGGTGGTACTCGTACTGCTCGCCTCGTCGAGAGGAATCCAAATATGTGAATGGTTAAGCTATGGGATATGAAATGGACGAGCGACCAATAAAACAGCATGTATTATGGGGTTGAATGCTTTTTGCTATTCACAAAATAAAACAACAGCAGTCATGCAAATATCTGAATTTTCACAGCACAGCAAAATCAGTTGCACCGTTCAATTCCGCTCGTCCAGACGGGGAGAATTCAATCACATTCATTCGATGCGACGTTTCTCATGGGATTTAATGAGCGACAACATTTTGACCCCAAACCTAGAGGATTCTGGGATGTTTGTGTTTTTTTGGTAATAACTCTGGAAGGAAACGTCGCAGACCCATCAAGGTGGTACTCGTACTGCTCGCCTCGTCGAGAGGAATCCAAATATGTGAATGGTTAAGCTATGGGATATGAAATGGACGAGCGACCAATAAAACAGCATGTATTATGGGGTTGAATGCTTTTTGCTATTCACAAAATAAAACAACAGCAGTCATGCAAATATCTGAATTTTCATAGCACAGCAAAATCAGTTGCACCATTCAATTCCGCTCGTCCAGACGGGGAGAATTCAATCACATTCATTCGATGCGACGTTTCTTATGGGATTTAATGAGCGACAACATTTTGACCCCAAACCTAGAGGATTCTGGGATGTTTGTGTTTTTTTGGTAATAACTCTGGAAGGAAACGTCGCAGACCCATCAAGGTGGTACTCGTACTGCTCGCCTCGTCGAGAGGAATCCAAATATGTGAATGGTTAAGCTATGGGATATGAAATGGACGAGCGACCAATAAAACAGCATGTATTATGGGGTTGAATGCTTTTTGCTATTCACAAAATAAAACAACAGCAGTCATGCAAATATCTGAATTTTCACAGCACAGCAAAATCAGTTGCACCATTCAATTCCGCTCGTCCAGACGGGGAGAATTCAATCACATTCATTCGATGCGACGTTTCTCATGGGATTTAATGAGCGACAACATTTTGACCCCAAACCTAGAGGATTCTGGGATGTTTGTGTTTTTTTGGTAATAACTCTGGAAGGAAACGTCGCAGACCCATCAAGGTGGTACTCGTACTGCTCGCCTCGTCGAGAGGAATCCAAATATGTGAATGGTTAAGCTATGGGATATGAAATGGACGAGCGACCAATAAAACAGCATGTATTATGGGGTTGAATGCTTTTTGCTATTCACAAAATAAAACAACAGCAGTCATGCAAATATCTGAATTTTCACAGCACAGCAAAATCAGTTGCACCATTCAATTCCGCTCGTCCAGACGGGGAGAATTCAATCACATTCATTCGATGCGACGTTTCTCATGGGATTTAATGAGCGACAACATTTTGACCCCAAACCTAGAGGATTCTGGGATGTTTGTGTTTTTTTGGTAATAACTCTGGAAGGAAACGTCGCAGACCCATCAAGGTGGTACTCGTACTGCTCGCCTCGTCGAGAGGAATCCAAATATGTGAATGGTTAAGCTATGGGATATGAAATGGACGAGCGACCAATAAAACAGCATGTATTATGGGGTTGAATGCTTTTTGCTATTCACAAAATAAAACAACAGCAGTCATGCAAATATCTGAATTTTCATAGCACAGCAAAATCAGTTGCACCATTCAATTCCGCTCGTCCAGACGGGGAGAATTCAATCACATTCATTCGATGCGACGTTTCTTATGGGATTTAATGAGCGACAACATTTTGACCCCAAACCTAGAGGATTCTGGGATGTTTGTGTTTTTTTGGTAATAACTCTGGAAGGAAACGTCTCAGACCCATCAAGGTGGTACTCGTACTGCTCGCCTCGTCGAGAGGAATCCAAATATGTGAATGGTTAAGCTATGGGATATGAAATGGACGAGCGACCAATAAAACAGCATGTATTATGGGGTTGAATGCTTTTTGCTATTCACAAAATAAAACAACAGCAGTCATGCAAATATCTGACTTTTCACAGCACAGCAAAATCAGTTGCACCATTCAATTCCGCTCGTCCAGACGGGGAGAATTCAATCACATTCATTCGATGCGACGTTTCTCATGGGATTTAATGAGCGACAACATTTTGACCCCAAACCTATAGGATTCTGGGATGTTTGTGTTTTTTTGGTAATAACTCTGGAAGGAAACGTCGCAGACCCATCAAGGTGGTACTCGTACTGCTCGCCTCGTCGAGAGGAATCCAAATATGTGAATGGTTAAGCTATGGGATATGAAATGGACGAGCGACCAATAAAACAGCATGTATTATGGGGTTGAATGCTTTTTGCTATTCACAAAATAAAACAACAGCAGTCATGCAAATATCTGAATTTTCACAGCACAGCAAAATCAGTTGCACCATTCAATTCCGCTCGTCCAGACGGGGAGAATTCAATCACATTCATTCGATGCGACGTTTCTTATGGGATTTAATGAGCGACAACATTTTGACCCCAAACCTAGAGGATTCTAGGATGTTTGTGTTTTTTTTGGTAATAACTCTGGAAGGAAACGTCGCAGACCCATCAAGGTGGTACTCGTACTGCTCGCCTCGTCGAGAGGAATCCAAATATGTGAATGGTTAAGCTATGGGATATGAAATGGACGAGCGACCAATAAAACAGCATGTATTATGGGGTTGAATGCTTTTTGCTATTCACAAAATAAAACAACAGCAGTCATGCAAATATCTGAATTTTCACAGAACAGCAAAATCAGTTGCACCATTCAATTCCGCTCGTCCAGACGGGGAGAATTCAATCACATTCATTCGATGCGACGTTTCTCATGGGATTTAATGAGCGACAACATTTTGACCCCAAACCTAGAGGATTCTGGGATGTTTGTGTTTTTTTGGTAATAACTCTGGAAGGAAACGTCGCAGACCCATCAAGGTGGTACTCGTACTGCTCGCCTCGTCGAGAGGAATCCAAATATGTGAATGGTTAAGCTATGGGATATGAAATGGACGAGCGACCAATAAAACAGCATGTATTATGGGGTTGAATGCTTTTTGCTATTCACAAAATAAAACAACAGCAGTCATGCAAATATCTGAATTTTCACAGCACAGCAAAATCAGTTGCACCATTCAATTCCGCTCGTCCAGACGGGGAGAATTCAATCACATTCATTCGATGCGACGTTTCTCATGGGATTTAATGAGCGACAACATTTTGACCCCAAACCTAGAGGATTCTGGGATGTTTGTGTTTTTTTGGTAATAACTCTGGAAGGAAACGTCGCAGACCCATCAAGGTGGTACTCGTACTGCTCGCCTCGTCGAGAGGAATCCAAATATGTGAATGGTTAAGCTATGGGATATGAAATGGACGAGCGACCAATAAAACAGCATGTATTATGGGGTTGAATGCTTTTTGCTATTCACAAAATAAAACAACAGCAGTCATGCAAATATCTGAATTTTCACAGCACAGCAAAATCAGTTGCACCATTCAATTCCGCTCGTCCAGACGGGGAGAATTCAATCACATTCATTCGATGCGACGTTTCTCATGGGATTTAATGAGCGACAACATTTTGACCCCAAACCTAGAGGATTCTGGGATGTTTGTGTTTTTTTGGTAATAACTCTGGAAGGAAACGTCGCAGACCCATCAAGGTGGTACTCGTACTGCTCGCCTCGTCGAGAGGAATCCAAATATGTGAATGGTTAAGCTATGGGATATGAAATGGACGAGCGACCAATAAAACAGCATGTATTATGGGGTTGAATGCTTTTTGCTATTCACAAAATAAAAAAACAGCAGTCATGCAAATATCTGAATTTTCACAGCACAGCAAAATCAGTTGCACCATTCAATTCCGCTCGTCCAGACGGGGAGAATTCAATCACATTCATTCGATGCGACGTTTCTCATGGGATTTAATGAGCGACAACATTTTGACCCCAAACCTAGAGGATTCTGGGATGTTTGTGTTTTTTTGGTAATAACTCTGGAAGGAAACGTCGCAGACCCATCAAGGTGGTACTCGTACTGCTCGCCTCGTCGAGAGGAATCCAAATATGTGAATGGTTAAGCTATGGGATATGAAATGGACGAGCGACCAATAAAACAGCATGTATTATGGGGTTGAATGCTTTTTGCTATTCACAAAATAAAACAACAGCAGTCATGCAAATATCTGAATTTTCATAGCACAGCAAAATCAGTTGCACCATTCAATTCCGCTCGTCCAGACGGGGAGAATTCAATCACATTCATTCGATGCGACGTTTCTTATGGGATTTAATGAGCGACAACATTTTGACCCCAAACCTAGAGGATTCTGGGATGTTTGTGTTTTTTTGGTAATAACTCTGGAAGGAAACGTCGCAGACCCATCAAGGTGGTACTCGTACTGCTCGCCTCGTCGAGAGGAATCCAAATATGTGAATGGTTAAGCTATGGGATATGAAATGGACGAGCGACCAATAAAACAGCATGTATTATGGGGTTGAATGCTTTTTGCTATTCACAAAATAAAACAACAGCAGTCATGCAAATATCTGAATTTTCACAGCACAGCAAAATCAGTTGCACCATTCAATTCCGCTCGTCCAGACGGGGAGAATTCAATCACATTCATTCGATGCGACGTTTCTCATGGGATTTAATGAGCGACAACATTTTGACCCCAAACCTAGAGGATTCTGGGATGTTTGTGTTTTTTTGGTAATAACTCTGGAAGGAAACGTCGCAGACCCATCAAGGTGGTACTCGTACTGCTCGCCTCGTCGAGAGGAATCCAAATATGTGAATGGTTAAGCTATGGGATATGAAATGGACGAGCGACCAATAAAACAGCATGTATTATGGGGTTGAATGCTTTTTGCTATTCACAAAATAAAAAAAAGCAGTCATGCAAATATCTGAATTTTCACAGCACAGCAAAATCAGTTGCACCATTCAATTCCGCTCGTCCAGACGGGGAGAATTCAATCACATTCATTCGATGCGACGTTTCTTATGGGATTTAATGAGCGACAACATTTTGACCCCAAACCTAGAGGATTCTAGGATGTTTGTGTTTTTTTTGGTAATAACTCTGGAAGAAAACGTCGCAGACCCATCAAGGTGGTACTCGTACTGCTCGCCTCGTCGAGAGGAATCCAAATATGTGAATGGTTAAGCTATGGGATATGAAATGGACGAGCGACCAATAAAACAGCATGTATTATGGGGTTGAATGCTTTTTGCTATTCACAAAATAAAACAACAGCAGTCATGCAAATATCTGAATTTTCACAGCACAGCAAAATCAGTTGCACCATTCAATTCCGCTCGTCCAGACGGGGAGAATTCAATCACATTCATTCGATGCGACGTTTCTTATGGGATTTAATGAGCGACAACATTTTGACCCCAAACCTAGAGGATTCTGGGATGTTTGTGTTTTTTTGGTAATAACTCTGGAAGGAAACGTCGCAGACCCATCAAGGTGGTACTCGTACTGCTCGCCTCGTCGAGAGGAATCCAAATATGTGAATGGTTAAGCTATGGGATATGAAATGGACGAGCGACCAATAAAACAGCATGTATTATGGGGTTGAATGCTTTTTGCTATTCACAAAATAAAACAACAGCAGTCATGCAAATATCTGAATTTTCACAGCACAGCAAAATCAGTTGCACCATTCAATTCCGCTCGTCCAGACGGGGAGAATTCAATCACATTCATTCGATGCGACGTTTCTCATGGGATTTAATGAGCGACAACATTTTGACCCCAAACCTAGAGGATTCTGGGATGTTTGTGTTTTTTTGGTAATAACTCTGGAAGGAAACGTCGCAGACCCATCAAGGTGGTACTCGTACTGCTCGCCTCGTCGAGAGGAATCCAAATATGTGAATGGTTAAGCTATGGGATATGAAATGGACGAGCGACCAATAAAACAGCATGTATTATGGGGTTGAATGCTTTTTGCTATTCACAAAATAAAAAAAAGCAGTCATGCAAATATCTGAATTTTCACAGCACAGCAAAATCAGTTGCACCATTCAATTCCGCTCGTCCAGACGGGGAGAATTCAATCACATTCATTCGATGCGACGTTTCTTATGGGATTTAATGAGCGACAACATTTTGACCCCAAACCTAGAGGATTCTAGGATGTTTGTGTTTTTTTTGGTAATAACTCTGGAAGGAAACGTCGCAGACCCATCAAGGTGGTACTCGTACTGCTCGCCTCGTCGAGAGGAATCCAAATATGTGAATGGTTAAGCTATGGGATATGAAATGGACGAGCGACCAATAAAACAGCATGTATTATGGGGTTGAATGCTTTTTGCTATTCACAAAATAAAACAACAGCAGTCATGCAAATATCTGAATTTTCACAGCACAGCAAAATCAGTTGCACCATTCAATTCCGCTCGTCCAGACGGGGAGAATTCAATCACATTCATTCGATGCGACGTTTCTTATGGGATTTAATGAGCGACAACATTTTGACCCCAAACCTAGAGGATTCTGGGATGTTTGTGTTTTTTTGGTAATAACTCTGGAAGGAAACGTCGCAGACCCATCAAGGTGGTACTCGTACTGCTCGCCTCGTCGAGAGGAATCCAAATATGTGAATGGTTAAGCTATGGGATATGAAATGGACGAGCGACCAATAAAACAGCATGTATTATGGGGTTGAATGCTTTTTGCTATTCACAAAATAAAACAACAGCAGTCATGCAAATATCTGAATTTTCACAGCACAGCAAAATCAGTTGCACCATTCAATTCCGCTCGTCCAGACGGGGAGAATTCAATCACATTCATTCGATGCGACGTTTCTTATGGGATTTAATGAGCGACAACATTTTGACCCCAAACCTAGAGGATTCTGGGATGTTTGTGTTTTTTTGGTAATAACTCTGGAAGGAAACGTCGCAGACCCATCAAGGTGGTACTCGTACTGCTCGCCTCGTCGAGAGGAATCCAAATATGTGAATGGTTAAGCTATGGGATATGAAATGGACGAGCGACCAATAAAACAGCATGTATTATGGGGTTGAATGCTTTTTGCTATTCACAAAATAAAAAAAAAGCAGTCATGCAAATATCTGAATTTTCACAGCACAGCAAAATCAGTTGCACCATTCAATTCCGCTCGTCCAGACGGGGAGAATTCAATCACATTCATTCGATGCGACGTTTCTTATGGGATTTAATGAGCGACAACATTTTGACCCCAAACCTAGAGGATTCTGGGATGTTTGTGTTTTTTTGGTAATAACTCTGGAAGGAAACGTCGCAGACCCATCAAGGTGGTACTCGTACTGCTCGCCTCGTCGAGAGGAATCCAAATATATGAATGGTTAAGCTATGGGATATGAAATGGACGAGCGACCAATAAAACAGCATGTATTATGGGGTTGAATGCTTTTTGCTATTCACAAAATAAAACAAAAGCAGTCATGCAAATATCTGAATTTTCACAGCATAGCAAAATCAGTTGCACCATTCAATTCCGCTCGTCCAGACGGGGAGAATTCAATCACATTCATTCGATGCGACGTTTCTTATGGGATTTAATGAGCGACAACATTTTGACCCCAAACCGAGAGGATTCTGGGATGTTTGTAGTTTTTTGGTAATAACTCTGGAAGGAAACGTCGCAGACCCATCAAGGCGGTACTCGTACTGCTCGCCTCGTCGAGAGGAATCCAAATATGTGAATGGTTAAGCTATGGGATATGAAATGGACGAGCGACCAATAAAACAGCATGTATTATGGGGTTGAATGCTTTTGCTATTCACAAAATAAAACAAAAGCAGTCATGCAAATATCTGAATTTTCACAGCACAGCAAAATCAGTTGCACCATTCAATTCCGCTCGTCCAGACGGGGAGAATTCAATCATATTCATTCGATGCGACGTTTTTTATGGGATTTAATGAGCGACAACATTTTGACCCCAAACCGAGAGGATTCTGGGATGTTTGTGTTTTTTTGGTAATAACTCTGGAAGGAAACGTCGCAGACCCATCAAGGTGGTACTCGTACTGCTCGCCTCGTCGAGAGGAATCCAAACATATGAATGGTTAAGCTATGGGATATGAAATGGACGAGCGACCAATAAAACAGCATGTATTATGGGGTTGAATGCGTTTTGCTATTCACAAAATTAAACAACAGCAGTCATGCAAATATCTGAATTTTCACAGCACAGCAAAATCAGTTGCACCATTCAATTCCGCTCGTCAAGACGGGGAGAATTCAATCACATTCATTCGATGCGACGTTTCTTATGGGATTTAATGAGCGACAACATTTTGACCCCAAACCGAGAGGATTCTGTGATGTTTGTGGTTTTTTGGTAATAACTCTGGAAGGAAACGTCGAAGACCCATCAAGGTGGTACTCGTACTGCTCGCCTCGTCGAGAGGAATCCAAATATATGAATGGTTAAGCTATGGGATATGAAATGGACGAGCGACCAATAAAACAGCATGTATTATGGGGTTGAATGCTTTTTGCTATTCACAAAATAAAACAAAAGCAGTCATGCAAATATCTGAATTTTCACAGCATAGCAAAATCAGTTGCACCATTCAATTCCGCTCGTCCAGACGGGGAGAATTCAATCACATTCATTCGATGCGACGTTTCTTATGGGATTTAATGAGCGACAACATTTTGACCCCAAACCGAGAGGATTCTGGGATGTTTGTAGTTTTTTGGTAATAACTCTGGAAGGAAACGTCGCAGACCCATCAAGGCGGTACTCGTACTGCTCGCCTCGTCGAGAGGAATCCAAATATGTGAATGGTTAAGCTATGGGATATGAAATGGACGAGCGACCAATAAAACAGCATGTATTATGGGGTTGAATGCTTTTGCTATTCACAAAATAAAACAAAAGCAGTCATGCAAATATCTGAATTTTCACAGCACAGCAAAATCAGTTGCACCATTCAATTCCGCTCGTCCAGACGGGGACAATTCAATCACATTCATTCGATGCGACGTTTTTTATGGGATTTAATGAGCGACAACATTTTGACCCCAAACCGAGAGGATTCTGGGATGTTTGTGGTTTTTTGGTAATAACTCTGGAAGGAAACGTCGCAGACCCATCAAGGTGGTACTCGTACTGCTCGCCTCGTCGAGAGGAATCCAAATATATGAATGGTTAAGCTATGGGATATGAAATGGACGAGCGACCAATAAAACAGCATGTATTATGGGGTTGAATGCTTTTTGCTATTCACAAAATAAAACAAAAGCAGTCATGCAAATATCTGAATTTTCACAGCACAGCAAAATCAGTTGCACCATTCAATTCCGCTCGTCCAGACGGGGAGAATTCAATCACATTCATTCGATGCGACGTTTCTTATGGGATTTAATGAGCGACAACATTTTGACCCCAAACCGAGAGGATTCTGGGATGTTTGTGTTTTTTTGGTAATAACTCTGGAAGGAAACGTCGCAGACCCATCAAGGTGGTACTCGTACTGCTCGCCTCGTCGAGAGGAATCCAAATATGTGAATGGTTAATCTATGGGATATGAAATGGACGAGCGACCAATAAAACAGCATGTATTATGGGGTTGAATGCTTTTTGCTATTCACAAAATAAAACAAAAGCAGTCATGCAAATATCTGAATTTTCACAGCACAGCAAAATCAGTTGCACCATTCAATTCCGCTCGTCCAGACGGGGAGAATTCAATCATATTCATTCGATGCGACGTTTTTTATGGGATTTAATGAGCGACAACATTTTGACCCCAAACCGAGAGGATTCTGGGATGTTTGTGTTTTTTTGGTAATAACTCTGGAAGGAAACGTCGCAGACCCATCAAGGTGGTACTCGTACTGCTCGCCTCGTCGAGAGGAATCCAAACATATGAATGGTTAAGCTATGGGATATGAAATGGACGAGCGACCAATAAAACAGCATGTATTATGGGGTTGAATGCGTTTTGCTATTCACAAAATTAAACAACAGCAGTCATGCAAATATCTGAATTTTCACAGCACAGCAAAATCAGTTGCACCATTCAATTCCGCTCGTCAAGACGGGGAGAATTCAATCACATTCATTCGATGCGACGTTTCTTATGGGATTTAATGAGCGACAACATTTTGACCCCAAACCGAGAGGATTCTGTGATGTTTGTGGTTTTTTGGTAATAACTCTGGAAGGAAACGTCGAAGACCCATCAAGGTGGTACTCGTACTGCTCGCCTCGTCGAGAGGAATCCAAACATATGAATGGTTAAGCTATTGGATATGAAATGGACGAGCGACCAATAAAACAGCATGTATTATGGGGTTGAATGCGTTTTGCTATTCACAAAATTAAACAACAGCAGTCATGCAAATATCTGAATTTTCACAGCACAGCAAAATCAGTTGCACCATTCAATTCCGCTCGTCCAGACGGGGATAATTCAATCACATTCATTCGATGCGACGTTTTTCATGGGATTTAATGAGCGACAACATTTTGACCCCAAACCGAGAGGATTCTGGGATGTTTGTGGTTTTTTGGTAATAACTCTGGAAGGAAACGTCGCAGACCCATCAAGGTGGTACTCGTACTGCTCGCCTCGTCGAGAGGAATCCAAATATGTGAATGGTTAATCTATGGGATATGAAATGGACGAGCGGCCAATAAAACAGCATGTATTATGGGGTTGAATGCTTTTTGCTATTCACAAAATAAAACAAAGGCAGTCATGCAAATATCTGAATTTTCACAGCACAGCAAAATCAGTTGCACCATTCAATTCCGCTCGTCCAGACGGGGAGAATTCAATCATATTCATTCGATGCGACGTTTTTATGGGATTTAATGAGCGACAACATTTTGACCCCAAACCGAGAGGATTCTGGGATGTTTGTGTTTTTTTGGTAATAACTCTAGAAGGAAACGTCGCAGACCCATCAAGGTGGTACTCGTACTGCTCGCCTCGTCGAGAGGAATCCAAACATATGAATGGTTAAGCTATGGGATATGAAATGGACGAGCGACCAATAAAACAGCATGTATTATGGGGTTGAATGCTTTTTGCTATTCACAAAATAAAACAAAGGCAGTCATGCAAATATCTGAATTTTCACAGCACAGCAAAATCAGTTGCACCATTCAATTCCGCTCGTCCAGACGGGGAGAATTCAATCATATTCATTCGATGCGACGTTTTTATGGGATTTAATGAGCGACAACATTTTGACCCCAAACCGAGAGGATTCTGGGATGTTTGTGTTTTTTTGGTAATAACTCTGGAAGGAAACGTCGCAGACCCATCAAGGTGGTACTCGTACTGCTCGCCTCGTCGAGAGGAATCCAAACATATGAATGGTTAAGCTATGGGATATGAAATGGACGAGCGACCAATAAAACAGCATGTATTATGGGGTTGAATGCGTTTTGCTATTCACAAAATTAAACAACAGCAGTCATGCAAATATCTGAATTTTCACAGCACAGCAAAATCAGTTGCACCATTCAATTCCGCTCGTCCAGACGGGGAGAATTCAATCACATTCATTCGATGCGACGTTTCTTATGGGATTTAATGAGCGACAACATTTTGACCCCAAACCTAGAGGATTCTGGGATGTTTGTGTTTTTTTGGTAATAACTCTGGAAGGAAACGTCGCAGACCCATCAAGGTGGTACTCGTACTGCTCGCCTCGTCGAGAGGAATCCAAATATGTGAATGGTTAAGCTATGGGATATGAAATGGACGAGCGACCAATAAAACAGCATGTATTATGGGGTTGAATGCTTTTTGCTATTCACAAAATAAAACAACAGCAGTCATGCAAATATCTGAATTTTCACAGCACAGCAAAATCAGTTGCACCATTCAATTCCGCTCGTCCAGACGGGGAGAATTCAATCACATTCATTCGATGCGACGTTTCTTATGGGATTTAATGAGCGACAACATTTTGACCCCAAACCTAGAGGATTCTGGGATGTTTGTGTTTTTTTGGTAATAACTCTGGAAGGAAACGTCGCAGACCCATCAAGGTGGTACTCGTACTGCTCGCCTCGTCGAGAGGAATCCAAATATGTGAATGGTTAAGCTATGGGATATGAAATGGACGAGCGACCAATAAAACAGCATGTATTATGGGGTTGAATGCTTTTTGCTATTCACAAAATAAAAAAAAAGCAGTCATGCAAATATCTGAATTTTCACAGCACAGCAAAATCAGTTGCACCATTCAATTCCGCTCGTCCAGACGGGGAGAATTCAATCACATTCATTCGATGCGACGTTTCTTATGGGATTTAATGAGCGACAACATTTTGACCCCAAACCTAGAGGATTCTGGGATGTTTGTGTTTTTTTGGTAATAACTCTGGAAGGAAACGTCGCAGACCCATCAAGGTGGTACTCGTACTGCTCGCCTCGTCGAGAGGAATCCAAATATATGAATGGTTAAGCTATGGGATATGAAATGGACGAGCGACCAATAAAACAGCATGTATTATGGGGTTGAATGCTTTTTGCTATTCACAAAATAAAACAAAAGCAGTCATGCAAATATCTGAATTTTCACAGCATAGCAAAATCAGTTGCACCATTCAATTCCGCTCGTCCAGACGGGGAGAATTCAATCACATTCATTCGATGCGACGTTTCTTATGGGATTTAATGAGCGACAACATTTTGACCCCAAACCGAGAGGATTCTGGGATGTTTGTAGTTTTTTGGTAATAACTCTGGAAGGAAACGTCGCAGACCCATCAAGGCGGTACTCGTACTGCTCGCCTCGTCGAGAGGAATCCAAATATGTGAATGGTTAAGCTATGGGATATGAAATGGACGAGCGACCAATAAAACAGCATGTATTATGGGGTTGAATGCTTTTGCTATTCACAAAATAAAACAAAAGCAGTCATGCAAATATCTGAATTTTCACAGCACAGCAAAATCAGTTGCACCATTCAATTCCGCTCGTCCAGACGGGGACAATTCAATCACATTCATTCGATGCGACGTTTTTATGGGATTTAATGAGCGACAACATTTTGACCCCAAACCGAGAGGATTCTGGGATGTTTGTGGTTTTTTGGTAATAACTCTGGAAGGATACGTCGAAGACCCATCAAGGTGGTACTCGTACTGCTCGCCTCGTCGAGAGGAATCCAAATATATGAATGGTTAAGCTATGGGATATGAAATGGACGAGCGACCAATAAAACAGCATGTATTATGGGGTTGAATGCTTTTTGCTATTCACAAAATAAAACAAAAGCAGTCATGCAAATATCTGAATTTTCACAGCACAGCAAAATCAGTTGCACCATTCAATTCCGCTCGTCCAGACGGGGAGAATTCAATCACATTCATTCGATGCGACGTTTCTTATGGGATTTAATGAGCGACAACATTTTGACCCCAAACCGAGAGGATTCTGGGATGTTTGTGTTTTTTTGGTAATAACTCTGGAAGGAAACGTCGCAGACCCATCAAGGTGGTACTCGTACTGCTCGCCTCGTCGAGAGGAATCCAAATATGTGAATGGTTAATCTATGGGATATGAAATGGACGAGCGACCAATAAAACAGCATGTATTATGGGGTTGAATGCTTTTTGCTATTCACAAAATAAAACAAAAGCAGTCATGCAAATATCTGAATTTTCACAGCACAGCAAAATCAGTTGCACCATTCAATTCCGCTCGTCCAGACGGGGAGAATTCAATCATATTCATTCGATGCGACGTTTTTTATGGGATTTAATGAGCGACAACATTTTGACCCCAAACCGAGAGGATTCTGGGATGTTTGTGTTTTTTTGGTAATAACTCTGGAAGGAAACGTCGCAGACCCATCAAGGTGGTACTCGTACTGCTCGCCTCGTCGAGAGGAATCCAAACATATGAATGGTTAAGCTATGGGATATGAAATGGACGAGCGACCAATAAAACAGCATGTATTATGGGGTTGAATGCGTTTTGCTATTCACAAAATTAAACAACAGCAGTCATGCAAATATCTGAATTTTCACAGCACAGCAAAATCAGTTGCACCATTCAATTCCGCTCGTCAAGACGGGGAGAATTCAATCACATTCATTCGATGCGACGTTTCTTATGGGATTTAATGAGCGACAACATTTTGACCCCAAACCGAGAGGATTCTGTGATGTTTGTGGTTTTTTGGTAATAACTCTGGAAGGAAACGTCGAAGACCCATCAAGGTGGTACTCGTACTGCTCGCCTCGTCGAGAGGAATCCAAATATATGAATGGTTAAGCTATGGGATATGAAATGGACGAGCGACCAATAAAACAGCATGTATTATGGGGTTGAATGCTTTTTGCTATTCACAAAATAAAACAAAAGCAGTCATGCAAATATCTGAATTTTCACAGCATAGCAAAATCAGTTGCACCATTCAATTCCGCTCGTCCAGACGGGGAGAATTCAATCACATTCATTCGATGCGACGTTTCTTATGGGATTTAATGAGCGACAACATTTTGACCCCAAACCGAGAGGATTCTGGGATGTTTGTAGTTTTTTGGTAATAACTCTGGAAGGAAACGTCGCAGACCCATCAAGGCGGTACTCGTACTGCTCGCCTCGTCGAGAGGAATCCAAATATGTGAATGGTTAAGCTATGGGATATGAAATGGACGAGCGACCAATAAAACAGCATGTATTATGGGGTTGAATGCTTTTGCTATTCACAAAATAAAACAAAAGCAGTCATGCAAATATCTGAATTTTCACAGCACAGCAAAATCAGTTGCACCATTCAATTCCGCTCGTCCAGACGGGGACAATTCAATCACATTCATTCGATGCGACGTTTTTTATGGGATTTAATGAGCGACAACATTTTGACCCCAAACCGAGAGGATTCTGGGATGTTTGTGTTTTTTTGGTAATAACTCTGGAAGGAAACGTCGCAGACCCATCAAGGTGGTACTCGTACTGCTCGCCTCGTCGAGAGGAATCCAAATATATGAATGGTTAAGCTATGGGATATGAAATGGACGAGCGACCAATAAAACAGCATGTATTATGTGGTTGAATGCTTTTTGCTATTCACAAAATAAAACAAAAGCAGTCATGCAAATATCTGAATTTTCACAGCACAGCAAAATCAGTTGCACCATTCAATTCCGCTCGTCCAGACGGGGAGAATTCAATCACATTCATTCGATGCGACGTTTCTTATGGGATTTAATGAGCGACAACATTTTGACCCCAAACCGAGAGGATTCTGGGATGTTTGTGTTTTTTTGGTAATAACTCTGGAAGGAAACGTCGCAGACCCATCAAGGTGGTACTCGTACTGCTCGCCTCGTCGAGAGGAATCCAAATATGTGAATGGTTAATCTATGGGATATGAAATGGACGAGCGACCAATAAAACAGCATGTATTATGGGGTTGAATGCTTTTTGCTATTCACAAAATAAAACAAAAGCAGTCATGCAAATATCTGAATTTTCACAGCACAGCAAAATCAGTTGCACCATTCAATTCCGCTCGTCCAGACGGGGAGAATTCAATCATATTCATTCGATGCGACGTTTTTTATGGGATTTAATGAGCGACAACATTTTGACCCCAAACCGAGAGGATTCTGGGATGTTTGTGTTTTTTTGGTAATAACTCTGGAAGGAAACGTCGCAGACCCATCAAGGTGGTACTCGTACTGCTCGCCTCGTCGAGAGGAATCCAAACATATGAATGGTTAAGCTATGGGATATGAAATGGACGAGCGACCAATAAAACAGCATGTATTATGGGGTTGAATGCGTTTTGCTATTCACAAAATTAAACAACAGCAGTCATGCAAATATCTGAATTTTCACAGCACAGCAAAATCAGTTGCACCATTCAATTCCGCTCGTCAAGACGGGGAGAATTCAATCACATTCATTCGATGCGACGTTTCTTATGGGATTTAATGAGCGACAACATTTTGACCCCAAACCGAGAGGATTCTGTGATGTTTGTGGTTTTTTGGTAATAACTCTGGAAGGAAACGTCGAAGACCCATCAAGGTGGTACTCGTACTGCTCGCCTCGTCGAGAGGAATCCAAACATATGAATGGTTAAGCTATGGGATATGAAATGGACGAGCGACCAATAAAACAGCATGTATTATGGGGTTGAATGCGTTTTGCTATTCACAAAATTAAACAACAGCAGTCATGCAAATATCTGAATTTTCACAGCACAGCAAAATCAGTTGCACCATTCAATTCCGCTCGTCCAGACGGGGATAATTCAATCACATTCATTCGATGCGACGTTTTTCATGGGATTTAATGAGCGACAACATTTTGACCCCAAACCGAGAGGATTCTGGGATGTTTGTGGTTTTTTGGTAATAACTCTGGAAGGAAACGTCGCAGACCCATCAAGGTGGTACTCGTACTGCTCGCCTCGTCGAGAGGAATCCAAATATGTGAATGGTTAATCTATGGGATATGAAATGGACGAGCGGCCAATAAAACAGCATGTATTATGGGGTTGAATGCTTTTTGCTATTCACAAAATAAAACAAAGGCAGTCATGGAAATATCTGAATTTTCACAGCACAGCAAAATCAGTTGCACCATTCAATTCCGCTCGTCCAGACGGGGAGAATTCAATCATATTCATTCGATGCGACGTTTTTATGGGATTTAATGAGCGACAACATTTTGACCCCAAACCGAGAGGATTCTGGGATGTTTGTGTTTTTTTGGTAATAACTCTAGAAGGAAACGTCGCAGACCCATCAAGGTGGTACTCGTACTGCTCGCCTCGTCGAGAGGAATCCAAACATATGAATGGTTAAGCTATGGGATATGAAATGGACGAGCGACCAATAAAACAGCATGTATTATGGGGTTGAATGCTTTTTGCTATTCACAAAATAAAACAAAGGCAGTCATGCAAATATCTGAATTTTCACAGCACAGCAAAATCAGTTGCACCATTCAATTCCGCTCGTCCAGACGGGGAGAATTCAATCATATTCATTCGATGCGACGTTTTTATGGGATTTAATGAGCGACAACATTTTGACCCCAAACCGAGAGGATTCTGGGATGTTTGTGTTTTTTTGGTAATAACTCTGGAAGGAAACGTCGCAGACCCATCAAGGTGGTACTCGTACTGCTCGCCTCGTCGAGAGGAATCCAAACATATGAATGGTTAAGCTATGGGATATGAAATGGACGAGCGACCAATAAAACAGCATGTATTATGGGGTTGAATGCGTTTTGCTATTCACAAAATTAAACAACAGCAGTCATGCAAATATCTGAATTTTCACAGCACAGCAAAATCAGTTGCACCATTCAATTCCGCTCGTCCAGACGGGGATAATTCAATCACATTCATTCGATGCGACGTTTTTCATGGGATTTAATGAGCGACAACATTTTGACCCCAAACCGAGAGGATTCTGGGATGTTTGTGGTTTTTTGGTAATAACTCTGGAAGGAAACGTCGCAGACCCATCAAGGTGGTACTCGTACTGCTCGCCTCGTCGAGAGGAATCCAAATATGTGAATGGTTAATCTATGGGATATGAAATGGACGAGCGGCCAATAAAACAGCATGTATTATGGGGTTGAATGCTTTTTGCTATTCACAAAATAAAACAAAGGCAGTCATGCAAATATCTGAATTTTCACAGCACAGCAAAATCAGTTGCACCATTCAATTCCGCTCGTCCAGACGGGGAGAATTCAATCATATTCATTCGATGCGACGTTTTTATGGGATTTAATGAGCGACAACATTTTGACCCCAAACCGAGAGGATTCTGGGATGTTTGTGTTTTTTTGGTAATAACTCTAGAAGGAAACGTCGCAGACCCATCAAGGTGGTACTCGTACTGCTCGCCTCGTCGAGAGGAATCCAAACATATGAATGGTTAAGCTATGGGATATGAAATGGACGAGCGACCAATAAAACAGCATGTATTATGGGGTTGAATGCTTTTTGCTATTCACAAAATAAAACAAAGGCAGTCATGCAAATATCTGAATTTTCACAGCACAGCAAAATCAGTTGCACCATTCAATTCCGCTCGTCCAGACGGGGAGAATTCAATCATATTCATTCGATGCGACGTTTTTATGGGATTTAATGAGCGACAACATTTTGACCCCAAACCGAGAGGATTCTGGGATGTTTGTGTTTTTTTGGTAATAACTCTGGAAGGAAACGTCGCAGACCCATCAAGGTGGTACTCGTACTGCTCGCCTCGTCGAGAGGAATCCAAACATATGAATGGTTAAGCTATGGGATATGAAATGGACGAGCGACCAATAAAACAGCATGTATTATGGGGTTGAATGCGTTTTGCTATTCACAAAATTAAACAACAGCAGTCATGCAAATATCTGAATTTTCACAGCACAGCAAAATCAGTTGCACCATTCAATTCCGCTCGTCCAGACGGGGATAATTCAATCACATTCATTCGATGCGACTTTTTTCATGGGATTTAATGAGCGACAACATTTTGACCCCAAACCGAGAGGATTCTGGGATGTTTGTGGTTTTTTGGTAATAACTCTGGAAGGAAACGTCGCAGACCCATCAAGGTGGTACTCGTACTGCTCGCCTCGTCGAGAGGAATCCAAATATGTGAATGGTTAATCTATGGGATATGAAATGGACGAGCGGCCAATAAAACAGCATGTATTATGGGGTTGAATGCTTTTTGCTATTCACAAAATAAAACAAAGGCAGTCATGCAAATATCTGAATTTTCACAGCACAGCAAAATCAGTTGCACCATTCAATTCCGCTCGTCCAGACGGGGAGAATTCAATCATATTCATTCGATGCGACGTTTTTATGGGATTTAATGAGCGACAACATTTTGACCCCAAACCGAGAGGATTCTGGGATGTTTGTGTTTTTTTGGTAATAACTCTAGAAGGAAACGTCGCAGACCCATCAAGGTGGTACTCGTACTGCTCGCCTCGTCGAGAGGAATCCAAACATATGAATGGTTAAGCTATGGGATATGAAATGGACGAGCGACCAATAAAACAGCATGTATTATGGGGTTGAATGCTTTTTGCTATTCACAAAATAAAACAAAAGCAGTCATGCAAATATCTGAATTTTCACAGCACAGCAAAATCAGTTGCACCATTCAATTCCGCTCGTCCAGACGGGGAGAATTCAATCACATTCATTCGATGCGACGTTTCTTATGGGATTTAATGAGCGACAACATTTTGACCCCAAACCGAGAGGATTCTGGGATGTTTGTGTTTTTTTGGTAATAACTCTGGAAGGAAACGTCGCAGACCCATCAAGGTGGTACTCGTACTGCTCGCCTCGTCGAGAGGAATCCAAATATGTGAATGGTTAATCTATGGGATATGAAATGGACGAGCGACCAATAAAACAGCATGTATTATGGGGTTGAATGCTTTTTGCTATTCACAAAATAAAACAAAAGCAGTCATGCAAATATCTGAATTTTCACAGCACAGCAAAATCAGTTGCACCATTCAATTCCGCTCGTCCAGACGGGGAGAATTCAATCATATTCATTCGATGCGACGTTTTTTATGGGATTTAATGAGCGACAACATTTTGACCCCAAACCGAGAGGATTCTGGGATGTTTGTGTTTTTTTGGTAATAACTCTGGAAGGAAACGTCGCAGACCCATCAAGGTGGTACTCGTACTGCTCGCCTCGTCGAGAGGAATCCAAACATATGAATGGTTAAGCTATGGGATATGAAATGGACGAGCGACCAATAAAACAGCATGTATTATGGGGTTGAATGCGTTTTGCTATTCACAAAATTAAACAACAGCAGTCATGCAAATATCTGAATTTTCACAGCACAGCAAAATCAGTTGCACCATTCAATTCCGCTCGTCAAGACGGGGAGAATTCAATCACATTCATTCGATGCGACGTTTCTTATGGGATTTAATGAGCGACAACATTTTGACCCCAAACCGAGAGGATTCTGTGATGTTTGTGGTTTTTTGGTAATAACTCTGGAAGGAAACGTCGAAGACCCATCAAGGTGGTACTCGTACTGCTCGCCTCGTCGAGAGGAATCCAAACATATGAATGGTTAAGCTATGGGATATGAAATGGACGAGCGACCAATAAAACAGCATGTATTATGGGGTTGAATGCGTTTTGCTATTCACAAAATTAAACAACAGCAGTCATGCAAATATCTGAATTTTCACAGCACAGCAAAATCAGTTGCACCATTCAATTCCGCTCGTCCAGACGGGGATAATTCAATCACATTCATTCGATGCGACGTTTTTCATGGGATTTAATGAGCGACAACATTTTGACCCCAAACCGAGAGGATTCTGGGATGTTTGTGGTTTTTTGGTAATAACTCTGGAAGGAAACGTCACAGACCCATCAAGGTGGTACTCGTACTGCTCGCCTCGTCGAGAGGAATCCAAATATGTGAATGGTTAATCTATGGGATATGAAATGGACGAGCGGCCAATAAAACAGCATGTATTATGGGGTTGAATGCTTTTTGCTATTCACAAAATAAAACAAAGGCAGTCATGCAAATATCTGAATTTTCACAGCACAGCAAAATCAGTTGCACCATTCAATTCCGCTCGTCCAGACGGGGAGAATTCAATCATATTCATTCGATGCGACGTTTTTATGGGATTTAATGAGCGACAACATTTTGACCCCAAACCGAGAGGATTCTGGGATGTTTGTGTTTTTTTGGTAATAACTCTAGAAGGAAACGTCGCAGACCCATCAAGGTGGTACTCGTACTGCTCGCCTCGTCGAGAGGAATCCAAACATATGAATGGTTAAGCTATGGGATATGAAATGGACGAGCGACCAATAAAACAGCATGTATTATGGGGTTGAATGCTTTTTGCTATTCACAAAATAAAACAAAGGCAGTCATGCAAATATCTGAATTTTCACAGCACAGCAAAATCAGTTGCACCATTCAATTCCGCTCGTCGAGACGGGGATAATTCAATCACATTCATTCGATGCGACGTTTTTCATGGGATTTAATGAGCGACAACATTTTGACCCCAAACCGAGAGGATTCTGGGATGTTTGTGGTTTTTTGGTAATAACTCTGGAAGGAAACGTCGCAGACCCATCAAGGTGGTACTCGTACTGCTCGCCTCGTCGAGAGGAATCCAAATATGTGAATGGTTAATCTATGGGATATGAAATGGACGAGCGGCCAATAAAACAGCATGTATTATGGGGTTGAATGCTTTTTGCTATTCACAAAATAAAACAAAGGCAGTCATGCAAATATCTGAATTTTCACAGCACAGCAAAATCAGTTGCACCATTCAATTCCGCTCGTCCAGACGGGGAGAATTCAATCATATTCATTCGATGCGACGTTTTTATGGGATTTAATGAGCGACAACATTTTGACCCCAAACCGAGAGGATTCTGGGATGTTTGTGTTTTTTTGGTAATAACTCTAGAAGGAAACGTCGCAGACCCATCAAGGTGGTACTCGTACTGCTCGCCTCGTCGAGAGGAATCCAAACATATGAATGGTTAAGCTATGGGATATGAAATGGACGAGCGACCAATAAAACAGCATGTATTATGGGGTTGAATGCTTTTTGCTATTCACAAAATAAAACAAAGGCAGTCATGCAAATATCTGAATTTTCACAGCACAGCAAAATCAGTTGCACCATTCAATTCCGCTCGTCCAGACGGGGAGAATTCAATCATATTCATTCGATGCGACGTTTTTATGGGATTTAATGAGCGACAACATTTTGACCCCAAACCGAGATGATTCTGGGATGTTTGTGTTTTTTTGGTAATAACTCTGGAAGGAAACGTCGCAGACCCATCAAGGTGGTACTCGTACTGCTCGCCTCGTCGAGAGGAATCCAAACATATGAATGGTTAAGCTATGGGATATGAAATGGACGAGCGACCAATAAAACAGCATGTATTATGGGGTTGAATGCGTTTTGCTATTCACAAAATTAAACAACAGCAGTCATGCAAATATCTGAATTTTCACAGCACAGCAAAATCAGTTGCACCATTCAATTCCGCTCGTCCAGACGGGGATAATTCAATCACATTCATTCGATGCGACGTTTTTCATGGGATTTAATGAGCGACAACATTTTGACCCCAAACCGAGAGGATTCTGGGATGTTTGTGGTTTTTTGGTAATAACTCTGGAAGGAAACGTCGCAGACCCATCAAGGTGGTACTCGTACTGCTCGCCTCGTCGAGAGGAATCCAAATATGTGAATGGTTAATCTATGGGATATGAAATGGACGAGCGGCCAATAAAACAGCATGTATTATGGGGTTGAATGCTTTTTGCTATTCACAAAATAAAACAAAGGCAGTCATGCAAATATCTGAATTTTCACAGCACAGCAAAATCAGTTGCACCATTCAATTCCGCTCGTCCAGACGGGGAGAATTCAATCATATTCATTCGATGCGACGTTTTTATGGGATTTAATGAGCGACAACATTTTGACCCCAAACCGAGAGGATTCTGGGATGTTTGTGTTTTTTTGGTAATAACTCTAGAAGGAAACGTCGCAGACCCATCAAGGTGGTACTCGTACTGCTCGCCTCGTCGAGAGGAATCCAAACATATGAATGGTTAAGCTATGGGATATGAAATGGACGAGCGACCAATAAAACAGCATGTATTATGGGGTTGAATGCTTTTTGCTATTCACAAAATAAAACAAAGGCAGTCATGCAAATATCTGAATTTTCACAGCACAGCAAAATCAGTTGCACCATTCAATTCCGCTCGTCCAGACGGGGAGAATTCAATCATATTCATTCGATGCGACGTTTTTATGGGATTTAATGAGCGACAACATTTTGACCCCAAACCGAGAGGATTCTGGGATGTTTGTGTTTTTTTGGTAATAACTCTGGAAGGAAACGTCGCAGACCCATCAAGGTGGTACTCGTACTGCTCGCCTCGTCGAGAGGAATCCAAACATATGAATGGTTAAGCTATGGGATATGAAATGGACGAGCGACCAATAAAACAGCATGTATTATGGGGTTGAATGCGTTTTGCTATTCACAAAATTAAACAACAGCAGTCATGCAAATATCTGAATTTTCACAGCACAGCAAAATCAGTTGCACCATTCAATTCCGCTCGTCCAGACGGGGATAATTCAATCACATTCATTCGATGCGACGTTTTTCATGGGATTTAATGAGCGACAACATTTTGACCCCAAACCGAGAGGATTCTGGGATGTTTGTGGTTTTTTGGTAATAACTCTGGAAGGAAACGTCGCAGACCCATCAAGGTGGTACTCGTACTGCTCGCCTCGTCGAGAGGAATCCAAATATGTGAATGGTTAATCTATGGGATATGAAATGGACGAGCGGCCAATAAAACAGCATGTATTATGGGGTTGAATGCTTTTTGCTATTCACAAAATAAAACAAAGGCAGTCATGCAAATATCTGAATTTTCACAGCACAGCAAAATCAGTTGCACCATTCAATTCCGCTCGTCCAGACGGGGAGAATTCAATCATATTCATTCGATGCGACGTTTTTATGGGATTTAATGAGCGACAACATTTTGACCCCAAACCGAGAGGATTCTGGGATGTTTGTGTTTTTTTGGTAATAACTCTAGAAGGAAACGTCGCAGACCCATCAAGGTGGTACTCGTACTGCTCGCCTCGTCGAGAGGAATCCAAACATATGAATGGTTAAGCTATGGGATATGAAATGGACGAGCGACCAATAAAACAGCATGTATTATGGGGTTGAATGCTTTTTGCTATTCACAAAATAAAACAAAGGCAGTCATGCAAATATCTGAATTTTCACAGCACAGCAAAATCAGTTGCACCATTCAATTCCGCTCGTCCAGACGGGAAGAATTCAATCATATTCATTCGATGCGACGTTTTTATGGGATTTAATGAGCGACAACATTTTGACCCCAAACCGAGAGGATTCTGGGATGTTTGTGTTTTTTTGGTAATAACTCTGGAAGGAAACGTCGCAGACCCATCAAGGTGGTACTCGTACTGCTCGCCTCGTCGAGTGGAATCCAAACATATGAATGGTTAAGCTATGGGATATGAAATAGACGAGCGACCAATAAAACAGCATGTATTATGGGGTTGAATGCGTTTTGCTATTCACAAAATTAAACAACAGCAGTCATGCAAATATCTGAATTTTCACAGCACAGCAAAATCAGTTGCACCATTCAATTCCGCTCGTCCAGACGGGGATAATTCAATCACATTCATTCGATGCGACGTTTTTCATGGGATTTAATGAGCGACAAAATTTTGACCCCAAACCGAGAGGATTCTGGGATGTTTGTGGTTTTTTGGTAATAACTCTGGAAGGAAACGTCGCAGACCCATCAAGGTGGTACTCGTACTGCTCGCCTCGTCGAGAGGAATCCAAATATGTGAATGGTTAATCTATGGGATATGAAATGGACGAGCGACCAATAAAACAGCATGTATTATGGGGTTGAATGCGTTTTGCTATTCACAAAATTAAACAACAGCAGTCATGCAAATATCTGAATTTTCACAGCACAGCAAAATCAGTTGCACCATTCAATTCCGCTCGTCCAGACGGGGATAATTCAATCACATTCATTCGATGCGACGTTTTTCATGGGATTTAATGAGCGACAACATTTTGACCCCAAACCGAGAGGATTCTGGGATGTTTGTGGTTTTTTGGTAATAACTCTGGAAGGAAACGTCGCAGACCCATCAAGGTGGTACTCGTACTGCTCGCCTCGTCGAGAGGAATCCAAATATGTGAATGGTTAATCTATGGGATATGAAATGGACGAGCGGCCAATAAAACAGCATGTATTATGGGGTTGAATGCTTTTTGCTATTCACAAAATAAAACAAAGGCAGTCATGCAAATATCTGAATTTTCACAGCACAGCAAAATCAGTTGCACCATTCAATTCCGCTCGTCCAGACGGGGAGAATTCAATCATATTCATTCGATGCGACGTTTTTATGGGATTTAATGAGCGACAACATTTTGACCCCAAACCGAGAGGATTCTGTGATGTTTGTGTTTTTTTGGTAATAACTCTGGAAGGAAACGTCGCAGACCCATCAAGGTGGTACTCGTACTGCTCGCCTCGTCGAGAGGAATCCAAACATATGAATGGTTAAGCTATGGGATATGAAATGGACGAGCGACCAATAAAACAGCATGTATTATGGGGTTGAATGCGTTTTGCTATTCACAAAATTAAACAACAGCAGTCATGCAAATATCTGAATTTTCACAGCACAGCAAAATCAGTTGCACCATTCAATTCCGCTCGTCAAGACGGGGAGAATTCAATCACATTCATTTGATGCGACGTTTCTAATGGGATTTAATGAGCGACAACATTTTGACCCCAAACCGAGAGGATTCTGGGATGTTTGTGATTTTTTGGTAATAACTCTGGAAGGAAACGTCGCAGACCCATCAAGGTGGTACTCGTACTGCTCGCCTCGTCGAGAGGAATCCAAACATATGAATGGTTAAGCTATGGGATATGAAATGGACGAGCGACCAATAAAACAGCATGTATTATGGGGTTGAATGCGTTTTGCTATTCACAAAATTAAACAACAGCAGTCATGCAAATATCTGAATTTTCACAGCACAGCAAAATCAGTTGCACCATTCAATTCCGCTCGTCCAGACGGGGATAATTCAATCACATTCATTCGATGCGACGTTTTTCATGGGATTTAATGAGCGACAACATTTTGACCCCAAACCGAGAGGATTCTGGGATGTTTGTGGTTTTTTGGTAATAACTCTGGAAGGAAACGTCGCAGACCCATCAAGGTGGTACTCGTACTGCTCGCCTCGTCGAGAGGAATCCAAATATGTGAATGGTTAATCTATGGGATATGAAATGGACGAGCGACCAATAAAACAGCATGTATTATGGGGTTGAATGCGTTTTGCTATTCACAAAATTAAACAACAGCAGTCATGCAAATATCTGAATTTTCACAGCACAGCAAAATCAGTTGCACCATTCAATTCCGCTCGTCCAGACGGGGATAATTCAATCACATTCATTCGATGCGACGTTTTTCATGGGATTTAATGAGCGACAACATTTTGACCCCAAACCGAGAGGATTCTGGGATGTTTGTGGTTTTTTGGTAATAACTCTGGAAGGAAACGTCGCAGACCCATCAAGGTGGTACTCGTACTGCTCGCCTCGTCGAGAGGAATCCAAATATGTGAATGGTTAATCTATGGGATATGAAATGGACGAGCGGCCAATAAAACAGCATGTATTATGGGGTTGAATGCTTTTTGCTATTCACAAAATAAAACAAAGGCAGTCATGCAAATATCTGAATTTTCACAGCACAGCAAAATCAGTTGCACCATTCAATTCCGCTCGTCCAGACGGGGAGAATTCAATCATATTCATTCGATGCGACGTTTTTATGGGATTTAATGAGCGACAACATTTTGACCCCAAACCGAGAGGATTCTGTGATGTTTGTGTTTTTTTGGTAATAACTCTGGAAGGAAACGTCGCAGACCCATCAAGGTGGTACTCGTACTGCTCGCCTCGTCGAGAGGAATCCAAACATATGAATGGTTAAGCTATGGGATATGAAATGGACGAGCGACCAATAAAACAGCATGTATTATGGGGTTGAATGCGTTTTGCTATTCACAAAATTAAACAACAGCAGTCATGCAAATATCTGAATTTTCACAGCACAGCAAAATCAGTTGCACCATTCAATTCCGCTCGTCAAGACGGGGAGAATTCAATCACATTCATTTGATGCGACGTTTCTAATGGGATTTAATGAGCGACCACATTTTGACCCCAAACCGAGAGGATTCTGGGATGTTTGTGATTTTTTGGTAATAACTCTGGAAGGAAACGTCGCAGACCCATCAAGGTGGTACTCGTACTGCTCGCCTCGTCGAGAGGAATCCAAACATATGAATGGTTAAGCTATGGGATATGAAATGGACGAGCGACCAATAAAACAGCATGTATTATGGGGTTGAATGCGTTTTGCTATTCACAAAATTAAACAACAGCAGTCATGCAAATATCTGAATTTTCACAGCACAGCAAAATCAGTTGCACCATTCAATTCCGCTCGTCAAGACGGGGAGAATTCAATCACATTCATTCGATGCGACGTTTCTTATGGGATTTAATGAGCGACAACATTTTGACCCCAAACCGAGAGGATTCTGTGATGTTTGTGGTTTTTTGGTAATAACTCTGGAAGGAAACGTCGAAGACCCATCAAGGTGGTACTCGTACTGCTCGCCTCGTCGAGAGGAATCCAAACATATGAATGGTTAAGCTATGGGATATGAAATGGACGAGCGACCAATAAAACAGCATGTATTATGGGGTTGAATGCGTTTTGCTATTCACAAAATTAAACAACAGCAGTCATGCAAATATCTGAATTTTCACAGCACAGCAAAATCAGTTGCACCATTCAATTCCGCTCGTCCAGACGGGGATAATTCAATCACATTCATTCGATGCGACGTTTTTCATGGGATTTAATGAGCGACAACATTTTGACCCCAAACCGAGAGGATTCTGGGATGTTTGTGGTTTTTTGGTAATAACTCTGGAAGGAAACGTCGCAGACCCATCAAGGTGGTACTCGTACTGCTCGCCTCGTCGAGAGGAATCCAAATATGTGAATGGTTAATCTATGGGATATGAAATGGACGAGCGACCAATAAAACAGCATGTATTATGGGGTTGAATGCGTTTTGCTATTCACAAAATTAAACAACAGCAGTCATGCAAATATCTGAATTTTCACAGCACAGCAAAATCAGTTGCACCATTCAATTCCGCTCGTCCAGACGGGGATAATTCAATCACATTCATTCGATGCGACGTTTTTCATGGGATTTAATGAGCGACAACATTTTGACCCCAAACCGAGAGGATTCTGGGATGTTTGTGGTTTTTTGGTAATAACTCTGGAAGGAAACGTCGCAGACCCATCAAGGTGGTACTCGTACTGCTCGCCTCGTCGAGAGGAATCCAAATATGTGAATGGTTAATCTATGGGATATGAAATGGACGAGCGGCCAATAAAACAGCATGTATTATGGGGTTGAATGCTTTTTGCTATTCACAAAATAAAACAAAGGCAGTCATGCAAATATCTGAATTTTCACAGCACAGCAAAATCAGTTGCACCATTCAATTCCGCTCGTCCAGACGGGGATAATTCAATCATATTCATTCGATGCGACGTTTTTATGGGATTTAATGAGCGACAACATTTTGACCCCAAACCGAGAGGATTCTGGGATGTTTGTGTTTTTTTGGTAATAACTCTAGAAGGAAACGTCGCAGACCCATCAAGGTGGTACTCGTACTGCTCGCCTCGTCGAGAGGAATCCAAACATATGAATGGTTAAGCTATGGGATATGAAATGGACGAGCGACCAATAAAACAGCATGTATTATGGGGTTGAATGCTTTTTGCTATTCACAAAATAAAACAAAGGCAGTCATGCAAATATCTGAATTTTCACAGCACAGCAAAATCAGTTGCACCATTCAATTCCGCTCGTCCAGACGGGGAGAATTCAATCATATTCATTCGATGCGACGTTTTTATGGGATTTAATGAGCGACAACATTTTGACCCCAAACCGAGAGGATTCTGGGATGTTTGTGTTTTTTTGGTAATAACTCTGGAAGGAAACGTCGCAGACCCATCAAGGTGGTACTCGTACTGCTCGCCTAGTCGAGAGGAATCCAAACATATGAATGGTTAAGCTATGGGATATGAAATGGACGAGCGACCAATAAAACAGCATGTATTATGGGGTTGAATGCGTTTTGCTATTCACAAAATTAAACAACAGCAGTCATGCAAATATCTGAATTTTCACAGCACAGCAAAATCAGTTGCACCATTCAATTCCGCTCGTCCAGACGGGGATAATTCAATCACATTCATTCGATGCGACGTTTTTCATGGGATTTAATGAGCGACAACATTTTGACCCCAAACCGAGAGGATTCTGGGATGTTTGTGGTTTTTTGGTAATAACTCTGGAAGGAAACGTCGCAGACCCATCAAGGTGGTAATCGTACTGCTCGCCTCGTCGAGAGGAATCCAAATATGTGAATGGTTAAGCTATGGGATATGAAATGGACGAGCGACCAATAAAACAGCATGTATTATGGGGTTGAATGCTTTTTGCTATTCACAAAATAAAACAAAAGCAGTCATGCAAATATCTGAATTTTCACAGCACAGCAAAATCAGTTGCACCATTCAATTCCGCTCGTCCAGACGGGGAGAATTCAATCACATTCATTCGATGCGACGTTTCTTATGGGATTTAATGAGCGACAACATTTTGACCCCAAACCGAGAGGATTCTGGGATGTTTGTGGTTTTTTGGTAATAACTCTGGAAGGAAACGTCGCAGACCCATCAAGGTGGTACTCGTACTGCTCGCCTCGTCGAGAGGAATCCAAATATGTGAATGGTTAATCTATGGGATATGAAATGGACGAGCGACCAATAAAACAGCATGTATTATGGGGTTGAATGCTTTTTGCTATTCACAAAATAAAACAAAAGCAGTCATGCAAATATCTGAATTTTCACAGCACAGCAAAATCAGTTGCACCATTCAATTCCGCTCGTCCAGACGGGGAGAATTCAATCATATTCATTCGATGCGACGTTTTTTATGGGATTTAATTAGCGACAACATTTTGACCCCAAACCGAGAGGATTCTGGGATGTTTGTGTTTTTTTGGTAATAACTCTGGAAGGAAACGTCGCAGACCCATCAAGGTGGTAATCGTACTGCTCGCCTCGTCGAGAGGAATCCAAACATATGAATGGTTAAGCTATGGGATATGAAATGGACGAGCGACCAATAAAACAGCATGTATTATGGGGTTGAATGCGTTTTGCTATTCACAAAATTAAACAACAGCAGTCATGCAAATATCTGAATTTTCACAGCACAGCAAAATCAGTTGCACCATTCAATTCCGCTCGTCAAGACGGGGAGAATTCAATCACATTCATTCGATGCGACGTTTCTTATGGGATTTAATGAGCGACAACATTTTGACCCCAAACCGAGAGGATTCTGTGATGTTTGTGGTTTTTTGGTAATAACTCTGGAAGGAAACGTCGAAGACCCATCAAGGTGGTACTCGAACTGCTCGCCTCGTCGAGAGGAATCCAAACATATGAATGGTTAAGCTATGGGATATGAAATGGACGAGCGACCAATAAAACAGCATGTATTATGGGGTTGAATGCGTTTTGCAATTCACAAAATTAAACAACAGCAGTCATGCAAATATCTGAATTTTCACAGCACAGCAAAATCAGTTGCACCATTCAATTCCGCTCGTCCAGACGGGGATAATTCAATCACATTCATTCGATGCGACGTTTTTCATGGGATTTAATGAGCGACAACATTTTGACCCCAAACCGAGAGGATTCTGGGATGTTTGTGGTTTTTTGGTAATAACTCTGGAAGGAAACGTCGCAGACCCATCAAGGTGGTAATCGTACTGCTCACCTCGTCGAGAGGAATCCAAATATGTGAATGGTTAAGCTATGGGATATGAAATGGACGAGCGACCAATAAAACAGCATGTATTATGGGGTTGAATGCTTTTTGCTATTCACAAAATAAAACAAAAGCAGTCATGCAAATATCTGAATTTTCACAGCACAGCAAAATCAGTTGCACCATTCAATTCCGCTCGTCCAGACGGGGAGAATTCAATCACATTCATTCGATGCGACGTTTCTTATGGGATTTAATGAGCGACAACATTTTGACCCCAAACCGAGAGGATTCTGGGATGTTTGTGTTTTTTTGGTAATAACTCTGGAAGGAAACGTCGCAGACCCATCAAGGTGGTACTCATACTGCTCGCCTCGTCGAAAGTAATCCAACTATGTGAATGGTTAATCTATAGGATATGAAATGGACGAGCGACCAATAAAACAGCATGTATTATGGGGTTGAATGCTTTTTGCTATTCACAAAATAAAACAACAGCAGTCATGCAAATATCTGAATTTTCACAGCACAGCAAAATCAGTTGCACCATTCAATTCCGCTCGTCCAGACGGGGAGAATTCAATCACATTCATTCGATGCGACGTTTCTTATGGGATTTAATGAGCGACAACATTTTGACCCCAAACCTAGAGGATTCTGGGATGTTTGTGTTTTTTTGGTAATAACTCTGGAAGGAAACGTCGCAGACCCATCAATGTGGTACTCGTACTGCTCGCCTCGTCGAGAGGAATCCAAATATGTGAATGGTTAAGCTATGGGATATGAAATGGACGAGCGACCAATAAAACAGCATTTATTATGGGGTTGAATGCTTTTTGCTATTCACAAAATAAAACAAAAGCAGTCATGCAAATATCTGAATTTTCACAGCACAGCAAAATCAATTGCACCATTCAATTCCGCTCGTCCGGACGGGGAGAATTCAATCACATTCATTCGATGCGACGTTTTTTATGTGATTTAATGAGCGACAACATTTTGACCCCAAACCGAGAGGATTCCGGGATGTTTGTGTTTTTTTGGTAATAACTCTGGAAGGAAACGTCGAAGACCCATCAAGGTGGTACTCGTACTGCTCGCCTCGTCGAGAGGAATCCAAACATATGAATGGGTAAGCTATGGGATATAAAATGGACGAGCGACCAATAAAACAGCATGTATTATGGGGTTGAATGCGTTTTGCTATACACAAAATAAAACAACAGCAGTCATGCAAATATCTGAATTTTCACAGCACAGCAAAATCAGTTGCACCATTCAATTCCGCTCGTCAAGACGGGGAGAATTCAATCACATTCATTCGATGCGACGTTTCTTATGGTATTTAATGAGCGACAACATTTTGACCCCAAACCGAGAGTATTCTGTGATGTTTGTGGTTTTTTGGTAATAACTCTGGAAGGAAACGTCGAAGACCCATCAAGGTGGTACTCGTACTGCTCGCCTCGTCGAGAGGAATCCAAATATATGAATGGTTATGCTATGGGATATGAAATGGACGAGCGACCAATAAAACAACATGTATTATGGGGTTGAATGCTTTTTGCTATTCACAAAATAAAACAACAGCAGTCATGCAAATATCTGAATTTTCACAGTACAGCAAAATCAGTTGCACCATTCAATTCCGCTCGTCCAGACGGGGACAATTCAATCACATTCATTCGATGCGACGTTTCTTATGGGATTTAACGAGCGACAACATTTTGACCCCAAACCGAGAGGATTCTGGGATGTTTGTGTTTTTTTGGTAATAACTCTGGAAGGAAACGTCGAAGACCCATCAAGGTGGTAATCGTACTGCTCGCCTCGTCGAGAGGAATCCAAACATATGAATGGTTAAGCTATGGGATATGAAATGGACGAGCGACCAATAAAACAGTATGTATTATGGGGTTGAATGCGTTTTGCTATTCACAAAATTAAACAAAGGCAGTCATGCAAATATCTGAATTTTCACAGCACAGCAAAATCAGTTGCACCATTCAATTCCGCTCGTCCAGACGGGGAGAATTCAATCACATTCATTCGATGCGACGTTTTTTATGGGATTTAATGAGCGACAACATTTTGACCCCAAACCGAGAGGATTCCGGGATGTTTGTGTTTTTTTGGTAATAACTCTGGAAGGAAACGTCGCAGACCCATCAAGGTGGTACTCGTACTGCTCGCCTCGTCGAGAGGAATCCAAACATATGAATGGATAAGCTATGGGATATAAAATGGACGAGCGACCAATAAAACAGCATGTATTATGGGGTTGAATGCTTTTTGCTATTCACAAAATAAAACAACAGCAGTCATGCAAATATCTGAATTTTCACAGTACAGCAAAATCAGTTGCACCATTCAATTCCGCTCTTCCAGACGGGGACAATTCAATCACATTCATTCGATGCGACATTTCTTATGGGATTTAATGAGCGACAACATTTTGACCCCAAACCGAGAGGATTCTGGGATGTTTGTGTTTTTTTGGTAATAACTCTGGAAGGAAACGTCGCAGACCCATCAAGGTGGTAATCGTACTGCTCGCCTCGTCGAGAGGAATCCAAACATATGAATGGTTAAGCTATGGGATATGAAATGGACGAGCGACCAATAAAACAGTATGTATTATGGGGTTGAATGCGTTTTGCTATTCACAAAATTAAACAACAGCAGTCATGCAAATATCTGAATTTTCACAGCACAGCAAAATCAGTTGCACCATTCAATTCCGCTCGTCCAGACGGGGAGAATTCAATCACATTCATTCGATGCGACGTTTTTTATGGGATTTAATGAGCGACAACATTTTGACCCCAAACCGAGAGGATTCCGGGATGTTTGTGTTTTTTTGGTAATAACTCTGGAAGGAAACGTCGCAGACCCATCAAGGTGGTACTCGTACTGCTCGCCTCGTCGAGAGGAATCCAAACATATGAATGGATAAGCTATGGGATATAAAATGGACGAGCGACCAATAAAACAGCATGTATTATGGGGTTGAATGCTTTTTGCTATTCACAAAATAAAACAACAGCAGTCATGCAAATATCTGAATTTTCACAGTACAGCAAAATCAGTTGCACCATTCAATTCCGCTCTTCCAGACGGGGACAATTCAATCACATTCATTCGATGCGACATTTCTTATGGGATTTAATGAGCGACAACATTTTGACCCCAAACCGAGAGGATTCTGGGATGTTTGTGTTTTTTTGGTAATAACTCTGGAAGGAAACGTCGCAGACCCATCAAGGTGGTAATCGTACTGCTCGCCTCGTCGAGAGGAATCCAAACATATGAATGGTTAAGCTATGGGATATGTTGAATTGACGAGCGACCAATAAAACAGTATGTATTATGGGGTTGAATGCGTTTTGCTATTCACAAAATTAAACAACAGCAGTCATGCAAATATCTGAATTTTCACAGCACAGCAAAATCAGTTGCACCATTCAATTCCGCTCGTCCAGACGGGGATAATTCAATCACATTCATTCGATGCGACGTTTTTCATGGGATTTAATGAGCGACAACATTTTGACCCCAAACCGAGAGGATTCAGGGATGTTTGTGTTTTTTTTTGTAATAACTCTGGAAGGAAACGTCGCAGACCCATCAAGGTGGTACTCGTACTGCTCGCCTCGTCGAGAGGAATCCAAATATGTGAATGGTTAAGCTATGGGATATGAAATGGACGAGCGACCAATAAAACAGCATGTATTATGGGGTTGAATGCGTTTTGCTATTCACAAAATAAAACAACAGCAGTCATGCAAATATCTGAATTTTCACAGCACAGCAAAATCAGTTGCACCATTCAATTCCGCTCGTCCAGACGGGGAGAATTCAATCACATTCATTCGATGCGACGTTTCTTATGGGATTTAATGAGCGACAACATTTTGACCCCAAACCTAGAGGATTCTGGGATGTTTGTGTTTTTTTGGTAATAACTCTGGAAGGAAACGTCGCAGACCCATCAATGTGGTACTCGTACTGCTCGCCTCGTCGAGAGGAATCCAAATATGTGAATGGTTAAGCTATGGGATATGAAATGGACGAGCGACCAATAAAACAGCATTTATTATGGGGTTGAATGCTTTTTGCTATTAACAAAATAAAACAAAAGCAGTCATGCAAATATCTGAATTTTCACAGCACAGCAAAATCAGTTGCACCATTCAATTCCGCTCGTCCGGACGGGGAGAATTCAATCACATTCATTCGATGCGACGTTTTTTATGTGATTTAATGAGCGACAACATTTTGACCCCAAACCGAGAGGATTCCGGGATGTTTGTGTTTTTTTGGTAATAACTCTGGAAGGAAACGTCGCAGACCCATCAAGGTGGTACTCGTACTGCTCGCCTCGTCGAGAGGAATCCAAACATATGAATGGGTAAGCTATGGGATATAAAATGGACGAGCGACCAATAAAACAGCATGTATTATGGGGTTGAATGCGTTTTGCTATACACAAAATAAAACAACAGCAGTCATGCAAATATCTGAATTTTCACAGCACAGCAAAATCAGTTGCACCATTCAATTCCGCTCGTCAAGACGGGGAGAATTCAATCGCATTCATTCGATGCGACGTTTCTTATGGTATTTAATGAGCGACAACATTTTGACCCCAAACCGAGAGGATTCTGGGATGTTTGTGTTTTTTTGGTAATAACTCTGGAAGGAAACGTCGAAGACCCATCAAGGTGGTAATCGTACTGCTCGCCTCGTCGAGAGGAATCCAAACATATGAATGGTTAAGCTATGGGATATGAAATGGACGAGCGACCAATAAAACAGTATGTATTATGGGGTTGAATGCGTTTTGCTATTCACAAAATTAAACAACAGCAGTCATGCAAATATCTGAATTTTCACAGCACAGCAAAATCAGTTGCACCATTCAATTCCGCTCGTCCAGACGGGGAGAATTCAATCACATTCATTCGATGCGACGTTTTTTATGGGATTTAATGAGCGACAACATTTTGACCCCAAACCGAGAGGATTCCGGGATGTTTGTGTTTTTTTGGTAATAACTCTGGAAGGAAACGTCGCAGACCCATCAAGGTGGTACTCGTACTGCTCGCCTCGTCGAGAGGAATCCAAACATATGAATGGATAAGCTATGGGATATAAAATGGACGAGCGACCAATAAAACAGCATGTATTATGGGGTTGAATGCTTTTTGCTATTCACAAAATAAAACAACAGCAGTCATGCAAATATCTGAATTTTCACAGTACAGCAAAATCAGTTGCACCATTCAATTCCGCTCTTCCAGACGGGGACAATTCAATCACATTCATTCGATGCGACATTTCTTATGGGATTTAATGAGCGACAACATTTTGACCCCAAACCGAGAGGATTCTGGGATGTTTGTGTTTTTTTGGTAATAACTCTGGAAGGAAACGTCGCAGACCCATCAAGGTGGTAATCGTACTGCTCGCCTCGTCGAGAGGAATCCAAACATATGAATGGTTAAGCTATGGGATATGTTGAATTGACGAGCGACCAATAAAACAGTATGTATTATGGGGTTGAATGCGTTTTGCTATTCACAAAATTAAACAACAGCAGTCATGCAAATATCTGAATTTTCACAGCACAGCAAAATCAGTTGCACCATTCAATTCCGCTCGTCCAGACGGGGATAATTCAATCACATTCATTCGATGCGACGTTTTTCATGGGATTTAATGAGCGACAACATTTTGACCCCAAACTGAGAGGATTCAGGGATGTTTGTGTTTTTTTTTGTAATAACTCTGGAAGGAAACGTCGCAGACCCATCAAGGTGGTACTCGTACTGCTCGCCTCGTCGAGAGGAATCCAAATATGTGAATGGTTAAGCTATGGGATATGAAATGGACGAGCGACCAATAAAACAGCATGTATTATGGGGTTGAATGCGTTTTGCTATTCACAAAATAAAACAACAGCAGTCATGCAAATATCTGAATTTTCACAGCACAGCAAAATCAGTTGCACAATTCAATTCCGCTCGTCCAGACGGGGACAATTCAATCACATTCATTCGATGCGACGTTTCTTATGGGATTTAATGAGCGACAACATTTTGACCCCAAACCGAGAGGATTCTGGGATGTTTGTGTTTTTTTGGTAATAATTCTGGAAGGAAACGTCGCAGACCCATCAAGGTGGTACTCGTACTGCTCGCCTCGTCGAGAGGAATCCAAATATGTGAATGGTTAAGCTATGGCATATGAAATGGACGAGCGACCAATAAAACAGCATGTATTATGGGGTTGAATGCTTTTTGCTATTCACAAAATAAAACAACAGCAGTCATGCAAATATCTGAATTTTCACAGCACAGCAAAATCAGTTGCACCATTCAATTCCGCTCGTCCAGACGGGGAGAATTCAATCACATTCATTCGATGCGACGTTTTTTATGGGATTTAATGAGCGACAACATTTTGACCCCAAACCGAGAGGATTCCGGGATGTTTGTGTTTTTTTGGTAATAACTCTGGAAGGAAACGTCGCAGACCCATCAAGGTGGTACTCGTACTGCTCGCCTCGTCGAGAGGAATCCAAACATATGAATGGGTAAGCTATGGGATATAAAATGGACGAGCGACCAATAAAACAGCATGTATTATGGGGTTGAATGCGTTTTGCTATTCACAAAATAAAACAACAGCAGTCATGCAAATATCTGAATTTTCACAGCACAGCAAAATCAGTTGCACCATTCAATTCCGCTCGTCAAGACGGGGAGAATTCAATCACATTCATTCGATGCGACGTTTCTTATGGTATTTAATGAGCGACAACATTTTGACCCCAAACCGAGAGTATTCTGTGATGTTTATGGTTTTTTGGTAATAACTCTGGAAGGAAACGTCGAAGACCCATCAAGGTGGTACTCGTACTGCTCGCCTCGTCGAGAGGAATCCAAATATATGAATGGTTAAGCTATGGGATATGAAATGGACGAGCGACCAATAAAACAACATGTATTATGGGGTTGAATGCTTTTTGCTATTCACAAAATAAAACAACAGCAGTCATGCAAATATCTGAATTTTCACAGTACAGCAAAATCAGTTGCACCATTCAATTCCGCTCGTCCAGACGGGGACAATTCAATCACATTCATTCGATGCGACGTTTCTTATGGGATTTAATGAGCGACAACATTTTGACCCCAAACCGAGAGGATTCTGGGATGTTTGTGTTTTTTTGGTAATAACTCTGGAAGGAAACGTCGCAGACCCATCAAGGTGGTAATCGTACTGCTCGCCTCGTCGAGAGGAATCCAAACATATGAATGGTTAAGCTATGGGATATGAAATGGACGAGCGACCAATAAAACAGTATGTATTATGGGGTTGAATGCGTTTTGCTATTCACAAAATTAAACAACAGCAGTCATGCAAATATCTGAATTTTCACAGCACAGCAAAATCAGTTGCACCATTCAATTCCGCTCGTCCAGACGGGGATAATTCAATCACATTCATTCGATGCGACGTTTTTCATGGGATTTAATGAGCGACAACATTTTGACCCCAAACCGAGAGGATTCTGGGATGTTTGTGTTTTTTTGGTAATAATTCTGGAAGGAAACGTCGCAGACCCATCAAGGTGGTAATCGTACTGCTCGCCTCGTCGAGAGGAATCCAAATATGTGAATGGTTAAGCTATGGGATATGAAATGGACGAGCGACCAATAAAACAGCATGTATTATGGGGTTGAATGCTTTTTGCTATTCACAAAATAAAACAACAGCAGTCATGCAAATATCTGAATTTTCACAGCACAGCAAAATCAGTTGCACCATTCAATTCCGCTCGTCCAGACGGGGAGAATTCAATCACATTCATTCGATGCGACGTTTTTTATGGGATTTAATGAGCGACAACATTTTGACCCCAAACCGAGAGGATTCCGGGATGTTTGTGTTTTTTTGGTAATAACTCTGGAAGGAAACGTCGCAGACCCATCAAGGTGGTACTCGTACTGCTCGCCTCGTCGAGAGGAATCCAAACATATGAATGGGTAAGCTATGGGATATAAAATGGACGAGCGACCAATAAAACAGCATGTATTATGGGGTTGAATGCGTTTTGCTATTCACAAAATAAAACAACAGCAGTCATGCAAATATCTGAATTTTCACAGCACAGCAAAATCAGTTGCACCATTCAATTCCGCTCGTCAAGACGGGGAGAATTCAATCACATTCATTCGATGCGACGTTTCTTATGGTATTTAATGAGCGACAACATTTTGACCCCAAACCGAGAGTATTCTGTGATGTTTATGGTTTTTTGGTAATAACTCTGGAAGGAAACGTCGAAGACCCATCAAGGTGGTACTCGTACTGCTCGCCTCGTCGAGAGGAATCCAAATATATGAATGGTTAAGCTATGGGATATGAAATGGACGAGCGACCAATAAAACAACATGTATTATGGGGTTGAATGCTTTTTGCTATTCACAAAATAAAACAACAGCAGTCATGCAAATATCTGAATTTTCACAGTACAGCAAAATCAGTTGCACCATTCAATTCCGCTCGTCCAGACGGGGACAATTCAATCACATTCATTCGATGCGACGTTTCTTATGGGATTTAATGAGCGACAACATTTTGACCCCAAACCGAGAGGATTCTGGGATGTTTGTGTTTTTTTGGTAATAACTCTGGAAGGAAACGTCGCAGACCCATCAAGGTGGTAATCGTACTGCTCGCCTCGTCGAGAGGAATCCAAACATATGAATGGTTAAGCTATGGGATATGAAATGGACGAGCGACCAATAAAACAGTATGTATTATGGGGTTGAATGCGTTTTGCTATTCACAAAATTAAACAACAGCAGTCATGCAAATATCTGAATTTTCACAGCACAGCAAAATCAGTTGCACCATTCAATTCCGCTCGTCCAGACGGGGATAATTCAATCACATTCATTCTATGCGACGTTTTTCATGGGATTTAATGAGCGACAACATTTTGACCCCAAACCGAGAGGATTCTGGGATGTTTGTGTTTTTTTTGGTAATAACTCTGGAAGGAAACGTCGCAGACCCATCAAGGTGGTACTCGTACTGCTCGCCTCGTCGAGAGGAATCCAAATATGTGAATGGTTAAGCTATGGGATATGAAATGGACGAGCGACCAATAAAACAGCATGTATTATGGGGTTGAATGCGTTTTGCTATTCACAAAATAAAACAACAGCAGTCATGCAAATATCTGAATTTTCACAGCACAGCAAAATCAGTTGCACCATTCAATTCCGCTCGTCCAGACGGGGACAATTCAATCACATTCATTCGATGCGACGTTTCTTATGGGATTTAATGAGCGACAACATTTTGACCCCAAACCGAGAGGATTCTGGGATGTTTGTGGTTTTTTGGTAATAACTCTGGAAGGAAACGTCGCAGACCTATCAAGGTGGTAATCGTACTGCTCGCCTCGTCGAGAGGAATCCAAATATGTGAATGGTTAATCTATGGGATATGAAATGGACGAGCGACCAATAAAACAGCATGTATTATGGGGTTGAATGCTTTTTGCTATTCACAAAATAAAACAACAGCAGTCATGCAAATATCTGAATTTTCACAGCACAGCAAAATCAGTTGCACCATTCAATTCCGCTCGTCCAGACGGGGAGAATTCAATCACATTCATTCGATGCGACGTTTCTTATGGGATTTAATGAGCGACAACATTTTGACCCCAAACCTAGAGGATTCTGGGATGTTTGTGTTTTTTTGGTAATAACTCTGGAAGGAAACGTCGCAGACCCATCAAGGTGGTACTCGTACTGCTCGCCTCGTCGAGAGGAATCCAAATATGTGAATGGTTAAGCTATGGGATATGAAATGGACGAGCGACCAATAAAACAGCATGTATTATGGGGTTGAATGCTTTTTGCTATTCACAAAATAAAACAAAAGTAGTCATGCAAATATCTTAATTTTCACAGCACAGCAAAATCAGTTGCACCATTCAATTCCGCTCGTCCAGACGGGGAGAATTCAATCACATTCATTCGATGCGACGTTTTTTATGGGATTTAATGAGCGACAACATTTTGACCCCAAACCGAGAGGATTCCGGGATGTTTGTGTTTTTTTGGTAATAACTCTGGAAGGAAACGTCGCAGACCCATCAAGGTGGTACTCGTACTGCTCGCCTCTTCGAGAGGAATCCAAACATATGAATGGGTAAGCTATGGGATATAAAATGGACGAGCGACCAATAAAACAGCATGTATTATGGGGTTGAATGCGTTTTGCTATTCACAAAATAAAACAACAGCAGTCATGCAAATATCTGAATTTTCACAGCACAGCAAAATCAGTTGCACCATTCAATTCCGCTCGTCCAGACGGGGAGAATTCAATCACATTCATTCGATGCGACCTTTCTTATGGGATTTAATGAGCGACAACATTTTGACCCCAAACCTAGAGGATTCTGGGATGTTTGTGTTTTTTTGGTAATAACTCTGGAAGGAAACGTCGCAGACCCATCAAGGTGGTACTCGTACTGCTCACGTCGTCGAGAGGAATCCAAACATATGAATGGGTAAGCTATGGGATATAAAATGGACGAGCGACCAATAAAACAGCATGTATTATGGGGTTGAATGCGTTTTGCTATTCACAAAATAAAACAACAGCAGTCATGCAAATATCTGAATTTTCACAGCACAGCAAAATCAGTTGCACCATTCAATTCCGCTCGTCAAGACGGGGAGAATTCAATCACATTCAATCGATGCGACGTTTCTTATGGTATTTAATGAGCGACAACATTTTGACCCCAAACCGAGAGTATTCTGTGATGTTTGTGGTTTTTTGGTAATAACTCTGGAAGGAAACGTCGAAGACCCATCAAGGTGGTACTCTTACTGCTCGCCTCGTCGAGAGGAATCCAAATATATGAATGGTTAAGCTATGGGATATGAAATGGACGAGCGACCAATAAAACAACATGTATTATGCGGTTGAATGCTTTTTGCTATTCACAAAATAAAACAACAGCAGTCATGCAAATATCTGAATTTTCACAGTACAGCAAAATCAGTTGCACCATTCAATTCCGCTCGTCCAGACGGGGACAATTCAATCACATTAATTCGATGCGACGTTTTTCATGGGATTTAATGAGCGACAACATTTTGACCCCAAACCGAGAGGATTCTGGGATGTTTGTGTTTTTTTGGTAATAACTCTGGAAGGAAACGTCGCAGACCCAACCAGGTGGTAATCGTACTGCTCGCCTCGTCGAGAGGAATCCAAATATGTGAATGGTTAAGCTATGGGATATGAAATGGACGAGCGACCAATAAAACAGCATGTATTATGGGGTTGAATGCTTTTTGCTATTCACAAAATAAAACAAAAGCAGTCATGCAAATATCTGAATTTTCACAGCACAGCAAAATCAGTTGCACAATTCAATTCTGCTCGTCCAGACGGGGACAATTCAATCACATTCATTCGATGCGACGTTTCTTATGGGATTTAATGAGCGACAACATTTTGACCCCAAACCGAGAGGATTCTGGGATGTTTGTGTTTTTTTGGTAATATTCTGGAAGGAAACGTCGCAGACCCATCAAGGTGGTAATCGTACTGCTCGCCTCGTCGAGAGGAATCCAAATATGTGAATGGTTAAGCTATGGGATATGAAATGGACGAGCGACCAATAAAACAGCATGTATTATGGGGTTGAATGCTTTTTGCTATTCACAAAATAAAACAAAAGCAGTCATGCAAATATCTGAATTTTCACAGCACAGCAAAATCAGTTGCACAATTCAATTCTGCTCGTCCAGACGGGGACAATTCAATCACATTCATTTGATGCGACGTTTCTTATGGGATTTAATGAGCGACAACATTTTGACCCCAAACCGAGAGGATTCTGGGATGTTTGTGTTTTTTTGGTAATAATTCTGGAAGGAAACGTCGCAGACCCATCAAGGTGGTAATCGTACTGCTCGCCTCGTCGAGAGGAATCCAAATATGTGAATGGTTAAGCTATGGGATATGAAATGGACGAGCGACCAATAAAACAGCATGTATTATGGGGTTGAATGCTTTTTGCTATTCACAAAATAAAACAACAGCAGTCATGCAAATATCTGAATTTTCACAGCACAGCAAAATCAGTTGCACCATTCAATTCCGCTCGTCCAGACGGGGACAATTCAATCACATTCATTCGATGCGACGTTTCTTATGGGATTTAATGAGCGACAACATTTTGACCCCAAACCTAGAGGATTCTGGGATGTTTGTGTTTTTTTGGTAATAACTCTGGAAGGAAACGTCGCAGACCCATCAAGATGGTACTCGTACTGCTCGCCTCGTCGAGAGGAATCCAAATATATGAATGGTTAAGCTATGGGATATGAAATGGACGAGCGACCAATAAAACAGCATGTATTATGGGGTTGAATGCTTTTTGCTATTCACAAAATAAAACAAAAGCAGTCATGCAAATATCTGAATTTTCACAGCACAGCAAAATCAGTTGCACCATTCAATTCCGCTCGTCCAGACGGGGACAATTCAATCACATTCATTTGATGCGACGTTTCTTATGGGATTTAATGAGCGACAACATTTTGACCCCAAACCGAGAGGATTCTGGGATGTTTGTGGTTTTTTGGTAATAACTCTGGAAGGAAACGTCGCAGACCCATCAAGGCGGTACTCGTACTGCTCGCCTCGTCGAGTGGAATCCAAATATGTGAATGGTTAAGCTATGGGATATGAAATGGACGAGCGACCAATAAAACAGCATGTATTATGGGGTTGAATGCTTTTTGCTATTCACAAAATAAAACAAAAGCAGTCATGCAAATATCTGAATTTTCACAGCACAGCAAAATCAGTTGCACCATTCAATTCCGCTCGTCCAGACGGGGAGAATTCAATCACATTCATTCGATGCGACGTTTTCCATGGGATTTAATGAGCGACAACATTTTGACCCCAAACCGAGAGGATTCTGGGATGTTTGTGTTTTTTTGGTAATAATTCTGGAAGGAAACGTCGCAGACCCATCAAGGTGGTAATCGTACTGCTCGCCTCGTCGAGAGGAATCCAAATATGTGAATGGTTAAGCTATGGGATATGAAATGGACGAGCGACCAATAAAACAGCATGTATTATGGGGTTGAATGCTTTTTGCTATTCACAAAATAAAACAACAGCAGTCATGCAAATATCTGAATTTTCACAGCACAGCAAAATCAGTTGCACCATTCAATTCCGCTCGTCCAGACGGGGACAATTCAATCACATTCATTCGATGCGACGTTTCTTATGGGATTTAATGAGCGACAACATTTTGACCCCAAACCTAGAGGATTCTGGGATGTTTGTGTTTTTTTGGTAATAACTCTGGAAGGAAACGTCGCAGACCCATCAAGGTGGTACTCGTACTGCTCGCCTCGTCGAGAGGAATCCAAATATATGAATGGTTAAGCTATGGGATATGAAATGGACGAGCGACCAATAAAACAGCATGTATTATGGGGTTGAATGCTTTTTGCTATTCACAAAATAAAACAAAAGCAGTCATGCAAATATCTGAATTTTTACAGCACAGCAAAATCAGTTGCACCATTCAATTCCGCTCGTCCAGACGGGGAGAATTCAATCACATTCATTTGATGCGACGTTTCTTATGGGATTTAATGAGCGACAACATTTTGACCCCAAACCGAGAGGATTCTGGGATGTTTGTGGTTTTTTGGTAATAACTCTGGAAGGAAACGTCGCAGACCCATCAAGGCGGTACTCGTACTGCTCGCCTCGTCGAGTGGAATCCAAATATGTGAATGGTTAAGCTATGGGATATGAAATGGACGAGCGACCAATAAAACAGCATGTATTATGGGGTTGAATGCTTTTTGCTATTCACAAAATAAAACAACAGCAGTCATGCAAATATCTGAATTTTCACAGCACAGCAAAATCAGTTGCACCATTCAATTCCGCTCGTCCAGACGGGGACAATTCAATCACATTCATTCGATGCGACGTTTCTTATGGGATTTAATGAGCGACAACATTTTGACCCCAAACCTAGAGGATTCTGGGATGTTTGTGTTTTTTTGGTAATAACTCTGGAAGGAAACGTCGCAGACCCATCAAGATGGTACTCGTACTGCTCGCCTCGTCGAGAGGAATCCAAATATATGAATGGTTAAGCTATGGGATATGAAATGGACGAGCGACCAATAAAACAGCATGTATTATGGGGTTGAATGCTTTTTGCTATTCACAAAATAAAACAAAAGCAGTCATGCAAATATCTGAATTTTCACAGCACAGCAAAATCAGTTGCACCATTCAATTCCGCTCGTCCAGACGGGGACAATTCAATCACATTCATTTGATGCGACGTTTCTTATGGGATTTAATGAGCGACAACATTTTGACCCCAAACCGAGAGGATTCTGGGATGTTTGTGGTTTTTTGGTAATAACTCTGGAAGGAAACGTCGCAGACCCATCAAGGCGGTACTCGTACTGCTCGCCTCGTCGAGTGGAATCCAAATATGTGAATGGTTAAGCTATGGGATATGAAATGGACGAGCGACCAATAAAACAGCATGTATTATGGGGTTGAATGCTTTTTGCTATTCACAAAATAAAACAAAAGCAGTCATGCAAATATCTGAATTTTCACAGCACAGCAAAATCAGTTGCACCATTCAATTCCGCTCGTCCAGACGGGGAGAATTCAATCACATTCATTCGATGCGACGTTTTCCATGGGATTTAATGAGCGACAACATTTTGACCCCAAACCGAGAGGATTCTGGGATGTTTGTGTTTTTTTGGTAATAATTCTGGAAGGAAACGTCGCAGACCCATCAAGGTGGTAATCGTACTGCTCGCCTCGTCGAGAGGAATCCAAATATGTGAATGGTTAAGCTATGGGATATGAAATGGACGAGCGACCAATAAAACAGCATGTATTATGGGGTTGAATGCTTTTTGCTATTCACAAAATAAAACAACAGCAGTCATGCAAATATCTGAATTTTCACAGCACAGCAAAATCAGTTGCACCATTCAATTCCGCTCGTCCAGACGGGGACAATTCAATCACATTCATTCGATGCGACGTTTCTTATGGGATTTAATGAGCGACAACATTTTGACCCCAAACCTAGAGGATTCTGGGATGTTTGTGTTTTTTTGGTAATAACTCTGGAAGGAAACGTCGCAGACCCATCAAGGTGGTACTCGTACTGCTCGCCTCGTCGAGAGGAATCCAAATATATGAATGGTTAAGCTATGGGATATGAAATGGACGAGCGACCAATAAAACAGCATGTATTATGGGGTTGAATGCTTTTTGCTATTCACAAAATAAAACAAAAGCAGTCATGCAAATATCTGAATTTTCACAGCACAGCAAAATCAGTTGCACCATTCAATTCCGCTCGTCCAGACGGGGAGAATTCAATCACATTCATTTGATGCGACGTTTCTTATGGGATTTAATGAGCGACAACATTTTGACCCCAAACCGAGAGGATTCTGGGATGTTTGTGGTTTTTTGGTAATAACTCTGGAAGGAAACGTCGCAGACCCATCAAGGCGGTACTCGTACTGCTCGCCTCGTCGAGTGGAATCCAAATATGTGAATGGTTAAGCTATGGGATATGAAATGGACGAGCGACCAATAAAACAGCATGTATTATGGGGTTGAATGCTTTTTGCTATTCACAAAATAAAACAAAAGCAGTCATGCAAATATCTGAATTTTCACAGCACAGCAAAATCAGTTGCACCATTCAATTCCGCTCGTCCAGACGGGGAGAATTCAATCACATTCATTCGATGCGACGTTTTTCATGGGATTTAATGAGCGACAACATTTTGACCCCAAACCGAGAGGATTCTGGGATGTTTGTGTTTTTTTGGTAATAACTCTGGAAGGAAACGTCGCAGACCCATCAAGGTGGTACTCGTACTGCTCGCCTCGTCGAGAGGAATCCAAATATGTGAATGGTTAAGCTATGGGATATGAAATGGACGAGCGACCAATAAAAAAGCATGTATTATGGGGTTGAATGCGTTTTGCTATTCACAAAATAAAACAACAGCAGTCATGCAAATATCTGAATTTTCACAGCACAGCAAAATCAGTTGCACAATTCAATTCCGCTCGTCCAGACGGGGACAATTCAATCACATTCATTCGATGCGACGTTTCTTATGGGATTTAATGAGCGACAACATTTTGACCCCAAACCGAGAGGATTCTGGGATGTTTGTGTTTTTTTGGTAATAATTCTGGAAGGAAACGTCGCAGACCCATCAAGGTGGTAATCGTACTGCTCGCCTCGTCGAGACAAATCCAAATATGTGAATGGTTAAGCTATGGGATATGAAATGGACGAGCGACCAATAAAACAGCATGTATTATGGGGTTGAATGCTTTTTGCTATTCACAAAATAAAACAGCAGCAGTCATGCAAATATCTGAATTTTCACAGCACAGCAAAATCAGTTACACCATTCAATTCCGCTCGTCCAGACGGGCACAATTCAATCACATTCATTCGATGCGACGTTTCTTATGGGATTTAATGAGCGACAACATTTTGACCCCAAACCTAGAGGATTCTGGGATGTTTGTGTTTTTTTGGTAATAACTCTGGAAGGAAACGTCGCAGACCCATCAAGGTGGTACTCGTACTGCTCGCCTCGTCGAGAGAAATCCAAATATATGAATGGTTAAGCTATGGGATATGAAATGGACGAGCGACCAATAAAACAGCATGTATTATGGGGTTGAATGCTTTTTACTATTCACAAAATAAAACAAAAGCAGTCATGCAAATATCTGAATTTTCACAGCACAGCAAAATCAGTTGCACCATTCAATTCCGCACGTCCAGACGGGGAGAATTCAATCACATTCATTCGATGCGACGTTTTTCATGGGATTTAATGAGCGACAACATTTTGACCCCAAACCGAGAGGATTCTGGGATGTTTGTGTTTTTTTGGTAATAACTCTGGAAGGAAACGTCGCAGACCCATCAAGGTGGTACTCGTACTGCTCGCCTCGTCGAGAGGAATCCAAATATGTGAATGGTTAAGCTATGGGATATGAAATGGACGAGCGACCAATAAAAAAGCATGTATTATGGGGTTGAATGCGTTTTGCTATTCACAAAATAAAACAACAGCAGTCATGCAAATATCTGAATTTTCACAGCACAGCAAAATCAGTTGCACAATTCAATTCCGCTCGTCCAGACGGGGACAATTCAATCACATTCATTCGATGCGACGTTTCTTATGGGATTTAATGAGCGACAACATTTTGACCCCAAACCGAGAGGATTCTGGGATGTTTGTGTTTTTTTGGTAATAATTCTGGAAGGAAACGTCGCAGACCCATCAAGGTGGTAATCGTACTGCTCGCCTCGTCGAGACAAATCCAAATATGTGAATGGTTAAGCTATGGGATATGAAATGGACGAGCGACCAATAAAACAGCATGTATTATGGGGTTGAATGCTTTTTGCTATTCACAAAATAAAACAGCAGCAGTCATGCAAATATCTGAATTTTCACAGCACAGCAAAATCAGTTACACCATTCAATTCCGCTCGTCCAGACGGGCACAATTCAATCACATTCATTCGATGCGACGTTTCTTATGGGATTTAATGAGCGACAACATTTTGACCCCAAACCTAGAGGATTCTGGGATGTTTGGGTTTTTTTGGTAATAACTCTGGAAGGAAACGTCGCAGACCCATCAAGGTGGTACTCGTACTGCTCGCCTCGTCGAGAGAAATCCAAATATATGAATGGTTAAGCTATGGGATATGAAATGGACGAGCGACCAATAAAACAGCATGTATTATGGGGTTGAATGCTTTTTACTATTCACAAAATAAAACAAAAGCAGTCATGCAAATATCTGAATTTTCACAGCACAGCAAAATCAGTTGCACCATTCAATTCCGCTCGTCCAGACGGGGAGAATTCAATCACATGCATTTGATGCGACGTTTCTTATGGGATTTAATGAGCGACAACATTTTGACCCCAAACCGAGAGGATTCTGGGATGTTTGTGGTTTTTTGGTAATAACTCTGGAAGGAAACGTCGCAGACCCATCAAGGTGGTACTCCTACTGCTCGCCTCGTCGAGAGGAATCCAAATATGTGAATGTTTAATCTATGGGATATGAAATGGACGAGCGACCAATAAAACAGCATGTATTATGGGGTTGAATGCTTTTTGCTATTCACAAAATAAAACAAAAGCAGTCATGCAAATATCTGAATTTTCACAGCACAGCAAAATCAGTTGCACCATTCAATTCCGCTCGTCCAGACGGGGAGAATTCAATCATATTCATTCGATGCGACGTTTTTATGGGATTTAATGAGCGACAACATTTTGACCCCAAACCGAGAGGATTCTGGGATGTTTGTGTTTTTTTGGTAATAACTCTGGAAGGAAACGTCGCAGACCCATCAACGTGGTACTCCTACTGCTCGCCTCGACGAGAGGAATCCAAACATATGAATGGTTAAGCTATGGGATATGAAATGGACGAGCGACCAATAAAACAGCATGTATTATGGGGTTGAATGCGTTTTGCTATTCACAAAATTAAACAACAGCAGTCATGCAAATATCTGAATTTTCACAGCACAGCAAAATCAGTTGCACCATGCAATTCCGCTCGTCAAGACGGGGAGAATTCAATCACATTCATTCGATGCGACGTTTCTTATGGGATTTAATGAGCGACAACATTTTGACCCCAAACCGAGAGGATTCTGTGATGTTTGTGGTTTTTTGGTAATAACTCTGGAAGGAAACGTCGAAGACCCATCAAGGTGGTACTCGTACTGCTCGCCTCGTCGAGAGGAATCCAAACATATGAATGGTTAAGCTATGGGATATGAAATGGACGAGCGACCAATAAAACAGCATGTATTATGGGGTTGAATGCGTTTTGCTATTCACAAAATTAAACAACAGCAGTCATGCAAATATCTGAATTTTCACAGCACAGCAAAATCAGTTGCACCATTCAATTCCGCTCGTCCAGACGGGGAGAATTCAATCACATTCATACGATGCGACGTTTTTCATGGGATTTAATGAGCGACAACATTTTGACCCCAAACCGAGAGGATTCTGGGATGTTTGTGTTTTTTTTTTGTAATAACTCTGGAAGGAAACGTCGCAGACCCATCAAGGTGGTACTCGTACTGCTCGCCTCGTCGAGAGGAATCCAAATATGTGAATGGTTAAGCTATGGGATATGAAATGGACGAGCGACCAATAAAACAGCATGTATTATGGGGTTGAATGCGTTTTGCTATTCACAAAATAAAACAACAGCAGTCATGCAAATATCTGAATTTTCACAGCACAGCAAAATCAGTTGCACAATTCAATTCCGCTCGTCCAGACGGGGACAATTCAATCACATTCATTCGATGCGACGTTTCTTATGGGATTTAATGAGCGACAACATTTTGACCCCAAACCGAGAGGATTCTGGGATGTTTGTGTTTTTTTGGTAATAATTCTGGAAGGAAACGTCGCAGACCCATCAAGGTGGTAATCGTACTGCTCGCCTCGTCGAGAGGAATCCAAATATGTGAATGGTTAAGCTATGGGATATGAAATGGACGAGCGACCAATAAAACAGCATGTATTATGGGGTTGAATGCTTTTTGCTATTCACAAAATAAAACAACAGCAGTCATGCAAATATCTGAATTTTCACAGCACAGCAAAATCAGTTGCACCATTCAATTCCGCTCGTCCAGACGGGGACAATTCAATCACATTCATTCGATGCGACGTTTCTTATGGGATTTAATGAGCGACAACATTTTGACCCCAAACCTAGAGGATTCTGGATGTTTGTGTTTTTTTGGTAATAACTCTGGAAGGAAACGTCGCAGACCCATCAAGGTGGTACTCGTACTGCTCGCCTCGTCGAGAGGAATCCAAATATATGAATGGTTAAGCTATGGGATATGAAATGGACGAGCGACCAATAAAACAGCATGTATTATGGGGTTGAATGCTTTTTGCTATTCACAAAATAAAACAAAAGCAGTCATGCAAATATCTGAATTTTCACAGCACAGCAAAATCAGTTACACCATTCAATTCCGCTCGTCCATACGGGGAGAATTCAATCACATTCATTTGATGCGACGTTTCTTATGGGATTTAATGAGCGACAACATTTTGACCCCAAACCGAGAGGATTCTGGGATGTTTGTGGTTTTTTGGTAATAACTCTGGAAGGAAACGTCGCAGACCCATCAAGGTGGTACTCATGCTGCTCGCCTCGTCGAGAGGAATCCAAATATGTGAATGGTTAATCTATGGGATATGAAATGGACGAGCGACCAATAAAACAGCATGTATTATGGGGTTGAATGCTTTTTGCTATTCACAAAATAAAACAAAAGCAGTCATGCAAATATCTGAATTTTCACAGCACAGCAAAATCAGTTGCACCATTCAATTCCGCTCGTCAAGACGGGGAGAATTCAATCACATTCATTCGATGCGACGTTTCTTATGGGATTTAATGAGCGACAACATTTTGACCCCAAACCGAGAGGATTCTGGGATGTTTGTGTTTTTTTGGTAATAATTCTGGAAGGAAACGTCGCAGACCCATCAAGGTGGTAATCGTACTGCTCGCCTCGTCGAGACAAATCCAAATATGTGAATGGTTAAGCTATGGGATATGAAATGGACGAGCGACCAATAAAACAGCATGTATTATGGGGTTGAATGCTTTTTGCTATTCACAAAATAAAACAGCAGCAGTCATGCAAATATCTGAATTTTCACAGCACAGCAAAATCAGTTACACCATTCAATTCCGCTCGTCCAGACGGGCACAATTCAATCACATTCATTCGATGCGACGTTTCTTATGGGATTTAATGAGCGACAACATTTTGACCCCAAACCTAGAGGATTCTGGGATGTTTGGGTTTTTTTTGCAATAACTCTGGAAGGAAACGTCGCAGACCCATCAAGGTGGTACTCGTACTGCTCGCCTCGTCGAGAGAAATCCAAATATATGAATGGTTAAGCTATGGGATATGAAATGGACGAGCGACCAATAAAACAGCATGTATTATGGGGTTGAATGCTTTTTACTATTCACAAAATAAAACAAAAGCAGTCATGCAAATATCTGAATTTTCACAGCACAGCAAAATCAGTTGCACCATTCAATTCCGCTCGTCCAGACGGGGAGAATTCAATCACATTCATTTGATGCGACGTTTCTTATGGGATTTAATGAGCGACAACATTTTGACCCCAAACCGAGAGGATTCTGGGATGTTTGTGGTTTTTTGGTAATAACTCTGGAAGGAAACGTCGCAGACCCATCAAGGTGGTACTCCTACTGCTCGCCTCGTCGAGAGGAATCCAAATATGTGAATGTTTAATCTATGGGATATGAAATGGACGAGCGACCAATAAAACAGCATGTATTATGGGGTTGAATGCTTTTTGCTATTCACAAAATAAAACAAAAGCAGTCATGCAAATATCTGAATTTTCACAGCACAGCAAAATCAGTTGCACCATTCAATTCCGCTCGTCCAGACGGGGAGAATTCAATCATATTCATTCGATGCGACGTTTTTATGGGATTTAATGAGCGACAACATTTTGACCCCAAACCGAGAGGATTCTGGGATGTTTGTGTTTTTTTGGTAATAACTCTGGAAGGAAACGTCGCAGACCCATCAACGTGGTACTCCTACTGCTCGCCTCGACGAGAGGAATCCAAACATATGAATGGTTAAGCTATGGGATATGAAATGGACGAGCGACCAATAAAACAGCATGTATTATGGGGTTGAATGCGTTTTGCTATTCACAAAATTAAACAACAGCAGTCATGCAAATATCTGAATTTTCACAGCACAGCAAAATCAGTTGCACCATTCAATTCCGCTCGTCAAGACGGGGAGAATTCAATCACATTCATTCGATGCGACGTTTCTTATGGGATTTAATGAGCGACAACATTTTGACCCCAAACCGAGAGGATTCTGTGATGTTTGTGGTTTTTTGGTAATAACTCTGGAAGGAAACGTCGAAGACCCATCAAGGTGGTACTCGTACTGCTCGCCTCGTCGAGAGGAATCCAAACATATGAATGGTTAAGCTATGGGATATGAAATGGACGAGCGACCAATAAAACAGCATGTATTATGGGGTTGAATGCGTTTTGCTATTCACAAAATTAAACAACAGCAGTCATGCAAATATCTGAATTTTCACAGCACAGCAAAATCAGTTGCACCATTCAATTCCGCTCGTCCAGACGGGGAGAATTCAATCACATTCATACGATGCGACGTTTTTCATGGGATTTAATGAGCGACAACATTTTGACCCCAAACCGAGAGGATTCTGGGATGTTTGTGTTTTTTTTTTGTAATAACTCTGGAAGGAAACGTCGCAGACCCATCAAGGTGGTACTCGTACTGCTCGCCTCGTCGAGAGGAATCCAAATATGTGAATGGTTAAGCTATGGGATATGAAATGGACGAGCGACCAATAAAACAGCATGTATTATGGGGTTGAATGCGTTTTGCTATTCACAAAATAAAACAACAGCAGTCATGCAAATATCTGAATTTTCACAGCACAGCAAAATCAGTTGCACAATTCAATTCCGCTCGTCCAGACGGGGACAATTCAATCACATTCATTCGATGCGACGTTTCTTATGGGATTTAATGAGCGACAACATTTTGACCCCAAACCGAGAGGATTCTGGGATGTTTGTGTTTTTTTGGTAATAATTCTGGAAGGAAACGTCGCAGACCCATCAAGGTGGTAATCGTACTGCTCGCCTCGTCGAGAGGAATCCAAATATGTGAATGGTTAAGCTATGGGATATGAAATGGACGAGCGACCAATAAAACAGCATGTATTATGGGGTTGAATGCTTTTTGCTATTCACAAAATAAAACAACAGCAGTCATGCAAATATCTGAATTTTTACAGCACAGCAAAATCAGTTGCACCATTCAATTCCGCTCGTCCAGACGGGGACAATTCAATCACATTCATTCGATGCGACGTTTCTTATGGGATTTAATGAGCGACAACATTTTGACCCCAAACCTAGAGGATTCTGGATGTTTGTGTTTTTTTGGTAATAACTCTGGAAGGAAACGTCGCAGACCCATCAAGGTGGTACTCGTACTGCTCGCCTCGTCGAGAGGAATCCAAATATATGAATGGTTAAGCTATGGGATATGAAATGGACGAGCGACCAATAAAACAGCATGTATTATGGGGTTGAATGCTTTTTGCTATTCACAAAATAAAACAAAAGCAGTCATGCAAATATCTGAATTTTCACAGCACAGCAAAATCAGTTACACCATTCAATTCCGCTCGTCCATACGGGGAGAATTCAATCACATTCATTTGATGCGACGTTTCTTATGGGATTTAATGAGCGACAACATTTTGACCCCAAACCGAGAGGATTCTGGGATGTTTGTGGTTTTTTGGTAATAACTCTGGAAGGAAACGTCGCAGACCCATCAAGGTGGTACTCATGCTGCTCGCCTCGTCGAGAGGAATCCAAATATGTGAATGGTTAATCTATGGGATATGAAATGGACGAGCGACCAATAAAACAGCATGTATTATGGGGTTGAATGCTTTTTGCTATTCACAAAATAAAACAAAAGCAGTCATGCAAATATCTGAATTTTCACAGCACAGCAAAATCAGTTGCACCATTCAATTCCGCTCGTCAAGACGGGGAGAATTCAATCACATTCATTCGATGCGACGTTTCTTATGGGATTTAATGAGCGACAACATTTTGACCCCAAACCGAGAGGATTCTGTGATGTTTGTGATTTTTTGGTAATAACTCTGGAAGAAAACGTCGAAGACCCATCAAGGTGGTACTCGTACTGCTCGCCTCGTCGAGAGGAATCCAAATATATGAATGGTTACGCTATGGGATATGAAATGGACGAGCGACCAATAAAACAACATGTATTATGGGGTTGAATGCTTTTTGCTATTCACAAAATAAAACAACAGCAGTCATGCAAATATCTGAATTTTCACAGTACAGCAAAATCAGTTGCACCATTCAATTCCGCTCGTCCAGACGGGGACAATTCAATCACATTCATTCGATGCGACGTTTCTTATGGGATTTAATGAGCGACAACATTTTGACCCCAAACCGAGAGGATTCTGGGATGTTTGTGTTTTTTTGGTAATAACTCTGGAAGGAAACGTCGCAGACCCATCAAGGTGGTAATCGTACTGCTCGCCTCGTCGAGAGGAATCCAAATATGTGAATGGTTAAGCTATGGGATATGAAATGGACGAGCGACCAATAAAACAGCATGTATTATGGGGTTGAATGCTTTTTGCTATTCACAAAATAAAACAACAGCAGTCATGCAAATATCTGAATTTTCACAGTACAGCAAAATCAGTTGCACCATTCAATTCCGCTCGTCCAGACGGGGACAATTCAATCACATTCATTCGATGCGACGTTTCTTATGGGATTTAATGAGCGACAACATTTTGACCCCAAACCGAGAGGATTCTGGGATGTTTGTGTTTTTTTGGTAATAACTCTGGAAGGAAACGTCGCAGACCCATCAAGGTGGTAATCGTACTGCTCCCCTCGTCGAGAGGAATCCAAATATGTGAATGGTTAAGCTATGGGATATGAAATGGACGAGCGACTAATAAAACAGCATGTATTATGGGGTTGAATGCTTTTTGCTATTCACAAAATAAAACAACAGCAGTCATGCAAATATCTGAATTTTCACAGCACAGCAAAATCAGTTGCACAATTCAATTCCGCTCGTCCAGACGGGGACAATTCAATCACATTCATTCGATGCGACGTTACTTATGGGATTTAATGAGCGACAACATTTTGACCCCAAACCTAGAGGATTCTGGGATGTTTGTGTTTTTTTGGTAATAACTCTGGAAGGAAACGTCGCAGACCCATCAAGGTGGTACTCGTATTGCTCGCCTCGTCGAGAGGAATCCAAATATATGAATGGTTAAGCTATGGGATATGAAATGGACGAGCGACCAATAAAACAGCATGTATTATGGGAATGAATGCTTTTTGCTATTCACAAAATAAAACAAAAGCAGTCATGCAAATATCTGAATTTTCACAGCACAGCAAAATCAGTTGCACCATTCAATTCCGCTCGTCCATACGGGGAGAATTCAATCACATTCATTTGATGCGACGTTTCTTATGGGATTTAATGAGCGACAACATTTTGACCCCAAACCGAGAGGATTCTGGGATGTTTGTGGTTTTTTGGTAATAACTCTGGAAGGAAACGTCGCAGACCCATCAAGGTGGTACTCATGCTGCTCGCCTCGTCGAGAGGAATCCAAATATGTGAATGGTTAATCTATGGGATATGAAATGGACGAGCGACCAATAAAACAGCATGTATTATGGGGTTGAATGCTTTTTGCTATTCACAAAATTAAACAAAAGCAGTCATGTAAATATCTGAATTTTCACAGCACAGCAAAATCAGTTGCACCATTCAATTCCGCTCGTCCAGACGGGGAGAATTCAATCATATTCATTCGATGCGACGTTTTTTATGGGATTTAATGAGCGACAACATTTTGACCCCAAACCGAGAGGATTCTGGGATGTTTGTGTTTTTTTGGTAATAACTCTGGAAGGAAACGTCGCAGACCCATCAAGGTGGTACTCGTACTGCTCGCCTCGTCGAGAGGAATCCAAACATATGAATGGTTAAGCTATGGGATATGAAATGGACGAGCGACCAATAAAACAGCATGTATTATGGGGTTGAATGCGTTTTGCTATTCACAAAATTAAACAACAGCAGTCATGCAAATATCTGAATTTTCACAGCACAGCAAAATCAGTTGCACCATTCAATTCCGCTCGTCAAGACGGGGAGAATTCAATCACATTCATTCGATGCGACGTTTCTTATGGGATTTAATGAGCGACAACATTTTGACCCCAAACCGAGAGGATTCTGTGATGTTTGTGGTTTTTTGGTAATAACTCTGGAAGGAAACGTCGAAGACCCATCAAGGTGGTACTCGTACTGCTCGCCTCGTCGAGAGGAATCCAAATATATGAATGGTTACGCTATGGGATATGAAATGGACGAGCGACCAATAAAACAACATGTATTATGGGGTTGAATGCTTTTTGCTATTCACAAAATAAAACAACAGCAGTCATGCAAATATCTGAATTTTCACAGTACAGCAAAATCAGTTGCACCATTCAATTCCGCTCGTCCAGACGGGGACAATTCAATCACATTCATTCGATGCGACGTTTCTTATGGGATTTAATGAGCGACAACATTTTGACCCCAAACCGAGAGGATTCTGGGATGTTTGTGTTTTTTTGGTAATAACTCTGGAAGGAAACGTCGCAGACCCATCAAGGTGGTAATCGTACTGCTCGCCTCGTCGAGAGGAATCCAAATATGTGAATGGTTAAGCTATGGGATATGAAATGGACGAGCGACCAATAAAACAGCATGTATTATGGGGTTGAATGCTTTTTGCTATTCACAAAATAAAACAACAGCAGTCATGCAAATATCTGAATTTTCACAGCACAGCAAAATCAGTTGCACAATTCAATTCCGCTCGTCCAGACGGGGACAATTCAATCACATTCATTCGATGCGACGTTTCTTATGGGATTTAATGAGCGACAACATTTTGACCCCAAACCGAGAGGATTCTGGGATGTTTGTGTTTTTTTGGTAATAATTCTGGAAGGAAACGTCGCAGACCCAACAAGGTGGTAATCGTACTGGTCGCCTCGTCGAGAGGAATCCAAATATGTGAATGGTTAAGCTATGGGATATGAAATGGACGAGCGACCAATAAAACAGCATGTATTATGGGGTTGAATGCTTTTTGCTATTCACAAAATAAAACAACAGCAGTCATTCAAATATCTGAATTTTCACAGCACAGCAAAATCAGTTGCACCATTCAATTCCGCTCGTCCAGACGGGGAGAATTCAATCATATTCATTCGATGCGACGTTTTTTATGGGATTTAATGAGCGACAACATTTTAACCCCAAACCGAGAGGATTCTGGGATGTTTGTGTTTTTTTGGTAATAACTCTGGAAGGAAACGTCGCAGACCCATCAAGGTGGTACTCGTACTGCTCGCCTCGTCGAGAGGAATCCAAACATATGAATGGTTAAGCTATGGGATATGAAATGGACGAGCGACCAATAAAACAGCATGTATTATGGGGTTGAATGCGTTTTGCTATTCACAAAATTAAACAACAGCAGTCATGCAAATATCTGAATTTTCACAGCACAGCAAAATCAGTTGAACCATTCAATTCCGCTCGTCAAGACGGGGAGAATTCAATCACATTCATTCGATGCGACGTTTCTTATGGGATTTAATGAGCGACAACATTTTGACCCCAAACCGAGAGGATTCTGTGATGTTTGTGGTTTTTTGGTAATAACTCTGGAAGGAAACGTCGAAGACCCATCAAGGTGGTACTCGTACTGCTCGCCTCGTCGAGAGGAATCCAAATATATGAATGGTTACGCTATGGGATATGAAATGGACGAGCGACCAATAAAACAACATGTATTATGGGGTCGAATGCTTTTTGCTATTCACAAAATAAAACAACAGCAGTCATGCAAATATCTGAATTTTCACAGCACAGCAAAATCAGTTGCACAATTCAATTCCGCTCGTCCAGACGGGGACAATTCAATCACATTCATTCGATGCGACGTTTCTTATGGGATTTAATGAGCGACAACATTTTGACCCCAAACCGAGAGGATTCTGGGATGTTTGTGTTTTTTTGGTAATAATTCTGGAAGGAAACGTCGCAGACCCATCAAGGTGGTAATCGTACTGCTCGCCTCGTCGAGAGGAATCCAAATATGTGAATGGTTAAGCTATGGGATATGAAATGGACGAGCGACCAATAAAACAGCATGTATTATGGGGTTGAATGCTTTTTGCTATTCACAAAATAAAACAACAGCAGTCATGCAAATATCTGAATTTTCACAGCACAGCAAAATCAGTTGCACCATTCAATTCCGCTCGTCCAGACGGGGACAATTCAATCACATTCATTCGATGCGACGTTTCTTATGGGATTTAATGAGCGACAACATTTTGACCCCAAACCTAGAGGATTCTGGATGTTTGTGTTTTTTTGGAAATAACTCTGGAAGGAAACGTCGCAGACCCATCAAGGTGGTACTCGTACTGCTCGCCTCGTCGAGAGGAATCCAAATATATGAATGGTTAAGCTATGGGATATGAAATGGACGAGCGACCAATAAAACAGCATGTATTATGTGGTTGAATGCTTTTTGCTATTCACAAAATAAAACAAAAGCAGTCATGCAAATATCTGAATTTTCACAGCACAGCAAAATCAGTTGCACCATTCAATTCCGCTCGTCCATACGGGGAGAATTCAATCACATTCATTTGATGCGACGTTTCTTATGGGATTTAATGAGCGACAACATTTTGACCCCAAACCGAGAGGATTCTGGGATGTTTGTGGTTTTTTGGTAATAACTCTGGAAGGAAACGTCGCAGACCCATCAAGGTGGTACTCATGCTGCTCGCCTCGTCGAGAGGAATCCAAATATGTGAATGGTTAATCTATGGGATATGAAATGGACGAGCGACCAATAAAACAGCATGTATTATGGGGTTGAATGCTTTTTGCTATTCACAAAATAAAACAAAAGCAGTCATGCAAATATCTGAATTTTCACAGCACAGCAAAATCAGTTGCACCATTCAATTCCGCTCGTCAAGACGGGGAGAATTCAATCACATTCATTCGATGCGACGTTTCTTATGGGATTTAATGAGCGACAACATTTTGACCCCAAACCGAGAGGATTCTGTGATGTTTGTGATTTTTTGGTAATAACTCTGGAAGAAAACGTCGAAGACCCATCAAGGTGGTACTCGTACTGCTCGCCTCGTCGAGAGGAATCCAAATATATGAATGGTTACGCTATGGGATATGAAATGGACGAGCGACCAATAAAACAACATGTATTATGGGGTTGAATGCTTTTTGCTATTCACAAAATAAAACAACAGCAGTCATGCAAATATCTGAATTTTCACAGTACAGCAAAATCAGTTGCACCATTCAATTCCGCTCGTCCAGACGGGGACAATTCAATCACATTCATTCGATGCGACGTTTCTTATGGGATTTAATGAGCGACAACATTTTGACCCCAAACCGAGAGGATTCTGGGATGTTTGTGTTTTTTTGGTAATAACTCTGGAAGGAAACGTCGCAGACCCATCAAGGTGGTAATCGTACTGCTCGCCTCGTCGAGAGGAATCCAAATATGTGAATGGTTAAGCTATGGGATATGAAATGGACGAGCGACCAATAAAACAGCATGTATTATGGGGTTGAATGCTTTTTGCTATTCACAAAATAAAACAACAGCAGTCATGCAAATATCTGAATTTTCACAGTACAGCAAAATCAGTTGCACCATTCAATTCCGCTCGTCCAGACGGGGACAATTCAATCACATTCATTCGATGCGACGTTTCTTATGGGATTTAATGAGCGACAACATTTTGACCCCAAACCGAGAGGATTCTGGGATGTTTGTGTTTTTTTGGTAATAACTCTGGAAGGAAACGTCGCAGACCCATCAAGGTGGTAATCGTACTGCTCGCCTCGTCGAGAGGAATCCAAATATGTGAATGGTTAAGCTATGGGATATGAAATGGACGAGCGACCAATAAAACAGCATGTATTATGGGGTTGAATGCTTTTTGCTATTCACAAAATAAAACAACAGCAGTCATGCAAATATCTCAATTTTTACAGCACAGCAAAATCAGTTGCACAATTCAATTCCGCTCGTCCAGACGGGGACAATTCAATCACATTCATTCGATGCGACGTTTCTTATGGGATTTAATGAGCGACAACATTTTGACCCCAAACCTAGAGGATTCTGGGATGTTTGTGTTTTTTTGGTAATAACTCTGGAAGGAAACGTCGCAGACCCATCAAGGTGGTACTCGTATTGCTCGCCTCGTCGAGAGGAATCCAAATATATGAATGGTTAAGCTATGGGATATGAAATGGACGAGCGACCAATAAAACAGCATGTATTATGGGGTTGAATGCTTTTTGCTATTCACAAAATAAAACAAAAGCAGTCATGCAAATATCTGAATTTTCACAGCACAGCAAAATCAGTTGCACCATTCAATTCCGCTCGTCCATACGGGGAGAATTCAATCACATTCATTTGATGCGACGTTTCTTATGGGATTTAATGAGCGACAACATTTTGACCCCAAACCGAGAGGATTCTGGGATGTTTGTGGTTTTTTGGTAATAACTCTGGAAGGAAACGTCGCAGACCCATCAAGGTGGTACTCATGCTGCTCGCCTCGTCGAGAGGAATCCAAATATGTGAATGGTTAATCTATGGGATATGAAATGGACGAGCGACCAATAAAACAGCATGCATTATGGGGTTGAATGCTTTTTGCTATTCACAAAATTAAACAAAAGCAGTCATGTAAATATCTGAATTTTCACAGCACAGCAAAATCAGTTGCACCATTCAATTCCGCTCGTCCAGACGGGGAGAATTCAATCATATTCATTCGATGCGACGTTTTTTATGGGATTTAATGAGCGACAACATTTTGACCCCAAACCGAGAGGATTCTGGGATGTTTGTGTTTTTTTGGTAATAACTCTGGAAGGAAACGTCGCAGACCCATCAAGGTGGTACTCGTACTGCTCGCCTCGTCGAGAGGAATCCAAACATATGAATGGTTAAGCTATGGGATATGAAATGGACGAGCGACCAATAAAACAGCATGTATTATGGGGTTGAATGCGTTTTGCTATTCACAAAATTAAACAACAGCAGTCATGCAAATATCTGAATTTTCACAGCACAGCAAAATCAGTTGCACCATTCAATTCCGCTCGTCAAGACGGGGAGAATTCAATCACATTCATTCGATGCGACGTTTCTTATGGGATTTAATGAGCGACAACATTTTGACCCCAAACCGAGAGGATTCTGTGATGTTTGTGGTTTTTTGGTAATAACTCTGGAAGGAAACGTCGAAGACCCATCAAGGTGGTACTCGTACTGCTCGCCTCGTCGAGAGGAATCCAAATATATGAATGGTTACGCTATGGGATATGAAATGGACGAGCGACCAATAAAACAACATGTATTATGGGGTTGAATGCTTTTTGCTATTCACAAAATAAAACAACAGCAGTCATGCAAATATCTGAATTTTCACAGTACAGCAAAATCAGTTGCACCATTCAATTCCGCTCGTCCAGACGGGGACAATTCAATCACATTCATTCGATGCGACGTTTCTTATGGGATTTAATGAGCGACAACATTTTGACCCCAAACCGAGAGGATTCTGGGATGTTTGTGTTTTTTTGGTAATAACTCTGGAAGGAAACGTCGCAGACCCATCAAGGTGGTAATCGTACTGCTCGCCTCGTCGAGAGGAATCCAAATATGTGAATGGTTAAGCTATGGGATATGAAATGGACGAGCGACCAATAAAACAGCATGTATTATGGGGTTGAATGCTTTTTGCTATTCACAAAATAAAACAACAGCAGTCATGCAAATATCTGAATTTTCACAGCACAGCAAAATCAGTTGCACAATTCAATTCCGCTCGTCCAGACGGGGACAATTCAATCACATTCATTCGATGCGACGTTTCTTATGGGATTTAATGAGCGACAACATTTTGACCCCAAACCGAGAGGATTCTGGGATGTTTGTGTTTTTTTGGTAATAATTCTGGAAGGAAACGTCGCAGACCCAACAAGGTGGTAATCGTACTGGTCGCCTCGTCGAGAGGAATCCAAATATGTGAATGGTTAAGCTATGGGATATGAAATGGACGAGCGACCAATAAAACAGCATGTATTATGGGGTTGAATGCTTTTTGCTATTCACAAAATAAAACAACAGCAGTCATTCAAATATCTGAATTTTCACAGCACAGCAAAATCAGTTGCACCATTCAATTCCGCTCGTCCAGACGGGGAGAATTCAATCACATTCATTTGATGCGACGTTTCTTATGGGATTTAATGAGCGACAACATTTTGACCCTAAACCGAGAGGATTCTGGGATGTTTGTGTTTTTTTGGTAATAACTCTGGAAGGAAACGTCGCAGACCCATCAAGGTGGTACTCGTACTGCTCGCCTCGTCGAGAGGAATCCAAACATATGAATGGTTAAGCTATGGGATATGAAATGGACGAGCGACCAATAAAACAGCATGTATTATGGGGTTGAATGCGTTTTGCTATTCACAAAATTAAACAACAGCAGTCATGCAAATATCTGAATTTTCACAGCACAGCAAAATCAGTTGCACCATTCAATTCCGCTCGTCAAGACGGGGAGAATTCAATCACATTCATTCGATGCGACGTTTCTTATGGGATTTAATGAGCGACAACATTTTGACCCCAAACCGAGAGGATTCTGTGATGTTTGTGGTTTTTTGGTAATAACTCTGGAAGGAAACGTCGAAGACCCATCAAGGTGGTACTCGTACTGCTCGCCTCGTCGAGAGGAATCCAAATATATGAATGGTTACGCTATGGGATATGAAATGGACGAGCGACCAATAAAACAACATGTATTATGGGGTTGAATGCTTTTTGCTATTCACAAAATAAAACAACAGCAGTCATGCAAATATCTGAATTTTCACAGTACAGCAAAATCAGTTGCACCATTCAATTCCGCTCGTCCAGACGGGGACAATTCAATCACATTCATTCGATGCGACGTTTCTTATGGGATTTAATGAGCGACAACATTTTGACCCCAAACCGAGAGGATTCTGGGATGTTTGTGTTTTTTTGGTAATAACTCTGGAAGGAAACGTCGCAGACCCATCAAGGTGGTAATCGTACTGCTCGCCTCGTCGAGAGGAATCCAAATATGTGAATGGTTAAGCTATGGGATATGAAATGGACGAGCGACCAATAAAACAGCATGTATTATGGGGTTGAATGCTTTTTGCTATTCACAAAATAAAACAACAGCAGTCATGCAAATATCTGAATTTTCACAGCACAGCAAAATCAGTTGCACAATTCAATTCCGCTCGTCCAGACGGGGACAATTCAATCACATTCATTCGATGCGACGTTTCTTATGGGATTTAATGAGCGACAACATTTTGACCCCAAACCGAGAGGATTCTGGGATGTTTGTGTTTTTTTGGTAATAATTCTGGAAGGAAACGTCGCAGACCCAACAAGGTGGTAATCGTACTGGTCGCCTCGTCGAGAGGAATCCAAATATGTGAATGGTTAAGCTATGGGATATGAAATGGACGAGCGACCAATAAAACAGCATGTATTATGGGGTTGAATGCTTTTTGCTATTCACAAAATAAAACAACAGCAGTCATTCAAATATCTGAATTTTCACAGCACAGCAAAATCAGTTGCACCATTCAATTCCGCTCGTCCAGACGGGGAGAATTCAATCACATTCATTTGATGCGACGTTTCTTATGGGATTTAATGAGCGACAACATTTTGACCCTAAACCGAGAGGATTCTGGGATGTTTGTGTTTTTTTGGTAATAACTCTGGAAGGAAACGTCGCAGACCCATCAAGGTGGTACTCGTACTGCTCGCCTCGTCGAGAGGAATCCAAACATATGAATGGTTAAGCTATGGGATATGAAATGGACGAGCGACCAATAAAACAGCATGTATTATGGGGTTGAATGCTTTTTGCTATTCACAAAATAAAACAAAAGCAGTCATGCAAATATCTGAATTTTCACAGCACAGCAAAATCAGTTGCACCATTCAATTCCGCTCGTCCAGACGGGGACAATTCAATCACATTCATTCGATGCGACGTTTCTTATGGGATTTAATGAGCGACAACATTTTGACCCCAAACCGAGAGGATTCTGGGATGTTTGTGTTTTTTTGGTAATAACTCTGGAAGGAAACGTCGCAGACCCATCAAGGTGGTAATCGTACTGCTCGCCTCGTCGAGAGGAATCCAAATATGTGAATGGTTAAGCTATGGGATATGAAATGGACGAGCGACCAATAAAACAGCATGTATTATGGGGTTGAATGCTTTTTGCTATTCACAAAATAAAACAACAGCAGTCATGCAAATATCTGAATTTTCACAGCACAGCAAAATCAGTTGCACAATTCAATTCCGCTCGTCCAGACGGGGACAATTCAATCACATTCATTCGATGCGACGTTTCTTATGGGATTTAATGAGCGACAACATTTTGACCCCAAACCGAGAGGATTCTGGGATGTTTGTGTTTTTTTGGTAATAATTCTGGAAGGAAACGTCGCAGACCCAACCAGGTGGTAATCGTACTGCTCGCCTCGTCGAGAGGAATCCAAATATGTGAATGGTTAAGCTATGGGATATGAAATGGACGAGCGACCAATAAAACAGCATGTATTATGGGGTTGAATGCTTTTTGCTATTCACAAAATAAAACAACAGCAGTCATTCAAATATCTGAATTTTCACAGCACAGCAAAATCAGTTGCACCATTCAATTCCGATCGTCCAGACGGGGACAATTCAATCACATTCATTCGATGCGACGTTTCTTATGGGATTTAATGAGCGACAACATTTTGACCCCAAACCGAGAGGATTCTGGGATGTTTGTGTTTTTTTGGTAATAACTCTGGAAGGAAACGTCGCAGACCCATCAAGGTGGTAATCGTACTGCTCGCCTCGTCGAGAGGAATCCAAATATGTGAATGGTTAAGCTATGGGATATGAAATGGACGAGCGACCAATAAAACAGCATGTATTATGGGGTTGAATGCTTTTTGCTATTCACAAAATAAAACAAAAGCAGTCATGCAAATATCTGAATTTTCACAGCACAGCAAAATCAGTTGCACAATTCAATTCCGCTCGTCCAGACGGGGACAATTCAATCACATTCATTCGATGCGACGTTTCTTATGGGATTTAATGAGCGACAACATTTTGACCCCAAACCGAGAGGATTCTGGGATGTTTGTGTTTTTTTGGTAATAATTCTGGAAGGAAACGTCGAAGACCCAACAAGGTGGTAATCGTACTGCTCGCCTCGTCGAGAGGAATCCAAATATGTGAATGGTTAAGCTATGGGATATGAAATGGACGAGCGACCAATAAAACAGCATGTATTATGGGGTTGAATGCTTTTTGCTATTCACAAAATAAAACAACAGCAGTCATTCAAATATCTGAATTTTCACAGCACAGCAAAATCAGTTGCACCATTCAATTCCGCTCGTCCAGACGGGGAGAATTCAATCACATTCATTTGATGCGACGTTTCTTATGGGATTTAATGAGCGACAACATTTTGACCCTAAACCGAGAGGATTCTGGGATGTTTGTGTTTTTTTGGTAATAACTCTGGAAGGAAACGTCGCAGACCCATCAAGGTGGTACTCGTACTGCTCGCCTCGTCGAGAGGAATCCAAACATATGAATGGTTAAGCTATGGGATATGAAATGGACGAGCGACCAATAAAACAGCATGTATTATGGGGTTGAATGCTTTTTGCTATTCACAAAATAAAACAAAAGCAGTCATGCAAATATCTGAATTTTCACAGCACAGCAAAATCAGTTGCACCATTCAATTCCGCTCGTCCAGACGGGGAGAATTCAATCACATTCATTCGATGCGACGTTTCTTATGGGATTTAATGAGCGACAACATTTTGACCCCAAACCGAGAGGATTCTGGGATGTTTGTGTTTTTTTGGTAATAACTCTGGAAGGAAACGTCGCAGACCCATCAAGGTGGTAATCGTACTGCTCGCCTCGTCGAGAGGAATCCAAATATGTGAATGGTTAAGCTATGGGATATGAAATGGACGAGCGACCAATAAAACAGCATGCATTATGGGGTTGAATGCTTTTTGCTATTCACAAAATAAAACAACAGCAGTCATGCAAATATCTGAATTTTCACAGCACAGCAAAATCAGTTGCACAATTCAATTCCGCTCGTCCAGACGGGGACAATTCAATCACATTCATTCGATGCGACGTTTCTTATGGGATTTAATGAGCGACAACATTTTGACCCCAAACCGAGAGGATTCTGGGATGTTTGTGTTTTTTTGGTAATAATTCTGGAAGGAAACGTCGCAGACCCAACAAGGTGGTAATCGTACTGCTCGCCTCGTCGAGCGGAATCCAAATATGTGAATGGTTAAGCTATGGGATATGAAATGGACGAGCGACCAATAAAACAGCATGTATTATGGGGTTGAATGCTTTTTGCTATTCACAAAATAAAACAACAGCAGTCATTCAAATATCTGAATTTTCACAGCACAGCAAAATCAGTTGCACCATTCAATTCCGCTCGTCCAGACGGGGAGAATGCAATTACATTCATTCGATGCGACGTTTTTTATGGGATTTAATGAGCGACAACATTTTGACCCCAAACCGAGAGGATTCTGGGATGTTTGTGGTTTTTTGGTAATAACTCTGGAAGGAAACGTCGCAGACCCATCAAGGTGGTACTCATACTGCTCGCCTCGTCGAGAGGAATCCAAATATGTGAATGGTTAATCTATGGGATATGAAATGGACGAGCGACCAATAAAACAGCATGTATTATGGGGTTGAATGCTTTTTGCTATTCACAAAATAAAACAAAAGCAGTCATGCAAATATCTGAATTTTCATAGCACAGCAAAATCAGTTGCACCATTCAATTCCGCTCGTCCAGACGGGGAGAATTCAATCATATTCTTTCGATGCGACGTTTTTTATGGGATTTAATGAGCGACAACATTTTGACCCCAAACCGAGAGGATTCTGGGATGTTTGTGTTTTTTTGGTAATAACTCTGGAAGGAAACGTCGCAGACCCATCAAGGTGGTACTCGTACTGCTCGCCTCGTCGAGAGGAATCCAAACATATGAATGGTTAAGCTATGGGATATGAAATGGACGAGCGATCAATAAAACAGCATGTATTATGGGGTTGAATGCGTTTTGCTATTCACAAAATTAAACAACAGCAGTCATGCAAATATCTGAATTTTCACAGCACAGCAAAATCAGTTGCACCATTCAATTCCGCTCGTCAAGACGGGGACAATTCAATCACATTCATTCGATGCGACGTTTCTTATGGGATTTAATGAGCGACAACATTTTGACCCCAAACCGAGAGGATTCTGGGATGTTTGTGTTTTTTTGGTAATAACTCTGGAAGGAAACGTCGCAGACCCATCAAGGTGGTAATCGTACTGCTCGCCTCGTCGAGAGGAATCCAAATATGTGAATGGTTAAGCTATGGGATATGAAATGGACGAGCGACCAATAAAACAGCATGTATTATGGGGTTGAATGCTTTTTGCTATTCACAAAATAAAACAACAGCAGTCATGCAAATATCTGAATTTTCACAGCACAGCAAAATCAGTTGCACAATTCAATTCCGCTCGTCCAGACGGGGACAATTCAATCACATTCATTCGATGCGACGTTTCTTATGGGATTTAATGAGCGACAACATTTTGACCCCAAACCGAGAGGATTCTGGGATGTTTGTGTTTTTTTGGTAATAATTCTGGAAGGAAACGTCGCAGACCCAACAAGGTGGTAATCGTACTGCTCGCCTCGTCGAGAGGAATCCAAATATGTGAATGGTTAAGCTATGGGATATGAAATGGACGAGCGACCAATAAAACAGCATGTATTATGGGGTTGAATGCTTTTTGCTATTCACAAAATAAAACAACAGCAGTCATTCAAATATCTGAATTTTCACAGCACAGCAAAATCAGTTGCACCATTCAATTCCGCTCGTCCAGACGGGGAGAATTCAATCACATTCATTCGATGCGACGTTTTTTATGGGATTTAATGAGCGACAACATTTTGACCCCAAACCGAGAGGATTCTGGGATGTTTGTGTTTTTTTGGTAATAACTCTGGAAGGAAACGTCGCAGACCCATCAAGGTGGTACTCGTACTGCTCGCCTCGTCGAGAGGAATCCAAACATATGAATGGTTAAGCTATGGGATATGAAATGGACGAGCGACCAATAAAACAGCATGTATTATGGGGTTGAATGCTTTTTGCTATTCACAAAATAAAACAAAAGCAGTCATGCAAATATCTGAATTTTCACAGCACAGCAAAATCAGTTGCACCATTCAATTCCGCTCGTCCAGACGGGGAGAATTCAATCACATTCATTTGATGCGACGTTTCTTATGGGATTTAATGAGCGACAACATTTTGACCCCAAACCGAGAGGATTCTGGGATGTTTGTGGTTTTTTGGTAATAACTCTGGAAGGAAACGTCGCAGACCCATCAAGGTGGTACTCATACTGCTCGCCTCGTCGAGAGGAATCCAAATATGTGAATGGTTAATCTATGGGATATGAAATGGACGAGCGACCAATAAAACAGCATGTATTATGGGGTTGAATGCTTTTTGCTATTCACAAAATAAAACAAAAGCAGTCATGCAAATATCTGAATTTTCACAGCACAGCAAAATCAGTTGCACCATTCAATTCCGCTCGTCAAGACGGGGACAATTCAATCACATTCATTCGATGCGACGTTTCTTATGGGATTTAATGAGCGACAACATTTTGACCCCAAACCGAGAGGATTCTGTGATGTTTGTGGTTTTTTGGTAATAACTCTGGAAGGAAACGTCGAAGACCCATCAAGGTGGTACTCGTACTGCTCGCCTCGTCGAGAGGAATCCAAACATATGAATGGTTAAGCTATGGGATATGAAATGGACGAGCGACCAATAAAACAGCATGTATTATGGGGTTGAATGCGTTTTGCTATTCACAAAATTAAACAACAGCAGTCATGCAAATATCTGAATTTTCACAGCACAGCAAAATCAGTTGCACCATTCAATTCCGCTCGTCCAGACGGGGACAATTCAATCACATTCATTCGATGCGACGTTTCTTATGGGATTTAATGAGCGACAACATTTTGACCCCAAACCTAGAGGATTCTGGGATGTTTGTGTTTTTTTGGTAATAACTCTGGAAGGAAACGTCGCAGACCCATCAAGGTGGTACTCGTACTGCTCGCCTCGTCGAGAGGAATCCAAATATATGAATGGTTAAGCTATGGGATATGAAATGGACGAGCGACGAATAAAACAGCATGTATTATGGGGTTGAATGCTTTTTGCTATTCACAAAATAAAACAAAAGCAGTCATGCAAATATCTGAATTTTCACAGCACAGCAAAATCAGTTGCACCATTCAATTCCGCTCGTCCAGACGGGGAGAATTCAATCACATTCATTTGATGCGACGTTTCTTATGGGATTTAATGAGCGACAACATTTTGACCCCAAACCGAGAGGATTCTGGGATGTTTGTGGTTTTTTGGTAATAACTCTGGAAGGAAACGTCGCAGACCCATCAAGGTGGTACTCGTACTGCTCGCCTCGTCGAGAGGAATCCAAATATGTGAATGTTTAATCTATGGGATATGAAATGGACGAGCGACCAATAAAACAGCATGTATTATGGGGTTGAATGCTTTTTGCTATTCACAAAATAAAACAAAAGCAGTCATGCAAATATCTGAATTTTCACAGCACAGCAAAATCAGTTGCACCATTCAATTCCGCTCGTCCAGACGGGGAGAATTCAATCATAATAATTCGATGCGACCTTTTTTATGGGATTTAATGAGCGACAACATTTTGACCCCAAACCGAGAGGATTCTGGGATGTTTGTGGTTTTTTGGTAATAACTCTGGAAGGAAACGTCGCAGACCCATCAAGGTGGTACTCGTACTGCTCGCCTCGTCGAGAGGAATCCAAACATATGAATGGTTAAGCTATGGGATATGAAATGGACGAGCGACCAATAAAACAGCATGTATTATGGGGTTGAATGCGTTTTGCTATTCACAAAATTAAACAACAGCAGTCATGCAAATATCTGAATTTTCACAGCACAGCAAAATCAGTTGCACCATTCAATTCCGCTCGTCAAGACGGGGAGAATTCAATCACATTCATTCGATGCGACGTTTCTTATGGGATTTAATGAGCGACAACATTTTGACCCCAAACCGAGAGGATTCTGTGATGTTTGTGGTTTTTTGGTAATAACTCTGGAAGGAAACGTCGAAGACCCATCAAGGTGGTACTCGTACTGCTCGCCTCGTCGAGAGGAATCCAAATATATAAATGGTTAAGCTATGGGATATGAAATGGACGAGCGACCAATAAAACAACATGTATTATGGGGTTGAATGCTTTTTGCTATTCACAAAATAAAACAACAACAGTCATGCAAATATCTGAATTTTCACAGCACAGCAAAATCAGTTGCACCATTCAATTCCGCTCGTCAAGACGGGGACAATTCAATCACATTCATTCGATGCGACGTTTCTTATGGGATTTAATGAGCGACAACATTTTGACCCCAAACCGAGAGGATTCTGGGATGTTTGTGTTTTTTTTGGTAATAACTCTGGAAGGAAACGTCGCAGACCCATCAAGGTGGAACTCGTACTGCTCGCCTCGTCGAGAGGAATCCAAATATGTGAATGGTTAAGCTATGGGATATGAAATGGACGAGCGAACAATAAAACAGCATGTATTATGGGGTTGAATGCTTTTTGCTATTCACAAAATAAAACAACAGCAGTCATGCAAATATCTGAATTTTCACAGCACAGCAAAATCAGTTGCACCATTCAATTCCGCTCGTCCAGACGGGGACAATTCAATCACATTCATTCGATGCGACGTTTCTTATGGGATTTAATGAGCGACAACATTTTGACCCCAAACCTAGAGGATTCTGGGATGTTTGTGTTTTTTTGGTAATAACTCTGGAAGGAAACGTCGCAGACCCAACAAGGTGGTACTCGTACTGCTCGCCTCGTCGAGAGGAATCCAAATATATGAATGGTTAAGCTATGGGATATGAAATGGACGAGCGACCAATAAAACAGCATGTATTATGGGGTTGAATGCTTTTGCTATTCACAAAATAAAACAAAAGCAGTCATGCAAATATCTGAATTTTCACAGCACAGCAAAATCAGTTGCACCATTCAATTCCGCTCGTCCAGACGGGGAGAATTCAATCACATTCATTTGATGCGACGTTTCTTATGGGATTTAATGAGCGACAACATTTTGACCCCAAACCGAGAGGATTCTGGGATGTTTGTGGTTTTTTGGTAATAACTCTGGAAGGAAACGTCGCAGACCCATCAAGGTGGTACTCGTACTGCTCGCCTCGTCGAGAGGAATCCAAATATATGAATGGTTAAGCTATGGGATATGAAATGGACGAGCGACGAATAAAACAGCATGTATTATGGGGTTGAATGCTTTTTGCTATTCACAAAATAAAACAAAAGCAGTCATGCAAATATCTGAATTTTCACAGCACAGCAAAATCAGTTGCACCATTCAATTCCGCTCGTCCAGACGGGGAGAATTCAATCACATTCATTTGATGCGACGTTTCTTATGGGATTTAATGAGCGACAACATTTTGACCCCAAACCGAGAGGATTCTGGGATGTTTGTGGTTTTTTGGTAATAACTCTGGAAGGAAACGTCGCAGACCCATCAAGGTGGTACTCGTACTGCTCGCCTCGTCGAGAGGAATCCAAATATGTGAATGTTTAATCTATGGGATATGAAATGGACGAGCGACCAATAAAACAGCATGTATTATGGGGTTGAATGCTTTTTGCTATTCACAAAATAAAACAAAAGCAGTCATGCAAATATCTGAATTTTCACAGCACAGCAAAATCAGTTGCACCATTCAATTCCGCTCGTCCAGACGGGGAGAATTCAATCATATTCATTCGATGCGACGTTTTTTATGGGATTTAATGAGCGACAACATTTTGATCCCAAACCGAGAGGATTCTGGGATGTTTGTGTTTTTTTGGTAATAACTCTGGAAGGAAACGTCGCAGACCCATCAAGGTGGTACTCGTACTGCTCGCCTCGTCGAGTGGAATCCAAATATATGAATGGTTAAGCTATGGGATATGAAATGGACGAGCGACCAATAAAACAACATGTATTATGGGGTTGAATGCTTTTTGCTATTCACAAAATAAAACAACAGCAGTCATGCAAATATCTGAATTTTCACAGCACAGCAAAATCAATTGCACCATTCAATTCCGCTCGTCAAGACGGGGACAATTCAATCACATTCATTCGATGTGACGTTTCTTATTGGATTTAATGAGCGACAACATTTTGACCCCAAACCGAGAGGATTCTGTGATGTTTTTGGTTTTTTGGTAATAACTCTGGAAGGAAACGTCGAAGACCCATCAAGGTGGTACTCGTACTGCTCGCCTCGTCGAGAGGAATCCAAATATGTGAATGGTTAAGCTATGGGATATGAAATGGACGAGCGACCAATAAAACAGCATGTATTATGGGGTTGAATGCGTTTTGCTATTCACAAAATAAAACAACAGCAGTCATGCAAATATCTGAATTTTCACAGCACAGCAAAATCAGTTGCACAATTCAATTCCGCTCGTCCAGACGGGGACAATTCAATCACATTCATTCGATGCGACGTTTCTTATGGGATTTAATGAGCGACAACATTTTGACCCCAAACCTAGAGGATTCTGGGATGTTTGTGTTTTTTTGGTAATAACTCTGGAAGGAAACGTCGCAGACCCATCAAGGTGGTACTCGTACTGCTCGCCTCGTCGAGAGGAATCCAAATATATGAATGGTTAAGCTATGGGATATGAAATGGACGAGCGACCAATAAAACAGCATGTATTATGGGGTTGAATGCTTTTGCTATTCACAAAATAAAACAAAAGCAGTCATGCAAATATCTGAATTTTCACAGCACAGCAAAATCAGTTGCACCATTCAATTCCGCTCGTCCAGACGGGGAGAATTCAATCACATTCATTTGATGCGACGTTTCTTATGGGATTTAATGAGCGACAACATTTTGACCCCAAACCGAGAGGATTCTGGGATGTTTGTGGTTTTTTGGTAATAACTCTGGAAGGAAACGTCGCAGACCCATCAAGGTGGTACTCATACTGCTCGCCTCGTCGAGAGGAATCCAAATATGTGAATGCTTAATCTATGGGATATGAAATGGACGAGCGACCAATAAAACAGCATGTATTAAGGGGTTGAATGCTTTTTGCTATTCACAAAATAAAACAAAAGCAGTCATGCAAATATCTGAATTTTCACAGCACAGCAAAATCAGTTGCACCATTCAATTCCGCTCGTCCTGACGGGGAGAATTCAATCATATTCTTTCGATGCGACGTTTTTTATGGGATTTAATGAGCGACAACATTTTGACCCCAAACCGAGAGGATTCTGGGATGTTTGTGTTTTTTTGGTAATAACTCTGGAAGGAAACGTCGCAGACCCATCAAGGTGGTATTCGTACTGCTCGCCTCGTCGAGAGGAATCCAAACATATGAATGGTTAAGCTATGGGATATGAAATGGACGAGCGACCAATAAAACAGCATGTATTATGGGGTTGAATGCGTTTTGCTATTCACAAAATTAAAAAACAGCAGTCATGCAAATATCTGAATTTTCACAGCACAGCAAAATCAGTTGCACCATTCAATTCCGCTCGTCAAGACGGGGAGAATTCAATCACATTCATTCGATGCGACGTTTCTTATGGGATTTAATGAGCGACAACATTTTGACCCCAAACCGAGAGGATTCTGTGATGTTTGTGGTTTTTTGGTAATAACTCTGGAAGGAAACGTCGAAGACCCATCAAGGTGGTACTCTTACTGCTCGCCTCGTCGAGAGGAATCCAAATATATGAATGGTTAAGCTATGGGATATGAAATGGACGAGCGACCAATAAAACAACATGTATTATGGGGTTGAATGCTTTTTGCTATTCACAAAATAAAACAACAGCAGTCATGCAAATATCTGAATTTTCACAGCACAGCAAAATCAGTTGCACAATTCAATTCCGCTCGTCCAGACGGGGACAATTCAATCACATTCATTCGATGCGACGTTTCTTATGGGATTTAATGAGCGACAACATTTTGACCCCAAACCGAGAGGATTCTGGGATGTTTGTGTTTTTTTGGTAATAATTCTGGAAGGAAACGTCGCAGACCCAACAAGGTGGTAATCGTACTGCTCGCCTCGTCGAGAGGAATCCAAATATGTGAATGGTTAAGCTATGGGATATGAAATGGACGAGCGACCAATAAAACAGCATGTATTATGGGGTTGAATGCTTTTTGCTATTCACAAAATAAAACAACAGCAGTCATGCAAATATCTGAATTTTCACAGCACAGCAAAATCAGTTGCACCATTCAATTCCGCTCGTCCTGACGGGGAGAATTCAATCATATTCTTTCGATGCGACGTTTTTTATGGGATTTAATGAGCGACAACATTTTGACCCCAACCCGAGAGGATTCTGGGATGTTTGTGTTTTTTTGGTAATAACTCTGGAAGGAAACGTCGCAGACCCATCAAGGTGGTATTCGTACTGCTCGCCTCGTCGAGAGGAATCCAAACATATGAATGGTTAAGCTATGGGATATGAAATGGACGAGCGACCAATAAAACAGCATGTATTATGGGGTTGAATGCGTTTTGCTATTCACAAAATTAAAAACAGCAGTCATGCAAATATCTGAATTTTCACAGCACAGCAAAATCAGTTGCACCATTCAATTCCGCTCGTCAAGACGGGGAGAATTCAATCACATTCATTCGATGCGACGTTTCTTATGGGATTTAATGAGCGACAACATTTTGACCCCAAACCGAGAGGATTCTGTGATGTTTGTGGTTTTTTGGTAATAACTCTGGAAGGAAACGTCGAAGACCCATCAAGGTGGTACTCTTACTGCTCGCCTCGTCGAGAGGAATCCAAATATATGAATGGTTAAGCTATGGGATATGAAATGGACGAGCGACCAATAAAACAACATGTATTATGGGGTTGAATGCTTTTTGCTATTCACAAAATAAAACAACAGCAGTCATGCAAATATCTGAATTTTCACAGCACAGCAAAATCAGTTGCACAATTCAATTCCGCTCGTCCAGACGGGGACAATTCAATCACATTCATTCGATGCGACGTTTCTTATGGGATTTAATGAGCGACAACATTTTGACCCCAAACCGAGAGGATTCTGGGATGTTTGTGTTTTTTTGGTAATAATTCTGGAAGGAAACGTCGCAGACCCAACAAGGTGGTAATCGTACTGCTCGCCTCGTCGAGAGGAATCCAAATATGTGAATGGTTAAGCTATGGGATATGAAATGGACGAGCGACCAATAAAACAGCATGTATTATGGGGTTGAATGCTTTTTGCTATTCACAAAATAAAACAACAGCAGTCATGCAAATATCTGAATTTTCACAGCACAGCAAAATCAGTTGCACCATTCAATTCCGCTCGTCCTGACGGGGAGAATTCAATCATATTCTTTCGATGCGACGTTTTTTATGGGATTTAATGAGCGACAACATTTTGACCCCAAACCGAGAGGATTCTGGGATGTTTGTGTTTTTTTGGTAATAACTCTGGAAGGAAACGTCGCAGACCCATCAAGGTGGTATTCGTACTGCTCGCCTCGTCGAGAGGAATCCAAACATATGAATGGTTAAGCTATGGGATATGAAATGGACGAGCGACCAATAAAACAGCATGTATTATGGGGTTGAATGCGTTTTGCTATTCACAAAATTAAAAACAGCAGTCATGCAAATATCTGAATTTTCACAGCACAGCAAAATCAGTTGCACCATTCAATTCCGCTCGTCAAGACGGGGAGAATTCAATCACATTCATTCGATGCGACGTTTCTTATGGGATTTAATGAGCGACAACATTTTGACCCCAAACCGAGAGGATTCTGTGATGTTTGTGGTTTTTTGGTAATAACTCTGGAAGGAAACGTCGAAGACCCATCAAGGTGGTACTCTTACTGCTCGCCTCGTCGAGAGGAATCCAAATATATGAATGGTTAAGCTATGGGATATGAAATGGACGAGCGACCAATAAAACAACATGTATTATGGGGTTGAATGCTTTTTGCTATTCACAAAATAAAACAACAGCAGTCATGCAAATATCTGAATTTTCACAGCACAGCAAAATCAGTTGCACAATTCAATTCCGCTCGTCCAGACGGGGACAATTCAATCACATTCATTCGATGCGACGTTTCTTATGGGATTTAATGAGCGACAACATTTTGACCCCAAACCGAGAGGATTCTGGGATGTTTGTGTTTTTTTGGTAATAATTCTAGAAGGAAACGTCGCAGACCCAACAAGGTGGTAATCGTACTGCTCGCCTCGTCGAGAGGAATCCAAATATGTGAATGGTTAAGCTATGGGATATGAAATGGACGAGCGACCAATAAAACAGCATGTATTATGGGGTTGAATGCTTTTTGCTATTCACAAAATAAAACAACAGCAGTCATGCAAATATCTGAATTTTCACAGCACAGCAAAATCAGTTGCACCATTCAATTCCGCTCGTCCAGACGGGGACAATTCAATCACATTCATTCGATGCGACGTTTCTTATGGGATTTAATGAGCGACAACATTTTGACGCCAAACCTAGAGGATTCTGGGATGTTTGTGTTTTTTTGGTAATAACTCTGGAAGGAAACGTCGCAGACCCATCAAGGTGGTACTCGTACTGCTCGCCTCGTCGAGATGAATCCAAATATATGAATGGTTAAGCTATGGGATATGAAATGGACGAGCGACCAATAAAACAGCATGTATTATGGGGTTGAATGCTTTTTGCTATTCACAAAATAAAACAAAAGCAGTCATGCAAATATCTGAATTTTCACAGCACAGCAAAATCAGTTGCACCATTCAATTCCGCTCGTCCAGACGGGGAGAATTCAATCACATTCATTTGATGCGACGTTTCTTATGGGATTTAATGAGCGACAACATTTTGACCCCAAACCGAGAGGATTCTGGGATGTTTGTGTTTTTTTGGTAATAACTCTGGAAGAAAACGTCGCAGACCCATCAAGGTGGTACTCGTACTGCTCGCCTCGTCGAGAGGAATCCAAACCTATGAATGGTTAAGCTATGGGATATGAAATGGACGAGCGACCAATAAAACAGCATGGATTATGGGGTTGAATGCGTTTTGCTATTCACAAAATTAAACAACAGCAGTCATGCAAATATCTGAATTTTCACAGCACAGCAAAATCAGTTGCACCATTCAATTCCGCTCGTCAAGACGGGGAGAATTCAATCACATTCATTCGATGCGACGTTTCTTATGGGATTTAATGAGCGACAACATTTTGACCCCAAACCGAGAGGATTCTGTGATGTTTGTGGTTTTTTGGTAATAACTCTGGAAGGAAACGTCGAAGACCCATCAAGGTGGTACTCGTACTGCTCGCCTCGTCGAGAGGAATCCAAATATATGAATGGTTAAGCTATGGGATATGAAATGGACGAGCGACCAATAAAACAACATGTATTATGGGGTTGAATGCTTTTTGCTATTCACAAAATAAAACAACAGCAGTCATGCAAATATCTGAATTTTCACAGTACAGCAAAATCAGTTGCACCATTCAATTCCGCTCGTCCAGACGGGGACAATTCAATCACATTCATTCGATGCGACGTTTCTTATGGGATTTAATGAGCGACAACATTTTGACCCCAAACCGAGAGGATTCTGTGATGTTTGTGGTTTTTTGGTAATAATTCTAGAAGGAAACGTCGCAGACCCAACAAGGTGGTAATCGTACTGCTCGCCTCGTCGAGAGGAATCCAAATATGTGAATGGTTAAGCTATGGGATATGAAATGGACGAGCGACCAATAAAACAGCATGTATTATGGGGTTGAATGCTTTTTGCTATTCACAAAATAAAACAACAGCAGTCATGCAAATATCTGAATTTTCACAGCACAGCAAAATCAGTTGCACCATTCAATTCCGCTCGTCCAGACGGGGACAATTCAATCACATTCATTCGATGCGACGTTTCTTATGGGATTTAATGAGCGACAACATTTTGACGCCAAACCTAGAGGATTCTGGGATGTTTGTGTTTTTTTGGTAATAACTCTGGAAGGAAACGTCGCAGACCCATCAAGGTGGTACTCGTACTGCTCGCCTCGTCGAGATGAATCCAAATATATGAATGGTTAAGCTATGGGATATGAAATGGACGAGCGACCAATAAAACAGCATGTATTATGGGGTTGAATGCTTTTTGCTATTCACAAAATAAAACAAAAGCAGTCATGCAAATATCTGAATTTTCACAGCACAGCAAAATCAGTTGCACCATTCAATTCCGCTCGTCCAGACGGGGAGAATTCAATCACATTCATTTGATGCGACGTTTCTTATGGGATTTAATGAGCGACAACATTTTGACCCCAAACCGAGAGGATTCTGGGATGTTTGTGTTTTTTTGGTAATAACTCTGGAAGAAAACGTCGCAGACCCATCAAGGTGGTACTCGTACTGCTCGCCTCGTCGAGAGGAATCCAAACCTATGAATGGTTAAGCTATGGGATATGAAATGGACGAGCGACCAATAAAACAGCATGGATTATGGGGTTGAATGCGTTTTGCTATTCACAAAATTAAACAACAGCAGTCATGCAAATATCTGAATTTTCACAGCACAGCAAAATCAGTTGCACCATTCAATTCCGCTCGTCAAGACGGGGAGAATTCAATCACATTCATTCGATGCGACGTTTCTTATGGGATTTAATGAGCGACAACATTTTGACCCCAAACCGAGAGGATTCTGTGATGTTTGTGGTTTTTTGGTAATAACTCTGGAAGGAAACGTCGAAGACCCATCAAGGTGGTACTCGTACTGCTCGCCTCGTCGAGAGGAATCCAAATATATGAATGGTTAAGCTATGGGATATGAAATGGACGAGCGACCAATAAAACAACATGTATTATGGGGTTGAATGCTTTTTGCTATTCACAAAATAAAACAACAGCAGTCATGCAAATATCTGAATTTTCACAGTACAGCAAAATCAGTTGCACCATTCAATTCCGCTCGTCCAGACGGGGACAATTCAATCACATTCATTCGATGCGACGTTTCTTATGGGATTTAATGAGCGACAACATTTTGACCCCAAACCGAGAGGATTCTGTGATGTTTGTGGTTTTTTGGTAATAACTCTGGAAGGAAACGTCGAAGACCCATCAAGGTGGTACTCGTACTGCTCGCCTCGTCGAGAGGAATCCAAATATATGAATCGTTAAGCTATGGGATATGAAATGGACGAGCGACCAATAAAACAACATGTATTATGGGGTTGAATGCTTTTTGCTATTCACAAAATAAAACAACAGCAGTCATGCAAATATCTGAATTTTCACAGCACAGCAAAATCAGTTGCACAATTCAATTCCGCTCGTCCAGACGGGGACAATTCAATCACATTCATTCGATGCGACGTTTCTTATGGGATTTAATGAGCGACAACATTTTGACCCCAAACCGAGAGGATTCTGGGATGTTTGTGTTTTTTTGGTAATAATTCTGGAAGGAAACGTCGCAGACCCAACAAGGTGGTAATCGTACTTCTCGCCTCGTCGAGAGGAATCCAAATATGTGAATGGTTAAGCTATGGGATATGAAATGGACGAGCGACCAATAAAACAGCATGTATTATGGGGTTGAATGCTTTTTGCTATTCACAAAATAAAACAACAGCAGCCATGCAAATATCTGAATTTTCACAGCACAGCAAAATCAGTTGCACCATTCAATTCCGCTCGTCCAGACGGGGACAATTCAATCACATTCATTCGATGCGACGTTTCTTATGGGATTTAATGAGCGACAACATTTTGACGCCAAACCTAGAGGATTCCGGGATGTTTGTGTTTTTTTGGTAATAACTCTGGAAGGAAACGTTGCAGACCCATCAAGGTGGTACTCGTACTGCTCGCCTCGTCGAGTGGAATCCAAATATATGAATGGTTAAGCTATGGGATATGAAATGGACGAGCGACCAATAAAACAACATGTATTATGGGGTTGAATGCTTTTTGCTATTCACAAAATAAAACAACAGCAGTCATGCAAATATCTGAATTTTCACAGTACAGCAAAATCAGTTGCACCATTCAATTCCGCTCGTCCAGACGGGGACAATTCAATCACATTCATTCGATGCGACGTTTCTTATGGGATTTAATGAGCGACAACATTTTGACCCCAAACCGAGAGGATTCTGGGATGTTTGTGTTTTTTTGGTAATAACTCTGGAAGGAAACGTCGCAGACCCATCAAGGTGGTAATCGTACTGCTCGCCTCGTCGAGAGGAATCCAAATATGTGAATGGTTAAGCTATGGGATATGAAATGGACGAGCGACCAATAAAACAGCATGTATTATGGGGTTGAATGCTTTTTGCTATTCACAAAATAAAACAACAGCAGTCATGCAAATATCTGAATTTTCACAGCACAGCAAAATCAGTTGCACAATTCAATTCCGCTCGTCCAGACGGGGACAATTCAATCACATTCATTCGATGCGACGTTTCTTATGGGATTTAATGAGCGACAACATTTTGACCCCAAACCGAGAGGATTCTGGGATGTTTGTGTTTTTTTGGTAATAATTCTGGAAGGAAACGTCGCAGACCCATCAAGGTGGTAATCGTACTGCTCGCCTCGTCGAGAGGAATCCAAATATGTGAATGGTTAAGCTATGGGATATGAAATGGACGAGCGACCAATAAAACAGCATGTATTATGGGGTTGAATGCTTTTTGCTATTCACAAAATAAAACAACAGCAGTCATGCAAATATCTGAATTTTCACAGCACAGCAAAATCAGTTGCACCATTCAATTCCGCTCGTCCAGACGGGGACAATTCAATCACATTCATTCGATGCAACGTTTCTTATGGGATTTAATGAGCGACAACATTTTGACCCCAAACCTAGAGGATTCTGGGATGTTTGTGTTTTTTTAGTAATAACTCTGGAAGGAAACGTCGCAGACCCATCAAGGTGGTACTCGTACTGCTCGCCTCGTGGAGAGGAATCCAAATATATGATTTCTTATGGGATTTAATGAGCGACAACATTTTGACCCAAAAACGAGAGGATTCTGGGATGTTTGTGTTTTTTTGGTAATAACTCTGGAAGGAAACGTCGCAGACCCATCAAGGTGGTAATCGTACTGCTCGCCTCGTCGAGAGGAATCCATATATGTGAATGGTTAAGCTATGGGATATGAAATGGACGAGCGACCAATAAAACAGCATGTATTATGGGGTTGAATGCTTTTTGCTATTCACAAAATAAAACAACAGCAGTCATGCAAATATCTGAATTTTCACAGCACAGCAAAATCAGTTGCACAATTCAATTCCGCTCGTCCAGACGGGGACAATTCAATCACATTCATTCGATGCGACGTTTCTTATGGGATTTAATGAGCGACAACATTTTGACCCCAAACCGAGAGGATTCTGGGATGTTTGTGTTTTTTTGGTAATAATTCTGGAAGGAAACGTCGCAGACCCATCAAGGTGGTAATCGTACTGCTCGCCTCGTCGAGAGAAATCCAAATATGTGAATGGTTAAGCTATGGGATATGAAATGGACGAGCGACCAATAAAACAGCATGTATTATGGGGTTGAATGCTTTTCGCTATTCACAAAATAAAACAACAGCAGTCATGCAAATATCTGAATTTTCACAGCACAGCAAAATCAGTTGCACCATTCAATTCCGCTCGTCCAGACGGGGAGAATTCAATCACATTCATTTGATGCGACGTTTCTTATGGGATTTAATGAGCGACAACATTTTGACCAAAAACCGAGAGGATTCTGGGATGTTTGTGGTTTTTTGGTAATAACTCTGGAAGGAAACGTCGCAGACCCATCAAGGTGGTACTTGTACTGCTCGCCTCGTCGAGAAGAATCCAAATATATGATTTCTTACGGGATTTAATAAGCGACAACATTAGACCCCAAACCGAGAGGATTCTGGGATGTTTGTGTTTTTTTGGTAATAACTCTGGAAGGAAACGTCGCAGACCCATCAAGGTGGTAATCGTACTGCTCGCCTCGTCGAGAGGAATCCAAATATGTGAATGGTTAAGCTATGGGATATGAAATGGACGAGCGACCAATAAAACAGCATGTATTATGGGGTTGAATGCTTTTTGCTATTCACAAAATAAAACAACAGCAGTCATGCAAATATCTGAATTTTCACAACACAGCAAAATCAGTTGCACAATTCAATTCCGCTCGTCCAGACGGGGACAATTCAATCACATTCATTCGATGCGACGTTTCTTATGGGATTTAATGAGCGACAACATTTTGACCCCAAACCGAGAGGATTCTGGGATGTTTGTGTTTTTTTGGTAATAATTCTGGAAGGAAACGTCGCAGACCCAACAAGGTGGTAATCGTACTGCTCGCCTCGTCGAGAGGAATCCAAATATGTGAATGGTTAAGCTATGGGATATGAAATGGACGAGCGACCAATAAAACAGCATGTATTATGGGGTTGAATGCTTTTTGCTATTCACAAAATAAAACAACAGCAGTCATGCAAATATCTGAATTTTCACAGCACAGCAAAATCAGTTGCACCATTCAATTCCGCTCGTCCAGACGGGGACAATTTAATCACATTCATTCGATGCGACGTTTCTTATGGGATTTAATGAGCGACAACATTTTGACGCCAAACCTAGAGGATTCTGGGATGTTTGTGTTTTTTTGGTAATAACTCTGGAAGGAAACGTCGCAGACCCATCAAGGTGGTACTCGTACTGCTCGCCTCGTCGAGAGGAATCCAAATATATGAATGGTTAAGCTATGGGATATGAAATGGACGAGCGACGAATAAAACAGCATGTATTATGGGGTTGAATGCTTTTTGCTATTCACAAAATAAAACAAAAGCAGTCATGCAAATATCTGAATTTTCACAGCACAGCAAAATCAGTTGCACCATTCAATTCCGCTCGTCCAGACGGGGAGAATTCAATCACATTCATTTGATGCGACGTTTCTTATGGGATTTAATGAGCGACAACATTTTGACCCCAAACCGAGAGGATTCTGGGATGTTTGTGGTCTTTTGGTAATAACTCTGGAAGGAAACGTCGCAGACCCATCAAGGTGGTACTCGTACTGCTCGCCTCGTCGAGAGTAATCCAAATATGTGAATGGTTAAGCTATGGGATATGAAATGGACGAGCGACCAATAAAACAGCATGTATTATGGGGTTGAATGCTTTTTGCTATTCACAAAATAAAACAACAGCAGTCATGCAAATATCTGAATTTTCACAGCACAGCAAAATCAGTTGCATAATTCAATTCCGCTCGTCCAGACGGGGACAATTCAATCACATTCATTCGATGCGACGTTTCTTATGGGATTTAATGAGCGACAACATTTTGACCCCAAACCGAGAGGATTCTGGGATGTTTGTGTTTTTTTGGTAATAATTCTGGAAGGAAACGTCGCAGACCCATCAAGGTGGTAATCGTACTGCTCGCCTCTTCGAGAGGAATCCAAATATGTGAATGGTTAAGCTATGGGATATGAAATGGACGAGCGACCAATAAAACAGCATGTATTATGGGGTTGAATGCTTTTTGCTATTCACAAAATAAAACAACAGCAGTCATGCAAATATCTGAATTTTCACAGCACAGCAAAATCAGTTGCACAATTCAATTCCGCTCGTCCAGACGGGGACAATTCAATCACATTCATTCGATGCAACGTTTCTTATGGGATTTAATGAGCGACAACATTTTGACCCCAAACCTAGAGGATTCTGGGATGTTTGTGTTTTTTTGGTAATAACTCTGGAAGGAAACGTCGCAGACCCATCAAGGTGGTAATCGTACTGCTCGCCTCGTCGAGAGGAATCCAAATATATGAATGGTTCAGCTATGGGATATGAAATGGACGAGCGACCAATAAAACAGCATGTATTATGGGGTTGAATGCTTTTTGCTATTCACAAAATAAAACAAAAGCAGTCATGCAAACATCTGAATTTTCACAGCACAGCAAAATCAGTTGCACCATTCAATTCCGCTCGTCCAGACGGGGAGAATTCAATCACATTCATTTGATGCGACGTTTCTTATGGGATTTAATGAGCGACAACATTTTGACCAAAAACCGAGAGGATTCTGGGATGTTTGTGGTTTTTTGGTAATAACTCTGGAAGGAAACGTCGCAGACCCATCAAGGTGGTACTCGTACTGCTCGCCTCGTCGAGAAGAATCTAAATATATGATTTCTTATGGGATTTAATAAGCGACAACATTAGACCCCAAACCGAGAGGATTCTGGGATGTTTGTGGTTTTTTGTTAATAACTCTGGAAGGAAACGTCGCAGACCCATCAAGGTGGTAATCGTACTGCTCGCCTCGTCGAGAGGAATCCAAATATGTGAATGGTTAAGCTATGGGATATGAAATGGACGAGCGACCAATAAAACAAGCATGTATTATGGGGTTGAATGCGTTTTGCTATTTACAAAATTAAACAACAGCAGTCATGCAAATATCTGAATTTTCACAGCACAGCAAAATCAGTTGCACCATTCAATTCCGCTCGGCAAGACGGGGAGAATTCAATCACATTCATTCGATGCGACGTTTCTTATGGGATTTAATGAGCGACAACATTTTGACCCCAAACCTAGAGGATTCTGGGATGTTTGTGTTTTTTTGGTAATAACTCTGGAAGGAAACGTCGCAGACCCATCAAGGTGGTACTCGTACTGCTCGCCTCGTCGAGAGGAATCCAAATATATGAATGGTTAAGCTATGGGATATGAAATGGACGAGCGACGAATAAAACAGCATGTATTATGGGGTTGAATGCTTTTTGCTATTCACAAAATAAAACAAAAGCAGTCATGCAAATATCTGAATTTTCACAGCACAGCAAAATCAGTTGCACCATTCAATTCCGCTCGTCCAGACGGGGAGAATTCAATCACATTCATTTGATGCGACGTTTCTTATGGGATTTAATGAGCGACAACATTTTGACCCAAACCGAGAGGATTCTGGGATGTTTGTGGTTTTTTGGTAATAACTCTGGAAGGAAACGTCGCAGACCCATCAAGGTGGTACTCGTACTGCTCGCCTCGTCGAGAGGAATCCAAATATGTGAATGGTTAAGCTATGGGATATGAAATGGACGAGCGACCAATAAAACAGCATGTATTATGGGGTTGAATGCTTTTTGCTATTCACAAAATAAAACAACAGCAGTCATGCAAATATCTGAATTTTCACAGCACAGCAAAATCAGTTGCACAATTCAATTCCGCTCGTCCAGACGGGGACAATTCAATCACATTCATTCGATGCGACGTTTCTTATGGGATTTAATGAGCGACAACATTTTGACCCCAAACCGAGAGGATTCTGGGATGTTTGTGTTTTTTTGGTAATAATTCTGGAAGGAAACGTCGCAGACCCATCAAGGTGGTAATCGTACTGCTCGCCTCTTCGAGAGGAATCCAAATATGTGAATGGTTAAGCTATGGGATATGAAATGGACGAGCGACCAATAAAACAGCATGTATTATGGGGTTGAATGCTTTTTGCTATTCACAAAATAAAACAACAGCAGTCATGCAAATATCTGAATTTTCACAGCACAGCAAAATCAGTTGCACCATTCAATTCCGCTTGTCCAGACGGGGACAATTCAATCACATTCATTCCATGCGACGTTTCTTATGGGATTTAATGAGCGACAACATTTTGACCCCAAACCTAGAGGATTCTGGGATGTTTGTGTTTTTTTGGTAATAACTCTGGAAGGAAACGTCGCAGACCCATCAAGGTGGTAATCGTACTGCTCGCCTCGTCGAGAGGAATCCAAATATGTGAATGGTTAAGCTATGGGATATGAAATGGACGAGCGACCAATAAAACAGCATGTATTATGGGGTTGAATGCTTTTTGCTATTCACAAAATAAAACAACAGCAGTCATGCAAATATCTGAATTTTCACAGCACAGCAAAATCAGTTGCACAATTCAATTCCGCTCGTCCAGACGGGGACAATTCAATCACATTCATTCGATGCGACGTTTCTTATGGGATTTAATGAGCGACAACATTTTGACCCCAAACCGAGAGGATTCTGGGATGTTTGTGTTTTTTTGGTAATAATTCTGGAAGGAAACGTCGCAGACCCATCAAGGTGGTAATCGTACTGCTCGCCTCGTCGAGAGGAATCCAAATATGTGAATGGTTAAGCTATGGGATATGAAATGGACGAGCGACCAATAAAACAGCATGTATTATGGGGTTGAATGCTTTTTGCTATTCACAAAATAAAACAACAGCAGTCATGCAAATATCTGAATTTTCACATCACAGCAAAATCAGTTGCACCATTCAATTCCGCTCGTCCAGACGGGGACAATTCAATCACATTCATTCGATGCAACGTTTCTTATGGGATTTAATGAGCGACAACATTTTGACCCCAAACCTAGAGGATTCTGGGATGTTTGTGTTTTTTTGGTAATAACTCTGGAAGGAAACGTCGCAGACCCATCAAGGTGGTACTCGTACTGCTCGCCTCGTGGAGAGGAATCCAAATATATGAATGATTAAGCTATGGGATATGAAATGGACGAGCGACGAATAAAACAGCATGTATTATGGGGTTGAATGCTTTTTGCTATTCACAAAATAAAACAAAAGCAGTCATGCAAATATCTGAATTTTCACAGCACAGCAAAATCAGTTGCACCATTCAATTACGCTCGTCCAGACGGGGAGAATTCAATCACATTCATTTGATGCGACGTTTCTTATGGGATTTAATGAGCGACAACATTTTGACCAAAAACCGAGAGGATTCTGGGATGTTTGTGGTTTTTTGGTAATAACTCTGGAAGGAAACGTCGCAGACCCATCAAGGTGGTACTCGTACTGCTCGCCTCGTCGAGAAGAATCCAAATATATGATTTCTTATGGGATTTAATAAGCGACAACATTAGACCCCAAACCGAGAGGATTCTGGGATGTTTGTGGTTTTTTGTTAATAACTCTGGAAGGAAACGTCGCAGACCCATCAAGGTGGTAATCGTACTGCTCGCCTCGTCGAGAGGAATCCAAATATGTGAATGGTTAAGCTATGGGATATGAAATGGACGAGCGACCAATAAAACAGCATGTATTATGGGGTTGAATGCTTTTTGCTATTCACAAAATAAAACAACAGCAGTCATGCAAATATCTGAATTTTCACAGCACAGCAAAATCAGTTGCACAATTCAATTCCGCTCGTCCAGACGGGGACAATTCAATCACATTCATTCGATGCGACGTTTCTTATGGGATTTAATGAGCGACAACATTTTGACCCCAAACCGAGAGGATTCTGGGATGTTTGTGTTTTTTTGGTAATAATTCTGGAAGGAAACGTCGCAGACCCATCAAGGTGGTAATCGTACTGCTCGCCTCGTCGAGAGGAATCCAAATATGTGAATGGTTAAGCTATGGGATATGAAATGGACGAGCGACCAATAAAACAGCATGTATTATGGGGTTGAATGCTTTTTGCTATTCACAAAATAAAACAACAGCAGTCATGCAAATATCTGAATTTTCACATCACAGCAAAATCAGTTGCACCATTCAATTCCGCTCGTCCAGACGGGGACAATTCAATCACATTCATTCGATGCAACGTTTCTTATGGGATTTAATGAGCGACAACATTTTGACCCCAAACCTAGAGGATTCTGGGATGTTTGTGTTTTTTTGGTAATAACTCTGGAAGGAAACGTCGCAGACCCATCAAGGTGGTACTCGTACTGCTCGCCTCGTGGAGAGGAATCCAAATATATGAATGATTAAGCTATGGGATATGAAATGGACGAGCGACGAATAAAACAGCATGTATTATGGGGTTGAATGCTTTTTGCTATTCACAAAATAAAACAAAAGCAGTCATGCAAATATCTGAATTTTCACAGCACAGCAAAATCAGTTGCACCATTCAATTACGCTCGTCCAGACGGGGAGAATTCAATCACATTCATTTGATGCGACGTTTCTTATGGGATTTAATGAGCGACAACATTTTGACCAAAAACCGAGAGGATTCTGGGATGTTTGTGGTTTTTTGGTAATAACTCTGGAAGGAAACGTCGCAGACCCATCAAGGTGGTACTCGTACTGCTCGCCTCGTCGAGAAGAATCCAAATATATGATTTCTTATGGGATTTAATAAGCGACAACATTAGACCCCAAACCGAGAGGATTCTGGGATGTTTGTGGTTTTTTGTTAATAACTCTGGAAGGAAACGTCGCAGACCCATCAAGGTGGTAATCGTACTGCTCGCCTCGTCGAGAGGAATCCAAATATGTGAATGGTTAAGCTATGGGATATGAAATGGACGAGCGACCAATAAAACAGCATGTATTATGGGGTTGAATGCTTTTTGCCATTCACAAAATAAAAGAAAAGCAGTCATGCAAATATCTGAATTTTCACAGCACAGCAAAATCAGTTGCACAATTCAATTCCACTCGTCCAGACGGGGACAATTCAATCACATTCATTCGATGCGACGTTTCTTATGGGATTTAATGAGCGACAACATTTTGACCCCAAACCGAGAGGATTCTGGGATGTTTGTGTTTTTTTGGTAATAATTCTGGAAGGAAACGTCGCAGACCCATCAAGGTGGTAATCGTACTGCTCGCCTCTTCGAGAGGAATCCAAATATGTGAATGGTTAAGCTATGGGATATGAAATGGACGAGCGACCAATAAAACAGCATGTATTATGGGGTTGAATGCTTTTTGCTATTCACAAAATAAAACAACAGCAGTCATGCAAATATCTGAATTTTCACAGCACAGCAAAATCAGTTGCACCATTCAATTCCGCTTGTCCAGACGGGGACAATTCAATCACATTCATTCCATGCGACGTTTCTTATGGGATTTAATGAGCGACAACATTTTGACCCCAAACCTAGAGGATTCTGGGATGTTTGTGTTTTTTTGGTAATAACTCTGGAAGGAAACGTCGCAGACCCATCAAGGTGGTAATCGTACTGCTCGCCTCGTCGAGAGGAATCCAAATATGTGAATGGTTAAGCTATGGGATATGAAATGGACGAGCGACCAATAAAACAGCATGTATTATGGGGTTGAATGCTTTTTGCTATTCACAAAATAAAACAACAGCAGTCATGCAAATATCTGAATTTTCACAGCACAGCAAAATCAGTTGCACAATTCAATTCCGCTCGTCCAGACGGGGACAATTCAATCACATTCATTCGATGCGACGTTTCTTATGGGATTTAATGAGCGACAACATTTTGACCCCAAACCGAGAGGATTCTGGGATGTTTGTGTTTTTTTGGTAATAATTCTGGAAGGAAACGTCGCAGACCCATCAAGGTGGTAATCGTACTGCTCGCCTCGTCGAGAGGAATCCAAATATGTGAATGGTTAAGCTATGGGATATGAAATGGACGAGCGACCAATAAAACAGCATGTATTATGGGGTTGAATGCTTTTTGCTATTCACAAAATAAAACAACAGCAGTCATGCAAATATCTGAATTTTCACATCACAGCAAAATCAGTTGCACCATTCAATTCCGCTCGTCCAGACGGGGACAATTCAATCACATTCATTCGATGCAACGTTTCTTATGGGATTTAATGAGCGACAACATTTTGACCCCAAACCTAGAGGATTCTGGGATGTTTGTGTTTTTTTGGTAATAACTCTGGAAGGAAACGTCGCAGACCCATCAAGGTGGTACTCGTACTGCTCGCCTCGTGGAGAGGAATCCAAATATATGAATGATTAAGCTATGGGATATGAAATGGACGAGCGACGAATAAAACAGCATGTATTATGGGGTTGAATGCTTTTTGCTATTCACAAAATAAAACAAAAGCAGTCATGCAAATATCTGAATTTTCACAGCACAGCAAAATCAGTTGCACCATTCAATTACGCTCGTCCAGACGGGGAGAATTCAATCACATTCATTTGATGCGACGTTTCTTATGGGATTTAATGAGCGACAACATTTTGACCAAAAACCGAGAGGATTCTGGGATGTTTGTGGTTTTTTGGTAATAACTCTGGAAGGAAACGTCGCAGACCCATCAAGGTGGTACTCGTACTGCTCGCCTCGTCGAGAAGAATCCAAATATATGATTTCTTATGGGATTTAATAAGCGACAACATTAGACCCCAAACCGAGAGGATTCTGGGATGTTTGTGGTTTTTTGTTAATAACTCTGGAAGGAAACGTCGCAGACCCATCAAGGTGGTAATCGTACTGCTCGCCTCGTCGAGAGGAATCCAAATATGTGAATGGTTAAGCTATGGGATATGAAATGGACGAGCGACCAATAAAACAGCATGTATTATGGGGTTGAATGCTTTTTGCCATTCACAAAATAAAAGAAAAGCAGTCATGCAAATATCTGAATTTTCACAGCACAGCAAAATCAGTTGCACAATTCAATTCCACTCGTCCAGACGGGGACAATTCAATCACATTCATTCGATGCGACGTTTCTTATGGGATTTAATGAGCGACAACATTTTGACCCCAAACCGAGAGGATTCTGGGATGTTTGTGTTTTTTTGGTAATAATTCTGGAAGGAAACGTCGCAGACCCATCAAGGTGGTAATCGTACTGCACGCCTCGTCGAGAGGAATCCAAATATGTGAATGGTTAAGCTATGGGATATGAAATGGACGAGCGACCAACAAACAGCATGTATTATGGGGTTGAATGCTTTTTGCTATTCACAAAATAAAACAACAGCAGTCATGCAAATATCTGAATTTTCACAGCACAGCAAAATCAGTTGCACAATTCAATTCCGCTCGTCCAGACGGGGACAATTCAATCACATTCATTCGATGCAACGTTTTTTATGGGATTTAATGAGCGACAACATTTTGACCCCAAACCTAGAGGATTCTGGGATGTTTGTGTTTTTTTGGTAATAACTCTGGAAGGAAACGTCGCAGACCCATCAAGGTGGTAATCGTACTGCTCGCCTCGTCGAGAGGAATCCAAATATATGAATGGTTCAGCTATGGGATATGAAATGGACGAGCGACCAATAAAACAGCATGTATTATGGGGTTGAATGCTTTTTGCTATTCACAAAATAAAACAAAAGCAGTCATGCAAATATCTGAATTTTCACAGCACAGCAAAATCAGTTGCACCATTCAATTCCGCTCGTCCAGACGGGGAGAATTCAATCACATTCATTTGATGCGACGTTTCTTATGGGATTTAATGAGCGACAACATTTTGACCAAAAACCGAGAGGATTCTGGGATGTTTGTGGTTTTTTGGTAATAACTCTGGAAGGAAACGTCGCAGACCCATCAAGGTGGTACTCGTACTGCTCGCCTCGTCGAGAAGAATCTAAATATATGATTTCTTATGGGATTTAATAAGCGACAACATTAGACCCCAAACCGAGAGGATTCTGGGATGTTTGTGGTTTTTTGTTAATAACTCTGGAAGGAAACGTCGCAGACCCATCAAGGTGGTAATCGTACTGCTCGCCTCGTCGAGAGGAATCCAAATATGTGAATGGTTAAGCTATGGGATATGAAATGGACGAGCGACCAATAAAACAAGCATGTATTATGGGGTTGAATGCGTTTTGCTATTTACAAAATTAAACAACAGCAGTCATGCAAATATCTGAATTTTCACAGCACAGCAAAATCAGTTGCACCATTCAATTCCGCTCGGCAAGACGGGGAGAATTCAATCACATTCATTCGATGCGACGTTTCTTATGGGATTTAATGAGCGACAACATTTTGACCCCAAACCGAGAGGATTCTGTGATGTTTGTGGTTTTTTGGTAATAACTCTGGAAGGAAACGTCGAAGACCCATCAAGGTGGTACTCGTACTGCTCGCCTCGTCGAGAGGAATCCAAATATATGAATGGTTAAGCTATGGGATATGAAATGGACGAGCGACCAATAAAACAACATGTATTATGGGGTTGAATGCGTTTTGCTATTCACAAAATAAAACAACAGCAGTCATGCAAATATCTGAATTTTCACAGTACAGCAAAATCAGTTGCACCATTCAATTCCGCTCGTCCAGACGAAGACAATTCAATCACATTCATTCGATGCGACGTTTCTTATGGGATTTAATGAGCGACAACATTTTGACCCCAAACCGAGAGGATTCTGGGATGTTTGTGTTTTTTTGGTAATAATTCTGGAAGCAAACGTCGCAGACCCAACAAGGTGGTAATCGTACTGCTCGCCTCGTCGAGAGGAATCCAAATATGTGAATGGTTAAGCTATGGGATATGAAATGGACGAGCGACCAATAAAACAGCATGTATTATGGGGTTGAATGCTTTTTGCTATTCACAAAATAAAACAACAGCAGTCATGCAAATATCTGAATTTTCACAGCACAGCAAAATCAGTTGCACCATTCAATTCCGCTCGTCCAGACGGGGACAATTCAATCACATTCATTCGATGCGACGTTTCTTATGGGATTTAATGAGCGACAACATTTTGACCCCAAACCTAGAGGATTCTGGGATGTTTGTGTTTTTTTGGTAATAACTCTGGAAGGAAACGTCGCAGACCCATCAAGGTGGTAATCGTACTGCTCGCCTCGTCGAGAGGAATCCAAATATGTGAATGGTTAAGCTATGGGATATGAAATGGACGAGCGACCAATAAAACAGCATGTATTATGGGGTTGAATACTTTTTGCTATTCACAAAATAAAACAACAGCAATCATGCAAATATCTGAATTTTCACAGCACAGCAAAATCAGTTGCACAATTCAATTCCGCTCGTCCAGACGGGGACAATTCAATCACATTCATTCGATGCGACGTTTCTTATGGGATTTAATGAGCGACAACATTTTGACCCCAAACCGAGAGGATTCTGGGATGTTTGTGTTTTTTTGGTAATAATTCTGGAAGCAAACGTCGCAGACCCAACAAGGTGGTAATCGTACTGCTCGCCTCGTCGAGAGGAATCCAAATATGTGAATGGTTAAGCTATGGGATATGAAATGGACGAGCGACCAATAAAACAGCATGTATTATGGGGTTGAATGCTTTTTGCTATTCACAAAATAAAACAACAGCAGTCATGCAAATATCTGAATTTTCACAGCACAGCAAAATCAGTTGCACCATTCAATTCCGCTCGTCCAGACGGGGACAATTCAATCACATTCATTCGATGCGACGTTTCTTATGGGATTTAATGAGCGACAACATTTTGACCCCAAACCTAGAGGATTCTGGGATGTTTGTGTTTTTTTGGTAATAACTCTGGAAGGAAACGTCGCAGACCCATCAAGGTGGTACTCGTACTGCTCGCCTCGTCGAGAGGAATCCAAATATATGAATGGTTAAGCTATGGGATATGAAATGGACGAGCGACGAATAAAACAGCATGTATTATGGGGTTGAATGCTTTTTGCTATTCACAAAATAAAACAAAAGCAGTCATGCAAATATCTGAATTTTCACAGCACAGCAAAATCAGTTGCACCATTCAATTCCGCTCGTCCAGCCGGGGAGAATTCAATCACATTCATTTGATGCGACGTTTCTTATGGGATTTAATGAGCGACAACATTTTGACCCCAAACCGAGAGGATTCTGGGATGTTTGTGGTTTTTTGGTAATAACTCTGGAAGGAAACGTCGGAGACCCATCAAGGTGGTACTCGTACTGCTCGCCTCGTCGAGAAGAATCCAAATATATGATTTCTTATGGGATTTAATGAGCGACAACATTTTGACCCCAAACCGAGAGGATTCTGGGATGTTTGTGTTTTTTTGGTAATAACTCTGGAAGGAAACGTCGCAGACCCATCAAGGTGGTAATCGTACTGCTCGCCTCGTCGAGAGGAATCCAAATATGTGAATGGTTAATCTATGGGATATGAAATGGACGAGCGACCAATAAAACAGCATGTATTATGGGGTTGAATGCTTTTTGCTATTCACAAAATAAAACAACAGCAGTCATGCAAATATCTGAATTTTCACAGCACAGCAAAATCAGTTGCACAATTCAATTCCGCTCGTCCAGACGGGGACAATTCAATCACATTCATTCGATGCGACGTTTCTTATGGGATTTAATGAGCGACAACATTTTGACCCCAAACCGAGAGGATTCTGGGATGTTTGTGTTTTTTTGGTAATAATTCTGGAAGGAAACGTCGCAGACCCATCAAGGTGGTAATCGTACTGCTCGCCTCGTCGAGAGGAATCCAAATATGTGAATGGTTAAGCTATGGGATATGAAATGGACGAGCGACCAATAAAACAGCATGTATTATGGGGTTGAATGCTTTTTGCTATTCACAAAATAAAACAACAGCAGTCATGCAAATATCTGAATTTTCACAGCACAGCAAAATCAGTTGCACCATTCAATTCCGCTTGTCCAGACGGGGACAATTCAATCACATTCATTCGATGCGACGTTTCTTATGGGATTTAATGAGCGACAACATGTTGACCCCAAACCTAGAGGATTCTGGGATGTTTGTGTTTTTTTGGTAATAACTCTGGAAGGAAACGTCGCAGACCCATCAAGGTGGTAATCGTACTGCTCGCCTCGTCGAGAGGAATCCAAATATGTGAATGGTTAAGCTATGGGATATGAAATGGACGAGCGACCAATAAAACAGCATGTATTATGGGGTTGAATGCTTTTTGCTATTCACAAAATAAAACAACAGCAGTCATGCAAATATCTGAATTTTCACAGCACAGCAAAATCAGTTGCACAATTCAATTCCGCTCGTCCAGACGGGGACAATTCAATCACATTCATTCGATGCGACGTTTCTTATGAGATTTAATGAGCGACAACATTTTGACCCCAAACCGAGAGGATTCTGGGATGTTTGTGTTTTTTTAATAATAATTCTGGAAGGAAACGTCGCAGACCCATCAAGGTGGTAATCGTACTGCTCGCCTCGTCGAGAGGAATCCAAATATGTGAATGGTTAAGCTATGGGATATGAAATGGACGAGCGACCAATAAAACAGCATGTATTATGGGGTTGAATGCTTTTTGCTATTCACAAAATAAAACAACAGCAGTCATGCAAATATCTGAATTTTCACAGCACAGCAAAATCAGTTGCACAATTCAATTCCGCTCGTCCAGACGGGGACAATTCAATCACATTCATTCGATGCGACGTTTCTTATGGGATTTAATGAGCGACAACATTTTGACCCCAAACCGAGAGGATTCTGGGATGTTTGTGTTTTTTTGGTAATAATTCTGGAAGGAAACGTCGCAGACCCATCAAGGTGGTAATCGTACTGCTCGCCTCGTCAAGAGGAATCCAAATATGTGAATGGTTAAGCTATGCGATATGAAATGGACGAGCGACCAATAAAACAGCATGTATTATGGGGTTGAATGCTTTTTGCTATTCACAAAATAAAACAACAGCAGTCATGCAAATATCTGAATTTTCACAGCACAGCAAAATCAGTTGCACCATTTAATTCCGCTCGTCCAGACGGGGACAATTCAATCACATTCATTCGATGCGACGTTTCTTATGGGATTTAATGAGCGACAACACTTTGACCCCAAACCTAGAGGATTCTGGGATGTTTGTGTTTTTTTGGTAATAACTCTGGAAGGAAACGTCGCAGACCCATCAAGTTGGTACTCGTACTGCTCGCCTCGTCGAGAGGAATCCAAATATATGAATGGTTAAGCTATGGGATATGAAATAAACGAGCGACCAATAAAACAGCATGTATTATGGGGTTGAATGCTTTTTGCTATTCACAAAATAAAACAAAAGCAGTCATGCAAATATCTAAATTTTCACAGCACAGCAAAATCAGTTGCACCATTCAATTCCGCTCGTCCAGACGGGGAGAATTCAATCACATTCATTTGATGCGACGTTTCTTATGGGATTTAATGAGCGACAACATTTTGACCAAAAACCGAGAGGATTCTGGGATGTTGTGGTTTTTTGGTAATAACTCTGGAAGGAAACGTCGCAGACCCAACAAGGTGGTACTCGTACTGCTCGCCTCGTCGAGAAGAATCCAAATATATGATTTCTTATGGGATTTAATAAGCGACAACATTAGACCCCAAACCGAGAGGATTCTGGGATGTTTGTGGGTTTTTGTTAATAACTCTGGAAGGAAATGTCGCAGACCCATCAAGGTGGTACTCGTACTGCTCGCCTCGTCGAGAGGAATCCAAATATGTGAATAGTTAAGCTATGGGATATGAAATGGACGAGCGACCAATAAAACAGCATGTATTATGGGGTTGAATGCGTTTTGCTATTCACAAAATAAAACAACAGCAGTCATGCAAATATCTGAATTTTCACAGCACAGCAAAATCAGTTGCACCATTCAATTCCGCTCGTCAAGACGGGGAGAATTCAATCACATTCTTTCGATGCGACGTTTCCTATGGGATTTAATGAGCGACAACATTTTGACCCCAAACCAAGAGGATTCTGTGATGTTTGTGGTTTTTTGGTAATAACTCTGGAAGGAAACGTCGAAGCCCCATCAAGGTGGTACTCGTACTGCTCGCCTCGTCGAGAGGAATCCAAATATATGAATGGTTAAGCTATGGGATATGAAATGGACGAGCGACCAATAAAACAACATGTATTATGGGGTTGAATGCTTTTTGCTATTCACAAAATAAAACAACAGCAGTCATGCAAATATCTGAATTTTCACAGTACAGCAAAATCAGTTGCACCATTCAATTCCGCTCGTCCAGACGGGGACAATTCAATCACATTCATTCGATGCGACGTTTGTTATGGAATTTGATGAGCGACAACATTTTGACCCCAAACCGAGAGGATTCTGGGATGTTTGTGTTTTTTTGGTAATAACTCTGGAAGGAAACGTCGCAGACCCATCAAGGTGGTAATCCTACTGCTCGCCTCGTCGAGAGGAATCCAAATATGTGAATGGTTAAGCTATGGGATATGAAATGGACGAGCGACCAATAAAACAGCATGTATTATGGGGTTGAATGCTTTTTGCTATTCACAAAATAAAACAACAGCAGTCATGCAAATATCTGAATTTTCACAGCACAGCAAAATCAGTTGCACAATTCAATTCCGCTCGTCCAGACGGGGACAATTCAATCACATTCATTCGATGCGACGTTTCTTATGGGATTTAATGAGCGACAACACTTTGACCCCAAACCGAGAGGATTCTGGGATGTTTGTGTTTTTTTGGTAATAATTCTGGAAGGAAACGTCGCAGACCCATCAAGGTGGTAATCGTACTGCTCGCCTCGTCGAGAGGAATCCAAATATGTGAATGGTTAAGCTATGGGATATGAAATGGACGAGCGACCAATAAAACAGCATGTATTATGGGGTTGAATGCTTTTTGCTATTCACAAAATAAAACAACAGCAGTCATTCAAATATCTGAATTTTCACAGCACAGCAAAATCAGTTGCACAATTCAATTCCGCTCGTCCAGACGGGGACAATTCAATCACATTCATTCCATGCGACGTTTCTTATGGGATTTAATGAGCGACAACATTTTGACCCCAAACCGAGAGGATTCTGGGATGTTTGTGTTTTTTTGGTAATAACTCTGGAAGGAAACGTCGCAGACCCATCAAGGTGGTACTCGTACTGCTCGCCTCGTCGAGAGGAATCCAAACATATGAATGGTTAAGCTATGGGATATGAAATGGACGAGCGACCAATAAAACAACATGTATTATGGGGTTGAATGCGTTTTGCTATTCACAAAATTAAACAACAGCAGTAATGCAAATATCTGAATTTTCACAGCACAGCAAAATCAGTTGCACCATTCAATTCCGCTCGTCAAGACGGGGAGAATTCAATCACATTCATTCGATGCGACGTTTCCTATGGGATTTAATGAGCGACAACATTTTGACCCCGAACCAAGAGGATTCTGTGATGTTTGTGGTTTTTTGGTAATAACTCTGGAAGGAAACGTCGAAGACCCATCAAGGTGGTACTCGTACTGCTCGCCTCGTCGAGAGGAATCCAAATATATGAATGGTTAAGCTATGGGATATGAAATGGACGAGCGACCAATAAAACAACATGTATTATGGGGTTGAATGCTTTTTGCTATTCACAAAATAAAACAACAGCAGTCATGCAAATATCTGAATTTTCACAGTACAGCAAAATCAGTTGCACCATTCAATTCCGCTCGTCCAGACGGGGACAATTCAATCACATTCATTCGATGCGACGTTTCTTATGGGATTTGATGAGCGACAACATTTTGACCCCAAACCGAGAGGATTCTGGGATGTTTGTGTTTTTTTGGTAATAACTCTGGAAGGAAACGTCGCAGACCCATCAAGGTGGTAATCCTACTGCTCGCCTCGTCGAGAGGAATCCAAATATGTGAATGGTTAAGCTATGGGATATGAAATGGACGAGCGACCAATAAAACAGCATGTATTATGGGGTTGAATGCTTTTTGCTATTCACAAAATAAAACAACAGCAGTCATGCAAATATCTGAATTTTCACAGCACAGCAAAATCAGTTGCACAATTCAATTCCGCTCGTCCAGACGGGGTCAATTCAATCACATTCATTCGATGCGACGTTTCTTATGGGATTTAATGAGCGACAACACTTTGACCCCAAACCGAGAGGATTCTGGGATGTTTGTGTTTTTTTGGTAATAATTCTGGAAGGAAACGTCGCAGACCCATCAAGGTGGTAATCGTACTGCTCGCTTCGTCGAGAGGAATCCAAATATGTGAATGGTTAAGCTATGGGATATGAAATGAACGAGCGACCAATAAAACAGCATGTATTATGGGGTTGAATGCTTTTTGCTATTCACAAAATAAAACAACAGCAGTCATTCAAATATCTGAATTTTCACAGCACAGCAAAATCAGTTGCACAATTCAATTCCGCTCGTCCAGACGGGGACAATTCAATCACATTCATTCCATGCGACGTTTCTTATGGGATTTAATGAGCGACAACATTTTGACCCCAAACCGAGAGGATTCTGGGATGTTTGTGTTTTTTTGGTAATAACTCTGGAAGGAAACGTCGCAGACCCATCAAGGTGGTACTCGTACTGCTCGCCTCGTCGAGAGGAATCCAAACATATGAATGGTTAAGCTATGGGATATGAAATGGACGAGCGACCAATAAAACAGCATGTATTATGGGGTTGAATGCGTTTTGCTATTCACAAAATTAAACAACAGCAGTAATGCAAATATCTGAATTTTCACAGCACAGCAAAATCAGTTGCACCATTCAATTCCGCTCGTCAAGACGGGGAGAATTCAATCACATTCATTCGATGCGACGTTTCTTATGGGATTTAATGAGCGACAACATTTTGACCCCAAACCGAGAGGATTCTGTGATGTTTGTGGTTTTTTGGTAATAACTCTGGAAGGAAACGTCGAAGACCCATCAAGGTGGTACTCGTACTGCTCGCCTCGTCGAGAGGAATCCAAATATGTGAATGGTTAAGCTATGGGATATGAAATGGACGAGCGACCAATAAAACAGCATGTATTATGGGGTTGAATGCTTTTTGCTATTCACAAAATAAAACAACAGCAGTCATGCAAATATCTGAATTTTCACAGCACAGCAAAATCAGTTGCACAATTCAATTCCGCTCGTCCAGACGGGGACAATTCAATCACATTCATTCGATGCGACGTTTCTTATGGGATTTAATGAGCGACAACATTTTGACCCCAAACCGAGAGGATTCTGGGATGTTTGTGTTTTTTTGGTAATAATTCTGGAAGGAAACGTCGCAGACCCATCAAGGTGGTAATCGTACTGCTCGCCTCGTCGAGAGGAATCCAAACATATGAATGGTTAAGCTATGGGATATGAAATGGACGAGCGACCAATAAAACAGCATGTATTATGGGGTTGAATGCGTTTTGCTATTCACAAAATTAAACAACAGCAGTAATGCAAATATCTGAATTTTCACAGCACAGCAAAATCAGTTGCACCATTCAATTCCGCTCGTCAAGACGGGGAGAATTCAATCACATTCATTCGATGCGACGTTTCTTATGGGATTTAATGAGCGACAACATTTTGACCCCAAACCGAGAGGATTCTGTGATGTTTGTGGTTTTTTGGTAATAACTCTGGAAGGAAACGTCGAAGACCCATCAAGGTGGTACTCGTACTGCTCGCCTCGCCGAGAAGAATCCAAATATATGATTTCTTATGGGATTTAATAAGCGACAACATTAGACCCCAAACCGAGAGGATTCTGGGATGTTTGTGGTTTTTTGTTAATAACTCTGGAAGGAAATGTCGCAGACCCATCAAGGTGGTACTCGTACTGCTCGCCTCGTCGAGAGGAATCCAAATATGTGAATAGTTAAGCTATGGGATATGAAATGGACGAGCGACCAATAAAACAGCATGTATTATGGGGTTGAATGCGTTTTGCTATTCACAAAATAAAACAACAGCAGTCATGCAAATATCTGAATTTTCACAGTACAGCAAAATCAGATGCACCATTCAATTCCGCTCGTCCAGACGGGGACAATTCAATCACATTCATTCGATGCGACGTTTCTTATGGGATTTAATGAGCGACAACATTTTGACCCCAAACCGAGAGGATTCTGTGATGTTTGTGGTTTTTTGGTAATAACTCTGGAAGGAAACGTCGCAGACCCATCAAGGTGGTAATCGTACTGCTCGCCTCGTCGAGAGGAATCCAAATATGTGAATGGTTAAGCTATGGGATATGAAATGGACGAGCGACCAATAAAACAGCATGTATTATGGGGTTGAATGCTTTTTGCTATTCACAAAATAAAACAACAGCAGTCATGCAAATATCTGAATTTTCACAGCACAGCAAAATCAGTTGCACAATTCAATTCCGCTCGTCCAGACGGGGACAATTCAATCACATTCATTCGATGCGACGTTTCTTATGGGATTTAATGAGCGACAACATTTTGACCCCAAACCGAGAGGATTCTGGGATGTTTGTGTTTTTTGGTAATAACTCTGGAAGGAAACGTCGCAGACCCATCAAGGTGGTAATCGTACTGCTCGCCTCGTCGAGAGGAATCCAAATATGTGAATGGTTAAGCTATGGGATATGAAATGGACGAGCGACCAATAAAACAGCATGTATTATGGGGTTGAATGCTTTTTGCTATTCACAAAATAAAACAACAGCAGTCATGCAAATATCTGAATTTTCACAGCACAGCAAAATCAGTTGCACCATTCAATTCCGCTCGTCCAGACGGGGAGAATTCAATCACATTCATTTGATGCGACGTTTCTTATGGGATTTAATGAGCGACAACATTTTGACCAAAAACCGAGAGGATTCTGGGATGGTTATTGGTTTTTTGGTAATAACTCTGGAAGGAAACGTCGCAGACCCATCAAGGTGGTACTCGTACTGCTCGCCTCGTCGAGAAGAATTCAAATATATGATTTCTTATGGGATTTAATAAGCGACAACATTAGACCCCAAACCGAGAGGATTCTGGGATGTTTGTGGTTTTTTGTTAATAACTCTGGAAGGAAATGTCGCAGACCCATCAAGGTGGTACTCGTACTGCTCGCCTCGTCGATAGGAATCCAAATATGTGAATGGTTAAGCTATGGGATATGAAATGGCCGAGCGACCAATAAAACAGCATGTATTATGGGGTTGAATGCTTTTTGCTATTCACAAAATAAAACAACAGCAGTCATGCAAATATCTGAATTTTCATAGCACAGCAAAATCAGTTGCACAATTCAATTCCGCTCGTCCAGACGGGGACAATTCAATCACATTCATTCGATGCGACGTTTCTTATGGGATTTAATGAGCGACAACATTTTGACCCCAAACCGAGAGGATTCTGGGATGTTTGTGTTTTTTGGTAATAACTCTGGAAGGAAACGTCGCAGACCCATCAAGGTGGTAATTGTACTGCTCGCCTCGTCGAGAGGAATCCAAATATGTGAATGGTTAAGCTATGGGATATGAAATGGACGAGCGACCAATAAAACAGCATGTATTATGGGGTTGAATGCTTTTTGCTATTCACAAAATAAAACAACAGCAGTCATGCAAATATCTGAATTTTCACAGTACAGCAAAATCAGATGCACCATTCAATTCCGCTCGTCCAGACGGGGACAATTCAATCACATTCATTCGATGCGACGTTTCTTATGGGATTTAATGAGCGACAACATTTTGACCCCAAACCGAGAGGATTCTGTGATGTTTGTGGTTTTTTGGTAATAACTCTGGAAGGAAACGTCGCAGACCCATCAAGGTGGTAATCGTACTGCTCGCCTCGTCGAGAGGAATCCAAATATGTGAATGGTTAAGCTATGGGATATGAAATGGACGAGCGACCAATAAAACAGCATGTATTATGGGGTTGAATGCTTTTTGCTATTCACAAAATAAAACAACAGCAGTCATGCAAATATCTGAATTTTCACAGCACAGCAAAATCAGTTGCACAATTCAATTCCGCTCGTCCAGACGGGGACAATTCAATCACATTCATTCGATGCGACGTTTCTTATGGGATTTAATGAGCGACAACATTTTGACCCCAAACCGAGAGGATTCTGGGATGTTTGTGTTTTTTGGTAATAACTCTGGAAGGAAACGTCGCAGACCCATCAAGGTGGTAATCGTACTGCTCGCCTCGTCGAGAGGAATCCAAATATGTGAATGGTTAAGCTATGGGATATGAAATGGACGAGCGACCAATAAAACAGCATGTATTATGGGGTTGAATGCTTTTTGCTATTCACAAAATAAAACAACAGCAGTCATGCAAATATCTGAATTTTCACAGCACAGCAAAATCAGTTGCACCATTCAATTCCGCTCGTCCAGACGGGGAGAATTCAATCACATTCATTTGATGCGACGTTTCTTATGGGATTTAATGAGCGACAACATTTTGACCAAAAACCGAGAGGATTCTGGGATGGTTATTGGTTTTTTGGTAATAACTCTGGAAGGAAACGTCGCAGACCCATCAAGGTGGTACTCGTACTGCTCGCCTCGTCGAGAAGAATCCAAATATATGATTTCTTATGGGATTTAATAAGCGACAACATTAGACCCCAAACCGAGAGGATTCTGGGATGTTTGTGGTTTTTTGTTAATAACTCTGGAAGGAAATGTCGCAGACCCATCAAGGTGGTACTCGTACTGCTCGCCTCGTCGATAGGAATCCAAATATGTGAATGGTTAAGCTATGGGATATGAAATGGCCGAGCGACCAATAAAACAGCATGTATTATGGGGTTGAATGCTTTTTGCTATTCACAAAATAAAACAACAGCAGTCATGCAAATATCTGAATTTTCATAGCACAGCAAAATCAGTTGCACAATTCAATTCCGCTCGTCCAGACGGGGACAATTCAATCACATTCATTCGATGCGACGTTTCTTATGGGATTTAATGAGCGACAACATTTTGACCCCAAACCGAGAGGATTCTGGGATGTTTGTGTTTTTTGGTAATAACTCTGGAAGGAAACGTCGCAGACCCATCAAGGTGGTAATTGTACTGCTCGCCTCGTCGAGAGGAATCCAAATATGTGAATGGTTAAGCTATGGGATATGAAATGGACGAGCGACCAATAAAACAGCATGTATTATGGGGTTGAATGCTTTTTGCTATTCACAAAATAAAACAACAGCAGTCATGCAAATATCTGAATTTTCACAGCACAGCAAAATCAGTTGCACCATTCAATTCCGCTCGTCCAGACGGGGAGAATTCAATCACATTCATTTGATGCGACGTTTCTTATGGGATTTAATGAGCGACAACATTTTGACCAAAAACCGAGAGGATTCTGGGATGGTTGTGGTTTTTTGGTAATAACTCTGGAAGGAAACGTCGCAGACCCATCAATGTGGTACTCGTACTGCTCGCCTCGTCGAGAAGAATCCAAATATATGATTTCTTATGGGATTTAATAAGCGACAACATTAGACCCCAAACCGAGAGGATTCTGGGATGTTTGTGGTTTTTTGTTAATAACTCTGGAAGGAAATGTCGCAGACCCATCAAGGTGGTACTCGTACTGCTCGCCTCGTCGATAGGAATCCAAATATGTGAATGGTTAAGCTATGGGATATGAAATGGACGAGCGACCAATAAAACAGCATGTATTATGGGGTTGAATGCTTTTTGCTATTCACAAAATAAAACAACAGCAGTCATGCAAATATCTGAATTTTCACAGCACAGCAAAATCAGTTGCACAATTCAATTCCGCTCGTCCAGACGGGGACAATTCAATCACATTCATTCGATGCGACGTTTCTTATGGGATTTAATGAGCGACAACATTTTGACCCCAAACCGAGAGGATTCTGGGATGTTTGTGGTTTTTTGGTAATAACTCTGGAAGGAAACGTCGCAGACCCATCAAGGTGGTACTCGTACTACTCGCCTCGTCGAGAGGAATCCAAATATGTGAATGGTTAAGCTATGGGATATGAAATGGACGAACGACCAATAAAACAACATGTATTATGGGGTTGAATGCTTTTTGCTATTCACAAAATAAAACAAAAGCAGTCATGCAAATATCTGAATTTTCACAGCACAGCAAAATCAGTTGCACCATTCAATTCCGCTCGTCCAGACGGGGAGAATTCAATCACATTCATTTGATGCGACGTTTCTTATGGGATTTAATGAGCAACAACATTTTGACCAAAAACCGAGAGGATTCTGGGATGTTTGTGGTTTTTTGGTAATAACTCTGGAAGGAAACGTCGCAGTCCCATCAAGGTGGTACTCGTACTGCTCGCCTCGTCGAGAAGAATCCAAATATATGATTTCTTATGGGATTTAATAAGCGACAACATTAGACCCCAAACCGAGAGGATTCTGGGATGTTTGTGGTTTTTTGTTAATAACTCTGGAAGGAAATGTCGCAGACCCATCAAGGTGGTACTCGTACTGCTCGCCTCGTCGAGAGGAATCCAAATATGTAAATAGTTAAGCTATGGGATATGAAATGGACGAGCGACCAATAAAACAGCATGTATTATGGGGTTGAATGCGTTTTGCTATTCACAAAATAAAACAACAGCAGTCATGCAAATATCTGAATTTTCACAGTACAGCAAAATCAGTTGCACCATTCAATTCCGCTCGTCCAGACGGGGACAATTCAATCACATTCATTCGATGCGACGTTTCTTATGGGATTTAATGAGCGACAACATTTTGACCCCAAACCGAGAGGATTATGTGATGTTTGTGGTTTTTTGGTAATAACTCTGGAAGGAAACGTCGCAGACCCATCAAGGTGGTAATCGTACTGCTCGCCTCATCGAGAGGAATCCAAATATGTGAATGGTTAAGCTATGGGATATGAAATGGACGAGCGACCAATAAAACAGCATGTATTATGGGGTTGAATGCTTTTTGCTATTCACAAAATAAAACAACAGCAGTCATGCAAATATATGAATTTTCACAGCACAGCAAAATCAGTTGCACAATTCAATTCCGCTCGTCCAGACGGGGACAATTCAATCACATTCATTCGATGCGACGTTTCTTATGGGATTTAATGAGCGACAACATTTTGACCCCAAACCGAGAGGATTCTGGGATGTTTGTGTTTTTTTGGTAATTATTCTGGAAGGAAACGTCGCAGACCCATCAAGGTGGTAATCGTACTGCTCGCCTCGTCGAGAGGAATCCAAATATGTGAATGGTTAAGCTATGGGATATGAAATGGACGAGCGACCAATAAAACAGCATGTATTATGGGGTTGAATGCTTTTTGCTATTCACAAAATAAAACAACAGCAGTCATGCAAATATCTGAATTTTCACAGCACAGCAAAATCAGTTGCACCATTCAATTCCGCTCGTCCAGACGGGGACAATTCAATCACATTCATTCGATGCGACGTTTCTTATGGGATTTAATGAGCGACAACATTTTGACCCCAAACCTAGAGGATTCTGGGATGTTTGTGTTTTTTGGTAATAACTCTGGAAGGAAACGTCGCAGACCCATCAAGGTGGTAATCGTACTGCTCGCCTCGTCGAGAGGAATCCAAATATGTGAATGGTTAAGCTATGGGATATGAAATGGACGAGCGACCAATAAAACAGCATGTATTATGGGGTTGAATGCTTTTTGCTATTCACAAAATAAAACAACAGCAGTCATGCAAATATCTGAATTTTCACAGCACAGCAAAATCAGTTGCACCATTCAATTCCGCTCGTCCAGACGGGGAGAATTCAATCACATTCATTTGATGCGACGTTTCTTATGGGATTTAATGAGCGACAACATTTTGACCAAAAACCGAGAGGATTCTGGGATGGTTGTGGTTTTTTGGTAATAACTCTGGAAGGAAACGTCGCAGACCCATCAAGGTGGTACTCGTACTGCTCGCCTCGTCGAGAAGAATCCAAATATATGATTTCTTATGGGATTTAATAAGCGACAACATTAGACCCCAAACCGAGAGGATTCTGGGATGTTTGTGGTTTTTTGTTAATAACTCTGGAAGGAAATGTCGCAGACCCATCAAGGTGGTACTCGTACTGCTCGCCTCGTCGATAGGAATCCAAATATGTGAATGGTTAAGCTATGGGATATGAAATGGCCGAGCGACCAATAAAACAGCATGTATTATGGGGTTGAATGCTTTTTGCTATTCACAAAATAAAACAACAGCAGTCATGCAAATATCTGAATTTTCATAGCACAGCAAAATCAGTTGCACAATTCAATTCCGCTCGTCCAGACGGGGACAATTCAATCACATTCATTCGATGCGACGTTTCTTATGGGATTTAATGAGCGACAACATTTTGACCCCAAACCGAGAGGATTCTGGGATGTTTGTGTTTTTTGGTAATAACTCTGGAAGGAAACGTCGCAGACCCATCAAGGTGGTAATTGTACTGCTCGCCTCGTCGAGAGGAATCCAAATATGTGAATGGTTAAGCTATGGGATATGAAATGGACGAGCGACCAATAAAACAGCATGTATTATGGGGTTGAATGCTTTTTGCTATTCACAAAATAAAACAACAGCAGTCATGCAAATATCTGAATTTTCACAGCACAGCAAAATCAGTTGCACCATTCAATTCCGCTCGTCCAGACGGGGAGAATTCAATCACATTCATTTGATGCGACGTTTCTTATGGGATTTAATGAGCGACAACATTTTGACCAAAAACCGAGAGGATTCTGGGATGGTTGTGGTTTTTTGGTAATAACTCTGGAAGGAAACGTCGCAGACCCATCAATGTGGTACTCGTACTGCTCGCCTCGTCGAGAAGAATCCAAATATATGATTTCTTATGGGATTTAATAAGCGACAACATTAGACCCCAAACCGAGAGGATTCTGGGATGTTTGTGGTTTTTTGTTAATAACTCTGGAAGGAAATGTCGCAGACCCATCAAGGTGGTACTCGTACTGCTCGCCTCGTCGATAGGAATCCAAATATGTGAATGGTTAAGCTATGGGATATGAAATGGACGAGCGACCAATAAAACAGCATGTATTATGGGGTTGAATGCTTTTTGCTATTCACAAAATAAAACAACAGCAGTCATGCAAATATCTGAATTTTCACAGCACAGCAAAATCAGTTGCACAATTCAATTCCGCTCGTCCAGACGGGGACAATTCAATCACATTCATTCGATGCGACGTTTCTTATGGGATTTAATGAGCGACAACATTTTGACCCCAAACCGAGAGGATTCTGGGATGTTTGTGGTTTTTTGGTAATAACTCTGGAAGGAAACGTCGCAGACCCATCAAGGTGGTACTCGTACTACTCGCCTCGTCGAGAGGAATCCAAATATGTGAATGGTTAAGCTATGGGATATGAAATGGACGAACGACCAATAAAACAACATGTATTATGGGGTTGAATGCTTTTTGCTATTCACAAAATAAAACAAAAGCAGTCATGCAAATATCTGAATTTTCACAGCACAGCAAAATCAGTTGCACCATTCAATTCCGCTCGTCCAGACGGGGAGAATTCAATCACATTCATTTGATGCGACGTTTCTTATGGGATTTAATGAGCAACAACATTTTGACCAAAAACCGAGAGGATTCTGGGATGTTTGTGGTTTTTTGGTAATAACTCTGGAAGGAAACGTCGCAGTCCCATCAAGGTGGTACTCGTACTGCTCGCCTCGTCGAGAAGAATCCAAATATATGATTTCTTATGGGATTTAATAAGCGACAACATTAGACCCCAAACCGAGAGGATTCTGGGATGTTTGTGGTTTTTTGTTAATAACTCTGGAAGGAAATGTCGCAGACCCATCAAGGTGGTACTCGTACTGCTCGCCTCGTCGAGAGGAATCTAAATATGTAAATAGTTAAGCTATGGGATATGAAATGGACGAGCGACCAATAAAACAGCATGTATTATGGGGTTGAATGCGTTTTGCTATTCACAAAATAAAACAACAGCAGTCATGCAAATATCTGAATTTTCACAGTACAGCAAAATCAGTTGCACCATTCAATTCCGCTCGTCCAGACGGGGACAATTCAATCACATTCATTCGATGCGACGTTTCTTATGGGATTTAATGAGCGACAACATTTTGACCCCAAACCGAGAGGATTATGTGATGTTTGTGGTTTTTTGGTAATAACTCTGGAAGGAAACGTCGCAGACCCATCAAGGTGGTAATCGTACTGCTCGCCTCATCGAGAGGAATCCAAATATGTGAATGGTTAAGCTATGGGATATGAAATGGACGAGCGACCAATAAAACAGCATGTATTATGGGGTTGAATGCTTTTTGCTATTCACAAAATAAAACAACAGCAGTCATGCAAATATATGAATTTTCACAGCACAGCAAAATCAGTTGCACAATTCAATTCCGCTCGTCCAGACGGGGACAATTCAATCACATTCATTCGATGCGACGTTTCTTATGGGATTTAATGAGCGACAACATTTTGACCCCAAACCGAGAGGATTCTGGGATGTTTGTGTTTTTTTGGTAATTATTCTGGAAGGAAACGTCGCAGACCCATCAAGGTGGTAATCGTACTGCTCGCCTCGTCGAGAGGAATCCAAATATGTGAATGGTTAAGCTATGGGATATGAAATGGACGAGCGACCAATAAAACAGCATGTATTATGGGGTTGAATGCTTTTTGCTATTCACAAAATAAAACAACAGCAGTCATGCAAATATCTGAATTTTCACAGCACAGCAAAATCAGTTGCACCATTCAATTCCGCTCGTCCAGACGGGGACAATTCAATCACATTCATTCGATGCGACGTTTCTTATGGGATTTAATGAGCGACAACATTTTGACCCCAAACCTAGAGGATTCTGGGATGTTTGTGTTTTTTGGTAATAACTCTGGAAGGAAACGTCGCAGACCCATCAAGGTGGTAATCGTACTGCTCGCCTCGTCGAGAGGAATCCAAATATGTGAATGGTTAAGCTATGGGATATGAAATGGACGAGCGACCAATAAAACAGCATGTATTATGGGGTTGAATGCTTTTTGCTATTCACAAAATAAAACAACAGCAGTCATGCAAATATCTGAATTTTCACAGCACAGCAAAATCAGTTGCACCATTCAATTCCGCTCGTCCAGACGGGGAGAATTCAATCACATTCATTTGATGCGACGTTTCTTATGGGATTTAATGAGCGACAACATTTTGACCAAAAACCGAGAGGATTCTGGGATGGTTGTGGTTTTTTGGTAATAACTCTGGAAGGAAACGTCGCAGACCCATCACGGTGGTACTCGTACTGCTCGCCTCGTCGAGAAGAATCCAAATATATGATTTCTTATGGGATTTAATAAGCGACAACATTAGACCCCAAACCGAGAGGATTCTGGGATGTTTGTGGTTTTTTGTTAATAACTCTGGAAGGAAATGTCGCAGACCCATCAAGGTGGTACTCGTACTGCTCGCCTCGTCGATAGGAATCCACATATGTGAATGGTTAAGCTATGGGATATGAAATGGACGAGCGACCAATAAAACAGCATGTATTATGGGGTTGAATGCTTTTTGCTATTCACAAAATAAAACAACAGCAGTCATGCAAATATCTGAATTTTCACAGCACAGCAAAATCAGTTGCACAATTCAATTCCGCTCGTCCAGACGGGGACAATTCAATCACATTCATTCGATGCGACGTTTCTTATGGGATTTAATGAGCGACAACATTTTGACCCCAAACCGAGAGGATTCTGGGATGTTTGTGGTTTTTTGGTAATAACTCTGGAAGGAAACGTCGCAGACCCATCAAGGTGGTACTCGTACTGCTCGCCTCGTCGAGAGGAATCCAAATATGTGAATGGTTAAGCTATGGGATATGAAATGGACGAACGACCAATAAAACAACATGTATTATGGGGTTGAATGCTTTTTGCTATTCACAAAATAAAACAAAAGCAGTCATGCAAATATCTGAATTTTCACAGCACAGCAAAATCAGTTGCACCATTCAATTCCGCTCGTCCAGACGGGGAGAATTCAATCACATTCATTTGATGCGACGTTTCTTATGGGATTTAATGAGCAACAACATTTTGACCAAAAACCGAGAGGATTCTGGGATGTTTGTGGTTTTTTGGTAATAACTCTGGAAGGAAACGTCGCAGTCCCATCAAGGTGGTACTCGTACTGCTCGCCTCGTCGAGAAGAATCCAAATATATGATTTCTTATGGGATTTAATAAGCGACAACATTAGACCCCAAACCGAGAGGATTCTGGGATGTTTGTGGTTTTTTGTTAATAACTCTGGAAGGAAATGTCGCAGACCCATCAAGGTGGTACTCGTACTGCTCGCCTCGTCGAGAGGAATCCAAATATGTAAATAGTTAAGCTATGGGATATGAAATGGACGAGCGACCAATAAAACAGCATGTATTATGGGGTTGAATGCGTTTTGCTATTCACAAAATAAAACAACAGCAGTCATGCAAATATCTGAATTTTCACAGTACAGCAAAATCAGTTGCACCATTCAATTCCGCTCGTCCAGACGGGGACAATTCAATCACATTCATTCGATGCGACGTTTCTTATGGGATTTAATGAGCGACAACATTTTGACCCCAAACCGAGAGGATTATGTGATGTTTGTGGTTTTTTGGTAATAACTCTGGAAGGAAACGTCGCAGACCCATCAAGGTGGTAATTGTACTGCTCGCCTCATCGAGAGGAATCCAAATATGTGAATGGTTAAGCTATGGGATATGAAATGGACGAGCGACCAATAAAACAGCATGTATTATGGGGTTGAATGCTTTTTGCTATTCACAAAATAAAACAACAGCAGTCATGCAAATATATGAATTTTCACAGCACAGCAAAATCAGTTGCACAATTCAATTCCGCTCGTCCAGACGGGGACAATTCAATCACATTCATTCGATGCGACGTTTCTTATGGGATTTAATGAGCGACAACATTTTGACCCCAAACCGAGAGGATTCTGGGATGTTTGTGTTTTTTTGGTAATTATTCTGGAAGGAAACGTCGCAGACCCATCAAGGTGGTAATCGTACTGCTCGCCTCGTCGAGAGGAATCCAAATATGTGAATGGTTAAGCTATGGGATATGAAATGGACGAGCGACCAATAAAACAGCATGTATTATGGGGTTGAATGCTTTTTGCTATTCACAAAATAAAACAACAGCAGTCATGCAAATATCTGAATTTTCACAGCACAGCAAAATCAGTTGCACCATTCAATTCCGCTCGTCCAGACGGGGACAATTCAATCACATTCATTCGATGCGACGTTTCTTATGGGATTTAATGAGCGACAACATTTTGACCCCAAACCTAGAGGATTCTGGGATGTTTGTGTTTTTTGGTAATAACTCTGGAAGGAAACGTCGCAGACCCATCAAGGTGGTAATCGTACTGCTCGCCTCGTCGAGAGGAATCCAAATATGTGAATGGTTAAGCTATGGGATATGAAATGGACGAGCGACCAATAAAACAGCATGTATTATGGGGTTGAATGCTTTTTGCTATTCACAAAATAAAACAACAGCAGTCATGCAAATATCTGAATTTTCACAGCACAGCAAAATCAGTTGCACCATTCAATTCCGCTCGTCCAGACGGGGAGAATTCAATCACATTCATTTGATGCGACGTTTCTTATGGGATTTAATGAGCGACAACATTTTGACCAAAAACCGAGAGGATTCTGGGATGGTTGTGGTTTTTTGGTAATTACTCTGGAAGGAAACGTCGCAGACCCATCAAGGTGGTACTCGTACTGCTCGCCTCGTCGAGAAGAATCCAAATATATGATTTCTTATGGGATTTAATAAGCGACAACATTAGACCCCAAACCGAGAGGATTCTGGGATGTTTGTGGTTTTTTGTTAATAACTCTGGAAGGAAATGTCGCAGACCCATCAAGGTGGTACTCGTACTGCTCGCCTCGTCGAGAGGAATCCAAATATGTGAATGGTTAAGCTATGGGATATGAAATGGACGAGCGACCAATAAAACAGCATGTATTATGGGGTTGAATGCTTTTTGCTATTCACAAAATAAAACAACAGCAGTCATGCAAATATCTGAATTTTCACAGCACAGCAAAATCAGTTGCACCATTCAATTCCGCTCGTCCAGACGGGGAGAATTCAATCACATTCATTTGATGCGACGTTTCTTATGGGATTTAATGAGCGACAACATTTTGACCCCAAACCGAGAGGATTCTGGGATGTTTGTGGTTTTTTGGTAATAACTCTGGAAGGAAACGTCGCAGACCCATCAAGGTGGTATTCGTACTGCTCGCCTCTTCCAGAGGAATCCAAATATGTGAATGGTTAAGCTATGGGATATGAAATGGACGAACGACCAATAAAACAACATGTATTATGGGGTTGAATGCTTTTTGCTATTCACAAAATAAAACAAAAGCAGTCATGCAAATATCTGAATTTTCACAGCACAGCAAAATCAGTTGCACCATTCAATTCCACTCGTCCAGACGGGGAGAATTCAATCACATTCATTTGATGCGACGTTTCTTATGGGATTTAATGAGCAACAACATTTTGACCAAAAACCGAGAGGATTCTGGGATGTTTGTGGTTTTTTGGTAATAACTCTGGAAGGAAAAGTCGCAGACCCATCAAGGTGGTACTCGTACTGCTCGCCTCGTCGAGAAGAATCCAAATATATGATTTCTTATGGGATTTAATAAGCGACAACATTTGACCCCAAACCCAGAGGATTCTGGGATGTTTGTGGTTTTTTGTTAATAACTCTGGAAGGAAATGTCGCAGACCAATCAAGGTGGTACTCGTACTGCTCGCCTCGTCGAGAGGAATCCAAATATATGAGTAGTTAAGCTATGGGATATGAAACGGATGGTCGACCAATAACACAACATGTATTATGGGGTTGAATGCTTTTTGCTATTCACAAAATAAAACAAACGCAGTCATGCAAATATCTGATTTAACACAGCACAGCAAAATCAGTTGCACCATTCAATTCCGCTCGTCCAGATGGGGAGAATTCAATCACATTTATTCGATGCGACGTTTCTAATGTGTTTTAATAAGCGACAACATTTTGACCCCAAACTGAGAGGATTCTGGGATGTTTGTCGTTTTTTGGTAATAACTCTGGAAGGAAACGTCGCAGCCGACGAGAGGATTCATAGGTGCTCGCGGAAAGCACTTGCCCCAACAGTCTGTTAAGGCTATACGGGGGATCTTTGTCTTTGTTCGTGGTGTTAATTGTGGTGTTAGTAGTGGTGTTCGTAGTAGTGGTGTTCGTAGTGGTGGTCGTAGTGGTTTTGTTCGTAGTGGTGGTGTTCGTAGTAGTTGTTTTGGTGGTGTTAGGAGTAGTGTTAGTAGTGGTGTCCGAACAGAAGAGCAACACTCACGACAACAACCTTTGAGCCGGGCATCTAAAATGCAGCAAGTTGGCACAGTCATCTCAGTCAGACAACTCATGGCACCTGGGTCTGACCTGTGACCGTCTGTCAGTGAGCCTTCGGCACTTCACGTGGTCTCAAAGTGCACCTGGCCTGGCACAGGCGCCGTGGTCACATCACCGCTACTTAATGGCGAATGGCAGTTGTTGTTTTTTGTGTTTTTCGTATTGTGGGTGACTGGTGAGGATGTGAGTCCGTGTTGATGATGAGAGTCCGCATTGTGACGTGACGTGCGTTTAGACGTGGGTGTGTCATGCCCCTTCAACTCTGCGTGTCCCTCGCCTCTGTCTGCCGCTCTCCACGCAGCGACCCTGGCCGCGCGAGAGACACCGTGAGCTTTGAGCACCCTCGTCTGCAAGTTGCTACCATGGAGGTACATGTGGCTCCTCGACTCGTGTGGTGAAGTATGGGTGGACGTGTGTTCTCCCCTCTGCGTGTGCCTACCTGTCACCTGTATACCTGGGTGTGCTTCTCCTTGCCCGCCTAAGTGTGTGCGCGTCTATCAGAGTGTCTCTCTGAGATCCTGTTGGTGTACGTGCCCGTCTAAGCGTGAGCATCTACAGCGCTGTTATCTATCCACTGATGTATGAACGACTCCCTCCCTGAGACCCTGCTACCCCTCACATCCTGTGATGGAATAATCCGCCAAGCGCCGATTTCGTCGCACCATCTCTCTGGCGTCTCTCCTCTCTGATGTGCTCCGTTCCTTGGTTGTCGCTCCGTTATTATTCTTGACCGTGAGCCATTGTTGTCCATGCTAGCCATGGCTCGTCCGGCCCGAGTCCCACTCACTCCTCTTAACAGTTTGAACGATCCCATTGACCTGCGTGTGACCTCGAAAATCCACACGTCTTTCATTGTAAATCCAAGCATGGCAACTGCTATTGGCCAAATATCCCAACGCTGAGAACTGGCAACATCTCGGCAGGACCCTCCTGAAAGTGGAGCCCAGGATGTCACAGATGCTGGTTCAGTGCTCGCCCACTGCACTTGCTCCAACATCTTAATCAAGCCCATGTGGTGGACCTTTGTCTTTGCGTGTGTAGATCAGCCGAGCTGGAGAGGCTCGGAGTAACGGCGAGTCTTGCACCACGTGGAGTGCGCTGTCCTCAGCGCGCACCGGCTCCATCCGCAGCAAATCGCCACAAGGTAAGAACAGAAATGAGTGACGTCAAGATGGCCACGCTGAATGGTGGGACATCACGACGGTCATGTTTCAAGGGGGACGTCACAGTGACCATGATGCATGGGGGACTTCACGGTGGCCATGTTGCATGGGTGATGTCCCGTTCGAATTTTGCCGTTCTCTCGTCTAACACCGGCGAGACACGGTCATAAAGAAGGCTGTCTCTGGTGCAGGCCAGTCACTTTCAAAGACAATGCCCATATAATATCGGAGCATGTTTGTTTGCATATTTTTCCCCAAGTACGTATGGTAAATGCAGACTTGATGCCTTGCAAAAGGTATCTATTTGGTGTTTGAACATATTAACACCTGTTTTTGCGCCAGAAAGGGTAAAAGCTATTCTTATTATTTATAAAATCCTTCTTGCATATCTGTGTTATATTTATCTAATTCATTAACCCCGTTGTCAAACCCAAGCAACCTAAGATGTCCTCAGAGCTGCATATAGCTGGACATCGAACAAAGATGGTCACTGCATGGCACGCTTTCAGATGTGCTTCTGCAGCCATCTGGAATGCTCTTCTGAGATTAGGCAGCCACTGGAGCGATGCACTTTTAAATCAATAATTTTTGCGAACTTGTTAGTTTGTTGTCTGTCCCCCTCACTTCTGATTAGCAGGGCTGCCGAAGCACGGTTTAACATACGGACATAACTGGTATTGGCCAAAACATCCAAATCCCCTGCAAATTTCTCAAATTGGGATCACACAGCAGACATAATGTCAGCAGCGTCACCCCCATTCTCTGTAAATCATCTGCAGGAACCTCCTGAAAAGGAATCTTGAGACTTTTTGAAGCTGTGCTGCGTAAACGAAAGATCACCGACAGCTGTTGTTATTCTCTTGCCTGCAGCAATCCTGGCTCTCTTTGGCCCACAAATGACCCACCGGGAGAAGCTGGAGCTTGTCGCCATACAGAAAGTATGGTACTTTGCGCTCAGCAACAGATCCCGGGGACACAACAACGATGGATACGACGACCACGAACATCATTACATTCCGGTGAGACTCGCCACAAAGCCCCCGCCGTGGGGGCGGTCACAGGGCGCAGCGGTCGCGGGGTTCGTGGCTTCTTGTCATTGCAACTTAAGCACCAACCAACCAGAGAAAGCACACGTGCACTCTCCCACACACTTCACAATCAGAAGTTTATTTCCCAAGTTAAGCTCATTGAGCTAAAGAGCTTTTTTTAGGGTGACTCGGCCAGCAGACATCAGAGCATTCCACAATTACAGATTTAAGAAAGCCAAACACTTAATAAAAGCAATTATTTTGTAAAATAATGCTCACATGTTGTGATTTTCAAAATATAGTCAGTCTAAATTTGTGTAATTTTGTGCAGGTCCACCATGAGCACCTTCACTACCGCTATGAGGTGCTGAAGAAGATTGGGGATGGAGGTCAAGGCCAGGTGATCCGGTGCCTTGACCACAAGATGAACACCCTGGTGGCCGTGAAGATCTTGATATCACCATTGAGGTAAGAATTCAGAGTGGTGTCGTCACAAGGACGACGTTGTTGTTACGTCCAGTGCTGTGGGCGGCCGTGTGATGAGGTGGTGACAACTCGTGCCTCACGTAGAGGGTCCCCGGTTCGACTCCTGACTCGGGTGCCCTCCTGTGTGGAGTTTGTATGTTCTCCCCCTGTTCTGGATCAGTTCACTCTTACATTACATTAAGTCTTCATTTAACCTAGTAGAGGCATTCCTGAAAAGTGCCACGTTAAGGGAAAGCACATTAAGCAAACATAATATCCCCATATATAATGTAACGATAAAGTTTTGCAAGATATAATACATGCACACAGTGATGTGAAGAGACCAATAACGGAGGGCATGCTGTCACGTCACGTGATCATTCCGCATTCCGCCTACTGTGTCATACCGCTCAGCTGTGCAATTTTATAGCGGGCACATTCCACGTTATAATGGGCGCTTTCCTGCATTAGAACAGAAGCATTCCGGATTATAATGGGTGCGGTCCGCGTTATAACGGGAGCCTTCCACGTTATCATGGGCACGTTCCACGCTATAAAAGGCGTGTTCCACATTGTAATGGAGTTGTCCCATGTCATAACGGGCGCGTTCCGTGTTATAACGTGTGCGTTCTGCGTTATAGCAGCTACATCATGGGACCTCCTTTGCCAGTCCCAAAATATACTCCCAAAGGAGGTCCCATGATGTAGCCATTCACCCCGAGCTCTCATTACTCTGAAAACGCTTGTCTTTGTGCTGTACGCCTTTTGGCGTCCCCTGGTCTAACACTGTTTTTGAGACGAGGCTCAAAAGAAAGCTGTTTCTGGTGTGGACCAATCAATTTCAAAGACAATGCATATATTATCAGAGTATGTTTTTTGTTTGCATTCTGACCACAAGTATTGTGGTTAATGCAGACATTATTCCTTGTAAAAGGTTTCAGTTTGGTGTTTTAACATCTTAACACCTGTTTTCTTGCTAGAAAAAAGGAGAAAATATATTCTGATATTTTGGTACTGGCCAAGAAGGTCCCATGATATTCCACGTTATAATGCCTTGCTCTGTGAGAGCCACATTCAGTCACGACTCAGCTGTGGCTCAGTCTCTAAAACTCAGGCTCAGCTCTAGCTCAGCCGTGGTTTGGCCCAGGCTTGAGCCGCTCAGCTGCTGTTAAAGATACATGAGTGGCTCAGCCGTGGCTTGGCTCAGCTCCTGGAAATCCTGAGTGTGGCTGGGGCCATGCTCGGAGTCGGTTCAATTCACACATTAGGGAATCACTACGTTCAGGCAGCACCCCAAGCCCCCTTCTATCCCTTGCTTATTTGATCCTCTTCCCGATCCTTTCTGGAACCTTCCATGAGCGCACTACCGGAACTCACAATGCCATTACTCTTGGGGAACTAATATTTATTTATTAATTCTGAATAGAATTTGTTTCTGGTCATTCCTTAAGCAAGTCTAAGTCATGATTCATTTGTGGATTTTCTCTGCACAGCTCCAAGCATGATAAATTTCAGAGAAAGGAGCTCCAGATGGCTCTGGAACTTCAGGGCGAGGGCAGTGATGAGGACTACAACATCATCAAAGTCCTGAACCATTTTGACTTCAGAGGACACCACTGCATTGTCCTGGAGCTGTTGAAGTACGTACCATGTGTTCCCACCGCCCCCCCCCCCCCCCCAATAGCGTGGTTAACTTCATTAGCTAAACTAAAACTTTTATTTAACAGGTAAAGCCCACTGCCCTATCAGTTATTTTTCACAAGCGGCCTGGCTACAAATGATAGCTAAAAAAAGTGGCTGATGTGGAAATGTATAGCAGCCAAATACTCTAAACGCAAGTTTCTAAATGTGGAGGGACAAACCAGAGAACCCGGAGAAAAATCCATGTGACCAGGGGTAGAACATGCAAACTCAAAATATACATGCGTCACGGTCGGGATCAAAGCCCCGATCTCTTCCACACCAGGGGAGGGTGATAACGTCACACCACCGGGGCTAGATGTTACTTTTGGGATTCCTGTGCCACCCACGCATTGTGATACTGTGGAGCTGTCATGTGTCCCGGGTGCACGAGGCCACGCCTCTTTTCTCAATCAGCCCCGCCCACTTTTATATAGCCACGCCTCCACTCGATCAGCGCAGTGGTAATGCTTGAGCCCCTCGGTGAAAATCCCTGAGTTCGATTCTCAACTCGGACGCCTTTCTCTGTGGAGTTTGTATCTCCTAATGGATAATTACACCACCCGGAAACAGAGCCAATGAAAGCAAGTGGACAAATGTGCTAACTAATTTGGTTTATCAGCAAACCGATGACCTAAACCCACACTGAGCTATGAATCATATTAGTCGTGAATGTGCAAATAGAATATTAATATTGTCGTTATCAGAATCCACGCAGTATTGCAGGGTATGACACTGACGCTGCTTCGTTGTTGTCATTGTTGTTGCTGCTGCTGCCTCTTTCACAGGGAGAGCCTCTATGATGTGATTACGGAAGGGAGGCTCCGGAAATTGCACATGGGGATGGTGAAAACTTACACCAGGGGCATCCTCAAGTTCCTTTGCCACACCAAGGCCAGGAGCATCATCCATGCAGACATCAAGCCAGTGAGTGGACACAGCATTCAGCGCGACTTTGTTCCGGAGTTGTGTCATTATTGGGGACTCGGTCCATAGAGAAAACTAACCACGTTGGTCACAGGGTCGATGTGTTAGCTCTGTCCGTCTATCTGGAAGGAAGCAGGGTCACGTTACCTCTGGTGATGATCTGGTATTAATTCAACTGTCGTGTAGAGTCGTGTCGCTATTGCGGGACTCACCACAGATAAAACCAGCAATGTAGATCACAGCGTTGCCCCAAACTTTGGGAAACACAAACCGGAGCTGAAAAGAATGATTTTCAAAACGTGCCAAACACGTGTTTGAACTGACAGCTGCCCGTTGTCAGCTTCCATGCTGTGAATGGAAAACTTCCCAAGACAAACGCGCGGTGGAAAGCGTCACGAAATCCGTGCGCCCTTGAGTGTGGTTTTTTGGTCCGTAACTCGTTATCGGGCAGCTGTGAGCATCTATGATAAGTTGTCTATAGAGCTGCACCCTTTTACTTAGATGGTGCTTCAGAGAGCTTTAAATGTGATGAGCCTCGACTAACATCGCTCATCTTGACGCATTTGAAAGGGGCACCCCCAGTCGCAGCTGTCAGAAAACAGCGAATGTTGCACTTGACTCAAGGTTGATGACGGCGCTACGCCTCACCTAGTTCCCCTGTTTAGCTTGTACCGTGGTACGTGATTGATCCACTGCTGGCTGAATGCTATCGGCGTAACCTCCGAGTGTGAATTCCTTCTGCCTTTCTTCCTTTAGGAAAATGTTCTACTCAAGGATACCGTGACTGGCACCGTCAGGGTCACGGACTTCGGCACCAGCTTTTTTGTGAAAAGGCAACGTGAGTAACCTCACCTGGGTGTGAGTTTCTGCGTGTGGGTGTGAGTTTCTGCGTGTGGGTGTGTCTGTGTTCCAGTGTGTGTGTGTGTGTGCAAGTCTCTTAGTGTCTGTACATGTGACAGTGTGTGATAACGATGCTGTTCATGACACAGTGAGTATACACACACGTACATATATATTTGTTGTTGTTGTGCAGCTCTGCATGTTGGTGGGACCCTGCCATACATATCTCCGGAGGTATTGCTGGGCTACAGATTAACGTGTGCAGTGGACATGTGGGCACTGGGCTGCGGCGGAGTTGGCGACCGGCAGGGAATTATTCCATTCGGACAGCCGCGACGACCACCTCCCGTGCTGCATGGAGGTATTTCCAACTGGGCGTTCACCCGCTCGTGATTCCCCCCTCCTTCCTTGAAGTTGTAGGCTATGGGGGGGGGGGGGGGGCAGGGAGCCAGGAGAGGGGGGGCGATTGGCTACTTGGTGATCTGGCGAATGGCAGCCATCGTATGTTGTATGTGTGTACACGTGTGTGTCTTGTACGTGTGGGGGGAGCAGTGGTGTAGCGGTTAGCGTGCTCAGCTACAAACCCGGTAATGCGAGTTTGATTCCAATTCACGGCCAACATCAGTGATGATTATCTGAACCGGTACTGGGCATCCCCTAGTACAAATCAGCCTCAAATGAGTACCTGGTGCCGTGTGTACCTGCTTCAATATGGCCAACCATCCCCTCTCTGTGTGTGCCACAGTCCTGGCCCTCAACAGGTGCCGCTACTGTTGCTGCTGCTGTTTCTACTCGCTACTAAAAGCACTTGCCCCTACAGTCTGCTGCGGCTACACGGGTGACTTTTGCTTTATCTCAACCATGTGCAGATCCTCGGGTTGCCTCCAAGATGCATGATGGATGCAGCTCCTGACGGAATGCACTACTTTGGTGAGTTGAAGGGTGGGGCGAGCAACCGGCCGGATTCAGTGTTAGGGTGTGGCCTGGAGCTGTTGTAGTTTTTTGGGGGGGGGGCCTCTTTGTATTTTCAATTCCTTGGGTGAGTGGGTGGGTAAATGGGCGCGTGGGCAAGTGGGTAGGTGGGCAAAGTGGTGGTTGGTGACTGTGTGTCTCTCCTGCTGTGCATGTCTCCTGCAGATCGTTTGGGCATGATGTTCTCCCCAGTCAAGAGAAGGGTGCCAGGGAGCTTGTCACTTCACGGGGCACTCAAAAGCCACGACCCGGAGTTTGTTGACTTTGTCAGCTCCTGCCTGCGGTAAGAATCATCCCCCACCACCTCCCCCCTCCCCATGAGGATTTCTCCCACCAAGGTGATCAACGATCGCCCTCCACCGATCACCAGGAAGATGTGAAGCTGAGTGAACCTGCCGATAACCAGTACCACCGGTGTTAAGATCTCCCTCTTTGGAGGTCCGTTAAAGATGATCCTCGGCAGTGCGAGGCTCAGGGCATTTTTAGAGTACTGCGTATTGAAGGATTGCCGCTGCTACCGCGACTACCGCTGATGCCGTGCAATCCTGGACCTCGTGGGAGAAGGGAAGAAACGTCAATCCTCTCACCACGCCTCTCTCACCACGTGCGCCGCGTGTGACCCCGGTGCGTCTCTCAACAGATGGGATCCGGATTGTCGCATGACGCCAGCGCAGGCGCTGGGTCACAGCTGGCTCCGGACCGTGGCCACCAGCACCACCAGCAACGCCACCGCCACCACCATTGCTGCTCCTGGCAGTGTACAGTGTTTTGGAGCTGCTGAGCGACGGTAAGCCATGAGCTGCTTGTCCAATGTTCAAGGCAGTCCATAGGGAGGTGTGGGGCCCGGGGCAAGTCACAATTAAATCGGAAGTATTACCAATACAGAGGTTTTTTCGGTTAGATCGCATAGATATACATGTGTTGTTAAACTCACCACCACCCAACACAGCCAATTAGTAAGGTGTATCATGTAAACAAAATGTGCCAATTAGTTACTAGATCAGCACACCAGTGTGTTGGAAAGTAAACCCACCACATTTACAATTCGAATACGACATTTTGCCGGGGATTGCAACCAGCCTCATAAGGTGACGGCCAGAATTGTGGAGAAATACTCCTGTTTCGGTCTTAAATAGTGATACATGTGAATGTGATGTCATCATTTGTGAGCCAATCTGGTGCGAAAGCCTACGTGTTAAAAAGACATTTTACGTCTGACACCGTAACATCGAAGCACAGGGCCGCCAAAAGCACGGTGCCTGGGGCGGTTTCCCCAGTACACCGCACCCGGGGGACGGCTCTGCTCCTGTTAATGTATTTACATTTATTACTACTACCCTTATTTAGCCAGCATGAGCCTCACTCATTCTCAAGACTCTTTTTCAGTAGAGTCCTGCCAAGTTGTTTGCAGTACAGAACAAATTTGCTTTTGCTACTGCTGCTATGCGATCCCAATTGAGTGATTTGGAGGTTCAATTTCTAACACTGGCGAGGATGTCCATCCAACACTGGTTGCGTTGCGTGTGTCAGGGTTCAGTTACGTGGAGGAAAATGCCAAACCCAAAGGAATGAAAGTTAAATTTTAATGTACAATTTTATTGAGGGACTGTGTGTTGTCTTGGTGGGGTCTGGGGCTGTTTTGTTGATGTTTTGCTGCCTTGCCCAAGTTTACATTTAGTGTTGAAAATCTGGCAGGATTTTACGTACTTTGTGCTTATGTGCTCAATTTTTTGTGACTTGCTTACATTTTTACACGTTGCACTCCTTTTGTTTGTTGTTGTAACTTGCTGACCCTGTGCCTCGACTGCATATCTGTGAAGGAAGAGCTTCATAGCTTATCGGATTCCTCTTCATCCAGTCTAAATAATGTATTCTGATTTTGGAAACCAATGCAGGACAAAACGGGGGGGGGGGGGGTAGAACACACTCCACATTCCACACGGAGAAGTGGCCCAAGTATGGGAATCAAACCCAGGTCCCTCTTTGACTGAGTTCCAGCCCTGCTGCCTGCAAACGAACACATGTACAGTTCAAACCCCACGTATACATTCAGTTATATACGGATGTATTTTTATAATTGGTTCCTGGGTGAGGACAAATAATGAGGCAGCCATATCTTTGCCATGTAGCCCTTCATCCAGTGTGATATCGCAAGACTAATGCCCATTCTGTAACCAGACCCACGATGGGCATGGTATGCTGCATTATTGCAGCGTTATTAACCTGGTTAATCTATCTCCGCACACAGTTAGTCCGTACGCGGATGATGGTGGGGTGGGGGAGGGGACTGCGATCTCTGCTGTAGCAGGAAGTTGGAACGGTGTCGTGCGCATCTCTTCACAGAGCAGAGCCGGCGCTGCCCCCATCCTCCGCGCTTGCCCTGGCCTCTAAATGTAAGCTGACGGTTGTGGTGGAAGAGGAGACCCTGGTGGAGGAGCTCGTGGTGCAGGGATAGGAGACCCTGGTGGAGGAGCTGGTGGTGCAGGAGGAGACCCTGGTGGAGGAGCTGGTGGTACAGGAGGAGGAGGAGACTCTGCTGGAGGAGCTGGTGGTGCAGGAGGAGACCTGGGTGGAGGAGCTGATGGTGCAGGAGGAGACCTGGGTGGAGGAGCTGGTGGTGCAGGAGGAGACCCGGGTGGAGGAGCTGGTGGTGCAGGATGAGGAGGAGATGGGGGGGGAGACAGAGGAGGTGAAGACGAAGAAGGAGCAGGAGGAGGAGATGGTGGTGCAGGAGATGGTGGTGGAGGAGAATGAGATGACAAGGAAAGAGGATCAGGCGATGGTGATGCAGGAGGAGAAGAGGAAGCGAGGGGGCCTGGCCCGCATAGGGAGAACCATCCGTGCACTCCTCATGACGCGCGCTGCTGTGTGGTGGCCGGTCCACCACACAGCAGAGGTGGTGGTCATGGATAGTTGTGAACCACGACCACTATCACCACACCCACCACGCACACTCCACACATACACCCCCCTGTGATACCCACCACCCACCACACACACCCTGCACCCACCCACCCCGTGACACCCACCACACACTACACAAAGAGCTAGGGGTTTAGAGGGTTAGGGGTTTATAAAGTTATGGGTTTAGAGGTTTTGGGGTAATTTGGGGATACGGGGTTTATATGTTTAGGTATTTTGAGGGTTATAGGGTTTAAGGGTTGAGAGTGTTAGGGGTTTAGGGGATTCTAGAGTTAGGGGTTTAGAGGGTTAGGGTTTTAAGGGTAGAGGGGTTTAAAGGGCTAGGTGTTTAGAGGATTATGCTATTAGGGGTATAGGGGTTTAAAGAGTTAGGGGTTTAGGGGTTCAGAGGGTTATGGTTTTAAGGGTAGAGGGCTTAAGAGGGTTAGGGATTTAGAGGGTTTTGGGTTTAAAGATTTTGTGTTTAAGGGTTTAGGTTAGGGGTTCAGTGGGTTAGAGGTTTGTGGGTTTATGGGTTAGGATTTTAGAGGGTGATGGGTTTAGACTGTTATGGTTTTAAGGGTAAAGGGGTTTTGAGGGTTGAGTTCTAGAGGGTTACAGTTTAGAAGGTTGTGGTTTTAGAGGGTTCTCGATTCAGAGAATTAGGGGTTTATGGGGTTTGATTGTTAAAGGGTTAGTGGTTTAGAGGGTTAGGAGTTTATAAGGTTATGGACTTAGGGGTTTAGAGGTTTTGGGGCTTTTAGGGGGTAAGCAGTTTAGAGGTTTGGGTGGTTTTAAGGGTTATGATGTTTAAGGGTTGAGCATATTAGGGGTTTTGAAGGTTAGGGTTTTAGTGGGTTAAGGGTGTAGAGGTTTAGGGGATTAGAGGGTGAGGGGTTTAGAGGGTTGGGGTTTTCGGGGTATTTGGGTTAGGATTTCAAAGGGTGAGGAGTTTAGACGGATAGGGTTTTAAGGGTGAAGGGGTTGAGGTTTTTATTTAGTAGAGTTTAGAAGGTTATGGGTTTAGAGGGTTAAGGGTTTAGAGTTACTGTCGGTGTTTAGAGGTTTAGGGGGTTTATGGGTTTTGATTGCTCGGTGTTGTGGTTTACAAGGTTACGAGTTTTAGAAGGTTTTGGGTTTAGAGGTTTCGGTGTTTCGGGGATTAGAGGTTTATAAGGTGAGAGGTTTAAAGGGTTATGGTTTTACAGGTTTAGGGGTCTAGACAGTTTGGGGTTTAAGGGTTTAGAACAGGGGTGGGCAAATTTTTTGACTCGCGGGCCACAATGGGTTCTAAAATTTGACAGAGGGGCCGGGCCAGATGGATGGAGTGTTTGTGTGAACTAATATAAATGTCGTGTAAAAATAACATGAAAGGATTTGGCCTTTAACAGGTAGCAAAACATTTATTTGCAAGGCAATTTAAAAAATTGCATGAACATGAACAATACAAAAACATTGTCGTAACTCCCGGTCAAAGTGCGCCATCTAATGGGGAAATGAGGGCATTACAGGAGAAAGGTAAAATTTAATTTAATAATAATAATTGTACAAGTTCGGCGGGCCGGATTAAAAATCCCAACGGGGCCGTATACGGCCCGGGGGCCGTACTTTGCCCATGTCTTTTTTAGAAGGTTAAGGGTTTAGACAGTTAAGAGTTTTTGGGGTTTATGGGTTAGGGTTCTAAAGGGTGAGGTGTTTAGACGGTTGGAGTCTTCAGGGCAAAGTCCTTTATAGGATTTGGTGTTTAGAGGGTTAGAGTTTAGAACGTTTTGAGTTTAGAGGGTTTAGAGAGTTACGTGTTTAGAGGTTTATGGGTTTCGATTGTTAGAGGTTGAATGGTTTAGATGGTTAGGAGTTGAGGAGGTTATAAGGGTATGTGTTTCGGGGTATAGAGGTATAGGGGTTTCAAGGGTTAGGGATTTAGAGTGTTAGGGGTTTAGTGGTTAGAGAGTTTAGAGGGTTTAACACCTAGACTTTCACAACTAATATTGGGTTAGTCTCCAACACTAAATGGCACTTTTTGTTGATGTGACAAATTTTCCTAATTGGCTGTGTCGGGTGGTGGCTGGTTTAACGACACATTTATATTTACACAATCTAACCCTAAAAAAAACATTTATGGGTTTAGATAGTTAGGGGTTTAGTGGGTTATGTGTTTAGAGGGTTAACATTTTAGGGGTATGGGTGTTTTAAGGGTTAAGCATCTAGAGGGTTAGTTCTTTAGAGGTTTGGGGTTTAAATGTGTTGGGATTAGATTAGGGATTTAGGGTTTTAGAACGTTAGGGTTTTGAGGGTTAGGGTTTTAGAAGTTGAGGATTTAGAAGGTTATGAGTTCAGAGGGTTAGGGGTCTAGAGGGTTAGTTCATTAGAGGGTTGTGGTTTAGATTGGTTGGTATTTAGAATATTAAGGATTTAGGGTTTTAGAAGGATAGAGTTTCAAGGTTTAGAGGGTTAGGGATTCAGAGGGTTGAGGGTTTGGTATTTAATGGCTTTGAAGATTAGGGTTAAAAGACTAAGGGGTTTGGAGAGTGAGGGGTTTTTGGTGGGTTAGGGTTTTAAGGGTAAAGGGTTTGAGAGGGTTAGCGGTTTAGATGGTTATGGGTTTAAATGGTTAGGGATTTAGATAGTTACGGGGTTTAGAGGTTTAGATGGTTTTATTTGTTCGAGGTTTAGTGGTTAAGGTCTCTGTGCGAGTCCAACAGGTTTATTTTAGTCTATGGTAAGATAAAAACAGTTCAGTTTAATTTGTTTATATTTAAACAATTTGTTTATCTTTCCTGTCGTGTTTTTGTATTGTATTTTTGTTATGTTCTGACCCGCCCGATTGGACGTCTGTGAAAACAGATCGTCATATCTCATCAGATTCATCCAGTATAAATAAATATTCAGATTAAAATTCTATTGACCTCTGTGCGAATCTATGGATTTCTGTGTGAATTTTTGGGTCTCTTGAGTGTATGGATCTCTGTGTGAGGCTATTGGTCTCTGTGCATGTCAAAAGGACTCTGAGTGAGTCTATGGGGTTGCCGTGTGAGTCTGAGTGTCTGTAGGAATGCATGGGTCTCTGTTGGAGTCTATGGGTTTCTGGGTATGGTTGTTTGTGCGAGTTTTACATGCATAAATGGAACTTAAAAAGGCCATTGAGGGTTGCAGAATCCAAATTGAATATTAAGTTCCCCGCAGTGCAAGCCAGCTCCCTAGTCGTGTCATCAAACAGCCCCTGTAATTCTTTATAATAATAAAAGACTTACTCCAAGAAATCCACACAGTAAGGTCCTGAATTGGGGTTTTTTATAATCTTTGGTTTTATTCGGTTAAGTCACGTAGGTAAAAAATAAATTAAAATTAAATAAAAGAAAAAATTAAAACACGACGTTTCGAAGGCAACACAAGCTTCCGTCTTCAGGTGGAAACAGTCACAGCAAAAAATCGCTGCACCAAGTGGCGAGGCTCTGGAAACCTCTGGCTTAAATACAGGTAACGGGAGGGGGGGGGAGGAGCCATGTAGGGGGACCTTGGTGGGGTGAGGGGCTGAGTTAATCCGTATTTTGTTGTGTAGAGGGTGCGGGGGATGGGTCACTGTGTGTGTGCAATAGAAACGGAAAAAAAAGAAAAATTAAAGATCGGCAAGAATGTGCTGTAAGGGGGAAGTAGAAAAAAGGGAAATAGAAAGTTCGGAAGGAATATGCTTGGTATACCACTACTTGAAATTGCTGTTAGAAATTAGTTGACGTTTGGTATGATTTAAAACGTCCTTCCAGTGGTTGCTTAATTTGAAACTATCCTCTCGGTTGAAGGTATGCCTGTATTTGTATATCTGAATGGCTTGGTGAACACATCTCTGGTGATAACCTATAGGTTTACAGAGAACCTTGGTATCGGAGAAGACAATCTCATGATCACCCATAGCGTTGTGACAATGATCAGCCACAGCAGAAGAATTCGTTCTGCCGTGTTTCAAATCTGATTTGTGCTCGCGAATTCGGTCAGAGACATGTCGCTTTGTCTCCCCGATATAGCAATCACCACAGGTACAACTCAATTTGTAAACCCCGGGGTACTGTAAGTCAGGAATGACATCCTTCACGGATGGGATCAGATCACGAATTTTGTGTACTGTATTGAACCGGACCTGGATCTTGTGATTGTTTAGAATTTTGGAAATATTTTAGTAACGCCTGCTATATATGGTAGTGTGATGGTTTTGACCGGAGTATCAAGTGGTTGTTTCTGTATGGAGGGAGAAACAGCTTGGCGGATGGTACGGTCAGAGTATCCATTCCTTTTGAGGGCCAGGTGTACATGTTTTAATTCACTGGTCAGGTGGTGTTGGTCCGAAATGCAATGAACCCAATGGTATAAAGTTTTGATGAGATAATTCTTTTGGGCTGGGTGGTGGTGGGAATCAGGTTTCAAGTAGGAATCTGTGTGGGTGGGTTTCCTGTAGACAGAATGCCCCAATGAGCCATCAGGTCTCCTCTCAAACAGAACATCTAAGAATGGTAGCTTGCCATCTTTCTCCACTTCCATGGTGAATTTGATGGCGGGATGTCTGGCATTGATGTGGTGTAGGAAAAGGTTCAAAGCTGGGAGGCTATGTGGCCAAATGACGAAAGTGTCATCCACATATCTCTTCCCCTGGGAAGGTCTGAGGGTGGAAGTCTGGATGGTGTCTGATTCAAATTTTTCCATGAAAATATTGGCTATCACTGGTGACAAGGGGGAACGCATGGGGGTACCCTCATTTTGTTTGTAGAAGGAGCCATTCCAAGTAAAGTAGGTATTGTTGAGGCAGTGCCTAACCAGTGCAGGTGTATCGGCGTCTAGTCCATGTTGGACCAAATTTTCAATTATTTCAATGGTATCAGGTACTGGGACCTTGGTGAACAAAGAGACCACATCGAAGCTGACAAGGATATCGTCAGGGGACAGTACAACGTCTTTGACCATAGAGACCAATTGGGCTGAGTTAAGTACTGCTGAGGTGGTCTTGTCAGTGAAAGGCAGCAAGGAATATGACAGAAAACGGGCTAGTCTATAGGTAGGGGAGTTGATCGTAGATACGATGGGTCGTAGTAGGAGCCTTCTTTATGGATCTTGGGAAGACCATAGAATCTAGGGGTTCTTGCAGCAGAAGGTTTTAGGGAGGGACGTTTAGTTGGGTCGATTAGGGAGGTCGAACTTGTGATGATCTTGTTGGTTTTTATCACTAGGCTATTGGTAGGGTAATTTTTTTCTTTTTGAGTAACTTCCATCGTTGAGCAGATTCTGGATTTTGTTGTTGTATGAATCTTTATCCATAATTACAGTAGCGTTGCCTTTATCGGCTGAGAGGATGACTATATCACTTCTGGTTTTTTTTAATTCGCGAGTTCAGAGCGTTCATTTTTGCTGATGTTACTAATAGGTTTCTTAGCATTCTTAAGAATAGGGGCTATTTCAGCTCTCGCAACGTCTGCTTGGATGTGTCCCACGCCTTTGAGGGCTACATCGACCTGAGAGATGATATCATCTACTGGTATGTGTTTTGGGGTGACAGCAAAATTCAGTCCCCTAGCCAGTACTGTTTTCAGATTGTCCGAAATCGGCGTGCTACTCTGATTAATGACGATTTTGTTGACGTCGAGTTTTGTTATACGTGGAACTGGGTTCTTCTTTAATAGCTGGTTGAATTTAGAAATCAGGTTAGCTTTACATTTGACTGACAGTGAATCAGCAGAAGAAGCAGTCATGTTGTCTATGTGATTCCAATCCGCACCAACCGGCATGTGCACCCGCATGTACACCACCTCTACACCGTTCATCATGCTAGGTCAGCCAATCAAATGCTAATTTTTACGCTAATTCCTTTGTCAAGGCACCTTGTTTCCTCGCACACAGCTTAACGGTCGCGGTCTGAGCATGGCTGTGTTTCACTCCAGCGCTGTCCTCGAGACAGCCTGGTTCCTTCACCTGATGAAGGCCGATTGTGTTGTGGCTGAAACGTCGTGATTTTTGTTGTTTTATTATTTACCTACGTGACTTTACCGAATAGAACCAAAGAGTATGGATCCTTGCAGTCACGAAAGCTTTAAATCTAGAATTGATCACCTCTACGGGGAGGGCTTTCACCTATCTGTTAGAGCTTTTAACAGACAACGGGACAAGAAGTCACAGCTCATCGAGACGCTGACCTTCCTCAAAAGATGCCGCGATCACAAGGTAATACCCATCGCTTTCACACTCATTTCTTCTGCTGTATCTTCTCCAAATTCTAAACAGATTCTGTTTAAGGCCAGCCTATCTTAAATCTCAGAGAGGATAAGGCTACTCCGATTTGAACTCGATACTTTAGACAGGACTCTCCTACAAGCTCATTTAATGTTAACACAAAAAATGTCACCTTCTGATTGGAATCACATAGACAACATGACTGCTTCTTCTGCTGATTCACTGTCAGTCAAATGTAAAGCTAACCTAATTTCTTTCTGATTGAGAGGGGGTCAAATATATAACATTTTTGACATGCGTTTTTTTCTGGATTTTGTTGTTGTTATTCTGTCTCTCACTGTTCAAATAAACCTACCATTAAAATTATAGACTGATAATTTCTTTATCAGTGGGCAAACGTACAAATTCAGCAGGGGATCAAATACTTTTTTCCCTCACTGTATATATAAATAAATAGTGAATATTTAGTGTATTATTGAGTGCATGTTTACGTGCTCTAACCCAAAAATCTCGATTATGGACTCAAAAAACCGCTGGGAGACTTCTCACTCAGACCCGTAGCAAGACGATATCGCCCCAATATTCAAAGTGTTCAAATATCCCCCGAACGAGTCCAGGATCAATTTAAAGATCATACTCGGCATTCTGAAGGTCCTCCGTGGTCTGACAATGATCACGTTGCCATGTTTACGCTTCTTACAAATATTTTTGCCCCGTTGAATCGATCACCAAACCCAAGTGACGGTAATGTTACGGTAAAACAAATCTCAGTGGGTGACCTCTGGGCAGAGCATGACCTTTCAAACAGACGACCAATCGAGTGAAATAAACATGGGAAACGCACCTCGATGAACAGGCTGACTTCCCTGTGTGTTTGGACAAACTCATTCATCACAGGCAAAACGAACATGTCCCGAATGCCCACGTCCTTCAGGAACTGCATCTGGAGGTGTTGGCACACCAATTGCATCACCTAGCAAAAAGAGGAAAACAGCAGGAACGACGTGAATACATCATCGCCATGCAGCAGTCTACGCCCGTCAATTTCTCACAGCGGTAGTAAGGTCCTTAGGTGTCTGGGAGCACAAGGCAGGTGCAGGTGGGTGAGTCATAATTTCCATCCCTGACGCCAAAACTTATTTCAGGTTGTGCAAGAGATAATGACATGGGTTAATTGTCACACAAGCCAATTAGAAAGCTGCCATGCTGTTAATGGTTAGTAAACTGAACTCACAGACCAGAGGTCGCTAAATGGGCACACCACAGTTAGCTGATCGGCAAGTCACGTGTGATGCAGCAAAGTGTGGCTTTCAGCCGGCTCTTCCAACACATCTGGTCAACGTGGAAAAGTAGAATATGGGACCTTCCTGGTGTGGACTAATCAGTTTCAAAGACAATGCATATATTATCAGAGCATGTTTGCATGTTCACCACAAGTACGTGTGGTTAATGCAGACAGGATTCCTTGAATGAGGATTCTGTTTGGTGTTTTAACATCTTGACACCTGTTGTATTGCCAGAAAGGGTAAAACCTATTGTTATATGGAAAAGTAGACCAAATACTCGGAAAGAGTTCGAACTCATGAAAGTCTTTTCACCAGCGGTGGTGTGACCAAGCAATTGCAGAGCTGCACTTTTATATAAGTCAGGTCAGAGCCAGATACACATTGGAGGATAAACATCCCACGGTGGCTGGGCAATTGTTGTGCAATAATGTCAGGTCAAACTTACTTAGGATATTTACAGGTGCGTTTAATTCATGCCATATATATATTAATGCACACATTGTGTAGTAGTGGTATTATTATTAAACTCACCTTTAATGACGATGACCATAAACATGATTAAGAGTGTGACTATTAATGAATGTGCGACTGTACGATGTGGACGTAGCGGAGGGGCCCCCCACGGTGAGCGGTGACGCAACGCGCGCAGTGGCCCGCGTCACGTGGTTGACACCTCACGTGCACAGAGCGAGGCAGGCAGAGCCAGAGGGGGGGGAGGGGCGGCGTTGCCTAGGCGACGCTGGCGTCCTCGCGGTCTACTCCACGGTTAAGCTGCGTGTCACTTGGTGACCCCCCCATCGCCTCTTACTGGACACCTGTGAGTGAGAGCTTGATAGCGCTTCGGATTTTGATTCCGAGTACAGTGTGCACAGCACCTGTACGGCGAGTCCTCGTTTAACGCAGTAGATGCGTTCCTGAAAAGTGCCGCGTTAAGCGAAAACTATTTCCCCCGTAATGAATGTCCAATTGCAGTCAGAATTGGGTTACAAACAACTTGAGGGGACGCCGCCGCGTTACCGTCTCGTCTCGCTCAACCGCGCAGCTCAAGAAAGTAGTTCGGCGTCGACCGCTCACAAGTCGCCTTATGGCGGTGCGCGTTCCCTAAATGAAGGCAACCGCGTTATAGCGTGAACACGCGGGACAGACCCAGTTGTCGTGTGCGGGTCAACTCCCTGAGATAAACTTGCTGCCGACTTCATGCGTTGTATACGCCCAGTGCTCAGCCAATTGTTGTGAGCGTCGCTCCTCTGCCCTCTGTTGTTAATGGAGGGAGACTGCACCCAACTGCCAAGTATCATCCTTCGCGAGCCTCTTCAAAATGCTCATCTTGACACCGCTGGAAGCAGTCATCGGCCTTGACCTCACCCCGCTTGCACCAATCGCACATCACAGCGTTGACTCTCAACTGTTACTTGTGTAGAGGGGGTCAGATTGTCCAGACATTCGGTTGATACTAATAGGGTTTATTTGCCAGTATTGTAGATTATTTGAATTACATTTGTTTGGGCGTCAGGGTGGTGCAGTGGTCACGCCCATGCATGGCATCTTCTGAAGGAGTGCCTGGTTTCGCTTTCCTAATTCTGGTCCCTTTCTCTGCAAGGGTTTACTCCCATAGCAAAACAACAACAAACACATACAATGTAACTGGTACTAGCCAAACATCTGGGATTGTTTTTGTTATGCTGCCTTGCCCAAAATGGCATTTGGTGATAAAAAAATTTGGCAGGAATTGATGCACTAATGCAATTTGAACTCTTATATATTTTTATTTCATGACTTGCTTAGCGTTCATATTCTTGGTTCTTTCCGTAAAGTCACGTAAATAGAAAACAAGAAATAAAATTAAAATTAAATAAAAAAATAACAAATAAAAAATAAATTTAAAATAAAAGCAAAAAACCCAGGACGTTTCAATCGCAACACAAGCGGTCTTTATTTTATTGTTTTTTATTTTCTATTTACGTGACTTTACCGAAAGAACCAAGAATATAAATTCCTGCAGTCACGAAAGTTAAGTCAAAATTTGCTTCGCGTTCCTTTACTTTGCCCTCCCATCTGTTTGTACTGTTGTTTGTTGTTGTAACTTTCTGACTCGCCCCGACTGGACATCTGTGAAAAAAAGAGCTTCATAGCTCATCAGATTCGTCCAGCCTAATTAAAGATTCTGATTCGGACATTAACTGACCCAGTTTTCGCGTGGAGATCACAGCCAGGATGTGGAACAAAGGGACCACCGGTCACACTCACGTGGAATGCCTAGGGCATTGCACAGCATTTAAATGGACTAGTTTCGTGAGATTTAGTGGTGGCTTAGGGAAGGCCTTTATTCAACAATGTATATCATGTATATCATGGCCGATAAGAATTTTTATAGTCATACACCATAGCCCACGATTTCCTGCACCGTTCATTCACTTGAGGAGACTGCGCATGGTGGAGATGGATGACCCTCGGTATCCTGTCCCAAAGTGATTCCAGTGGTTCAGGTAGTGGAAGAGTTGCTAGAGCTTCTGGCTCTTGCCGAAGCCTTGCGACTTTGGGATGAGAGCGTGGTAGGATGAGTGAAGCGTGGAGCTAAAGCTCCTGGAACATCCTGTACCCAAACAACACCAAACATTCAAAATCTTACAATGCTGCTGTTCCAGCACGAACAACATAACAATGAACAACATTTTCACAAATTCAACGTAATGCAGGAAATTGAGTGGCTTGAGGTTAATTTCAATGTCAGAGTACCGAGCCAATGCCATTGAGGTCCTCCGTTCAAAATTCAGTGAGCCATCTATCAACAAACGTTCCTGCGAATTGAGGGCAGGATTGCTGTGGTCTCAACTTGGTCACCAATGGCTGCACAGTAAACATCATGTCAAATGTGTTTTTGTTCACTGAAGCATATCCCAGCTCTGAGGGTTTGAATTCCATTTGACGTGTAATGAATTATCTTCAGCTTGGATTTCTGGTAAAGCACATCAGTGGCAACTTGTCTCTGAACCAGGGGTTCCTTGTTCGACAAACTGTGTTTCTGGAACATTCAAGCATCCTCAAGTGCCGTGGATAAGTAAGAGTTTTATCGTTCCACTATTGTTTTGTGCACCGTATCAGCTTTAACAGGATTTGCCCAAAAAGCCTTAGCAATGAAGGATGAGTCTTTGTAAGTTAGCAAATAGAGAGGGTGGAGACCTCAGCATGTAGACATCTCAACCACAACTCTACCTGGTCTCTGTTATTTATTTAATGAGCCAGCCCTTGCCACAGAGGTTATACGAATGAACCTTGCATGCCACAGACAGGGCTGTGAACGGCAGTTGCTGCTATTGTTTTGGTTGTTTGTAGTTTTTTCTTACCCAGCGATGGCAAGCTCGTACTCCGAGTGCCCATAGAAGGAGGCTGGGTCAAAGATGACGGGCCCTTCATTTATCTCTGCAGCATTCCCAGTCCATAGGTCACCGTGGAGCAATGCCGGAACCACCTCTACGACCCGGAAAAAATCCCACAACCGAAGCTGCACACCACGCAAAAAACAACACCACTTTATTCATGATAACGTTGTTTTCGAGTTAGATCGCATAAATGTACATGCGTCGTACACCCACTCCAATTGCCATTAGGCAATTGCCAGAAGTCAGAACGCTTCTGGCAATTGCTTGATGATGCTGGTTGTAATCACCAGCGAAAGGTCGTACTCGTTTGAAAATGTTCTGCGTTTCCTCTCTAACACACCAGAGTGCTGAGCAATAACATAAATGGCACGTTCTGTTCATGTCAGAAACATTACTAATGGGCTGTGTTGGGTGGATGTGGGTGTACGACGCATTTACACTTACGCGATCTAAGCCAAAAAAAACTTTATCATGAATAATATTGGTCGCGAAAGCCTGCGTGTGAAACACCACTTTACCTTTAAAGTCACCTCGAAAACCCACTGCGATCAAATGGGTTTCCCATATGGCTGTGCGCATGATGAGCTACACTGCTGCATGTATTAACTCTTTCCTGCTCCGAGATGACTGCAAGTTGCGGGGTGCATCCCGTTCACCGCTGAATCTCGTGTACGTCATCGGAACGTAATAGGAAGTAAATATTAAATAACTTTATCGGTACCGAGGATCCCACAAGGCCGTGCGGGGAAGGTGTGTAGCACAGTTTGGTACCAGCTATAATAGAGTGCTGTCCTGTCGCTACGGTGCTCTGCGGCGAGTACAATGTCTTTAAAAACAACGGCGCTATGCCTCTCTAAATAAAATTACCGCTGAACCGCTTGCGCGTTCCGAGATTCGGTGGTGAACGAGACCCATCCTGAAATGAGCAGTCGTCTAGGAACAGGAAAGGGTTAAGGGCGAGAGTGAAACAGCTTACGAACCTGAAGTCGAGACCAGAGCTCGCGGGTTTCCCGTTCACCGTAGTCCTTCTCTATCATGTCCAGCTGAAGCTGCAGTCGCTGCCGTGAGAAGAACGTCACCCAGTCCTCCTGCCACTCATTCAGCTGGTGGCATTAATACAGTTTTATTACGGACATTTAGAAACATAAGCAAATAATACCTACTTTATTTGGCCAATCCTTGACCTAAAACAGTGATATTCACTCATTTTCGGAGGGGGGCCACTTTCGCGAATAAGACATTATCAGTGAAAGAGCCATCTCACATTTGAAACCATTGGGGGGTTTGACAGCATGATGGGGTGTTTTCACTTGTGTGTTGTCGGGGACTGCACGTCAGGGGTCGCAGTAAAAAGAACACCAGGGACTGCCACCGGCCCGCGGGCCTTGCAATGAAGAACACGGACTTAAGATGTCACCCAAAAACGTTGAATTTTACGTACAAATGGCTGGGTAATTCTTAAGACATAATTCGACACTCATGTTATGTACCGATTATCATGCTGTAGTCTTTGAACATCTCATTTTAGCCACCAATTGATATCCTCATAAAAAAATTACAACAGCATTGATCCTAACAATAGGTTCTGCGCTTAATTCCCGCACCTCCGTTTAGCACGGTTGGCTATGTACGGTGGAAAGGAAGTTCAACATACATTCATACAAGTCTGTCAAACCCGGCTGAGTGTAATTGGTAATTAGCGAAAACATAACTGATTATGTGAACACTGGTTATGCGAGATCGATCTCTGCGGGAACTTGAGTGACATCTGGTGATGTCAGTTGTAACTGTGTGCCCTGTTATCAATGGTACAACTGTGTGCAATGGAAGAAAATATATGCATTTTTTAATCAAATATATTGTTTTATAAATTTGTGTACTTATGCAAGATAAAATGTACATCAATCTAGTTCTTCTTAAAATGTAACCTTAAACCAATGTTACCATCATCAGTGGTTAATAGACTATTACACAAAGGACTCTCATATTTCTACGATGTAATACTAATTAGACTGACATCTGAACAACAGCTGATTTCACCGCTCCATGATAAAACTAATTTAATCAAGTAAACATTATTGCCGCTCCTATAAAACTTTGGTCACCCAGGCTGTCCTTCAACAAAAGGGTATATTAAATCTATAATATGCTTTTTTCTGGGTTAGATCGCATAAAAATAAATGAGCCGTTAAACCTACCACCACCTAACAGCCAATTAGTAAGGTTGTCACGTAAACGGAACATGCCAATCCGCTACTAGTACAGCAAACTGAAGTGTTGGAGAGAAAATCCACAACATTTAGAATCTGAGTATGACGTTTCGCCAGTATTTACAACTATCATCATTAGGTGGACAGCCAAATTCGTAGAGAAATCCTCCTGTTTCATTCCTTGGAGGGATAGATGTAATGACGTCACTTGTGAGCCCTTCACGAATTGGAATGTTCTGTTTATGTGACAAACCTTACGAATTGGCTGTGTCGGTGGCGGGTATAACGACAAATTTATATTTCAACGATCCAACCCAAAAAAAACGATATTATGGATATTGGCCGCGAAAGCCTACGTGTTAAACGGGTATATTAAAATTTAAATGGGCTACAACCAGTTTCATGACTTTAAAGCGGAGATCACATGTGGGATGTAACCACAGCATATAGCCGTATGAAACCCACATACTCTACATCCTCCTGCCCAGGGTCCATACCTGTTGGGAGAAATTCAAGACTGAAATTTGTATCAAAATCTGTAAAGCACATGAGAACCTTAATTTAGCAGTCTCAAACTGACTGGGACCCCTGTCGTGACGGAGCAGCTGAACATTGCATAAAATCATCAACGCATATACAGATATATACCAAGGGTGACCAACTTTCCTGACCCTACCAGCAGCATACCATAATCTTCAGATGGCCGCGGGAGCCACAAGAGATAAAGATTAGCCATACAGAAGTTGACTCGTGTTGACTGGCTGTGGAATTTTGAGTTTAGAAATCTCAGTGCCCTGGGAGTACTCATGGCCTGCCTCCGATACCAGATTGTTCTCACTTCATATAAAGTTAAATTGAAGAGTTACAAATTAGCAGCGCCTCTGCAGAGCCACACTTGAACTGCCCAGGAGCCACATGCAGATGCCGAGCGATGGTCTGGCCAACCATGGTATTTTCTGTACATTATAGACTTGGAAATCTAGCGTATATAAAAAAATTAGCTGGAAACATTTATTTTAGAATTTACTCTATTGCCCTTTAATGAATGAATAGCAAAACTACATGAACTCTCTCCTAAAGCCTTCTTTTGGCTAGCAGACCTTGACATTTATCTCCTGAACATATTGAGATTATATTCTTGGTTCTTTCGGCAAAGTCACGTAGAAGGGAAATAATACAAATAAAACATAATATAATAAAATTCTCACGACATTTCGGCCACAACGCAAGCAGCCGTCCTCAGGTGAAGAAACAGAGCTGTCGGAAAGACAGCGTCTTAATGAACACTGCCCAGTGTTCACTGCCCAGTGTTCATTAAGACGCTGTCTTTCCGACAGCTCTGTTTCTTCATCTGAGGACGTCTGCTTGCGTTGTGGCCGAAACTTCGTGAAAATTTTATTATATAATGTTTTATTTGTATTATTTTATTATTTCCCTTCCACGTGACTTTACCGAAAGAACCAAGAATATGAATCCCTGCAGTCATGAAAGCTTTAAATCGAAAAATATTGCGATTAGCAAAAATATAAAGGGACGCAATGTTGAATGCTCTAAGTCTCCTTTGCAGAAGAGTTTGCCCTGATGGACTTAAATACAGATACTTTTAATAGCCATAATTCATATATTACCCAACATAATTCATATTCTGAAAAGTACATTGCACACACATGAACAATACAGTTCCCTTCATCACAAAGATGGCTAAAACAAAGAGATGAATGTGATTAGGTGTGGAAAATCATGACCACTGGCTGGCTGGTTGTGTTCATGTATGAAATAATGACAGCATGTGTCTATCTCATTCACCAGCTCAATCGCTTGATTTTTACGATTAATAAACAGCTGTATGAAATGTGTGTTTGTTTACACATATTCATTAGATCCGATTAGCATGCCTACTCTCAGTGCGAAGGAATGTCAACATAATACATAGTTGACATGATGCTAGGGTTGGATCAGTGGGCCTAGTTTTACACATGTTTTACATTTTCATGATTCAATACCGATAGTTTTCTCTTCCTTGTGAAGCCTCTCTCCAATCTTCCTGTTGTGAAGGTGCATTTCAGCCAGATGCTGCCCCAACAAGCCTGAGCCCCTGTCAGAGTGTACAACACAATAGACCTGTCAAAGAAAACATTAACTTTATCATGTCAACAAACCCCAAGTAATAATTCATATGCAAACTAAACTACATCATATTTGTCCAGGTGGTCTGTGGCCGAGAACCTCGCTGGAAAATACGAATATATCAGTTCACATTCTGGTTTGGGTGACTCAAAACAATATTCTTCTGGGGTTTATACAATGTGTGTTACTTCCTGGGAAGTCAATCCTATGTAGACTATAAATGAAACCATTTTTTATTTTACAAGAGCTATTTTTCAGAACCGACCTGGCCACAAATGATAGCCTAACGAAGTGGCTTATCACATGGAAATTTATAGCAGCCAAATGCTCAAAATACTCATGTTTCTAAATGTGCAGGGAAAAACTGGAGAAACTGGAGAAAAACCTGCACGACCACGGGGAAAACATGCAAACTTCAAATATACAGCAGGCGTCAAGGTCGGGATCAAACCTACGAAGTTCAATATACCAGGCGAGGTAGTTAACATCTCCTAGCCACCATGGCGCCCCATTCTCTGACTTATCCACCCACCCACCCACTCGTAAAGCCACCCACCCACTCACTCACCCTGCCACGTACTGAATCTCTAAACCAACAACTCAACCACCCACCCACTCACTCACCCTGCCACGTACTGAATCTCTAAACCAACAACTCAACCACCCACCCACTCATCCAACCTCTCACTTACTAAACCAGCCACTCACCAACCCACCGACCCACTCATCCACCTATTCACTTAAAATAGTTCAACTACAATTGAATTATTTTAAATTCACCAGGTAAGGCCCACTGAGCTATACAGATCCTTGTCGGAAACGACGTGGCAAACAAATGATAGCTCAAAGAAGTGGCTTATCACGTGGACATTTATAGCAGCCAAAGCCTCTAAATGTATATTTCTAAATATGCATGAAAAACTCGGAGGTCCCAGAGAAAAATCCATGCAACCACAGGGAGAACATGCAAACTCCAAATATACAGGCGTCACGATCGGGATCGAACCCACGATGTCCTATACAAATGGCGAGGGAGTTAACATTCCGCTACCCTGGCGCTCCACTCTGACTCAGCCTCCCACCCACCCACTCAAACACCCAGCCAAGCACTCATGAACCCAATCACCCTGGCACCCACTCAATCGCGAAACCCACTCACTCATCAACACACCCAGCCACTCACTTAAGCACTTACCTACGAACCCACCTGCATACCCCCCACTCACTAACTCAACGACCCACTTCACTCAACACTCCACTAACCCACCCACCTCACCTATTCACGCCCCAAATCACACACTGACCCATCCACCCACTTAATCTATAACTCACGCACTCACCCACCCACATGCTCACCAGCCACTTATCTACTCACCCACCCACTCATCCTGCCACCTACTCAACCTCTAACCCACCCACGCACCGAACTACCCACCTACCCAATCACCCATCCAATAAACTACAACTAAACTATTTTGTCATTTACCAGGTAAGCCCCACAGAGCTATATAAACCATTTTAGAAGTGATCTGGTTACAACTGATACGTGAACGAAGTGGCTGATCACGCTGACATTCATTGCAGCCAAATCTTCTAAACAAATCTTGACTCTAAATGCGGAGGGATAAATCTGGAGGACCGGGAGAAAGATCCACGAGGACACAGGCAAAAACATTAAAACTCATAATATACAGGCAGCAGGGTCAGAATCGAATACACGATTTCCTGTATACTCAGTGAGGTAGTTAATATCTCACCATAGTGGCACCCCGCTCTCTGACCCACTCACCCAATTACACACTAACTCACCCACTCAACCTCCCACATTAACTTACCCACCCACCAGTCACTCCCCCATTCACCCAACCACCCCCTCACTCACCCAACCACGCACCAACTCACCTACCCACTAACTCACCCACCCATCTTCTCCCGCACTCAGCCAGCCACCCGCTCAATCACGTGCCGACTAACTTACTCACACACTCACCGACCAATACACCCATTCACCCACTCACTTACCCACCCACAATCTCACTACCCAAGCCAACCACCCAGCCCCTCACTCACCCACTTATTCAATCACTCACTACCCCACACACTCACCCAACCACTTGCTCACCTACCCATACGCTAACCCAACCACTCACTCACCGACTCACCCACCCACTAACTCATCAAAATTAATTCTCAACCACTCACCCAACCACCCACGCAATCTCATACCCACTAACTCACTCACCTACCCATTTATGCACTCACGCACCCACTTACTCACTCACTCACGCACCCACCAACCAACCCACCTACCCATCTCTTCACTCACTCACCCATCCACACAGTCAATCACTCACCTACATACCTACCCACTAATACTCACCCACTCATCCAACAACGAACTCACCAACCCACCCGCCGACTCACTCACTAGGTACTAACCCACTCAACTTCTAACCCACACACTAACCACCTAACCACCTACCCACACACTCACTCACTCACCCACACACTCACTCACTCATCCACCCACCCAAACATCCACTCACCCACCCACTAATTCACCCACCCACTCACTCCCTCATCCATCCACTCACCTACTCGCCCATCCACTCACTTACTCAATGAGCCACTCACCTTCTCACCCAGTACTTACACATCAACTGACCCTGCCACCCACTCAATTTCTAACCCACCCACTAACCCAACCAGCTGCCCACTCCCTCAGCCACTCACCTACTTACCCACCCCACTTACACATCCACTTACCCTGCAAATCCACTCAATTTCTAATCCCCCACTCACCCAACCACCCGCCCACTCACTTACTCACCCATTACCACGGCATTATTCACCCACCCATCAGTCAACCACCCAATAATTCAACCACTCACAAACTAAATCACCTATTAATTAAACCACCCACTACCTCAACCACCCACTAACTTAACCACCGAGCCACTCACCCACTCAGCAAGCCACCCACTACTATATCTCTAACCCAATATCTCACTCACCCACCGCCCACTCACCTACACACTAAATTATGTTTATTTTACCAGGTGAGGCCCAATGAGCTACATAGCTCGTTTTCAAAACAACCTTCACCACAAATAAACCGACCATTAAAATTATAGACTGATCATTTATTTGTCAGTGGGCAAACGTACAAAATCAGCAGAGGATCAAATACTTTTTTCCCTCACTGTACATTGCGGGGGTCACAAAAATATCTCCAAAATCCTGAATAAACACAAGATCCAGGTCCGATTCAACACAGTACAAAAAATCCGTGATCTGGTTCCATCTGTAAAGGATGTGGTTCCAGACATACAGTACCCGGGCGTTTACAAACTAAAGTGCCTCTGTGGTAGCAGCTACATTGAAGAAACCATACGACATATATGGGACCCCATCCGCGAACATAAAGCAGACTTGAAACACGGTAGGACGAACTCCTCTGCCGTGGCAGATCACTGTTATAATTCAGTGGGCTCACATGACATTGACTTCTCCAAGACAGAGGTTCTTTGCAAGCCAACCGGCTACCATGAGAGATTCGTTAATGAGGCCATCCACATATACAAGCACAGAGACAATTTCAATCGAGAAGATGGATTCTGGCTTAGTAACCATTGGAAAGATGTTTTAAACCATTTCGGTTCTTAATTGATTTATTTAATGGTGATTTTCAGACCACAGCCCTTTCGCTGGCACTGCCTCTTAATACTTCTCACACCACGGTCAATGGTATGGTTTACAACATGTAGTATAACATTGTAATGTTTAACATAACTCATAAGGCAATATATAGCATCGTAATTGCATAATGAATATACATCAGTGTGGTATATAGTTGGGTTCATAGAATAAGACATAGTGTAATATCACAAGTCTAATAGTTTATAATCTAAAGTATAGGGTAGTGTAAAGTAACGCATTGTATAATTCAAAAGTGGAATTTGTCTATGATATGATGTTATACCATGTAGTTTAGATTGGAAGGTATACTATTGTATTATATAGTAGTCCAGTTTACAGCATAGTCATAAGGCAACTCAGGACACAACAGCGCACCTTGGCTGTTGCACTTGCCCCTTTTCTTGTTTCCTCTCTGCCTGTGTTCCCAGCCCCCTCCCTCCTCCTCTCCGGAGGTGATGCAGGTAACATGCAAATTCATATTTTAACTCCGCCCACACAGCTTAATAGACGCGGTCCTTGCATGTCAGCGTTCATTCAAGCTCTGTCTTCCGGACAGACCTGTCTCTTCACTTGAAGAAGGCCACTTGTGTTGTGGCCAAAACGTCGTGAGAATTTTATTGTCTTATTTTATTTTATTATTTTATTCCCATTCTACGTGACTTTACCGAAAGAACCAAGAAGATGAATCCTTGCAGTCATGAAAGCTTTAAACTGAAATTTACTTTTTATTTCACCAGGCAAGGCCCATTAAGCTATATAGATCCTTTTCAGAATAGACCTGGCTACAAATGATAGATATACGAGTGGCTTATCACAGATACATTTATTGCAGCCAAATCCTCTAAACGCATGTTGCTTCTAAATGCAGAGGGAAAACCCTGAGGTTCTAGAACAAAATCCAGGCGACCACGGGTGAGAACTTGCAAACTCCAAATATACAGGCGACAGGGTCGGGATCGAATCTACCACCTCCTGTATACTAGGCAAAATAGTGAACATCTCACCACCTTGGCGCCTCACTCTCTGACTCAACCATCCACTCACTTACACGCTAACTTACCCACTCAACTTCCCATGTTAAATTACCCACCCAGCCGTCACTCACCCATTCACTCACTCACCCAACCCGTCACTCACCCCTCCGCTTACCCACCCACTCACTCATTAACGTGCCCACCTATCTTCCCAACCACTCACCCAGCATCCCACTCAATCTCATACCAAACTAATCTACACACACCCACTCACTTATGCACTCGCCCAACCACCCACTTACTCCCTCATGCACTCACCAACCCACCCACCCATCTGCTCACTCACACACCCACCCCATCAATCACCCACCCACTAACTAACACCCACACACTCACCTACTCACCCACTCACCGACCCAGCACTCACTCACCGAGCCACTCAATTGCTAACCCACCCACTTACCCACCCGCCTGCCCACTCACTCACCCACCCACCTGCCCACTCACTCACCCAGTCACTAACGCACTCACTCAATGTATAACCCACCCACTACCCACCTAACCTCCCTCCCACACACTCATTCACCCAACCACATACCCACCCACACTCACCCATACACTCACCTACTCGCCCAGCTGCTCAATAATTTACCGAGCCACTCACCTAATTACCCAGCCATGCACCTACTCACTCACCCACTTACACATCCACTCACCCTGCCACCCACTCCATTTCTAACCCACACACTCACCCAACCACCTCCCACTCCCTCAGCCACTCACCGACTCACCAAATCACCCACTACCCAAATAACTAATCATCCACCCACCCATCACTCAACCAAACAATAATAAAGCCACCCAATAATTAAACCACCCATTAACTCAACCACCCACTAACTCAACCAGGTTTATTTTACCAGGTCAGGCCCACCGAGCTATAAATATCGTTTTCAGAAGCACCATCGCCAAAAATTATAGCTCAAAAAAGTGGCTTATCATGTATACATTTATAGCAACCAACTCCTCTAAATACATGTTTCTAAATGTGGAGGGAAATATACAGGCATTAGGGTCAGGATCGAACCCACAACCTTCTGTATACGAGGCGAGGTAGTTAACATATCGCCACTGTGGCCCCCCACTATATGACTCTCCCACCCACTAACCCACACAGTCACCCACTCACTTAAACACCCACCGTCACATGCATCCAGGCACTGACTCACCCAGCCACTCAGTACCCATAAACCCACCCATGCACTTGCCCACTCATCCACCCACCCAATGATCCACACACTAAACTAAATTTTGAATATTTTTTTTTATATTTTACCAGGTCAGGCCCACAGCAAAATAGATATTTTTCAGAAGCCACGTGACGACAAATAACAGTTCAATGAAGTGGCTTTTCACGTAGAACGTTATAGCAGTCACATTCTATAAATGCATGTTTCTAAATACGGAGGGACAACCCGGAGAACCCGGAGAAAATTCCACCCGACCATGGGGAGAAGATGCAAACTCCAAATGTATACAGGCTTTAGGGTTGGGGGGAACCTACGAACTCCAATATACCGGGCGAGGGAGTTAACATCTCGCCACTGTGGCGCCTCATTATCTGACTCACCCACCAACTCAACTACTAAAGCCACCCACACACTCACTCACCCACTCACAAACCCACTCACTCACTAACCCACTGACTCATCAACACACCAAGCCACTCACTCAAGAACTTACCTATGCACCCACCTACACACCCACTCACTCTAAATATACAGACATCAGGGTCGGGATCGAACCCATGACCTAGTTTATAAAAGACGAGGCAGTTAACAACTCGCCACCATGGCACTCCACTCTCCGGCTCAGCCACCTACTCACCCACCCACTCACAAACCCACCCACTGGATCTCAAACACACTCACTCACTCACCAATTTACCCACCCACTCACCCTGACACCCACTCAATCTCCAACTGACCCACCCACGCACTCAAAATCCCACCTACCCACTCAACCATCCAATAAACTGAAACTAAACAAATTTTTTTTTTATTTTACCAGGTAAGGCCCACAGAGGTATATCAAGTGACCTGATTACAAATAATAGGTCGACGAAGTGGCTTATCACGTAAACATTTATTGCATTCAAATCCTTTAAACGCATGTTGATTTGAAATGCGGAGGAAAAACCCGGCTATTCTAATGCACACAATGGACCGGAAGGACAAGCGCAAAGGGTTCGCATAATGCGCATGCATAATGTACGTTGACTCATTAATCTCCCCCCCCTCCCCACTTTGCATCAAGAGCGCCAAAGTGTGGTCACCACATCTATGCCTCTTTATAAGGAACGAAACAGACTAACTTCTCCACAAATCTGGCTGTCGCCTGATGAAGCTAGTTGTAATTACTGGCGAAAAGTTAGTACTCAGATTGTAAATGTTGTGGCTTGACTCTCCAACACACCGGTGTGCTGTACTAGTTACAAATTGGAATGTTCTGATTACGTGACAACCCTTACTAGTTGGCTGTGTCGAGTGGTGGTGGGTTTTAACGACACATTTATATATTTACGCGATTTAACCCAAAAAAAAACCTCTATTATGGATAATATTGGTCGCGAAAGCCTACGTGTAAAACAAACCCCAAGGAATCAAAAAAATCGACGCGACCAAGGAAGAAGATGAAAACTCCAAATATACAGGCTTCAGGGTCGGGATCGAATTGATTACATCCTGTATTCTGGGCGAGGGAGTTAACATCTCGCCACTGCGGCGCCTCATTATCTGACTCACCCACCCGCTCAACTACTAAAGCCACCCACACACTCACTCACCCACTCACAAACCCACTCACCCTGCCACCCACCCACTCATACAAATCGGGCATCAATACCGTTCGTTTGAATGATCTGTGAAACGCAGAATATTGCAGATAAAATCGGACATTTTGAGCTTGCTGCCGGATCGATTGAGTGGAATCAATACAATTAGTCTCGATTCACGATCAACAAAGACCATATATAGGAAAATCTCTGATCGGTGATTTTGATTGCATCATATTGCAGCACCCCTTTGATGATGTTATAAAGCACTTGCCCCAACAGTCTGTTAAAGGCTACACGGGGGATCTTTGTGTGCGAGTAGCTCACAGATCCTTGAGAGATCTGGACACTGTCCGATCATCAGCGAGCTCCTCCGGCAGGCAAGAATGAGTTGGCTGTTGTCTGTGCATTAAGAGGTGTTAAATATCCCACGCAGAGGAGTCTGCTTACAGGACAGATAAAAGGTTCTTCACGTACCATGCCCCGTGTCACCTGAACGTTAAATGGGGCCCCGGTAATTGAGTGTCCACCGCTGAATCATCTTTCACCATCACCACTCGTCCATGAAGGTCAATGCGACGAGGCCATAGATAGACGGCGCGTTATAACGGAGGGGGGGGGGGGGAACAGGAGAAACGTCGTACTACGTGACATCACAACACCCTGCACACAACCGTAGTGGCAGATTAGGGTGCGCATCGTTAACGAATATGTGGTTTAAGTGGTTGAGAGTAGATGGGCGGGCACGCCATGGGCTGGAGTGGAGGTGGACTGATGCGGTACGGGAGAATGTGGAGCTGAGTGGGCTTTGCCGACGACTGGTACCAGCGGTGTCGGGATCGGCCTCTGCGAGGGAGGCTCGTGAAGGACGCTTCTACTGGGCAGTTGGAGACAGTCGCCCTCCACCAACAACAGAGGAGTGACGCTCACAACAACGCGCGGAACACCGGATGATGAATATGCAGCAATTTGGCACAGTACAGGGAACAGGTGGTGCATCTGCCAGTCATCTCAGTCAGCCAACCCATGGCACCTGGTTCTGTTCCAGGACCTCCGGTCAGCGAGCCTTCGACACTTCACGTGGCTTCAAAGTGCACCTGGCCTGGCACAGGCGCCGTGGTGACGTCACTGTCACTTATTGGCGAATGGCGACGGTCGATAACGCAGCGGTGGTTGTGAGAAATGCCATTTTGGGGGGGGGGGGCGCCAAACCTGACCAGCTGTAAACCTCACGTCGCCTCGCAGCCACACAGTGGCAACAGGGAGTTCTGGATGGGTGCAAGGGGTTGGTAATCCCCCTCCACCTTCAACTAAATAACCACACACGCGAGCCCTTGGGTCTCTCTGTGAGTCGATGGATCTGTGTGTGGTGAGTCTATGGGTTTCTGTGAGAGTCCGTGGGTCTCTGTGTGGTGAGTTTATGTGTCTCTGTTTTATGAGTCTATAGGGCTCTGTGCGAGTCTGTTTGATTCGGTGGTTCTCTGTTTGATGAGTCTATGCGTTTTTGTATGACTCTATGGGTCTCTATGTGGTGATTCTATGGGTCTGTTTGGCGAGTCTATGGGTCTCTGTGGTGAGTCTATGGGTCTCTGTGTGAGTATGGGTACGATTGAGTCTATGGGTATCTGTCTGGTGAGTCTATGTCTCTGTTTGGTGAGTCTATAGGGCTCTGTGCGAGTCTGTGGATCTGTTTGAGTCTGTGGTTCTCTGTCTGATGAGTCTATGGGTCTCTGTGGTGAGTCTATGGTTCTCTGTGCAAGTCTGAGGGTATTTGCGTGGTGAGTGTATAGGTCTATGTGTGATGACTCTATGGGTCTCTAAGTGATGGATATCTGTGGTGCACATATCCTGGCACAAGCGCCGTGGTGTCGTCACCACCACTAAGTGGAGAATGCTCCTACCCCTGCTCCTGCTTGTTGTTGTGCTCGGGAAGGAGAGAGAAAACTAGACTAAGGTCCACTGAGCTAAACATCTCTTCTTCAGAAGCGACTTGGCACCAATGATAGCTCAACGAAGTGGCTCATCATCACAGTCACTAAAGTTTTAAGTCAAAACTTTAAACGAATGTTTCTAAATGTGGAGGGAAAAACCGGAGGACCCGGAGAAAAAGTCCACACGACCACGGGGAGAGACAGAGACACGCAAACTCCAAATATACAGCAGGCATCAGGGTCGGGGTCGAACCCACAACCTCCTGTACACCAGGCGAGGTAGTTAGGGGGGAAAGCAGAGACAGCGAGAGGGAGGAGAATTAGTCAAACTCACACTCAGTATTACTAACTAACCATGATACACTCACCATGATACTTACCATCATACTCAAGCATTCACCATCATACTCACACACAAGCCCACACACATCAACAGTCGCCATTCACCACTACGTGGCGGTGATGTTCCCACAATAACTCAGGTGCCAAGGTTTGACGGCTGTGCCAGGCTAAGTTCAGGAGGAGGTCACGGGCCAGACTCAGGTGCCATGGGTTGACTGCTCTGCCTGGCTAGGTACAAGAGGAGGGCTAGACCCTGGTGCTATAGGTTAACTCGTGTGCCACCACCTGCACAACCACCACAATAACAACCACACAACAATAACCACGACCAACAACTGTAACCACAACTATAATTTAACCACAACTATAATTCCCATCAGCCACACGGCCCTCTGGGAGTGCCTCTCAACAGCAGCAGCAGGGCCGAGCTCTGCTTGAAGCAGCGCCGTGAACTCAGCAGAACGTGACGGCTGTGGGCCAGGCGCCTCCTCTGTCTCCCCCCACCGTCGCCACTGCTGATGTGGACACACCGCGCGAGGTTCTCACCTTCAGGCTGAGTCGACGTAGAGGAGGCCCAGCGAGCCGCCGCTTCAGAAGCTTTCGCGAGCCACTGACGGTGGCCGTGAGCGGGAATCCAAATCAGCCGCTCGCCACCCACAATCCACAGCGCGCTCCGCCTCCACTCGGCCCCGGCCTAAGCGGAAGTAGCAGCGGGGGAGGGGGGCGGGGCATGGGGGGTGAGGGGGCGGGTCACGAGGGGGAGGGCAGGGGGGGCAAGGGGGGGGCATAGAGGGGGTTCGTTAGGTGGAGAAAAAGGGGGGGCATGGGGGGTTGTGAGGGGGCATGGGGGGTTGCGAATGTGGAGGGGCGGCGGGGGGAAGGGGGGTCACGAGGAGGGGCAGGGGGCTAGTGAGGGGGAGGGAAATGGCGGACCATGGGGCGTGGTCGCGAGGGGGGGGGGCAGGGGGGGAGGAGCTCAGGTGTGAGGGGGAGGAGCTCATGGCTCTGACGTCACGGGGGGCGTGGTTATTTTGGACCACCCCCGCGTCTCGCGCCACGTGCTTCCCACTGGCAGTTTGGCCGTTAGAGAGACGCGGACCGACCCCAGAGCAGGAGTGGAACCGAGCTTTGGGTGAGTGGTGGCGGTGGTGGTGTGAGTCTCTCTGTGCGAGTCTGTGTGTGTGTGAGGCTATCTATATGAGTCTGTGTGTGTGTGACTCTCTGTGTGTGTGTGAGTCTCTGTGTGTGTGTGTGAGTCTCTCTGTGTGAGTCTGTGTGAGACTCTGTGTGTGTGACTCTCTGTATGTGTGTGAGTCTCTGTGTGAGTCTGTGTGTGTGTGTGAAACTCTCTGTGTGTGTGTGACTCTCTGTGTGAGTCTCTGTGTGTGTGTGACTCTCTGTATGTGTAAGTCTGTGTGTGTGTGACTATCTGTATGTGTGAGTCTCTCTGTGTGTGTGTGTGAGTCTCTGTGTGTGTGTGAGACTCTCTGTGTGAGTCTCTCTGTGTGTGTGAGTCTCTGTGTGAGTCTGTGTGTGTGTGGAACGATCGTAGAGCTGACAGCGCGCCGCGCTATGAACCCGGCGACCCCGAGTTGGATTCCCTCTAAAGGCCAACAGCAGTAACGATTATCTGAACCGGTGCTGGGCCTCCCCTAGGTTGACTCAACCTCGAATGAGTACCTGGTGTGGTGTGTAAAGATCGCCACTGGGGAGACAAAGGCGGCCGGGCGTGGTGCTGGCAATCCAACCCCCTCGTGTGTCGTGCCGGCCTTCATACGTACTGCTGGCTAACAGCACTTGCCCCTACAGCCTGTTAAGTCTCTACGGGGATCTTTGTCTTTGGTGTCCCATACTGGCAGGGGGAGGAGTGGTGATGTTAATGTTGGTGGTATTAGTGGTGGGGGTGCTCGTGATGGTGGTGGTGTTAGTTGTGTTAGTGATGGTGGTGTTAGTGATTGTGGTTGTTAGTAGTGGTGATAGTGGTAGTGTTACTGGTGTTAGTGATGGTGGTGTTGGTGTTGGTGGTATTAGTGATGGTGGTGTAAGTGAGGTGATCGGATGCCATGGTGGTCCCCATCTTTAAGAAGGGAGACCGCACAGACTGTAACAACTACAGGGACATCTCACTCCTCAGTGTGCCGGGAAAGGTCCTGGCAAGGATTATTCAACACTGCCTTACCAGGCATGCTGAGGAGAGGCTTGTGGAGCCCCAATGTGGTTTCAGGAAAGGGTGGTCCTGCACAGATGCCATATTTTCTGTCCGTTTGCTAAAGCAGCGGTGTAGGGAATTCCAACAAGACCTACATCTCTGCTTTATTGACCTGGTAAAGGCCTATGACACCATCAGTAGGCCTGGGCTCTGGGTTCTTCGTGCTTTCGGAGTCCTTGACCCGCTGCTCATGATCTTTAAGGACCTTCATTATGGTGAGCGGACCCGGGTAAAACTACATTGCCGGGAGTCGGAGCTATTCCCTGTTCACCTTGGGGTCCGACAGGGATGTCCTCTGGCTCCAACATTATTTAACATCTATTTCGACCACGTAGTTCATGAGGCCTTTAGTAGCTGTACCGGAGGAATTTCCATCTGGTACAGATACAGTGGGAGGCTGATCAATGCCCGGATGCCGTTAAGGGATGGCTCCCTATTGGTCAACCACGTTATGTATGCCGATGACGTGATAATTGCGGCTCACTCAGAGGAGGAGTTGGAGGCGCTGCTGCTAAAACTGGAGTGTGCCACTAAGAGGTGGGGCCTTACCATCAGCCCCACCAAAACGAAGCACCTGCCTGGGTATTTTGTACCATCGGGCACTCCACCTCCACAACTCCCAATCGGTGATGGGGCAGTTGTGGAGAGAGTGGAAAGTTTCCCATACCTGGGCAGTGTGCTCATGACCGTCTCCGGTTTAACAGCAGAGGTCTCACTCCGAATCAGTCGAGCGGCATTATCTTTTCAGCAGTTGCGTAACGCTGTGTGGAAGCTACCTGTTCTGTCGCTCCACACGAAGCTTCGGGTCTTCTCAGCCACAGTCATTCCCTCCCTTCTCCATGCTTGTGAAACGTGGACCCCCCTAATGGAACATCTTTGCCGGTTAGAAACGTTGAGGCTGGCCTGCCTCCGATCAATCCTGGGTTTAACCAGGCTGTATTGTGTGAGGAGCTCACAAATCCTCGAAAGATCTGGACAAAGCCCCATCAGTGAGCTCCTCCGGCAGGCAAGGCTGCCTTGGCTGGGCCAGGTAGCCCGCATGCCCAATCACTGCATGCCCAAGCAGCTTTTATTTGGCCGGATCGAGGGGGCTTAACGGACGCAGCACGGGCTAGAGAAGAGATGGAATGATGTGGTACAGCAGGATGTGGAGCTGAGTGGACTTGCCTATAACTGGTACCAGCTGTGTCAAGATCGGCCTCTGTGGAAGAGGCTCGTGAAGGACGCTACTGGGCAGTTGGAGGCAGTCGCCCTCCAACAACAACAGAGAGCGCAGGAACGACGCTCACAACAACGAGCAGAGCGCCGGATGGCTAAAGCACAGCAAGTTGGCACAGTAAGGGGCACAGTTGGTGCATCAGCCAGTCATCTCAGTCAGTCGACCTGTGGCACCTGGGTCTGCCCCGTGACCTCCTGCCAGCGGGCGGGCGTTCGACACTTCACGTGGCCTCAAGGTGCACATGGCCTGGCACAAGCGTCGTGGTGACATCACCGCCACTTAGTGGCGAATGGCGATTGTTGTTGTTGGTGTTAGTGATGGTGGAATTTTTGTTGCTGGTGTTAGTCGTGGTGGTGGTAGTGATGGTGGTATTATTGGTGCTGGTAGTGGTGTTCGTGGTGGTCTTAGTGGTGGTGTTAGTGTTGGTGGTATTATTGGTGGTGTTAGTAGTGGTGTTAGTGATGGTGTTAGTGGGGTAGTGTAGCGGTTAGCGCGCTGCGCTAAGAACCTGGCGACCTGGGTTTGATTCCCGCTCACAGCCAACATTGGTGACGATTATCTGAACTGGTCCTGGGCCTCACCCTAGATCGACTCAGCCTTAAATGAGTACCTGGTGCGAGGTGCAAACATTGCCACTGGGGAGACAAAGGCGGCCGGGCGTGGTGTTGGCCACCCACCCCCTCGTGTGCCGTGCCGGCCTTCATAGGTGCTCGCGGACAGCACTTGCCCCAACAGTCTGTTAAGGCTATGCGGGGGATCTTTGTCTTTGTTCGTGGTGTTAATTGTGGTGTTAGTAGTGGTGTTCGTAGTAGTGGTGTTCGTAGTGGTGGTGTTCGTAGTGGTGGTGTTCGTAGTGGTGGTGTTGGTGGTGTTAGGAGTAGTGTTAGTAGTGGTGTCCGAACAGAGGAGCAACGCTCACGACAACAACCTTTGAGCCGGGCATCTAAAATGCAGCAAGTTGGCACAGTCATCTCAGTCAGACAACTCATGGCACCTGGGTCTGACCTGTGACCACCTGTCAGTGAGCCTTCGGCACTTCACGTGGTCTCAAAGTGCACCTGGCCTGGTACAGGCGCCGTGGTCACATCACCACTACTTAGTGGCGAATGGCAGTTGTTGTTTTTTGTGTTTTTCGTATTGTGTGTGACTGGTGAGGATGTGAGTCCGTGTTGATGAGAGTCCCCATTGTGACGTGACGTGGGTTTAGACGTGGGTGTATCATGCCCCTTCAACTCTGCGTGTCCCTCGCCTCTGTCTGCCGCTCTCCACGCAGAGACCCGGACCGCGCGAGAGACACCGTGAGCTCTGAGCACCCTCGTCTGCAAGTTGCTACCATGGAGGTACATGTGGTTCCTCGACTCGTGTGGTGAAGTATGGGTGGACGTGTGTTCTCCCCTCTGCGTGTGCCTACCTGTCATCTGTATACCTGGGTGTGCTTCTCCTTGCCCGCCTAAGTGTGTGCGCGTCTATCAGAGTGTCTCTCCGAGATCCTGTTGGTGTACGTGCCCAACTACGCGTGAGCATCTACAGCGCTGTTATCTATCCAATGATGGATGAACGCGTCCCTCCCTGAGACCCTACTACCCCTCACATCCTGTGATGGAATAATCCGCCAAGCGCCGATTTCGTCGCACCATCTCTCTGGCGGCTCTCCTCTCTGATGTGTTCTGTTCCTTAGTTGTCGCTCCATTATTATTCTTGACCATGAGCCATTGTTGTCCCTCCTAGCCATGGCTCGTCCGGCCCGAGTCCCACTCACTCCTCTTAACAGTTTGAACGATCCCATTGACCTGCGTGTGACCTCGAAATCCACGCGTCTTTCATTGTAAATCCAAGCATGGCAACTGATATTGGCCAAATATCCCAACGCTGAGAACTGGCAACATCTCGGCAGGACCCTCCTGAATGTGGAGCCCAGGATGTCAGAGATGCTGGCTCAGTGCTCGCCCACTGCACTTGCTCCAACATCTTAATCAAGCCCATGTGGTGGACCTTTGTCTTTGCGTGTGTAGATCAGCCGAGCTGGAGAGGCTCGGAGTAACGGCGAGTCTTGCACCACGTGGAGTGCGCTGTCCTCAGCGCGCACCGGCTCCATCCGCAGCAAATCGCCACAAGGTAAGAACAGAAATGAGTGACGTCAAGATGGCCACGCTGAATGGTGGGACATCACGACGGTCATGTTTCAAGGGGGACGTCACAGTGACCATGATGCATGGGGGACTTCACGGTGGCCATGTTGCATGGGTGATGTCCCGTTCGAATTTTGCCGTTCTCTCGTCTAACACCGGCGAGACACGGTCATAAAGAAGGCTGTCTCTGGTGCAGGCCAGTCAGTTTCAAAGACAATGCCCATATATTATCGGAGCATGTTTTTTTGCATATTTTTCCACAAGTACGTGTGGTAAATGCAGACTTGATGCCTTGCAAAAGGTATCTATTTGGTGTTTGAACATATTAACACCTGTTTTTGTGCCAGAAAGGGTAAAAGCTATTCTTATTTTTTATAAAATCCTTCTTGCATATCTGTGTTATATTTATCTAATTCATTAACCCCGTTTTCAAACCCAAGCAACCTAAGATGTCCTCAGAGCTGCATATAACTGGACATCGAACAAAGATGGTCACTGCATGGCACGCTTTCAGATGTGCTTCTGCAGTCATCTGGATCACCGACAGCTGTTTTTATTCTCTTGCCTGCAGCAATCCTGGCTCTCTTTGGCCCACAAATGACCCACCGGGAGAAGCTGGAGCTTGTCGCCATACAGAAAGTATGGTACTTTGCGCTCAGCAACAGATCCCGGGGACACAACAACGATGGATACGACGACCACGAACATCATTACATTCCGGTGAGACTCGCCACAAAGCCCCCGCCGTGGGGGCGGTCACAGGGCGCAGCGGTCGCGGGGTTCGTGGCTTCTTGTCATTGCAACTTAAGCACCAACCAACCAGAGAAAGCACACGTGCACTCTCCCACACACTTCACAATCAGAAGTTTATTTCCCAAGTTAAGCCCATTGAGCTAAAGAGCTTTTTTTAGGGTGACTCGGCCAGCAGACATCAGAGCATTCCACAATTACAGATTTAAGAAAGCCAAACACTTACTAAAAGCAATTATTTCGTAAAATAATGCTCACATGTTGTGATTTTTAAAATATAGTCAGTCTAAATTTGTGTAATTTTGTGCAGGTCCACCATGAGCACCTTCACTACCGCTATGAGGTGCTGAAGAAGATTGGGCGCGGAGGTCAAGGCCAGGTGATCCGGTGCCTTGACCACAAGATGAACACCCTGGTGGCCGTGAAGATCTTGGTATCACCATTGAGGTAAGAATTCAGAGTGGTATCGTCACAAGGACGACGTTGTTGTTACGTCCAGTGCTGTGGGCGGCCGTGTGATGAGGTGGTGACAACTCGTGCCTCACGTAGAGGGTCCCCGGTTCGACTCCTGACTCGGGTGCCCTCCTGTGTGGAGTTTGTATGTTCTCCCCCTGTTCTGGATCAGTTCACTCTTACATTACATTAAGTCTTCATTTAACCTAGTAGAGGCATTCCTGAAAAGTGCCACGTTAAGGGAAAGCACATTAAGCAAACATAATATCCCCATATATAATGTAACGATAAAGTTTTGCAAGATATAATACATGCACACAGTGATGTGAAGAGACCAATAACGGAGGGCATGCTGTCACGTCACGTGATCATTCCGCATTCCGCCTACTGTGTCATACCGCTCAGCTGTGCAATTTTATAGCGGGCACATTCCACGTTATAATGGGCGCTTTCCTGCATTAGAACAGAAGCATTCCGGATTATAATGGGTGCGGTCCGCGTTATAACGGGAGCCTTCCACGTTATCATGGGCACGTTCCACGCTATAAAAGGCGTGTTCCACACTGTAATGGAGTTGTCCCATGTCATAACGGGCGCGTTCCGTGTTATAACGTGTGCGTTCTGCGTTATAGCAGCTACATCATGGGACCTCCTTTGCCAGTACCAAAATATACTCCCAAAGGAGGTCCCATGATGTAGCCATTCACCCCGAGCTCTCATTACTCTGAAAACGCTTGTCTTTGTGCTGTACGCCTTTTGGCGTCGCCTGGTCTAACACCGTTTTTGAGACGAGGCTCAAAAGAAAGGTGTTTCTGGTGTGGACCAATCAATTTCAAAGACAATGCATATATTATCAGAGTATGTTTTTTGTTTGCATTCTGACCACAAGTATTGTGGTTAATCCAGACATTATTCCTTGTAAAAGGTTTCAGTTTGGTGTTTTAACATCTTAACACCTGTTTTCTTGCTAGAAAAAAGGAGAAAATATATTCTGATATTTTGGTACTGGCAAAGGAGGTCCCATGATATTCCACGTTATAATGCCTTGCTCTGTGAGAGCCACATTCAGTCACGACTCAGCTGTGGCTCAGTCTCTAAAACTCAGGCTCAGCTCTAGCTCAGCCGTGGTTTGGCCCAGGCTTGAGCCGCTCAGCTGCTGTTAAAGATACATGAGTGGCTCAGCCGTGGCTTGGCTCAGCTCATGGGAATCCTGAGTGTGGCTGGGGCCATGCTCGGAGTCGGTTCAATTCACACATTAGGGAATCACTACGTTCAGGCAGCACCCCAAACCCCCTTCTATCCCTTGCTTATTTGATCCTCTTCCCGATCCTTTCTGGAACCTTCCATGAGCGCACTACCGGAACTCACAATGCCATTACACTTGGGTAACTAATATTTATTTATTAATTCTGAATAGAATTTGTTTCTGGTCATTCCTTAAGCAAGTCTAAGTCATGATTCATTTGTGGATTTTCTCTGCACAGCTCCAAGCATGATAAATTTCAGAGAAAGGAGCTCCAGATGGCTCTGGCACTTCAGGGCGAGGGCAGTGATGAGGACTACAACGTCATCAAAGTCCTGAACCATTTTGACTTCAGAGGACACCACTGCATTGTCCTGGAGCTGTTGAAGTACGTACCATGTGTTCCCACCGCCCCCCCCCCCCCCCCCATAGCGTGGTTAACTTCATTAGCTAAACTAAAACTTTTATTTAACAGGTAAAGCCCACTGCCCTATCAGTTATTTTTCACAAGCGGCCTGGCTACAAATGATAGCTAAAAAAAGTGGCTGATGTGGAAATGTATAGTAGCCAAATACTCTAAAAGCAAGTTTCTAAATGTGGAGGGACAAACCAGAGAACCCGGAGAAAAATCCACGTGACCAGGGGTAGAACATGCAAACTCAAAATATACATGCGTCACGGTCGAGATCAAAGCCCCGATCTCTTCCACACCAGGGGAGGGTGATAACGTCACACCACTGGGGCTAGATGTTACTTTTGGGATTCCTGTGCCACCCACGCATTGTGATACTGTGGAGCTGTCATGTGTCCCGGGTGCACGAGGCCGCGCCTCTTTTCTCAATCAGCCCCGCCCACTTTTATATAGCCACGCCTCCACTCGATCAGCGCAGTGGTAATGCTTGAGCCCCTCGGTGAAAATCCCTGAGTTCGATTCTCAACTCGGACGCCTTTCTCTGTGGAGTTTGTATCTCCTAATGGATAATTCCACCACCCGGAAACAGAGCCAATGAAAGCAAGTGGACAAATGTGCTAACTGATTTGGTTTATCAGCAAACCGATGACCTAAACCCACACTGAGCTATGAATCATATTAGTCGTGAATGTGCAAATAGAATATTAATATTGTCGTTATCAGAATCCACGCAGTATTGCAGGGTATGACACTGACGCTGCTTCGTTGTTGTCATTGTTGTTGCTGCTGCTGCCTCTTTCACAGGGAGAGCCTCTATGATGTGATTACGGAAGGGAGGCTCCGGAAATTGCACATGGGGATGGTGAAAACTTACACCAGGGGCATCCTCAAGTTCCTTTGCCACACCAAGGCCAGGAGCATCATCCATGCAGACATCAAGCCAGTGAGTGGACACAGCATTCAGCGCGACTTTGTTCCGGAGTTGTGTCATTATTGGGGACTCGGTCCATAGAGAAAACTAACCACGTTGGTCACAGGGTCGATGTGTTAGCTCTGTCTGTCTATCTGGAAGGAAGCAGGGTCACGTTACCTCTGGTGATGATCTGGTATGAATTCAACTGTCGTGTAGAGTCGTGTCGCTATTGCGGGACTCACCACAGATAAAACCAGCAATGTAGATCACAGCGTTGCCCCAAACTTTGGGAAACACAAACCGGAGCTGAAAAGAATGATTTTCAAAACGTGCCAAACACGTATTTGAACTGACAGCTGCCCGTTGTCAGCTTCCATGCTGTGAATGGAAAACTTCCCAAGACAAACGCGCGGTGGAAAGCGTCACAAAATCCGTGCGCCCTTGAGTGTGGTTTTTGGTCCGTAACTCGTTATCGGGCAGCTGTGAGCATCTATGATAAGTTGTCTATAGAGCTGCACCCTTTTACTTAGATGGTGCTTCAGAGAGCTTTAAATGTGATGAGCCTCGACTAACATCGCTCATCTTGACGCATTTGAAAGGGGCACCCCCAGTGGCAGCTGTCAGAAAACAGCGAATGTTGCACTTGACTCAAGGTTGATGACGGCGCTACGCCTCACCTAGTTCCCCTGTTTAGCTTGTACCGTGGTACGTGATTGATCCACTGCTGGCTGAATGCTATCGGCGTAACCTCCGAGTGTGAATTCCTTCTGCCTTTCTTCCTTTAGGAAAATGTTCTACTCAAGGATACCGTGACTGGCACCGTCAGGGTCACGGACTTCGGCACCAGCTTTTTTGTGAAAAGGCAACGTGAGTAACCTCACCTGGGTGTGAGTTTCTGCGTGTGGGTGTGAGTTTCTGCGTGTGGGTGTGTCTGTGTTCCAGTGTGTGTGTGTGCAAGTCTCTGAGTGTCTGTACATGTGACAGTGTGTGATAACGATGCTGTTCATGACACAGTGAGTATACACACACACGTACATATATATTTGTTGTTGTTGTGCAGCTCTGCATGTTGGTGGGACCCTGTCATACCTATCTCCGGAGGTATTGCTGGGCTACAGATTAACGTGTGCAGTGGACATGTGGGCACTGGGCTGCACAGTGGCGGAGTTGGCGACCGGCAGGGAATTATTCCATTCGGACAGCCGCGACGACCACCTCCCGTGCTGCATGGAGGTATTTCCAACTGGGCGTTCACCCGCTCGTGATTCCCCCCTCCTTCCTTGAAGTTGTAGGCTATGGGGGGGGGGAGAGCCAGGAGAGGGGGGGCGATTGGCTACTTGGTGATCTGGCGAATGGCAGCCATCGTATGTTTTATGTGTGTACACGTGTGTGTCTTGTACGTGTGGGGGGAGCAGTGGTGTAGCGGTTAGCGTGCTCAGCTACAAACCCGGTAATGCGAGTTTGATTCCAATTCACGGCCAACATCAGTGATGATTATCTGAACCGGTACTGGGCATCCCCTAGTACAAATCAGCCTCAAATGAGTACCTGGTGCCGTGTGTACCTGCTTCAATATGGCCAACCATCCCCTCTCTGTGTGTGCCACAGTCCTGGCCCTCAACAGGTGCCGCTACTGTTGCTGCTGCTGTTTCTACTCACTACTAAAAGCACTTGCCCCTACAGTCTGCTGCGGCTACACGGGTGACTTTTGCCTTTATCTCAACCATGTGCAGATCCTCGGGTTGCCTCCAAGATGCATGATGGATGCAGCTCCTGACGGAATGCACTACTTTGGTGAGTTGAAGGGTGGGGCGAGCAACCGGCCGGATTCAGTGTTAGGGTGTGGCCTGGAGCTGTTGTAGTTCTTTTTGGGGGGGTGGCCATGGGGGGGGGGGCCTCTTTGTATTTCAATTCCTTGGGTGAGTGGGTGGGTAAATGGGCGCGTGGGCAAGTGGATAGGTGGGCAAAGTGGTGGTTGGTGACTGTGTGTCTCTTCTGCTGTGCATGTCTCCTGCAGATCGTTTGGGCATGATGTTCTCCCCAGTCAAGAGAAGGGTACCAGGGAGCTTGTCACTTCACGGGGCACTCAAAAGCCACGACCCGGAGTTTGTTGACTTTGTCAGCTCCTGCCTGCGGTAAGAATCATCCCCCACCCCCTCCCCATGAGGATTTCTCCCACCAAGGTGATCAACGATCGCCCTCCACCGATCACCAGGAAGATGTGGAGCTGAGTGAACCTGCCGATAACCAGTACCACCGGTGTTAAGATCGCCCTCTTTGGAGGTCCGTTAAAGATGATCCTCGGCAGTGCGAGGCTCAGGGCATTTTTAGAGTACTGCGTATTGAAGGATTGCCGCTGCTACCGCGACTACCGCTGATGCCGTGCGATCCTGGACCTCGTGGGAGAAGGGAAGGAACGTAAATCCTCTCACCACGCCTCTCTCACCACGTGCGCTGCGTGTGACCCCGGTGCGTCTCTCAACAGATGGGATCCGGATTGTCGCATGACGCCAGCGCAGGCGCTGGGTCACAGCTGGCTCCGGACCGTGGCCACCAGCACCACCAGCAATGCCACCGCCACCACTATTGCTGCTCCTGGCAGGGTACAGTGTTTTGGAGCTGCTGAGCGACGGTAAGCCACGAGCTGCTTGTCCAATGTTCAAGGCAGTCCATAGGGAGGTGTGGGGCCCGGGGCAAGTCACAATTAAATCGGAAGTATTACCAACAATACAGGGGTTTTTTCGGTTAGATCGCATAGATATACATGTGTTGTTAAACTCACCACCACCCAACACAGCCAATTAGTAAGGTGTATCATGTAAACAAAATGTGCCAATTAGTTACTAGATCAGCACACCAGTGTGTTGGAAAGTAAACCCACCACATTTACTATTCAAATACGACATTTTGCCGGGGATTGCAACCAGCCTCATAAGGTGACGGCCAGAATTGTGGAGAAATACTCCTGTTTCGGTCTTAAATAGTGATAAATGTGAATGTGATGTCATCATTTGTGAGCCAATCTGGTGCGAAAGCCTACGTGTTGAAAAGACATTTTACGTCTGACACCGTAACATCGAAGCACAGGGCCGCCAAAAGCACGGTGCCTGGGGCGGTTTCCCCAGTACACCGTACCCGGGGGACGGCTCTGCTCCTGTTAATGTATTTACATTTATTACTACTACCCTTATTTAGCCAGCATGAGCCTCACTCAGTCTCAAGACTCTTTTTCAGTAGAGTCCTGCCAAGTTGTTTGCAGTACAGAACAAATTTGCTTTTGCTACTGCTGCTATGCGATCCCAATTGAGTGATTTGGAGGTTCAATTTCTAACACTGGCGAGGATGTCCATCCAACACTGGTTGCGTTGCGTGTGTCAGGGTTCAGTTACGTGGAGGAAAATGCCAAACCCAAAGGAATGAAAGTTACATTTTAATGTACAATTTTATTGAGGGACTGTGTGTTGTCTTGGTGGGGTCTGGGGCTGTTTTGTTGATGTTTTGCTGCCTTGCCCAAGTTTACATTTAGTGTTGAAAATCTGGCAGGATTTTATGTACTTTGTGCTTATGTGCTCAATTTTTTGTGACTTGCTTACATTTTTACACGTTGCACTCCTTTTGTTTGTTGTTGTAACTTGCTGACTCTGTGCCTCGACTGCATATCTGTGAAGGAAGAGCTTCATAGCTTATCGGATTCCTCTTCATCCAGTCTAAATAATGTATTCTGATTTTGGAAACCAATGCAGGACAAAACGGGGGGGGGGGGGGGGGTAGAACACACTCGACATTCTACACGGAGAAAGTGGCCCAAGTATGGGAATCAAACCCAGGTCCCTCTTTGACTGAGTTCCAGCCCTGCTGCCTGCAAACGAACACATGTACAGTTCAAACCCCACGTATACATTCAGTTATATACGGATGTATTTTTATAATTGGTTCCTGGGTGAGGACAAATAATGAGGCAGCCATATTTTTGCCATGTAGCCCTTCATCCAGTGTGATATCGCAAGACTAATGCCCATTCTGTAACCAGACCCACGATGGGCATGGTATGCTGCATTATTGCAGCGTTATTAACCTGGTTAATCTATCTCCGCACACAGTTAGTCCGTACGCGGATGATGGTGGGGGGGGGGGGGACTGCGATCTCTGCTGTAGCAGGAAGTTGGAACGGTGTCGTGCGCATCTCTTCACAGAGCGGAGCTGGCGCTGCCCCCATCCTCCGCGTTTGCCCTGGCCTCTAAATGTAAGCTGACGGTTGTGGTGGAAGAGGAGACCCTGGTGGAGGAGCTCGTGGTGCAGGGAGAGGAGACCCTGGTGGAGGAGCTGGTGGTGCAGGAGGAGACCCTGGTGGAGGAGCTGGTGGTACAGGAGGAGGAGACTCTGCTGGAGGAGCTGGTGGTGCAGGAGGAGACCTGGGTGGAGGAGCTGGTGGTGCAGGAGGAGACCCGGGTGGAGGAGCTGGTGGTGCAGGAGGAGACCCGGGTGGAGGAGCTGGTGGTGCAGGAGGAGACCTGGGTGGAGGAGCTGGTGGTGCAGGAGGAGGAGACCCGGGTGGAGGAGCTGGTGGTGCAGGAGGAGGAAACCCGGGTGGAGGAGCTGGTGGTGCAGGACGAAGAGGAGATGGGGGGGGAGACAGAGGAGGTGGAGACGAAGAAGGAGCAGGAGATGGTGGTGCAGGAGATGGTGGTGGAGGAGGAGATGACAAGGAAAGAGGATCAGGCGATGGTGATGCAGGAGGAGAAGAGGAAGCGAGGGGGCCTGGCCCGCATAGGGAGAACCATCCGTGCACTCCTCCGACGCGCGCTGCTGTGTGGTGGCCGGTCCACCACACAGTAGAGGTGGTGGTCATGGATAGTTGTGAACCACGACCACTATCACCACACCCACCACGCACACTCCACACATACACCCCCCTGTGATACCCACCACCCACCACACACACCCTGCACCCACCTACCCCGTGATACCCACCACACACTACACAAAGAGCTAGGGGTTTAGAGGGTTAGGGGTTTATAAAGTTATGGGTTTAGAGGTTTTGGGGTATTTTGGGGATACGGGGTTTATATGTTTAGGTATTTTGAGGGTTATAGGGTTTAGGGGTTGAGAGTGTTAGGGGTTTAGGGGATTCTAGAGTTAGGGGTTTAGAGGGTTAGGGTTTTAAGGGTAAAGGGGTTTAAAGGGCTAGGTGTTTAGAGGATTAGGCTATTAGGGGTATAGGGGTTTAAAGAGTTAGGGGTTCAGAGGGTTATGGTTTTAAGGGTAGAGGGGTTAAGAGGGTTAGGGATTTAGAGGGTTTTGGGTTTAAAGATTTTGTGTTTAAGGGTTTAGGTTAGGGGTTCAGTGGGTTAGAGGTTTGGGGGTTTATGGGTTAGGATTTTAGAGGGTGATGGGTTTAGACTGTTATGGTTTTAAGGGTAAAGGGGTTTTGAGGGTTGAGTTCTAGAGGGTTACAGTTTAGAAGGTTGTGGTTTTAGAGGGTTCTCGATTTAGAGAATTAGGGGTTTATGGGGTTTGATTGTTAAAGGGTTAGTGGTTTAGAGGGTTAGGAGTTTATAAGGTTATGGACTTAGGGGTTTAGAGGTTTTGGGGCTTTTAGGGGGTAAGCAGTTTAGAGGTTTGGGTGGTTTTAAGGGTTATGATGTTTAAGGGTTGAGCATATTAGGGGTTTTGAGGGTTAGGGTTTTAGTGGGTTAAGGGTGTAGAGGGTTAGGGGATTAGAGGGTGAGGGGTTTAGAGGGTTGGGGTTTTCGGGGTATTTGGGTTAGGATTTCAAAGGGTGAGGAGTTTAGACGGATAGGGTTTTAAGGGTGAAGGGGTTGAGGTTTTTATTTAGTAGAGTTTAGAAGGTTATGGGTTTAGAGGGTTAAGGGTTTAGAGTTACTGTCGGTGTTTAGAGGTTTAGGGGGTTTATGGGTTTTGATTGCTCGGTGTTGTGGTTTACAAGGTTACGAGTTTTAGAAGGTTTTGGGTTTAGAGGTTTCAGTGTTTCGGGGATTAGAGGTTTATAAGGTGAGGGGTTTAAAGGGTTATGGTTTTACAGGTTTAGGGGTCAAGACAGTTTGGGGTTTAAGGGTTTAGAACAGGGGTGGGCAAATTTTTTGACTTGCGGGCCACAATGGGTTCTAAAATTTGACAGAGGGGCCGGGCCAGGAACAGATGGATGGAGTGTTTGTGTGAACTAATATAAATGTCGTGTAAAAATAATAACATGAAAGGATTTGGCCTTTAACAGGTAGCAAAGCATTTATTTGCAAGGCAATTTAACAAATTGCATGAACATGAACAATACAAAAACATGTCGTAACTCCCGGTCAAAGTCCGCCATCTAATGGGGAAATGGGGGCATTACAGGAGAAAGGTAAAATTTAATTTAATAATAATAATTGTACAAGTTCAGCGGGCCGGATTAAAAATCCCGAAGGGGCCGTATACGGCCCGGGGGCCGTACTTTGCCCATGTCCGGTTTAGAAGGTTAAGGGTTTAGACAGTTAAGAGTTTTTGGGGTTTATGGGTTAGGGTTCTAAAGGGTGAGGTGTTTAGACGGTTGGAGTCTTCAGGGTAAAGTCCTTTATAGGATTTGGTGTTTAGAGGGTTAGAGTTTAGAACGTTTTGAGTTTAGAGGGTTTAGAGGTTTATGGGTTTCGATTGTTAGAAGTTGAATGGTTTAGATGGTTAGGAGTTGAGGAGGTTATAAGGGTATGTGTTTAGGGGTTTAGAGGTATAGGGGTTTCAAGGGTTAGGGATTTAGAGTGTTAGGGGTTTAGTGGTTAGAGAGTTTAGAGGGTTTAACACCTAGACTTTCACAACTAATATTGGGTTAGTCTCCAACACTAAATGCACTTTTTGTTGATGTGACAAATTTTCCTAATTGGCTGTGTCGGGTGGTGGCTGGTTTAATGACACATTTATATTTACACAATCTAACCCCAAAAAAACATTTATGGGTTTAGAGAGTTAGGGGTTTAGTGGGTTATGTGTTTAGAGGGTTAGCATTTTAGGGGTATGGGTGTTTTAAGGGTTAGGCATCTAGAGGGTTAGTTCTTTAGAGGGTTGGGGTTTAAATGTGTTGGGATTAGATTAGGGATTTAGGGTTTTAGAACGTTAGGGTTTTGAGGGTTAGGGTTTTAGAAGTTGAGGATTTAGAAGGTTATGAGTTCAGAGGGTTAGGGGTCTAGAGGGTTAGTTCATTAGAGGGTTGTGGTTTAGATTGGTTGGTATTTAGAATATTAGGGATTTAGGGTTTTAGAAGGATAGAGTTTCAAGGTTAAGAGGGTTAGGGATTCAGAGGGTTGAGGGTTTGGTTTTTAATGGCTTCGAAGGTTAGGGTTAAAAGACTAAGGGGTTTGGAGAGTGAGGGGTTTTTGGTGGGTTAGGGTTTTAAGGGTAAAGGGTTTGAGAGGGTTAGCGGTTTAGATGGTTATGGGTTTAAATGGTTAGGGATTTAGATAGTTACGGGGTTTAGAGGTTTAGAGGGTTTTATTTGTTCGAGGTTTAGTGGTTAAGGTCTCTGTGCGAGTCCAACAGGTTTATTTTAGTCTATGGTAAGATAAAAACAGTTCAGTTTAATTTGTATATATTTAAACAATTTGTTTACCTTTCCTGTCGTGTTTTTGTATTGTATTTTTGTTATGTTCTGACCTGCCCGATTGGACGTCTGTGAAAACAGATCGTCATAGCTCATCAGATTCATCCAGTATAAATAAATATTCAGATTAAAATTCTATTGACCTCTGTGCGAATCTATGGATTTCTGTGTGAGTTTTTGGGTCTCTTGAGTGTATGGATCTCTGTGTGAGGCTATTGGTCTCTGTGCATGTCAAAAGGACTCTGAGTGAGTCTATGGGGTTGCCGTGTGAGTCTGAGTGTCTGTAGGAATGCATGGGTCTCTGTTGGAGTCTATGGGTTTCTGGGTATGGTTGTTTGTGCGAGTTTTACATGCATAAATGGAACTTAAAAAGGCCATTGAGGGTTGCAGAATCCAAATTGAATATTAAGTTCCCCGCAGTGCAAGCCAGCTCGCTAGTCGTGTCATCAAACAGCCCCTGTAATTATTTATAATAATAAAAGACTTACTCCAAGAAATCCACACAGTAAGGTCCTGAATTGGGGTTTTATTTTATAATCTTTGGTTTTATTCGGTTAAGTCACGTAGGTAAAAAATAAATTAAAATTAAATAAAAGAAAAAATTAAAACACGACGTTACGAAGGCAACACAGGCTTCCGTCTTCAGGTGGAAACAGTCACAGCAAAAAATCGCTGCACCAAGTGGCGAGGCTCTGGGAACCTCTGGCTTATATACAGGTTAAGGGAGGGGGGGGGGAGGAGCCATGTAGGGGGACCTTAGTGGGGTGCGGGGCTGAGTTAATCCGTCTTTTGTTGTGTAGAGGGTGCGGGGGATGGGCCACTGTGTGTGTGCAATAGAAACGGAAAAAAATAGAAAAATTAAAGATCGGCAAGAATGTGCTGTAAGGGGGAAGTAGAAAAAAGGGAAATAGAAAGTTCGGAAGGAATATGCTTGGTATACCACTACTTGAAATTGCTGTTAGAAATTAGTTGACGTTTGGTATGATTTAAAACGTCCTTCCAGTGGTTGCTTAATTTGAAACTATCCTCTCGGTTGAAGGTATGCCTGTATTTGTATATCTGAATGGCTTGGTGAACACATCTCTGGTGATTACCTATAGGTTTACAGAGAACCTTGGTATCGGAGAAGACAATCTCATGATCACCCATAGCGTTGTGACAATGATCAGCCACAGCAGAAGAATTCGTTCTGCCGTGTTTCAAATCTGATTTGTGCTCGCGAATTCGGTCAGAGACACGTCGCTTTGTCTCCCCGATATAGCAATCACCACAGGTACAACTCAATTTGTAAACCCCGGGGTACTGTAAGTCAGGAATGACATCCTTCACGGATGGGATAAGATCACGAATTTTGTGTACTGTATTGAACCGGACCTGGATCTTGTGTTTGTTTAGAATTTTGGAAATCTTTTTAGTAACGCCTGCTATATATGGTAGTGTGATGGTTTTGACCAGAGTATCAAGTGGTTGTTTCTGTATGGAGGGAGAAACAGCTTGGCGGATGGTACGGTCAGAATATCCATTCCTTTTGAGGGCCAGGTGCACATGTTTTAATTCACTGGTCAGGTGGTGTTGGTCCGAAATGCAATGAACCCAATGGTATACAGTTTTGATGAGATCATTCTTTTGGGCTGGGTGGTGGTGGGAATCAGGCTTCAAGTAGGAATCTGTGTGGGTGGGTTTCCTGCAGACAGAATGCCCCAATGAGCCATCAGGTCTCCTCTGAAACAGAACATCTAAGAATGGTAGCTTGCCATCTTTCTCCACTTCCATAGTGAATTTGATGGCGGGATTGTCTGGAATTGATGTGGTGTAGGAAAAGGTTCAAAGCTGGAAGGCTATGTGGCCAAATGACGAAAGTGTCATCCACATATCTCTTCCCCTGGGAAGGTCTGAGGGTGGAAGTCTGGATGGCGTCTGATTCAAATTTCTCCATGAAAATATTGGCTATCACTGGTGACAAGGGGGAACCCATGGGGGTACCCTCATTTTGTTTGTAGAAGGAGCCATTCCAAGTAAAGTAGGTATTGTTGAGGCAGTGCCTAACCAGTGCAGGTGTATCTGCGTCTAGTCCATGTTGGACCAAATTTTCAATTATTTCAATGGTATCAGGTACTGGGACCTTGGTGAACAAAGAGACCACATCGAAGCTGACAAGGATATCGTCAGGGGACAGTACAACGTCTTTGACCATAGAGACAAATTGGGCTGAGTTAAGTACTGCTGAGGCGGTCTTGCCAGTGAAAGGCAGCAAGGAATATGACAGAAAACGGGCTAGTCTATAGGTAGGGGAGTTGATTGTGGATACGATGGGTCGTAGTGGGGTGCCTTCTTTATGGATCTTGAGAAGACCATAGAATCTAGGGAGTCTTGCAGCAGAAGGTTTTAGGGAGGGACGTTTAGTTGGGTCGATTAGGGAGGTCGAACTTGTGATGATCTTGTTGGTTTTTATCGCTAGGCTATTGGTAGGGTCATTTTTAATTTTTGAGTAACTTCCATCGTTGAGCAGATTCTGGATTTTGTTGTTGTATGAATCTTTATCCATAATTACAGTACCGTTGCCTTTATCGGCTGAGAAGATGACTATATCAATTCTGTTTTTTTTAAATTCGCGAGTTCAGAGCGTTCATTTTTGCTGATGTTACTAATGGGTTTCTTAGCATTCTTAAGAATAGTGGCTATTTCAGCTCTCGCAACGTCTGCTTGGATGTGTCCCACGCCTTTGAGGGCTACATCGACCTGAGAGATGATATCATCTACTGGTATGTGTTTTGGGGTGACAGCAAAATTCAGTCCCCTAGCCAGTACTGTTTTCAGATTGTCCGAAATCGGCGTGCTACTCTGATTAATGACGATTTTGTTGACGTCGAGTTTTGTTATACGTGGAACTGGGTTCTTCTTTAATAGCTGGTTGAATTTAGAAATCAGGTTAGCTTTACATTTGATTGACAGTGAATCAGCAGAAGAAGCAGTCATGTTGTCTATGTGATTCCAATCCGCACCAACCGGCATGTGCACCCACATGTATACCACCTCTACACCGTTCATCATGCTAGGTCAGCCAATCAAATGCTAATTTTTATGCTAATTCCTTTGTCAAGGCACCTTGTTTCCTCGCACACAGCTTAACGGTCACGGTCTGAGCGTGGCTGTGTTTCACTCCAGCGCTGTCCTCGAGACAGCCTGGTTCCTTCACCTGATGAAGGCCGCTTGTGTTGTGGCCGAAACGTCGTGATTTTTGTTGTTTTATTATTTACCTACGTGACTTTACCGAATAGAACCAAAGAGTATGGATCCTTGCAGTCACGAAAGCTTTAAATCTAGAATTGATCACCTCTACGGGGAGGGCTTTCACCTATCTGTTAGAGCTTTTAACAGACAATGGGACAAGAAGTCACAGCTCATCGAGACGCTGACCTTCCTCAAAAGATGCCGCGATCACAAGGTAATACCCATCGCTTTCACACTCATTTATTCTGCTGTATCTTCTCCGAATTCTAAACAGATTCTGTTTAAGGCCAGCCTATCTTAAATCTCAGAGAGGATAAGGCTACTCCGATTTGAACTCGATACTTTAGACAGGACTCTCCTACAAGCTCATTTAATGTTAACACAAAAAATGTCACCTTCTGATTGGAATCACATAGACAACATGACTGCTTCTTCTGCTGATTCACTGTCAGTCAAATGTAAAGCTAACCTAATTTCTTTCTGATTGGGAGGGGGTCAAATATATAACATTTTTGACATGCTTTTTTCTGGATTTTGTTGTTGTTATTCTGTCTCTCACTGTTCAAATAAACCTACCATTAAAATTATAGACTGATAATTTCTTTGTCAGTGGGCAAACGTACAACATCAGCAGGGGATCAAATACTTTTTTCCCTCACTGTATATATAAATAAATAGTGCATATTTAGTGTATTATTGAGTGCATGTTTACGTGCTCTAACCCAAAAATCTCGATTATGGACTCAAAAAACCGCTGGGAGACTTCTCACTCAGACCCGTAGCAAGACGATATCGCCCCAATATTCAAATTGTTCAAATATCCCCCGAACGAGTCCAGGATCAATTTAAAGATCATACTCGGCATTCTGAAGGTCCTCCGTGGTCTGACAATGATCACGTTGCCATGTTTACGCTTATTACAAATATTTTTGCCCCGTTGAATCGATCACCAAACCCAAGTGACGGCAATGTTACGGTAAAAAAAATCTCAGTGGGTGACCTCTGGGCAGAGCATGACCTTGCAAACAGACGACCAATCGAGTGAAATAAACATGGGAAACGCACCTCGATGAACAGGCTGACTTCCCTGTGTGTTTGGACAAACTCATTCATCACAGGCAAAACGAACATGTCCCGAATGCCGACGTCCTTCAGGAACTGCATCTGGAGGTGTTGGCACACCAATTGCATCACCTAGCAAAAGAGGAAAACAGCAGGAACGACGTGAATACATCATCGCCATGCAGCAGTCTACGCTCGTCAATTTCTCACAGCGGTAGTAAGGTCCTTAGGTGTCTGGGAACACAAGGCAGGTGCAGGTGGGTGAGTCATAATTTCCATCCCTGGCGCCAAAACTTATTTCAGGCTGTGCAAGAGATAATGACATGGGTTAATTGTCACACAAGCCAATTAGAAAGCTGCCATGCTGTTAATGGTTAGTAAACTGAACTCACAGACCAGAGGTCGCTAAATGGGCACACCACAGTTAGCTGATCGGCAAGTCACGTGTGATGCAGCAAAGTGTGGCTTTCAGCCGGCTCTTCCAACACATCTGGTCAACGTGGAAAAGTAGAATATGGGACCTTCCTGGTGTGGACTAATCAGTTTCAAAGACAATGCATATATTATCAGAGCATGTTTGCATGTTCACCACAAGTACGTGTGGTTAATGCAGATAGGATTCCTTGAATGAGGATTCTGTTTGGTGTTTTAACATCTTGACACCAGTTGTATTGCCAGAAAGGGTAAAACCTATTGTTATATGGAAAAGTAGACCAAATACTCGTAAAGAGTTCGCTCTCATGAAAGTCTTTTCACCAGCGGTGGTGTGACCAAGCAATTGCAGAGCTGCACTTTTATATAAGTCAGGTCAGAGCCAGATACACATTGGAGGATAAACATCCCACGGTGGCTGGGCAATTGTTGTGCAATAATGTCAGGTCAAACTTACTTAGGATATTTACAGGTGCGTTTTATTCATGCCGTATATATTAATGCACACATTGTGTAGTAGTGGTATTATTATTAAACTCACCTTTAATGACGATGACCATAAACATGATTAAGAGTGTGACTATTAATGAATGTGCGACTGTACGATGTGGACGTAGCGGAGGGGCCCCCCACGGTGAGCGGTGACGCAACGCGCGCAGTGGCCCGCGTCACGTGGTTGGCACCTCACGTGCACAGAGCGAGGCAGGCAGAGCCAGAGGGGGGCGGCGTTGCCTAGGCGACGTTGGCGTCCTCGCGGTCTACTCCACGGTCAAGCTGCGTGTCACTTGGTGACCCCCCCACCGCCTCTTACTGGACACCTGTGAGTGAGAGCTTGATAGCGCTTCGGATTTTGATTCCGAGTACAGTGTGCACAGCACCTGTACGGCGAGTCCTCGTTTAACGCAGTAGATGCGTTCCTGAAAAGTGCCGTGCTAAGCGAAAACTATTTCCCCCGTAATGAATGTCCAAGCGCAGCCAGAATTGGGTTACAAACAACTTGAGGGGACGCCGCCGCGTTACCGTCTCGTCTCGCTCAACCGCGCAGCTCAAGAAAGTAGTTCGGCGTCGACCGCTCACAAGTCGCCTTATGGCGGTGCGCGTTCCCTAAATGAAGGCAACCGCGTTATAGCGTGAACACGCGGGACAGACCCAGTTGTCGTGTGCGGGTCAACTCCCTGAGATAAACTTGCTGCCGACTTCATGCGTTGTATACACCCAGTGCTCAGCCAATTGTTGTGAGCGTCGCTCCTCTGCCCTCTGTTGTTAATGGAGGGAGACTGCACCCAACTGCCAAGTATCATCCTTCGCGAGCCTCTTCAAAATGCTCATCTTGACACCGCTGGAAGCAGTCATCGGCCTTGACCTCACCCCGCTTGCACCAATCGCACAACATCACAGCGTTGACTTTCATCTGTTACTTGTGTAGAGGTGGTCAGATTGTCCAGACATTCGGTTGATACTAATAGGGTTTATTTGCCAGTATTGTAGATTATTTGAATTACATTTGCTTGGGCGTCAGGGTGGTGCAGTGGTCACGCCCGTGCATGGCATCTTCTGAAGGAGTGCCTGGTTTCGCTTTCCTAATTCTGGTCCCTTTCTCTGCAAGGGTTTACTCCCATAGCAAAACAACAACAAACACATACAATGTAACTGGTACTAGCCAAACATCAGGGATTATTTTTGTTATGCTGCCTTGCCCAAAATGGCATTTGGTGATAAAAAAATTTGGCAGGAATTGATGCACTAATGCAATTTGAACTCTTATATATTTTTATTTCATGACTTGCTTAGCGTTCATATTCTTGGTTCTTTCCGTAAAGTCACGTAAATAGAAAACAAGAAAAAATTCAAATTAAATAAAAAAAATTTTTTTAAAATAACAAATAAAAAATAAATTTAAAATAAAAGCAAAAAACCCAGGAAGTTTCAATCGCAACACAAGCGGTCTTTATTTTATTGTTTTTTGTTTTCTATTTACGTGACTTTACCGAAAGAACAAGAATATGAATTCCTGCAGTCACGAAAGTTAAGTCAAAATTTGCTTCGCGTTCCTTTACTTTGCCCTCCCATCTGTTTGTACTGTTGTTTGTTGTTGTAACTTTCTGACTCGCCCCGACTGGACATCTGTGAAAAAAAGAGCTTCATAGCTCATCAGATTCGTCCAGCCTAATTAAAGATTCTGATTCGGACATTAACTGACCCAGTTTTCGCGTGGAGATCACGGCCAGGATGCGGAACAAAGGGACCACCGGTCACACTCACGTGGAATGCCTAGGGCATTGCACAGCATTTAAATGGACTAGTTTCGTGAGATTTAGTGGTGGCTTAGGGAAGGCCTTTATCAAACAATGTATATCATGTATATCATGGCCGATAAGAATTTTTATAGTCATACACCATAGCCCACGATTTCCTGCACCGTTCATTCACTTGAGGAGACTGCGCATGGTGGAGATGGATGACCCTCGGTATCCTGTCCCAAAGTGATTCCAGTGGTTCAGGTAGTGGAAGAGTTGCTAGAGCTTCTGGCTCTTGCCGAAGCCTTGTGACTTTGGGATGAGAGCGTGGTAGGATGAGTGAAGCGTGGAGCTAAAGCTCCTGGAACATCCTGTACCCAAACAACACCAAACATTCAAAATCTTACAATGCTGCTGTTCCAGCACGAACAACATAACAATGAACAACATTTTCACAAATTCAACGTAATGCAGGAAATTGAGTGGCTTGAGGTTAATTTCAATGTCAGAGCACCGAGCCAATGCCATTGAGGTCCTCCGTTCAAAATTCAGTGAGCCATCTATCAACAAACGTTCCTGCGAATTGAGGGCAGGAATGCTGTGGTCTCAACTTGGTCACCAATGGCTGCACAGTAAACATCATGTCAAATGTGTTTTTGTTCACTGAAGCATATCCCAGCTCTGAGGGTTTGAATTCCATTTGACGTGTAATGAATTATCTTCAGCTTGGATTTCTGGTAAAGCACATCAGTGGCAACTTGTCTCTGAACCAGGGGTTCCTTGTTCGACAAACTGTGTTTCTGGAACATTCAAGCATCCTCAAGTGCCGTGGATAAGTAAGAGTTTTATCGTTCCACTATTGTTTTGTGCACCGTATCAGCTTTAACAGGATTTGCCAAAAAAGCCTTAGCAAGGAAGGATGAGTCTTTGTAAGTTAGCAAATAGAGAGGGTGGAGACCTCAGCATGTAGACATCTCAACCACAACTCTACCTGGTCTCTGTTATTTATTTAATGAGCCAGCCCTTGCCACACTGAGGTTATACGAATGAACCTTGCATGCCACAGACAGGGCAGTGAACGGCAGTTGCTGCTATTGTTTTGGTTGTTTGTAGTTTTTTCTTACCCAGCGATGGCAAGCTCGTACTCCGAGTGCCCATAGAAGGAGGCTGGGTCAAAGATGACGGGCCCTTCATTTATCTCTGCAGCGTTCCCAGTCCATAGGTCACCGTGGAGCAGTGCCGGAACCACCTCTACGTCCCGGAAAAAATCCCCCAACCGAAGCTGCACACCACGCAAAAAACAACACCACTTTATTCATGATAACGTTTTTTTCGAGTTAGATCGCATAAATTTACATGCGTCGTACACCCACTCCAATTGCGATTAGGCAATTGCCAGAAGTCAGAACGCTTCTGGCAATTGCTTGATGATGCTGGTTGTAATCACCAGCGAAAGGTCGTACTCGTTTGAAAATGTTCTGCGTTTCCTCTCTAACACACAAGAGTGCCGAGCAATAACATAAATGGCACGTTCTGTTCATGTCAGAAACATTACTAATGGGCTGTGTTGGGTGGATGTGGGTGTACGACGCATTTTCACTTACGCTATCTAAGCCAAAAAAAACTTTATCATGAATAATATTGGTCGCGAAAGCCTGCGTGTGAAACACCACTTTACCTTTAAAGTCACCTCGAAAACCCACTGCGATCAAATGGGTTTCCCATATGGCTGTGCACATGATGAGCTACACTGCTGCATGTATTAACTCTTTCCTGCTCCGAGATGACTGCAAGTTGCGGGGTGCATCCCGTTCACCGCTGAATCTCGTGTACGTCATCGGAACGTAATAGGAAGTAAATATTAATTAACTTTATCGGTACCGAGGATCCCACTTTACCTTTAAAGTCACCTCGAAAACCCACTGCGATCAAATGGGTTTCCCATATGGCTGTGCGCATGATGAGCTACACTGCTGCATGTATTAACTCTTTCCTGCTCCGAGATGACTGCAAGTTGCGGGGTGCATCCCGTTCACCGCTGAATCTCGTGTACGTCATCGGAACGTAATAGGAAGTAAATATTAAATAACTTTATCGCTACCGAGGATCCCACAAGGCCGTGCGGGGAAGGTGTGTAGCACAGTTTGGTACCAGCTATAATAGAGTGCTGTCCTGTCGCTACGGTGCTCTGCGGCGAGTACAATGTCTTTAAAAACAACGGCGCTATGCCTCTCTAAATAAAATTACCGCTGAACCGCTTGCGCGTTCCGAGATTCGGTGGTGAACGAGACCCATCCTGAAATGAGCAGTCGTCTAGGAACAGGAAAGGGTTAAGGGCGAGAGTGAAACAGCTTACGAACCTGAAGTCGAGACCAGAGCTCGCGGGTTTCCCGTTCACCGTAGTCCTTCTCTATCATGTCCAGCTGAAGCTGCAGTCGCTGCCGTGAGAAGAACGTCACCCAGTCCTCCTGCCACTCATTCAGCTGGTGGCATTAATATAGTTTTATTACGGACATTTAGAAACATAAGCAAATAATACCTACTTTATTTGGCCAATCCTTGACCTAAAACAGTGATATTCACTCATTTTCGGAGGGGGGCCACTTTCGCGAATAAGACATTATCAGTGAAAGAGCCATCTCACATTTGAAACCATTGGGGGGTTTGACAGCATGATGGGGTGTTTTCACTTGTGTGTTGTCGGGGACTGCACGTCAGGGGTCGCAGTAAAAAGAACACCAGGGACTGCCACCGGCCCGCGGGCCTTGCAATGAAGAACACGGACTTAAGATGTCACCCAAAAACGTTGAATTTTACGTACAAATGGCTGGGTAATTCTTAAGACATAATTCGACACTCATGTTATGTACCGATTATCATGCTGTAGTCTTTGAACATCTCATTTTAGCCACCAATTGATATCCTCATAAAAAATTACAACAGCATTGATCCTAACGATAGGTTCTGCGCTTAATTCCAGCACCTCCGTTTAGCACGGTTGGCTATGTACGGTGGAAAGGAAGTTCAACATACATTCATACAAGTCTGTCAAACCCGGCTGAGTGTAATTGGTAATTAGCGAAAACATAACTGATTATGTGAACACTGGTTATGCGAGATCGATCTCTGCGGGAACTTGAGTGACATCTGGTGATGTCAGTTGTAACTGTGTGCCCTGTTATCAATGGTACAACTGTGTGCAATGGAAGAAAATATATGCATTTTTTAATCAAATATATTGTTTTATAAATTTGTGTACTTATGCAAGATAAAATGTACGTCAATCTAGTTCTTCTTAAAATGTAACCTTAAACCAATGTTACCATCATCAGTGGTTAATAGACTATTACACAAAGGACTCTCATATTTCTACGATGTAATACTAATTAGACTGACATCTGAACAACAGCTGATTTCACCGCTCCATGATAAAACTAATTTAATCAAGTAAACATTATTGCCGCTCCTATAAAACTTTGGTCACCCAGGCTGTCCTTCAACAAAAGGGTATATTAAATCTATAATATGCTTTTTTCTGGGTTAGATCGCATAAAAATAAATGAGCCGTTAAACCTACCACCACCTAACAGCCAATTAGTAAGGTTGTCACGTAAACGGAACATGCCAATAAGCTACTAGTACAGCAAACTGAAGTGTTGGAGAGAAAATCCACAACATTTACAATCTGAGTATGACGTTTCGCCAGTATTTACAACTATCATCATTAGGTGGACAGCCAAATTCGTAGAGAAATCCTCCTGTTTCATTCCTTGGAGGGATAGATGTAATGACGTCACTTGTGAGCCCTTCACGAATTGGAATGTTCTGTTTATGTGACAAACCTTACGAATTGGCTGTGTCGGTGGCGGGTATAACGACAAATTTATATTTCAACGATCCAACCAAAAAAAACCGATATTATGGATATTGGCCGCGAAAGCCTACGTGTTAAACGAGTATATTAAAATTTAAATGGGCTACAACCAGTTTCATGACTTTAAAGCGGAGATCACATGTGGGATGTAACCACAGCATATAGCCGTATGAAACCCACATACTCTACATCCTCCTGCCCAGGGTCCATACCTGTTGGGAGAAATTCAAGACTGAAATTTGTATCAAAATCTGTAAAGCACATGAGAACCTTAATTTAGCAGTCTCAAACTGACTGGGACCCTGTCGTGACGGAGCAGCTGAACATTGCACAAAATCATCAACGCATATACAGATATATACCAAGGGTGACCAACTTTCCTGACCCTACCAGCAGCATACCATAATCTTCAGATGGCCGCGGGAGCCACAAGAGATAAAGATTAGCCATACAGAAGTTGACTCGTGTTGACTGGCTGTGGAATTTTGAGTTTAGAAATCTCAGTGCCCTGGGAGTACTCATGGCCTGGCTCCGATACCAGATTGTTCTCACTTCATATAAAGTTAAATTGAAGAGTTACAAATTAGCAGCGCCTCTGCAGAGCCACACTTGAACTGCCCAGGAGCCACATGCAGATGCCGAGCGATGGTCTGGCCAACCATGGTATTTTCTGTACATTATAGACTTGGAAATCTAGCGTATATAAAAAAATTAGCTGGAAACATTTATTTTAGAATTTACTCTATTGCCCTTTAATGAATGAATAGTAAAACTACATGAACTCTCTCCTAAAGCCTTCTTTTGGCTAGCAGACCTTGACATTTATCTCCTGAACATATTGAGATTATATTCTTGGTTCTTTCGGCAAAGTCACGTAGAAGGGAAATAATACAAATAAAACATAATATAATAAAATTCTCACGACATTTCGGCCACAACGCAAGCAGCCGTCCTCAGGTGAAGAAACAGAGCTGTCGGAAAGACAGCGTCTTAATGAACACTGCCCAGTGTTCACTGCCCAATGAACACTGCCCAGTGTTCACTGCCCAGTGTTCATTAAGACGCTGTCTTTCCGACAGCTCTGTTTCTTCATCTGAGGACGTCTGCTTGCGTTGTGGCCGAAACTTCGTGAAAATTTTATTATATAATGTTTTATTTGTATTATTTTATTATTTCCCTTCCACGTGACTTTACCGAAAGAACCAAGAATATGAATCCCTGCAGACATGAAAGCTTTAAATCGAAAAATATTGCGATTAGCAAAAATATAAAGGGACGCAATGTTGAATGCTCTAAGTCTCCTTTGCAGAAGAGTTTGCCCTGATGGACTTAAATACAGATACTTTTAATAGCCATAATTCATATATTACCCAACATAATTCATATTCTGAAAAGTACATTGCACACACATGAACAATACAGTTCCCTTCATCACAAAGATGGCTAAAACAAAGAGATGAATGTGATTAGGTGTGGAAAATCATGACCGCTGGCTGGCTGGTTGTGTTCATGTATGAAATAATGACAGCATGTGTCTATCTCATTCACCAGCTCAATCGCTTGATTTTTACGATTAATAAACAGCTGTATGAAATGTGTGTTTGTTTACACATATTCATTAGATCCGATTAGCATGCCTACTCTCAGTGCGAAGGAATGTCAACATAATACATAGTTGACATGATGCTAGGGTTGGATCAGTGGGCCTAGTTTTACACATGTTTTACATTTTCATGATTCAATACCGATAGTTTTCTCTTCCTTGTGAAGCCTCTCTCCAATCTTCCTGTTGTGAAGGTGCATTTCAGCCAGATGCTGCCCCAACAAGCCTGAGCCCCTGTCAGAGTGTACAACACAATAGACCTGTCAAAGAAAACATTAACTTTATCATGACAACAAACCCCAAGTAATAATTCATATGCAAACTAAACTACATCATATTTGTCCAGGTGGTCTGTGGCCGAGAACCTCGCTGGAAAATACGAATATATCAGTTCACATTCTGGTTTGGGTGACTCAAAACAATATTCTTCTGGGGTTTATACAATGTGTGTTACTTCCTGGGAAGTCAATCCTATGTAGACTATAAATGAAACCATTTTTTATTTTACAAGAGCTATTTTTCAGAACCGACCTGGCCACAAATGATAGCCTAACGAAGTGGCTTATCACATGGAAATTTATAGCAGCCAAATGCTCAAAATACTCATGTTTCTAAATGTGCAGGGAAAAACTGGAGAAACTGGAGAAAAACCTGCACGACCACGGGGAAAACATGCAAACTTCAAATATACAGCAGGCGTCAAGGTCGGGATCGAACCTACGAAGTTCAATATACCAGGCGAGGTAGTTAACATCTCCTAGCCACCATGGCGCCCCATTCTCTGACTTATCCACCCACCCACCCACTCGTAAAGCCACCCACCCACTCACTCACCCTGCCACGTACTGAATCTCTAAACCAACAACTCAACCACCCACCCACTCACTCACCCTGCCACGTACTGAATCTCTAAACCAACAACTCAACCACCCACCCACTCATCCAACCTCTCACTTACTAAACCAGCCACTCACCAACCCACCGACCCACTCATCCACCTATTCACTTAAAATAGTTCAACTACAATTGAATTATTTTAAATTCACCAGGTAAGGCCCACTGAGCTATACAGATCCTTGTCGGAAACGACGTGGCAAACAAATGATAGCTCAAAGAAGTGGCTTATCACGTGGACATTTATAGCAGCCAAAGCCTCTAAATGTATATTTCTAAATATGCATGAAAAACTCGGAGGTCCCAGAGAAAAATCCATGCAACCACAGGGAGAACATGCAAACTCCAAATATACAGGCGTCACGATCGGGATCGAACCCACGATGTCCTATACAAATGGCGAGGGAGTTAACATTCCGCTACCCTGGCGCTCCACTCTGACTCAGCCTCCCACCCACCCACTCAAACACCCAGCCAAGCACTCATGAACCCAATCACCCTGGCACCCACTCAATCGCGAAACCCACTCACTCATCAACACACCCAGCCACTCACTTAAGCACTTACCTACGAACCCACCTGCATACCCCCCACTCACTAACTCAACGACCCACTTCACTCAACACTCCACTAACCCACCCACTCACCTATTCACGCCCCAAATCACACACTGACCCATCCACCCACTTAATCTATAACTCACGCACTCACCCACCCACATGCTCACCAGCCACTTATCTACTCACCCACCCACTCATCCTGCCACCTACTCAACCTCTAACCCACCCACGCACCGAACTACCCACCTACCCAATCACCCATCCAATAAACTACAACTAAACTATTTTGTCATTTACCAGGTAAGCCCCACAGAGCTATATAAACCATTTTAGAAGTGATCTGGTTACAACTGATACGTGAACGAAGTGGCTGATCACGCTGACATTCATTGCAGCCAAATCTTCTAAACAAATGTTGACTCTAAATGCGGAGGGATAAATCTGGAGGACCGGGAGAAAGATCCACGAGGACACAGGCAAAAACATTAAAACTCATAATATACAGGCAGCAGGGTCAGAATCGAATACACGATTTCCTGTATACTCAGTGAGGTAGTTAATATCTCACCATAGTGGCACCCCACTCTCTGACCCACTCACCCAATTACACACTAACTCACCCACTCAACCTCCCACATTAACTTACCCACCCACCAGTCACTCCCCCATTCACCCAACCACCCCCTCACTCACCCAACCACGCACCAACTCACCTACCCACTAACTCACCCACCCATCTTCTCCCGCACTCAGCCAGCCACCCGCTCAATCACGTGCCGACTAACTTACTCACACACTCACCGACCAATACACCCATTCACCCACTCACTTACCCACCCACAATCTCACTACCCAAGCCAACCACCCAGCCCCTCACTCACCCACTTATTCAATCACTCACTACCCCACACACTCACCCAACCACTTGCTCACCTACCCATACGCTAACCCAACCACTCACTCACCGACTCACCCACCCACTAACTCATCAAAATTAATTCTCAACCACTCACCCAACCACCCACGCAATCTCATACCCACTAACTCACTCACCTACCCATTTATGCACTCACGCACCCACTTACTCACTCACTCACCCACCCACACAGTCAATCACTCACCTACATACCTACCCACTAATACTCACCCACTCATCCAACAACGAACTCACCAACCCACCCGTCGACTCACTCACTCAGGTACTAACCCACTCAACTTCTAACCCACACACTAACCACCTAACCACCTACCCACACACTCACTCACTCACCCACACACTCACTCACTCATCCACCCACCCAAACATCCACTCACCCACCCACTAATTCACCCACCCACTCACTCCCTCATCCATCCACTCACCTACTCGCCCATCCACTCACTTACTCAATGAGCCACTCACCTTCTCACCCAGTACTTACACATCAACTGACCCTGCCACCCACTCAATTTCTAACCCACCCACTAACCCAACCAGCTGCCCACTCCCTCAGCCACTCACCTACTTACCCACCCCACTTCCACATCCACTTACTCTGCAAATCCACTCAATTTCTAATCCCCCACTCACCCAACCACCCGCCCACTCATCTACTCACCCATTACCACGGAATTATTCACCCACCCATCAGTCAACCACCCAATAATTCAACCACTCACAAACTAAATCACCTATTAATTAAACCACCCACTACCTCAACCACCCAATAACTTAACCACCGAGCCACTCACCCACTCAGCAAGCCACCCACTACTATATCTCTAACCCAATATCTCACTCACCCACCGCCCACTCACCTACACACGTATGCACTCACTCACACACCGCTCACTCACCTACACACTAAATTATGTTTATTTTACCAGGTGAGGCCCAATGAGCTACATAGCTCGTTTTCAAAACAACCTTCACCACAAATAAACCGACCATTAAAATTATAGACTGATCATTTCTTTGTCAGTGGGCAAACGTACAAAATCAGCAGAGGATCAAATACTTTTTTCCCTCACTGTACATTGCGGGGGTCACAAAAATATCTCCAAAATCCTGAATAAACACAAGATCCAGGTCCGATTCAACACAGTACAAAAAATCCGTGATCTGGTTCCATCTGTAAAGGATGTGGTTCCAGACATACAGTACCCGGGCGTTTACAAACTAAAGTGCCTCTGTGGTAGCAGCTACATTGAAGAAACCATACGACATATATGGGACCCCATCCGCGAACATAAAGCAGACTTGAAACACGGTAGGACGAACTCCTCTGCCGTGGCAGATCACTGTTATAATTCAGTGGGCTCACATGACATTGACTTCTCCAAGACAGAGGTTCTTTGCAAGCCAACCGGCTACCATGAGAGATTCGTTCATGAGGCCATCCACATATACAAGCACAGAGACAATTTCAACCGAGAAGATGGATTCTGGCTTAGTAACCATTGGAAAGATGTTTTAAACCATTTCGGTTCTTAATTGATTGTATTTTATGGTGATTTTCAGACCACAGCCCTTTCGCTGGCACTGCCTCTTAATACTTCTCACACCACGGTCAATGGTATGGTTTACAACATGTAGTATAATAATTAATAGTATAACATTGTAATGTTTAACATAACTCATAAGGCAATATATAGCATCGTAATTGCATAATGAATATACATCAGTGTGGTATATAGTTGGGTTCATAGAATAAGACAGTGTAATATCACAAGTCTAATAGTTTATAATCTAAAGTATAGGGTAGTGTAAAGTAACGCATTGTATAATTCAAAAGTGGAATTTGTCTATGATATGATGTTATACCATGTAGTTTAGATTGGAAGGTATAATATTGTATTATATAGTAGTCCAGTTTACAGCATAGTCATAAGGCAACTCAGGACACAACAGCGCACCTTGGCTGTTGCACTTGCCCCTTTTCTTGTTTCCTCTCTGCCTGTGTTCCCAGCCCCCTCCCTCCTCCTCTCCGGAGGTGATGCAGATAACATGCAAATTCATATTTTAACTCCGCCCACACAGCTTAATAGACGCGGTCCTTGCATGTCAGCGTTCATTCAAGCTCTGTCTTCCGGACAGACCTGTCTCTTCACTTGAAGAAGGCCACTTGTGTTGTGGCCAAAACGTCGTGAGAATTTGATTGTCTTATTTTATTTTATTATTTTATTCCCATTCTACGTGACTTTACCGAAAGAACCAAGAAGATGAATCCTTGCAGTCATGAAAGCTTTAAACTGAAATTTACTTTTTATTTCACCAGGCAAGGCCCATTAAGCTATATAGATCCTTTTCAGAATAGACCTGGCTACAAATGATAGATATACGAGTGGCTTATCACAGATACATTTATTGCAGCCAAATCCTCTAAACGCGTGTTGCTTCTAAATGCAGAGGGAAAAACCTGAGGTTCTAGAACAAAATCCAGGCGACCACGGGTGAGAACTTGCAAACTCCAAATATACAGGCGACAGGGTCGGGATCGAATCTACCACCTCCTGTATACTAGGCAAAATAGTGAACATCTCACCACCTTGGCGCCTCACTCTCTGACTCAACCATCCACTCACTTACACGCTAACTTACCCACTCAACTTCCCATGTTAAATTACCCACCCAGCCGTCACTCACCCATTCACTCACTCACCCAACCCGTCACTCACCCCTCCGCTTACCCACCCACTCACTCATTAACGTGCCCACCTATCTTCCCAACCACTCACCCAGCATCCCACTCAATCTCATACCAAACTAATCTACACACACCCACTCACTTATGCACTCGCCCAACCACCCACTTACTCCCTCATGCACTCACCAACCCACCCACCCATCTGCTCACTCACACACCCACCCCATCAATCACCCACCCACTAACACCCACACACTCACCTACTCACCCACTCACCGACCCAGCACTCACTCACCGAGCCACTCAATTGCTAACCCACCCACTTACCCACCCGCCTGCCCACTCACCCACCCACCTGCCCACTCACTCACCCAGTCACTAACGCACTCACTCAATGTATAACCCACCCACTACCCACCTAACCTCCCTCCCACACACTCATTCACCCAACCACATACCCACCCACACTCACCCATACACTCACCTACTCGCCCAGCTGCTCAATAATTTACCGAGCCACTCACCTAATTACCCAGCCACGCACCTACTCACTCACCCACTTACACATCCACTCACCCTGCCACCCACTCCATTTCTAACCCACACACTCACCCAACCACCTCCCACTCCCTCAGCCACTCACCGACTCACCAAATCACCCACTACCCAAATAACTAATCATCCACCCACCCATCACTCAACCAAACAATAATAAAGCCACCCAATAATTAAACCACCCATTAACTCAACCACCCACTAACTCAACCAGGTTTATTTTACCAGGTCAGGCCCACCGAGCTATAAATATCGTTTTCAGAAGCACCATCGCCAAAAATTATAGCTCAAAAAAGTGGCTTATCATGTATACATTTATAGCAACCAACTCCTCTAAATACATGTTTCTAAATGTGGAGGGAAATATACAGGCATTAGGGTCAGGATCGAACCCACAACCTTCTGTATACGAGGCGAGGTAGTTAACATATCGCCACTGTGGCCCCCCACTATATGACTCTCCCACCCACTAACCCACACAGTCACCCACTCACTTAAACATCCACCGTCACATGCATCCAGGCACTGACTCACCCAGCCACTCAGTACCCATAAACCCACCCAGGCACTCACCCATGCACTTGCCCACTCATCCACCCACCCAATGATCCACACACTAAACTAAATTTTGAATATTTTCTTTATATTTTACCAGGTCAGGCCCACAGCAAAATAGATATTTTTCAGAAGCCACGTGACGACAAATAACAGTTCAATGAAGTGGCTTTTCACGTAGAACGTTATAGCAGTCACATTCTATAAATGCATGTTTCTAAATACGGAGGGACAACCCGGAGAACCCGGAGAAAATTCCACCTGACCATGGGGAGAAGATGCAAACTCCAAATGTATACAGGCTTTAGGGTTGGGGGGAACCTACGAACTCCAATATACCGGGCGAGGGAGTTAACATCTCGCCACTGTGGCGCCTCATTATCTGACTCACCCACCAACTCAACTACTAAAGCCACCCACACACTCACTCACCCACTCACAAACCCACTCACTCACTAACCCACTGACTCATCAACACACCAAGCCACTCACTCAAGAACTTACCTATGCACCCACCTACACACCCACTCACTCTAAATATACAGACATCAGGGTCGGGATCGAACCCATGACCTAGTTTATAAAAGACGAGGCAGTTAACAACTCGCCACCATGGCACTCCACTCTCTGGCTCAGCCACCTACTCACCCACCCACTCACAAACCCACCCACTGGATCTCAAACACACTCACTCACTCACCAATTTACCCACCCACTCACCCTGACACCCACTCAATCTCCAACTGACCCACCCATGCACTCAAAATCCCACCTACCCACTCAACCATCCAATAAACTGAAACTAAACAATTTTTTTTATTTTACCAGGTAAGGCCCACAGAGGTATATCAAGTGACCTGGTTACAAATAATAGGTCGACGAAGTGGCTTATCACGTAAACATTTATTGCATTCAAATGCTTTAAACGCATGTTGATTTGAAATGCAGAGGGAAAACCCGGCTATTCTAATGCACACAATGGACCGGAAGGACAAGCGCAAAGGGTTCGCATAATGCGCATGCATAATGTACGTTGACTCATTAATCTCCCCCCCCCTCCCCACTTTGCATCAAGAGCGCCAAAGTGTGGTCACCACATCTATGCCTCTTTATAAAGAACGAAACAGACTAACTTCTCCACAAATCTGGCTGTCGCCTGATGAACCTAGTTGTAATTACTGGCGAAAAGTTGTACTCAGATTGTAAATGTTGTGGCTTGACTCTCCAACACAACGGTGTGCTGTACTAGTTACAGATTGGAATGTTCTGATTACGTGACAACCCTTACTAGTTGTCTGTGTCGGGTGGTGGTGGGTTTTAATGACACATTTATATATTTACGCGATCTAACCCAAAAAAAAACCTCTATTATGGATAATATTGGTCGCGAAAGCCTACGTGTAAAACAAACCCCAAGGAATCAAAAAAATCGACGCGACCACGGAAGAAGATGAAAACTCCAAATATACAGGCTTCAGGGTCGGGATCGAATTGATTACATCTTGTATTCTGGGCGAGGGAGTTAACATCTCGCGACTGCGGCGCCTCATTATCTGACTCACCCACCCGCTCAACTACTAAAGCCACCCACACACTCACTCACCCACTCACAAACCCACTCACCCTGCCACCCACCCACTCATACAAATCGGGCATCAATACCGTTCGTTTGAATGATCTGTGAAACGCAGAATATTGCAGATAAAATCGGACATTTTGAGCTTGCTGCCGGATCGATTGAGTGGAATCAATACAATTAGTCTCGATTCACGATCAACAAAGACCATATATAGGAAAATCTCTGATCGGTGATTTTGATTGCATCATATTGCAGCACCCCTTTGATGATGTTATAAAGCACTTGCCCCAACAGTCTGTTAAAGGCTACACGGGGGATCTTTGTGTGCGAGTAGCTCACAGATCCTTGAGAGATCTGGACACTGTCCGATCATCAGCGAGCTCCTCCGGCAGGCAAGACTGAGTTGGCTGTTGTCTGTGCATTAAGAGGTGTTAAATATCCCATGCAGAGGAGTCTGCTTACAGGACAGATAAAAGGTTCTTCACGTACCGTGCCCCGTGTCACCTGAACGTTAAATGGGGCCCCGGTAATTGAGTGTCCACCGCTGAATCATCTTTCACCATCACCACTCGTCCATGAAGGCCAATGCGACGAGGCCATAGATAGACGGCGCGTTATAACGGAGGGGGGGGGGACCAGGAGAAACGTCGTACTACGTGACATCACAACACCCTGCACACAACCGTAGTGGCAGATTAGGGTGCGCATCGTTAACGAATATGTGGTTTAAGTGGTTGAGAGTAGATGGGCGGGCACGCCATGGGCTGGAGTGGAGGTGGACTGATGCGGTACGGGAGAATGTGGAGCTGAGTGGGCTTTGCCGACGACTGGTACCAGCGGTGTCGGGATCGGCCTCTGCAAGGGAGGCTCGTGAAGGACGCTTCTACTGGGCAGTTGGAGACAGTCGCCCTCCACCAACAACAGAGGAGTGACGCTCACAACAACGCGCGGAACACCGGATGATGAATATGCAGCAATTTGGCACAGTACAGGGAACAGGTGGTGCATCTGCCAGTCATCTCAGTCAGCCAACCCATGGCACCTGGGTCTGTTCCAGGACCTCCGGTCAGCGAGCCTTCGACACTTCACGTGGCTTCAAAGTGCACCTGGCCTGGCACAGGCGCCGTGGTGACGTCACTGTCACTTATTGGCGAATGGCAACGGTCGATAAGGCGGCGGTGGTTGTGAGAAATGCCATATTGGGGGGGGGGGGGGGGGCGCCAAACCTGACCAGCTGTAAACCTCACGTCGCCTCGCAGCCACACAGTGGCAACAGGGAGTTCTGGATGGGTGCAAGGGGTTGGTAATCCCCCTCCACCTTCAACTAAATAACCACACACGCGAGCCCTTGGGTCTCTCTGTGAGTCGATGGATCTGTGTGTGGTGAGTCTATGGGTTTCTGTGAGAGTCCGTGGGTCTCTGTGTGGTGAGTTTATGTGTCTCTGTTTTATGAGTCTATAGGGCTCTGTGCGAGTCTGTTTGATTCGGTGGTTCTCTGTGTGATGAGTCTATGCGTTTTTGTATGACTCTATGGGTCTCTATGTGGTGATTCTATGGGTCTGTTTGGTGAGTCTATGGGTCTCTGTGGTGAGTCTATGGGTCTCTGTGTGAGTATGGGTACGATTGAGTCTATGGGTATCTGTCTGGTGAGTCTATGTCTCTGTTTGGTGAGTCTATAGGGCTCTGTGAGAGTCTGTGGATCTGTTTGAGTCTGTGGTTCTCTGTCTGATGAGTCTATGGTTCTCTGTGCAAGTCTGAGGGTATGTGCGTGGTGAGTGTATAGGTCTATGTGTGATGACTCTATGGGTCTCTAAGTGATGGATATCTGTGGTGCACATTTCCTGGCACAAGCGCCGTGGTGTCGTCACCACCACTAAGTGGAGAATGCTCCTACCCCTGCTCCTGCTTGTTTTTGTGCTCGGGAAGGAGAGAGAAAACTAGACTAAGGTCCACTGAGCTAAACATCTCTTCTTCAGGAGCGACTTGGCACCAATGATAGCTCAACGAAGTGGCTCATCATCACAGTCACTAAAGTTTTAAGTCAAAACTTTAAACGAATGTTTCTAAATGTGGAGGGAAAAACCGGAGGACCCGGAGAAAAAGTCCACACGACCACGGGGAGAGACAGAGACACGCAAACTCCAAATATACAGCAGGCATCAGGGTCGGGGTCGAACCCACAACCTCCTGTACACCAGGCGAGGTAGTTAGGGGGGAAAGCAGAGACAGCGAGAGGGAGGAGAATTAGTCAAACTCACACTCAGTATTACTAACTAACCATGATACACTCACCATGATACTTACCATCATACTCACGCATTCACCATCATACTCACACACAAGCCCACACACATCAACAGTCGCCATTCACCACTACGTGGCGGTGATGTTCCCACAATAACTCAGGTGCCAAGGTTTGACGGCTGTGCCAGGCTAAGTTCAGGAGGAGGTCACGGGCCAGACTCAGGTGCCATGGGTTGACTGCTCTGCCTGGCTAGGTACAAGAGGAGGGCTAGACCCTGGTGCTATAGGTTAACTCGTGTGCCACCACCTGCACAACCACCACAATAACAAACACACAACAATAACCACGACCAACAACTGTAACCACAACTATAATTTAACCACAACTATAATTCCCATCAGCCACACGGCCCTCTGGGAGTGCCTCTCAACAGCAGCAGCAGGGCCGAGCTCTGCTTGAAGCAGCGCCGTGAACTCAGCAGAACGTGACGGCTGTGGGCCAGGCGCCTCCTCTGTCTCCCCCCACCGCCGCCGACGCCACTGCTGATGTGGACACACCGCGCGAGGTTCTCACCTTCAGGCTGAGTCGACGTAGAGGAGGCCCAGCGAGCCGCCGCTTCAGAAGCTTTCGCGAGCCACTGACGGTGGCCATGAGCGGGAATCCAAATCAGCCGCTCGCCACCCACAATCCACAGCGCGCACCGCCTCCACTCGGCCCCGGCCTAAGCGGAAGTAGCAGCGGGGGAGGGGGGCGGGGCATATGGGGGCGGGTCACGAGGGGGAGGGCAGGGGGGGCAAGGGGGGGGCATAGAGGGGGTTCGTTAGGTGGAGAAAAAGGGGGGGCATGGGGGGTTGTGAGGGGGCATGGGGGGTTGCGAATGTGGAGGGGCGGGGGGGGGAAGGGGGGTCACGAGGAGGGGCAGGGGGGGCAGGGGGGTAGTGAGGGGGAGGGAAATGGCGGACCATGGGGCGTGGTCGCGAGGGGGGGGGGCAGGGGGGGAGGAGCTCAGGTGTGAGGGGGAGGAGCTCATGGCTCTGACGTCACGGGGGGCGTGGTTACCTTGGACCACCCCCGCGTCTCGCGCCACGTGCTTCCCACTGGCAGTTTGGCCGTTAGAGAGACGCGGACCGACCCCAGAGCAGGAGTGGAACCGAGCTGTGGGTGAGTGGTGGCGGTGGTGGTGTGAGTCTCTCTGTGCGAGTCTGTGTGTGTGTGAGGCTATCTATATGAGTCTGTGTGTGTGTGACTCTCTGTGTGTGTGTGAGTCTCTCTGTGTGAGTCTGTGTGAGTCTCTGTGTGTGTGACTCTCTGTATGTGTGTGAGTCTCTGTGTGAGTCTGTGTGTGTGTGTGTGAGACTCTCTGTGTGTGTGTGACTCTCTGTGTGAGTCTCTGTGTGTGTGTGTGACTCTCTGTATGTGTGAGTCTCTGTGTGTGTGTGAGTCTCTGTGTCTGTGTGTGTGTGTGAGTCTCTGTGTGAGTCTGTGTGTGTGTGTGTGAGTCTCTGTGTGAGTCTCTCTGTGTGTGTGTGAGTCTCTGTGTGAGTCTGTGTGTGTGTGTGAGTCTGTGTGAGTCTGTGTGTGTGTGAGGCTATCTATATGAGTCTGTGTGTGTGTGACTCTCTGTGTGTGTGTGAGTCTCTCTGTGTGAGTCTGTGTGAGTCTCTGTGTGTGTGACTCTCTGTATGTGTGTGAGTCTCTGTGTGAGTCTGTGTGTGTGTGTGTGAGACTCTCTGTGTGTGTGTGACTCTCTGTGTGAGTCTCTGTGTGTGTGTGACTCTCTGTATGTGTAAGTCTGTGTGTGTGTGACTCTCTGTATGTGAGTCTCTGTGTGTGAGTCTCTGTGTGAGTCTCTCTGTGTGTGTGAGTCTCTGTGTGAGTCTCTGTATCTGTGTGTGTGTGTGAGTCTCTGTGTGAGTCTCTGTGTGTGTGTGAGACTCTCTGTGTGAGTCTCTCTGTGTGTGTGAGTCTCTGTGTGAGTCTGTGTGTGTGTGGAACGATCGTAGAGCTGACAGCGCGCCGCGCTATGAACCCGGCGACCCCGAGTTGGATTCCCTCTAAAGGCCAACAGCAGTAACGATTATCTGAACCGGTGCTGGGCCTCCCCTAGGTTGACTCAACCTCGAATGAGTACCTGGTGTGGTGTGTAAAGATCGCAACTGGGGAGACAAAGGCGGCCGGGCGTGGTGCTGGCAATCCAACCCCCTCGTGTGTCGTGCCGGCCTTCATACGTACTGCTGGCTAACAGCACTTGCCCCTACAGCCTGTTAAGTCTCTACGGGGATCTTTGTCTTTGGTGTCCCATACTGGCAGGGGGAGGAGTGGTGGTGTTAATGTTGGTGGTATTAGTGGTGGGGGTGCTCGTGATGGTGGTGGTGTTAGTTGTGTTAGTGATGGTGGTGTTAGTGATTGTGGTTGTTAGTAGTGGTGATAGTGGTGGTGTTACTGGTGTTAGTGATGGTGGTGTTGGTGTTGGTGGTATTTGTGATGGTGGTGTAAGTGAGGTGATCGGATGCCATGGTGGTCCCCATCTTTAAGAAGGGAGACCGCACAGACTGTAACAACTACAGGGGCATCTCACTCCTCAGTGTGCCGGGAAAGGTCCTGGCAAGGATTATTCAACACTGCCTTACCAGGCATGCTGAGGAGAGGCTTGTGGAGCCCCAATGTGGTTTCAGGAAAGGGTGGTCCTGCACAGATGCCATATTTTCTGTCCGTTTGCTAAAGCAGCGGTGTAGGGAATTCCAACAAGACCTACATCTCTGCTTTATTGACCTGGTAAAGGCCTATGACACCATCAGTAGGCCTGGGCTCTGGGTTCTTCGTGCTTTCGGAGTCCCTGACCCGCTGCTCACGATCTTTAAGGACCTTCATTATGGTGAGCGGACCCGGGTAAAACTACATTGCCGGGAGTCGGAGTCATTCCCTGTTCACCTTGGGGTCCGACAGGGATGTCCTCTGGTTCCAACATTATTTAACATCTATTTCGACCACGTAGTTCGTGAGGCCTTCAGTAGCTGTACCGGAGGAATTTCCATCTGGTACAGATACAGTGGGAGGCTGATCAATGCCCGGATGCCGTTAAGGGATGGCTCCCTATTGGTCAACCACGTTATGTATGCCGATGACGTGATAATTGCGGCTCACTCAGAGGAGGAGTTGGAGGTGCTGCTGCTAAAACTGGAGTGTGCCACTAAGAGGTGGGGCCTTACGATCAGCCCCACCAAAACGAAGCACCTGCCTGGGTATTTTGTACCATCGGGCACTCCACCTCCACAACTCCCAATCGGTGATGGGGCAGTTGTGGAGAGAGTGGAAAGTTTCCCATACCTGGGCAGTGTGCTCATGACCGTCTCCGGTTTAACAGCAGAGGTCTCACTCCGAATCAGTCGAGCGGCATTATCTTTTCAGCAGTTGCGTAACGCTGTGTGGAAGCTACCTGGTCTGTCGCTCCACACGAAGCTTCGGGTCTTCTCAGCCACAGTCATTCCCTCCCTTCTCTACGCTTGTGAAACGTGGACCCCCCTAATGGAACATCTTTGCCGGTTAGAAACGTTGAGGCTGGCCTGCCTCCGATCAATCCTGGGTTTAACCAGGCTGGATTGTGTGAGGAGCTCACAAATCCTCGAAAGATCTGGACAAAGCCCCATCAGTGAGCTCCTCCGGCAGGCAAGGCTGCGTTGGCTGGGCCAGGTAGCCCGCATGCCCAATCACCGCATGCCCAAGCAGCTTTTATTTGGCCGGATCGAGGGGGCTTAATGGACGCAGCACGGGCTAGAGAAGAGATGGAATGATGTGGTACAGCAGGATGTGGAGCTGAGTGGACTTGCCGATAACTGGTACCAGCTGTGTCAAGATCGGCCTCTGTGGAAGAGGCTCGTGAAGGACGCTACTGGGCAGTTGGAGGCAGTCGCCCTCCAACAACAACGGAGAGCGCAGGAACGACGCTCACAACAACGAGCAGAGCGCCGGATGGCTAAAGCACAGCAAGTTGGCACAGTAAGGGGCACAGGTGGTGCATCAGCCAGTCATCTCAGTCAGTCGACCTGTGGCACCTGGGTCTGCCCCGTGACCTCCTGCCAGCGGGCGGGCATTCGACACTTCACGTGGCCTCAAGGTGCACATGGCCTGGCACAAGCGTCGTGGTGACATCACCGCCACTTAGTGGCGAATGGCGATTGTTGTTGTTGGTGTTAGTGATGGTGGAATTTTTGTTGCTGGTGTTAGTCGTGGTGGTGGTAGTGATGGTGGTATTATTGGTGCTGGTAGTGGTGTTCGTGGTGGTCTTAGTGGTGGTGTTAGTGTTGGTGGTATTATTGGTGGTGGTGTTAGTAGTGGTGTTAGTGATGGTGTTAGTGGGGTAGTGTAGCGGTTAGCGCGCTGCGCTAAGAACCTGGCGACCTGGGTTTGATTCCCGCTCACAGCCAACATTGGTGACGATTATCTGAACTGGTCCTGGGACTCACCCTAGATCGACTCAGCCTTAAATGAGTACCTGGTGCGAGGTGCAAACATTGCCACTGGGGAGACAAAGGCGGCCGGGCGTGGTGTTGGCCACCCACCCCCTCGTGTGCCGTGCCGGCCTTCATAGGTGCTCGCGGACAGCACTTGCCCCAACAGTCTGTTAAGGCTATGCGGGGGATCTTTGTCTTTGTTCGTGGTGTTAATTGTGGTGTTAGTAGTGGTGTTCGTAGTAGTGGTGTTCGTAGTGGTGGTGTTCGTAGTGGTGGTGTTCGTAGTGGTGGTGTTGGTGGTGTTAGGAGTAGTGTTAGTAGTGGTGTCCGAACAGAGGAGCAACGCTCACGACAACAACCTTTGAGCCGGGCATCTAAAATGCAGCAAGTTGGCACAGTCATCTCAGTCAGACAACTCATGGCACCTGGGTCTGACCTGTGACCACCTGTCAGTGAGCCTTCGGCACTTCACGTGGTCTCAAAGTGCACCTGGCCTGGTACAGGCGCCGTGGTCACATCACCACTACTTAGTGGCGAATGGCAGTTGTTGTTTTTTGTGTTTTTCGTATTGTGTGTGACTGGTGAGAATGTGAGTCCGTGTTGATGAGAGTCCCCATTGTGACGTGACGTGGGTTTAGACGTGGGTGTGTCATGCCCCTTCAACTCTGCATGTCCCTCGCCTCTGTCTGCCGCTCTCCACGCAGAGACCCGGACCGCGCGAGAGACACCGTGAGCTCTGAGCACCCTCGTCTGAAAGTTGCTACCATGGAGGTACATGTGGCTCCTCGACTCGTGTGGTGAAGTATGGGTGGACGTGTGTTCTCCCCTCTGCGTGTGCCTACCTGTCATCTGTATACCTGGGTGTGCTTCTCCTTGCCCGCCTAAGTGTGTGCGCGTCTATCAGAGTGTCTCTCCGCGATCCTGTTGGTGTACGTGCCCGTCTACGCGTGAGCATCTACACCGCTGTTATCTATCCACTGATGGATGAACGCCTCCCTCCCTGAGACCCTACTACCCCTCACATCCTGTGATGGAATAATCCGCCAAGCGCCGATTTCGTCGCACCATCTCTCTGGCGGCTCTCCTCTCTGATGTGTTCTGTTCCTTGGTTGTCGCTCCATTATTATTCTTAACCATGAGCCATTGTTGTCCCTCCTAGCCATGGCTCGTCCGGCCCGAGTCCCACTCACTCCTCTTAACAGTTTGAACGATCCCATTGACCTGCGTGTGACCTCGAAATCCACGCGTCTTTCATTGTAAATCCAAGCATGGCAACTGATATTGGCCAAATATCCCAACGCTGAGAACTGGCAACATCTCGGCAGGACCCTCCTGAATGTGGAGCCCAGGATGTCAGAGATGCTGGCTCAGTGCTCGGCCACTGCACTTGCTCCAACATCTTAATCAAGCCCATGTGGTGGACCTTTGTCTTTGCGTGTGTAGATCAGCCGAGCTGGAGAGGCTCGGAGTAACGGCGAGTCTTGCACCACGTGGAGTGCGCTGTCCTCAGCGCGCACCGGCTCCATCCGCAGCAAATCGCCACAAGGTAAGAACAGAAATGAGTGACGTCAAGATGGCCACGCTGAATGGTGGGACATCACGACGGTCATGTTTCAAGGGGGACGTCACAGTGACCATGATGCATGGGGGACTTCACGGTGGCCATGTTGCATGGGTGATGTCCCGTTCGAATTTTGCCGTTCTCTCGTCTAACACCGGCGAGACACGGTCATAAAGAAGGCTGTCTCTGGTGCAGGCCAGTCAGTTTCAAAGACAATGCCTATATATTATCGGAGCATGTTTGTTTGCATATTTTTCCACAAGTACGTGTGGTAAATGCAGACTTGATGCCTTGCAAAAGGTATCTATTTGGTGTTTGAACATATTAACACCTGTTTTTGTGCCAGAAAGGGTAAAAGCTATTCTTATTTTTTATAAAATCCTTCTTGCATATCTGTGTTATATTTATCTAATTCATTAACCCCGTTTTCAAACCCAAGCAACCTAAGATGTCCTCAGAGCTGCATATAGCTGGACATCGAACAAAGATGGTCACTGCATGGCACGCTTTCAGATGTGCTTCTGCAGTCATCTGGATCACCGACAGCTGTTTTTATTCTCTTGCCTGCAGCAATCCTGGCTCTCTTTGGCCCACAAATGACCCACCGGGAGAAGCTGGAGCTTGTCGCCATACAGAAAGTATGGTACTTTGCACTCAGCAACAGATCCCGGGGACACAACAACGATGGATACGACGACCACGAACATCATTACATTCCGGTGAGACTCGCCACAAAGCCCCCGCCGTGGGGGCGGTCACAGGGCGCAGCAGTCGCGGGGTTCGTGGCTTCTTGTCATTGCAACTTAAGCACCAACCAACTAGAGAAAGCACACGTGCACTCTCCCACACACTTCACAATCAGAAGTTTATTTCCCAAGTTAAGCCCATTGAGCTAAAGAGCTTTTTTTAGGGTGACTCGGCCAGCAGACATCAGAGCATTCCACAATTACAGATTTAAGAAAGCCAAACACTTAATAAAAGCAATTATTTCGTAAAATAATGCTCACATGTTGTGATTTTCAAAATATAGTCAGTCTAAATTTGTGTAATTTTGTGCAGGTCCACCATGAGCACCTTCACTACCGCTATGAGGTGCTGAAGAAGATTGGGCGCGGAGGTCAAGGCCAGGTGATCCGGTGCCTTGACCACAAGATGAACACCCTGGTGGCCGTGAAGATCTTGGTATCACCATTGAGGTAAGAATTCATAGTGGTGTCGTCACAAGGACGACGTTGTTGTTACGTCCAGTGCTGTGGGCGGCCGTGTGATGAGGTGGTGACAACTCGTGCCTCACGTAGAGGGTCCCCGGTTCGACTCCTGACTCGGGTGCCCTCCTGTGTGGAGTTTGTATGTTCTCCCCCTGTTCTGGATCAGTTCACTCTTACATTACATTAAGTCTTCATTTAACCTAGTAGAGGCATTCCTGAAAAGTGCCACGTTAAGGGAAAGCACATTAAGCAAACATAATATCCCCATATATAATGTAACGATAAAGTTTTGCAAGATATAATACATGCACACAGTGATGTGAAGAGACCAATAACGGAGGGCATGCTGTCACGTCACGTGATCATTCCGCATTCCGCCTACTGTGTCATACCGCTCAGCTGTGCAATTTTATAGCGGGCACATTCCACGTTATAATGGGCGCTTTCCTGCATTAGAACAGAAGCATTCCGGATTATAATGGGTGCGGTCCGCGTTATAACGGGAGCCTTCCACGTTATCATGGGCACGTTCCACGCTATAAAAGGCGTGTTCCACACTGTAATGGAGTTGTCCCATGTCATAACGGGCGCGTTCCGTGTTATAACGTGTGCGTTCTGCGTTATAGCAGCTACATCATGGGACCTCCTTTGCCAGTACCAAAATATACTCCCAAAGGAGGTCCCATGATGTAGCCATTCACCCCGAGCTCTCATTACTCTGAAAACGCTTGTCTTTGTGCTGTACGCCTTTTGGCGTCGCCTGGTCTAACACCGTTTTTGAGACGAGGCTCAAAAGAAAGGTGTTTCTGGTGTGGACCAATCAATTTCAAAGACAATGCATATATTATCAGAGTATGTTTTTTGTTTGCATTCTGACCACAAGTATTGTGGTTAATGCAGACATTATTCCTTGTAAAAGGTTTAAGTTTGGTGTTTTAACATCTTAACACCTGTTTTCTTGCTAGAAAAAAGGAGAAAATATATTCTGATATTTTGGTACTGGCAAAGGAGGTCCCATGATATTCCACGTTATAATGCCTTGCTCTGTGAGAGCCACATTCAGTCACGACTCAGCTGTGGCTCAGTCTCTAAAACTCAGGCTCAGCTCTAGCTCAGCCGTGGTTTGGCCCAGGCTTGAGCCGCTCAGCTGCTGTTAAAGATACACGAGTGGCTCAGCCGTGGCTTGGCTCAGCTCCTGGGAATCCTGAGTGTGGCTGGGGCCATGCTCGGAGTCGGTTCAATTCACACATTAGGGAATCACTACGTTCAGGCAGCACCCCAAACCCCCTTCTATCCCTTGCTTATTTGATCCTCTTCCCGATCCTTTCTGGAACCTTCCATGAGCGCACTACCGGAACTCACAATGCCATTACACTTGGGGAACTAATATTTATTTATTAATTCTGAATAGAATTTGTTTCTGGTCATTCCTTTAGCAAGTCTAATTCATGATTCATTTGTGGATTTTCTCTGCACAGCTCCAAGCATGATAAATTTCAGAGAAAGGAGCTCCAGATGGCTCTGGAACTTCAGGGCGAGGGCAGTGATGAGGAGTACAACGTCATCAAAGTCCTGAACCATTTTGACTTCAGAGGACACCACTGCATTGTCCTGGAGCTGTTGAAGTACGTACCATGTGTTCCCACCGCCCCCCCCCCCCCCCATAGCGTGGTTAACTTCATTAGCTAAACTAAAACTTTTATTTAACAGGTAAAGCCCACTGCCCTATCAGTTATTTTTCACAAGTGGCCTGGCTACAAATGATAGCTAAAAAAAGTGGCTGATGTGGAAATGTATAGTAGCCAAATACTCTAAAAGCAAGTTTCTAAATGTGGAGGGACAAACCAGAGAACCCGGAGAAAAATCCACGTGACCAGGGGTAGAACATGCAAACTCAAAATATACATGCGTCACGGTCGGGATCAAAGCCCCGATCTCTTCCACACCAGGGGAGGGTGATAACGTCACACCACCGGGGCTAGATGTTACTTTTGGGATTCCTGTGCCACCCACGCATTGTGATACTGTGGAGCTGTCATGTGTCCCGGGTGCACGAGGCAACGCCTCTTTTCTCAATCAGCCCCGCCCACTTTTATATAGCCACGCCTCCACTCGATCAGTGCAGTGGTAATGCTTGAGCCCCTCGGTGAAAATCCCTGAGTTCGATTCTCAACTCGGACGCCTTTCTCTGTGGAGTTTGTATCTCCTAATGGATAATTCCACCACCCGGAAACAGAGCCAATGAAAGCAAGTGGACAAATGTGCTAACTGATTTGGTTTATCAGCAAACCGATGACCTAAACCCACACTGAGCTATGAATCATATTAGTCGTGAATGTGCAAATAGAATATTAATATTGTCGTTATCAGAATCCACGCAGTATTGCAGGGTATGACACTGACGCTGCTTCGTTGTTGTCATTGTTGTTGCTGCTGCTGCCTCTTTCACAGGGAGAGCCTCTATGATGTGATTACGGAAGGGAGGCTCCGGAAATTGCACATGGGGATGGTGAAAACTTACACCAGGGGCATCCTCAAGTTCCTTTGCCACACCAAGGCCAGGAGCATCATCCATGCAGACATCAAGCCAGTGAGTGGACACAGCATTCAGCGCGACTTTGTTCCGGAGTTGTGTCATTATTGGGGACTCGGTCCATAGAGAAAACTAACCACGTTGGTCACAGGGTCGATGTGTTAGCTCTGTCCGTCTATCTGGAAGGAAGCAGGGTCACGTTACCTCTGGTGATGATCTGGTATGAATTCAACTGTCGTGTAGAGTCGTGTCGCTATTGCGGGACTCACCACAGATAAAACCAGCAATGTAGATCACAGCGTTGCCCCAAACTTTGGGAAATACAAACCGGAGCTGAAAAGAATGAATTTCAAAACGTGCCAAATACGCGTTTGAACAGACAGCTGCTCATTGTCAGCTTCCCAAGACAAACGCGCGGTGGAAAGCGTCACGAAATCCGTGCGCCCTTGAGTGTGGTTTTTGGTCCGTAACTCGTTATCGGGCAGCTGTGAGCATCTATGATAAGTTGTCTATAGAGCTGCACCCTTTTACTTAGATGGTGCTTCAGAGAGCTTTAAATGTGATGAGCCTCGACTAACATCGCTCATCTTGACGCATTTGAAAGGGGCACCCCCAGTGGCAGCTGTCAGAAAACAGCGAATGTTGCACTTGACTCAAGGTTGATGACGGTGCTACGCCTCACCTAGTTCCCCTGTTTAGCTTGTACCGTGGTACGTAATTGATCCACTGCTGGCTGAATGCTATCGGCGTAACCTCCGAGTGTGAATTCCTTCTGCCTTTCTTCCTTTAGGAAAATGTTCTACTCAAGGATACCGTGACTGGCACCGTCAGGGTCACGGACTTCGGCACCAGCTTTTTTGTGAAAAGGCAACGTGAGTAACCTCACCTGGGTGTGAGTTTCTGCGTGTGGGTGTGAGTTTCTGCGTGTGGGTGTGTCTGTGTTCCAGTGTGTGTGTGTGTGTGCAAGTCTCTTAGTGTCTGTACATGTGACAGTGTGTGATAACGATGCTGTTCATGACACAGTGAGTATACACACACACGTACATATATATATTTGTTGTTGTTGTGCAGCTCTGCATGTTGGTGGGACCCTGCCATACCTATCTCCGGAGGTATTGCTGGGCTACAGATTAACGTGTGCAGTGGACATGTGGGCACTGGGCTGCACAGTGGCGGAGTTGGCGACCGGCAGGGAATTATTCCATTCGGACAGCCGCGACGACCACCTCCCGTGCTGCATGGAGGTATTTCCAACTGGGCGTTCACCCGCTCGTGATTCCCCCCTCCTTCCTTGAAGTTGTAGGCTATGGGGGGGGGGGGGCCAGGAGAGGGGGGGCGATTGGCTACTTGGTGATCTGGCGAATGGCAGCCATCGTATGTTTTATGTGTGTACACGTGTGTGTCTGTACGTGTGGGGGGAGCAGTGGTGTAGCGGTTAGCGTGCTCAGCTACAAACCCGGTAATGCGAGTTTGATTCCAATTCACGGCCAACATCAGTGATGATTATCTGAACCGGTACTGGGCATTCCCTAGTACAAATCAGCCTCAAATGAGTACCTGGTGCCGTGTGTACCTGCTTCAATATGGCCAACCATCCCCTCTCTGTGTGTGCCACAGTCCTGGCCCTCAACAGGTGCCGCTACTGTTGCTGCTGCTGTTTCTACTCACTACTAAAAGCACTTGCCCCTACAGTCTGCTGCGGCTACACGGGTGACTTTTGCCTTTATCTCAACCATGTGCAGATCCTCGGGTTGCCTCCAAGATGCATGATGGATGCAGCTCCTGACGGAATGCACTACTTTGGTGAGTTGAAGGGTGGGGCGAGCAACCGGCCGGATTCAGTGTTAGGGTGTGGCCTGGAGCTGTTGTAGTTCTTTTTGGGGGGGTAACCATGGGGGGGGGGGCCTCTTTGTATTTTCAATTCCTTGGGTGAGTGGGTGGGTAAATGGGCGCGTGGGCAAGTGGGTAGATGGGCAAAGTGGTGGTTGGTGACTGTGTGTCTCTCCTGCTGTGCATGTCTCCTGCAGATCGTTTGGGCATGATGTTCTCCCCAGTCAAGAGAAGGGTGCCAGGGAGCTTGTCACTTCACGGGGCACTCAAAAGCCACGACCCGGAGTTTGTTGACTTTGTCAGCTCCTGCCTGCGGTAAGAATCATCCCCCACCACCTCCCCCCTCCCCATGAGGATTTCTCCCACCAAGGTGATCAACGAACGCCCTCCACCGATCACCAGGAAGATGTGGAGCTGAGTGAACCTGCCGATAACCAGTACCACCGGTGTTAAGATCGCCCTCTTTGGAGGTCCGTTAAAGATGATCCTCGGCAGTGCGAGGCTCAGGGCATTTTTAGAGTACTGCGTATTGAAGGATTGCCGCTGCTACCGCGACTACCGCTGATGCCGTGCGATCCTGCACCTCGTGGGAGAAGGGAAGGAACGTCAATCCTCTCACCACGCCTCTCTCACCACGTGCGCTGCGTGTGACCCCGGTGCGTCTCTCAACAGATGGGATCCGGATTGTCGCATGACGCCAGCGCAGGCGCTGGGTCACAGCTGGCTCCGGACCGTGGCCACCAGCACCACCAGCAACGCCACCGCCATCACCATTGCTGCTCCTGGCAGTGTACAGTGTTTTGGAGCTGCTGAGCGACGGTAAGCCATGAGCTGCTTGTCCAATGTTCAAGGCAGTCCATAGGGAGGTGTGGGGCCCGGGGCAAGTCACAATTAAATCGGAAGTATTACCAACAATACAGGGGTTGTTTCGGTTAGATCGCATAGATATACATGTGTTGTTAAACTCACCACCACCCAACACAGCCAATTAGTAAGGTGTATCATGTAAACAAAATGTGCCAATTAGTTACTAGATCAGCACACCAGTGTGTTGGAAAGTAAACCCACCACATTTACTATTCGAATACGACATTTTGCCGGGGATTGCAACCAGCCTCATAAGGTGACGGCCAGAATTGTGGAGAAATACTCCTGTTTCGGTCTTAAATAGTGATAAATGTGAATGTGATGTCATCATTTGTGAGCCAATCTGGTGCGAAAGCCTACGTGTTAAAAAGACATTTTACGTCTGACACCGTAACATCGAAGCACAGGGCCGCCAAAAGCACGGTGCCTGGGGCGGTTTCCCCAGTACACCGTACCCGGGGGACGGCTCTGCTCCTGTTAATGTATTTACATTTATTACTACTACCCTTATTTAGCCAGCATGAGCCTCACTCAGTCTCAAGACTCTTTTTCAGTAGAGTCCTGCCAAGTTGTTTGCAGTACAGAACAAATTTGCTTTTGCTACTGCTGCTATGCGATCCCAATTGAGTGATTTGGAGGTTCAATTTCTAACACTGGCGAGGATGTCCATCCAACACTGGTTGCGTTGCGTGTGTCAGGGTTCAGTTACGTGGAGGAAAATGCCAAACCCAAAGGAATGAAAGTTACATTTTAATGTACAATTTTATTGAGGGACTGTGTGTTGTCTTGGTGGGGTCTGGGGCTGTTTTGTTGATGTTTTGCTGCCTTGCCCAAGTTTACATTTAGTGTTGAAAATCTGGCCGGATTTTATGTACTTTGTGCTTATGTGCTCAATTTTTTGTGACTTGCTTACATTTTTACACGTTGCACTCCTTTTGTTTGTTGTTGTAACTTGCTGACCCTGTGCCTCGACTGCATATCTGTGAAGGAAGAGCTTCATAGCTTATCGGATTCCTCTTCATCCAGTCTAAATAATGTATTCTGATTTTGGAAACCAATGCAGGACAAAACGGGGGGGGGGGGGGTAGAACACACTCCACATTCCACACGGAGAAGTGGCCCAAGTATGGGAATCAAACCCAGGTCCCTCTTTGACCGAGTTCCAGCCCTGCTGCCTGCAAACGAACACATGTACAGTTCAAACCCCACGTATACATTCAGTTATATACGGATGTATTTTTATAATTGGTTCCTGGGTGAGGACAAATAATGAGGCAGCCATATCTTTGCCATGTTGGCCTTCATCCAGTGTGATATCGCAAGACTAATGCCCATTCTGTAACCAGACCCACGATGGGCATGGTATGCTGCATTATTGCAGCGTTATTAACCTGGTTAATCTATCTCCGCACACAGTTAGTCCGTACGCGGATGATGGTGGGGGGGGGGGGGGGGACTGCGATCTCTGCTGTAGCAGGAAGTTGGAACGGTGTCGTGCGCATCTCTTCACAGAGCGGAGCCGGCGCTGCCCCCATCCTCCGCGTTTGCCCTGGCCTCTAAATGTAAGCTGACGGGTGTGGTGGAAGAGGAGACCCTGGTGGAGGAGCTCGTGGTGCAGGGAGAGGAGACCCTGGTGGAGGAGCTGGTGGTGCAGGAGGAGACCCTGGTGGAGGAGCTGGTGGTACAGGAGGAGGAGACTCTGCTGGAGGAGCTGGTGGTGCAGGAGGAGACCTGGGTGGAGGAGCTGGTGGTGCAGGAGGAGACCCGGGTGGAGGAGCTGGTGGTGCAGGAGGAGACCCGGGTGGAGGAGCTGGTGGTGCAGGAGGAGACCTGGGTGGAGGAGCTGGTGGTGCAGGAGGAGACCCGGGTGGAGGAGCTGGTGATGCAGGAGGAGGAAACCCGGGTGGAGGAGCTGGTGGTGCAGGACGAAGAGGAGATGGGGGGGGAGACAGAGGAGGTGGAGACGAAGAAGGAGCAGGAGATGGTGGTGCAGGAGATGGTGGTGGAGGAGGAGATGACAAGGAAAGAGGATCAGGCGATGGTGATGCAGGAGGAGAAGAGGAAGCGAGGGGGCCTGGCCCGCATAGGGAGAACCATCCGTGCACTCCTCCGACGCGCGCTGCTGTGTGGTGGCCGGTCCACCACACAGTAGAGGTGGTGGTCATGGATAGTTGTGAACCACGACCACTATCACCACACCCACCACGCACACTCCACACATACACCCCCCTGTGATACCCACCACCCACCACACACACCCTGCACCCACCCACCCCGTGACACCCACCACACACTACACAAAGAGCTAGGGGTTTAGAGGGTTAGGGGTTTATAAAGTTATGGGTTTAGAGGTTTTGGGGTATTTTGGGGATACGGGGTTTATATGTTTAGGTATTTTGAGGGTTATAGGGTTTAGGGGTTGAGAGTGTTAGGGGTTTAGGGGATTCTAGAGTTAGGGGTTTAGAGGGTTAGGGTTTTAAGGGTAAAGGGGTTTAAAGGGCTAGGTGTTTAGAGGATTAGGCTATTAGGGGTATAGGGGTTTAAAGAGTTAGGGGTTTAGGGGTTCAGAGGGTTATGGTTTTAAGGGTAGAGGGGTTAAGAGGGTTAGGGATTTAGAGGGTTTTGGGTTTAAAGATTTTGTGTTTAAGGGTTTAGGTTAGGGGTTCAGTGGGTTAGAGGTTTGGGGGTTTATGGGTTAGGATTTTAGAGGGTGATGGGTTTAGACTGTTATGGTTTTAAGGGTAAAGGGGTTTTGAGGGTTGAGTTCTAGAGGGTTACAGTTTAGAAGGTTGTGGTTTTAGAGGGTTCTCGATTTAGAGAATTAGGGGTTTATGGGGTTTGATTGTTAAAGGGTTAGTGGTTTAGAGGGTTAGGAGTTTATAAGGTTATGGACTTAGGGGTTTAGAGGTTTTGGGGCTTTTAGGGGGTAAGCAGTTTAGAGGTTTGGGTGGTTTTAAGGGTTATGATGTTTAGGGGTTGATCATATTAGGGGTTTTGAGGGTTAGGGTTTTAGTGGGTTAAGGGTGTAGAGGGTTAGGGGATTAGAGGGTGAGGGGTTTAGAGGGTTGGGGTTTTCGGAGTATTTGGGTTAGGATTTCAAAGGGTGAGGAGTTTAGACGGATAGGGTTTTAAGGGTGAAGGGGTTGAGGTTTTTATTTAGTAGAGTTTAGAAGGTTATGGGTTTAGAGGGTTAAGGGTTTAGAGTTACTGTCGGTGTTTAGAGGTTTAGGGGGTTTATGGGTTTTGATTGCTCGGTGTTGTGGTTTACAAGGTTACGAGTTTTAGAAGGTTTTGGGTTTAGAGGTTTCAGTGTTTCGGGGATTAGAGGTTTATAAGGTGAGGGGTTTAAAGGGTTATGGTTTTACAGGTTTAGGGGTCTAGACAGTTTGGGGTTTAAGGGTTTAGAACAGGGGTGGGCAAATTTTTTGACTCGCGGGCCACAATGGGTTCTAAAATTTGACAGAGGGGCCGGGCCAGGAACAGATGGATGGAGTGTTTGTGTGAACTAATATAAATGTCGTGTAAAAATAATAACATGAAAGGATTTGGCCTTTAACAGGTAGCAAAGCATTTATTTGCAAGGCAATTTAACAAATTGCATGAACATGAACTATACAAAAACATGTCGTAACTCCCGGTCAAAGTGCGCCATCTAATGGGGAAATGGGGGCATTACAGGAGAAAGGTAAAATTTAATTTAATAATAATTGTACAAGTTCGGCGGGCCGGATTAAAAATCCCAACGGGGCCGTATACGGCCCGGGGGCCGTACTTTGCCCATGTCTGGTTTAGAAGGTTAAGGGTTTAGACAGTTAAGAGTTTTTGGGGTTTATGGGTTAGGGTTCTAAAGGGTGAGGTGTTTAGACGGTTGGAGTCTTCAGGGTAAAGTCCTTTATAGGATTTGGTGTTTAGAGGGTTAGAGTTTAGAACGTTTTGAGTTTAGAGGGTTTAGAGGTTTATGGGTTTCGATTGTTAGAGGTTGAATGGTTTAGATGGTTAGGAGTTGAGGAGGTTATAAGGGTATGTGTTTAGGGGTTTAGAGGTATAGGGGTTTCAAGGGTTAGGGATTTAGAGTGTTAGGGGTTTAGTGGTTAGAGAGTTTAGAGGGTTTAACACCTAGACTTTCACAACTAATATTGGGTTAGTCTCCAACACTAAATGGCACTTTTTGTTGATGTGACAAATTTTCCTAATTGGCTGTGTCGGGTGGTGGCTGGTTTAATGACACATTTATATTTACACAATCTAACCCCAAAAAAACATTTATGGGTTTAGAGAGTTAGGGGTTTAGTGGGTTATGTGTTTAGAGGGTTAGCATTTTAGGGGTATGGGTGTTTTAAGGGTTAGGCATCTAGAGGGTTAGTTCTTTAGAGGGTTGGGGTTTAAATGTGTTGGGATTAGATTAGGGATTTAGGGTTTTAGAACGTTAGGGTTTTGAGGGTTAGGGTTTTAGAAGTTGAGGATTTAGAAGGTTATGAGTTCAGAGGGTTAGGGGTCTAGAGGGTTAGTTCATTAGAGGGTTGTGGTTTAGATTGGTTGGTATTTAGAATATTAGGGATTTAGGGTTTTAGAAGGATAGAGTTTCAAGGTTAAGAGGGTTAGGGATTCAGAGGGTTGAGGGTTTGGTTTTTAATGGCTTCGAAGGTTAGGGTTAAAAGACTAAGGGGTTTGGAGAGTGAGGGGTTTTTGGTGGGTTAGGGTTTTAAGGGTAAAGGGTTTGAGAGGGTTAGCGGTTTAGATGGTTATGGGTTTAAATGGTTAGGGATTTAGATAGTTACGAGGTTTAGAGGGTTTTATTTGTTCGAGGTTTAGTGGTTAAGGTCTCTGTGCGAGTCCAACAGGTTTATTTTAGTCTATGGTAAGATAAAAACAGTTCAGTTTAATTTGTATATATTTAAACAATTTGTTTACCTTTCCTGTCGTGTTTTTGTATTGTATTTTTGTTATGTTCTGACCCGCCCGATTGGACGTCTGTGAAAACAGATCGTCATAGCTCATCAGATTCATCCAGTATAAATAAATATTCAGATTAAAATTCTATTGACCTCTGTGCGAATCTATGGATTTCTGTGTGAGTTTTTGGGTCTCTTGAGTGTATGGATCTCTGTGTGAGGCTATTGGTCTCTGTGCATGTCAAAAGGACTCTGAGTGAGTCTATGGGGTTGCCGTGTGAGTCTGAGTGTCTGTAGGAATGCATGGGTCTCTGTTGGAGTCTATGGGTTTCTGGGTATGGTTGTTTGTGCGAGTTTTACATGCATAAATGGAACTTAAAAAGGCCATTGAGGGTTGCAGAATCCAAATTGAATATTAAGTTCCCCGCAGTGCAAGCCAGCTCGCTAGTCGTGTCATCAAACAGCCCCTGTAATTCTTTATAATAATAAAAGACTTACTCCAAGAAATCCACACAGTAAGGTCCTGAATTGGGGTTTTATTTTATAATCTTTGGTTTTATTCGGTTAAGTCACGTAGGTAAAAAATAAATTAAAATTAAATAAAAGAAAAAATTAAAACACGACGTTTCGAAGGCAACACAGGCTTCCGTCTTCAGGTGGAAACAGTCACAGCAAAAAATCGCTGCACCAAGTGGCGAGGCTCTGGGAACCTCTGGCTTATATTCAGGTTAAGGGAGGGGGGGGGGGAGGAGCCATGTAGGGGGACCTTAGTGGGGTGCGGGGCTGAGTTAATCCGTCTTTTGTTGTGTAGAGGGTGCGGGGGATGGGCCACTGTGTGTGTGCAATAGAAACGGAAAAAAATAGAAAAATTAAAGATCGGCAAGAATGTGCTGTAAGGGGGAAGTAGAAAAAAGGGAAATAGAAAGTTCGGAAGGAATATGCTTGGTATACCACTACTTGAAATTGCTGTTAGAAATTAGTTGACGTTTGGTATGATTTAAAACGTCCTTCCAGTGGTTGCTTAATTTGAAACTATCCTCTCGGTTGAAGGTATGCCTGTATTTGTATATCTGAATGGCTTGGTGAACACATCTCTGGTGATAACCTATAGGTTTACAGAGAACCTTGGTATCGGAGAAGACAATCTCATGATCACCCATAGCGTTGTGACAATGATCAGCCACAGCAGAAGAATTCGTTCTGCCGTGTTTCAAATCTGATTTGTGCTCGCGAATTCGGTCAGAGACATGTCGCTTTGTCTCCCCGATATAGCAATCACCACATGTACAACTCAATTTGTAAACCCCGGGGTACTGTAAGTCAGGAATGACATCCTTCACGGATGGGATAAGATCACGAATTTTGTGTACTGTATTGAACCGGACCTGGATCTTGTGTTTGTTTAGAATTTTGGAAATCTTTTTAGTAACGCCTGCTATATATGGTAGTGTGATGGTTTTGACCAGAGTATCAAGTGGTTGTTTCTGTATGGAGGGAGAAACAGCTTGGCGGATGGTACGGTCAGAATATCCGTTCCTTTTGAGGGCCAGGTGCACATGTTTTAATTCACTGGTCAGGTGGTGTTGGTCCGAAATGCAATGAACCCAATGGTATACAGTTTTGATGAGATCATTCTTTTGGGCTGGGTGGTGGTGGGAATCAGGCTTCAAGTAGGAATCTGTGTGGGTGGGTTTCCTGCAGACAGAATGCCCCAATGAGCCATCAGGTCTCCTCTGAAACAGAACATCTAAGAATGGTAGCTTGCCATCTTTCTCCACTTCCATGGTGAATTTGATGGCGGGATTGTCTGGAATTGATGTGGTGTAGGAAAAGGTTCAAAGCTGGGAGGCTATGTGGCCAAATGACGAAAGTGTCATCCACATATCTCTTCCCCTGGGAAGGTCTGAGGGTGGAAGTCTGGATGGCGTCTGATTCAAATTTCTCCATGAAAATATTGGCTATCACTGGTGACAAGGGGGAACCCATGGGGGTACCCTCATTTTGTTTGTAGAAGGAGCCATTCCAAGTAAAGTAGGTATTGTTGAGGCAGTGCCTAACCAGTGCAGGTGTATCGGCGTCTAGTCCATGTTGGACCAAATTTTCAATTATTTCAATGGTATCAGGTACTGGGACCTTGGTGAACAAAGAGACCACATCGAAGCTGACAAGGATATCGTCAGGGGACAGTACAAGATCTTTGACCATAGAGACAAATTGGGCTGAGTTAAGTACTGCTGAGGCGGTCTTGCCAGTGAAAGGCAGCAAGGAATATGACAGAAAACGGGCTAGTCTATAGGTAGGGGAGTTGATTGTGGATACGATGGGTCGTAGTGGGGTGCCTTCTTTATGGATCTTGAGAAGACCATAGAATCTAGGGAGTCTTGCAGCAGAAGGTTTTAGGGAGGGACGTTTAGTTGGGTCGATTAGGGAGGTCGAACTTGTGATGATCTTGTTGGTTTTTATCGCTAGGCTATTGGTAGGGTCATTTTTAATTTTTGAGTAACTTCCATCGTTGAGCAGATTCTGGATTTTGTTGTTGTATGAATCTTTATCCATAATTACAGTACCGTTGCCTTTATCGGCTGAGAAGATGACTATATCACTTCTGTGTTTTTAAATTCGCGAGTTCAGAGCGTTCATTTTTGCTGATGTTACTAATGGGTTTCTTAGCATTCTTAAGAATAGTGGCTATTTCAGCTCTCGCAACGTCTGCTTGGATGTGTCCCACGCCTTTGAGGGCTACATCGACCTGAGAGATGATATCATCTACTGGTATGTGTTTTGGGGTGACAGCAAAATTCAGTCCCCTAGCCAGTACTGTTTTCAGATTGTCCGAAATCGGCGTGCTACTCTGATTAATGACGATTTTGTTGACGTCGAGTTTTGTTACACGTGGAACTGGGTTCTTCTTTAATAGCTGGTTGAATTTAGAAATCAGGTTAGCTTTACATTTGATTGACAGTGAATCAGCAGAAGAAGCAGTCATGTTGTCTATGTGATTCCAATCCGCACCAACCGGCATGTGCACCCACATGTATACCACCTCTACACCGTTCATCATGCTAGGTCAGCCAATCAAATGCTAATTTTTATGCTAATTCCTTTGTCAAGGCACCTTGTTTCCTCGCACACAGCTTAACGGTCACGGTCTGAGCGTGGCTGTGTTTCACTCCAGCGCTGTCCTCGAGACAGCCTGGTTCCTTCACCTGATGAAGGCCGCTTGTGTTGTGGCCGAAACGTCGTGATTTTTGTTGTTTTATTATTTACCTACGTGACTTTACCGAATAGAACCAAAGAGTATGGATCCTTGCAGTCACGAAAGCTTTAAATCTAGAATTGATCACCTCTACGGGGAGGGCTTTCACCTATCTGTTAGAGCTTTTAACAGACAACGGGACAAGAAGTCACAGCTCATCGAGACGCTGACCTTCCTCAAAAGATGCCGCGATCACAAGGTAATACCCATCGCTTTCACACTCATTTCTTCTGCTGTATCTTCTCCGAATTCTAAACAGATTCTGTTTAAGGCCAGCCTATCTTAAATCTCAGAGAGGATAAGGCTACTCCGATTTGAACTCGATACTTTAGACAGGACTCTCCTACAAGCTCATTTAATGTTAACACAAAAAATGTCACCTTCTGATTGGAATCACATAGACAACATGACTGCTTCTTCTGCTGATTCACTGTCAGTCAAATGTAAAGCTAACCTAATTTCTTTCTGATTGGGAGGGGGTCAAATATATAACATTTTTGACATGCTTTTTTTCTGGATTTTGTTGTTGTTATTCTGTCTCTCACTGTTCAAATAAACCTACCATTAAAATTATAGACTGATAATTTCTTTGTCAGTGGGCAAACGTACAAAATCAGCAGGGGATCAAATACTTTTTTCCCTCACTGTATATATAAATAAATAGTGCATATTTAGTGTATTATTGAGTGCATGTTTACGTGCTCTAACCCAAAAATCTCGATTATGGACTCAAAAAACCGCTGGGAGACTTCTCACTCAGACCCGTAGCAAGACGATATCGCCCCAATATTCAAATTGTTCAAATATCCCCCGAACGAGTCCAGGATCAATTTAAAGATCATACTCGGCATTCTGAAGGTCCTCCGTGGTCTGACAATGATCACGTTGCCATGTTTACGCTTCTTACAAATATTTTTGCCCCGTTGAATCGATCACCAAACCCAAGTGACGGTAATGTTACGGTAAAAAAAATCTCAGTGGGTGACCTCTGGGCAGAGCATGACCTTGCAAACAGACGACCAATCGAGTGAAATAAACATGGGAAACGCACCTCGATGAACAGGCTGACTTCCCTGTGTGTTTGGACAAACTCATTCATCACAGGCAAAACGAACATGTCCCGAATGCCCACGTCCTTCAGGAACTGCATCTGGAGGTGTTGGCACACCAATTGCATCACCTAGCAAAAGAGGAAAACAGCAGGAACGACGTGAATACATCATCGCCATGCAGCAGTCTACGCCCGTCAATTTCTCACAGCGGTAGTAAGGTCCTTAGGTGTCTGGGAGCACAAGGCAGGTGCAGGTGGGTGAGTCATAATTTCCATCCCTGACGCCAAAACTTATTTCAGGTTGTGCAAGAGATAATGACATGGGTTAATTGTCACACAAGCCAATTAGAAAGCTGCCATGCTGTTAATGGTTAGTAAACTGAACTCACAGACCAGAGGTCGCTAAATGGGCACACCACAGTTAGCTGATCGGCAAGTCACGTGTGATGCAGCAAAGTGTGGCTTTCAGCCGGCTCTTCCAACACATCTGGTCAACGTGGAAAAGTAGAATATGGGACCTTCCTGGTGTGGACTAATCAGTTTCAAAGACAATGCATATATTATCAGAGCATGTTTGCATGTTCACCACAAGTACGTGTGGTTAATGCAGACAGTATTCCTTGAATGAGGATTCTGTTTGGTGTTTTAACATCTTGACACCAGTTGTATTGCCAGAAAGGGTAAAACCTATTGTTATATGGAAAAGTAGACCAAATACTCGTAAAGAGTTCGCTCTCATGAAAGTCTTTTCACCAGCGGTGGTGTGACCAAGCAATTGCAGAGCTGCACTTTTATATAAGTCAGGTCAGAGCCAGATACACATTGGAGGATAAACATCCCACGGTGGCTGGGCAATTGTTGTGCAATAATGTCAGGTCAAACTTACTTAGGATATTTACAGGTGCGTTTTATTCATGTCGTATATATTAATGCACACATTGTGTAGTAGTGGTATTATTATTAAACTCACCTTTAATGACGATGACCATAAACATGATTAAGAGTGTGACTATTAATGAATGTGCGACTGTACGATGTGGACGTAGCGGAGGGGCCCCCCACGGTGAGCGGTGACGCAACGCGCGCAGTGGCCCGCGTCACGTGGTTGACACCTCACGTGCACAGAGCGAGGCAGGCAGAGCCAGAGGGGGGCGGCGTTGCCTAGGCGACGTTGGCGTCCTCGCGGTCTACTCCACGGTCAAGCTGCGTGTCACTTGGTGACCCCCCCACCGCCTCTTACTGGACACCTGTGAGTGAGAGCTTGATAGCGCTTCGGATTTTGATTCCGAGTACAGTGTGCACAGCACCTGTACGGCGAGTCCTCGTTTAACGCAGTAGATGCGTTCCTGAAAAGTGCCGTGCTAAGCGAAAACTATTTCCCCCGTAATGAATGTCCAAGCGCAGTCAGAATTGGGTTACAAACAACTTGAGGGGACGCCGCCGTGTTACCGTCTCGTCTCGCTCAACCGCGCAGCTCAAGAAAGTAGTTCGGCGTCGACCGCTCACAAGTCGCCTTATGGCGGTGCGCGTTCCCTAAATGAAGGCAACCGCGTTATAGCGTGAACACGCGGGACAGACCCAGTTGTCGTGTGCGGGTCAACTCCCTGAGATAAACTTGCTGCCGACTTCATGCGTTGTATATGCCCAGTGCTCAGCCAATTGTTGTGAGCGTCGCTCCTCTGCCCTCTGTTGTTAATGGAGGGAGACTGCACCCAACTGCCAAGTATGATCCTTCGCGAGCCTCTTCAAAATGCTCATCTTGACACCGCTGGAAGCAGTCATCGACCTTGACCTCACCCCGCTTGCACCAATCGCACAACATCACAGCGTTGACTCTCAACTGTTGCTTGTGTAGAGGGGGTCAGATTGTCCAGACATTCGGTTGATACTAATAGGGTTTATTTGCCAGTATTGTAGATTATTTGAATTACATTTGCTTGGGCGTCAGGGTGGTGCAGTGGTCACGCCCGTGCATGGGATCTTCTGAAGGAGTGCCTGGTTTCGCTTTCCTAATTCTGGTCCCTTTCTCTGCAAGGGTTTACTCCCATAGCAAAACAACAACAAACACATACAATGTAACTGGTACTAGCCAAACATCTGGGATTATTTTTGTTATGCTGCCTTGCCCAAAATGGCATTTGGTGATAAAAAAAATTTGGCAGGAATTGATGCACTAATGCAATTTGAACTCTTATATATTTTTATTTCATGACTTGCTTAGCGTTCATATTCTTGGTTCTTTCCGTAAAGTCACGTAAATAGAAAACAAGAAAAAATTCAAATTAAATAAAAAAAATAAATTAAAAAAATAACAAATAAAAAATAAATTTAAAATAAAAGCAAAAAACCCAGGAAGTTTCAATCGCAACACAAGCGGTCTTTATTTTATTGTTTTTTGTTTTCTATTTACGTGACTTTACCGAAAGAACAAGAATATGAATTCCTGCAGTCACGAAAGTTAAGTCAAAATTTGCTTCGCGTTCCTTTACTTTGCCCTCCCATCTGTTTGTACTGTTGTTTGTTGTTGTAACTTTCTGACTCGCCCCGACTGGACATCTGTGAAAAAAAGAGCTTCATAGCTCATCAGATTCGTCCAGCCTAATTAAAGACATTAACTGACCCAGTTTTCGCGTGGAGATCACGGCCAGGATGCAGAACAAAGGGACCACCGGTCACACTCACGTGGAATGCCTAGGGCATTGCACAGCATTTAAATGGACTAGTTTCGTGAGATTTAGTGGTGGCTTAGGGAAGGCCTTTATTCAACAATGTATATCATGTATATCATGGCCGATAAGAATTTTTATAGTCATACACCATAGCCCACGATTTCCTGCACCGTTCATTCACTTGAGGAGACTGCGCATGGTGGAGATGGATGACCCTCGGTATCCTGTCCCAAAGTGATTCCAGTGGTTCAGGTAGTGGAAGAGTTGCTAGAGCTTCTGGCTCTTGCCGAAGCCTTGTGACTTTGGGATGAGAGCGTGGTAGGATGAGTGAAGCGTGGAGCTAAAGCTCCTGGAACATCCTGTACCCAAACAACACCAAACATTCAAAATCTTACAATGCTGCTGTTCCAGCACGAACAACATAACAATGAACAACATTTTCACAAATTCAACGTAATGCAGGAAATTGAGTGGCTTGAGGTTAATTTCAATGTCAGAGCACCGAGCCAATGCCATTGAGGTCCTCCGTTCAAAATTCAGTGAGCCATCTATCAACAAACGTTCCTGCGAATTGAGGGCAGGAATGCTGTGGTCTCAACTTGGTCACCAATGGCTGCACAGTAAACATCATGTCAAATGTGTTTTTGTTCACTGAAGCATATCCCAGCTCTGAGGGTTTGAATTCCATTTGACGTGTAATGAATTATCTTCAGCTTGGATTTCTGGTAAAGCACATCAGTGGCAACTTGTCTCTGAACCAGGGGTTCCTTGTTCGACAAACTGTGTTTCTGGAACATTCAAGCATCCTCAAGTACCGTGGATAAGTAAGAGTTCTATCGTTCCACTATTGTTTTGTGCACCGTATCAGCTTTAACAGGATTTGCCCAAAAAGCCTTAGCAAGGAAGGATGAGTTTTTGTAAGTTAGCAAATAGAGAGGGTGGAGACCTCAGCATGTAGACATCTCAACCACAACTCTACCTGGTCTCTGTTATTTATTTAATGAGCCAGCCCTTGCCACACTGAGGTTATACGAATGAACCTTGCATGCCACAGACAGGGCAGTGAACGGCAGTTGCTGCTATTGTTTTGGTTGTTTGTAGTTTTTTCTTACCCAGCGATGGCAAGCTCGTACTCCAAGTGCCCATAGAAGGAGGCTGGGTCAAAGATGACGGGCCCTTCATTTATCTCTGCAGCGTTCCCAGTCCATAGGTCACCGTGGAGCAGTGCCGGAACCACCTCTACGTCCCGGAAAAAATCCCCCAACCGAAGCTGCACACCACGCAAAAAACAACACCACTTTATTCATGATAACGTTTTTTTCGAGTTAGATCGCATAAATTTACATGCGTCGTACACCCACTCCAATTGCCATTAGGCAATTGCCAGAAGTCAGAACGCTTCTGGCAATTGCTTGATGATGCTGGTTGTAATCACCAGCGAAAGGTCGTACTCGTTTGAAAATGTTCTGCGTTTCCTCTCTAACACACAAGAGTGCCGAGCAATAACATAAATGGCACGTTCTGTTCATGTCAGAAACATTACTAATGGGCTGTGTTGGGTGGATGTGGGTGTACGACGCATTTACACTTACGCTAAGCCAAAAAAAACTTTATCATGAATAATATTGGTCGCGAAAGCCTGCGTGTGAAACACCACTTTACCTTTAAAGTCACCTCGAAAACCCACTGCGATCAAATGGGTTTCCTATATGGCTGTGCACATGATGAGCTACACTGCTGCATGTATTAACTCTTTCCTGCTCCGAGATGACTGCAAGTTGCGGGGTGCATCCCGTTCACCGCTGAATCTCGTGTACATCATCGGAACGTAATAGGAAGTAAATATTAAATAACTTTATCGGTACCGAGGATCCCACAAGGCCGTGCGGGAAGGTGTGTAGCACAGTTTGGTACCAGCTATAATAGAGTGCTGTCCTGTCGCTACGGTGCTCTGCGGCGAGTACAATGTCTTTAAAAACAACGGCGCTATGCCTCTCTAAATAAAATTACCGCTGAACCACTTGTGCGTTCCGAGATTCGGTGGTGAACGAGACCCATCCTGAAATGAGCAGTCATCTCGGAACAGGAAAGGGTTAAGGGCGAGAGTGAAATGGCTTACGAACCTGAAGCCGAGACCAGAGCTCGCGGGTTTCCCGTTCACCGTAGTCCTTCTCTATCATGTCCAGCTGAAGCTGCAGTCGCTGCCGTGAGAAGAACGTCACCCAGTCCTCCTGCCACTCATTCAGCTGGTGGCATAAATATAGTTTTATTACAGACATTTAAAAACATAAGCAAATAATACCTACTTTATTTAGCCAATCCTTGACCTAAAACAGTGATATTCACTCATTTTCGGAGGGGGGCCACTTTCGCGGATAAGACATTATCAGTGAAAGAGCCATCTCACATTTGAAACCATTGGGGGGTTTGACAGCATGATGGGGTGTTTTCACTTGTGTGTATTGTCGGGGACTGCACGTCAGGGGTCGCAGTAAAAAGGACACCAGGGACTGCCACCGGCCGCGGGCCTTGCAATGAAGAACACGGTCACCCAGAAACGTTGAATTTTATGTAAAAATGGCTGGGTAATTCTTAAGACATAATTCGACACTCATGTTATGTACCGATTATCATGCTGTAGTCTTTGAACATCTCATTTTAGCCACCAATTGATATCCTCATAAAAAATTACAACAGCATTGATCCTAACGATAGGTTCTGCGCTTAATTCCCGCACCTCCGTTTAGCACGGTTGGCTATGTACGGTGGAAAGGAAGTTCAACATACATTCATACAAGTCTGTCAAACCCGGCTGAGTGTAATTGGTAATTAGCGAAAACATAACTGATTATGTGAACACTGGTTATGCGAGATCGATCTCTGCGGGAACTTGAGTGACATCTGGTGATGTCAGTTGTAACTGTGTGCCCTGTTATCAATGGTACAACTGTGTGCAATGGAAGAAAATATATGCATTTTTTAATCAAATATATTGTTTTATAAATTTGTGTACTTATGCAAGATAAAATGTACGTCAATCTAGTTCTTCTTAAAATGTAACCTTAAACCAATGTTACCATCATCAGTGGTTAATAGACTATTACACAAAGGACTCTCATATTTCTACGATGTAATACTAATTAGACTGACATCTGAACAACAGCTGATTTCACCGCTCCATGATAAAACTAATTTAATCAAGTAAACATTATTGCCGCTCCTATAAAACTTTGGTCACCCAGGCTGTCCTTCAACAAAAGGGTATATTAAATCTATAATATGCTTTTTTCTGGGTTAGATCGCATAAAAATAAATGAGCCGTTAAACCTACCACCACCTAACAGCCAATTAGTAAGGTTGTCACGTAAACGGAACATGCCAATCCGCTACTAGTACAGCAAACCGAAGTGTTGGAGAGAAAATCCACAACATTTACAATCTGAGTATGACGTTTCGCCAGTATTTACAACTACCATCATTAGGTGGACAGCCAAATTCGTAGAGAAATCCTCCTGTTTCATTCCTTGGAGGGATAGATGTGATGACGTCACTTGTGAGCCCTTCACGAATTGGAATGTTCTGTTTATGTGACAAACCTTACGAATTGGCTGTGTCGGTGGCGGGTATAACGACAAATTTATATTTCAACGATCCAACCCAAAAAAACGATATTATGGATATTGGCCGCGAAAGCCTACGTGTTAAACGGGTATATTAAAATTTAAATGGGCTACAACCAGTTTCATGACTTTAAAGCGGAGATCACATGTGGGATGTAACCACAGCATATAGCCGTATGAAACCCACATACTCTACATCCTCCTGCCCAGGGTCCATACCTGTTGGGAGAAATTCAAGACTGAAATTTGTATCAAAATCTGTAAAGCACATGAGAACCTTAATTTAGCAGTCTCAAACTGACTGGGACCCCTGTCGTGACGGAGCAGCTGAACATTGCACAAAATCATCAATGCATATACAGATATATACCAAGGGTGACCAACTTTCCTGACCCTACCAGCAGCATACCATAATCTTCAGATGGCCGCGGGAGCCACAAGAGATAAAGAGTAGCCATACAGAAGTTGACTCGTGTTGACTGGCTGTGGAATTTTGAGTTTAGAAATCTCAGTGCCCTGGGAGTACTCATGGCCTGCCTCCGATACCAGATTGTTCTCACTTCATATAAAGTTAAATTGAAGAGTTACAAATTAGCAGCGCCTCTGCAGAGCCACACTTGAACTGCCCAGGAGCCACATGCAAATGACGAGCGATGGTCTGGCCAACCATGGTATTTTCTGTACATTATAGACTTGTAAATCTAGCGTATATAAAAAATTAGCTGGAAACATTTATTTTAGCATTTACTCTATTGCCCTTTAATGAATGAATAGCAAAACTACATGAACTCTCTCCTAAAGCCTTCTTTTGGCTAGCAGACCTTACATTTATCTCCTGAACATATTGCGATTATATTCTTGGTTCTTTCGGCAAAGTCACGTAGAAGGGAAATGATACAAATAAAACATAATATAATAAAATTCTCACGACATTTCGGCCACAACGCAAGCAGCCATCCTCAGGTGAAGAAACAGAGCTGTTGGAAAGACAGCGTCTTAATGAACACTGCCCAGTGTTCACTGCCCAGTGTTCATTAAGACGCTGTCTTTCCGACAGCTCTGTTTCTTCATCTGAGGACGTCTGCTTGCGTTGTGGTCGAAACTTCGTGAAAATTTTATTATATGTTTTATTTGTATTATTTTATTATTTCCCTTCCACGTGACTTTACCGAAAGAACCAAGAATATGAATCCCTGCAGTCACGAAAGTTTTATATCGAAAAATATTGCGATTAGCAAAAATATAAAGGGACGCAATGTTAAATGCTCTAAGTCTCCTTTGCAGAAGAGTTTGCCCTGATGGACTTAAATACAGATACTTTTAATAGCCATAATTCATATATTACCCAACATAATTCATATTCTGAAAAGTACATTGCACACACATGAACAATACAGTTCCCTTCATCACAAAGATGGCTAAAACAAAGAGATGAATGTGATTAGGTGTGGAAAAGCATGACCGCTGGCTGGCTAGTTGTGTTCATGTATGAAATAATGACAGCATGTGTCTATCTCATTCACTAGCTCAATCGCTTGATTTTTACGATTAATAAACAGCTGTATGAAATAATGTTTGTTTACACACAAATCGCCTGTTTACACATATTCATTAGATCCGATTAGCATGCCTACTCTCAGTGCGAAGGAATGTCAACAATACATAGTTGACATGATGCTAGGGTTAGATCGGTGGGCCTAGTTTTCCACATGTTTTACATTTTCATGATTCAATACCGATAGTTTTCTCTTCCTTGTGAAGCCTCTCTACAATCTTCCTGTTGTGAAGGTGCATTTCAGCCAGATGCTGCCCCAACAAGCCTGAGCCCCTGTCAGAGTGTACAACACAATAGACCTGTCAAAGAAAACATTAACTTTATCATGTCCACAAACCCCTAGTAATAATTCATATGCAAACTAAACTACATCATATTGGTCCAGGTGGTCTGTGGCCGAGAACCTCGCTTGAAAATATGAATATATCAGTTCACATTCTGGTTTGGGTGACTCAAAACAATATTCTTCTGGGGTTTATACAATGAGTGTTACTTCCTGGGAAGTCAATCCTATGTAGACTATAAATGAAACCATTTTTTTATTTTACAAGAGCTATTTTTCAGAACCGACCTGGCCACAAATGATAGCCTAACGAAGTGGCTTATCACATGGAAATTTATAGCAGCCAAATGCTCAAAATACTCATGTTTCTAAATGTGCAGGGAAAAACTGGAGAAAAACCTGCACGACCACGGGGAAAACATGCAAACTTCAAATATACAGCAGGCGTCAAGGTCGGGATCGAACCTACGAAGTTCAATATACCAGGCGAGGTAGTTAACATCTCCTAGCCACCATGGCGCCCCATTCTCTGACTTATCCACCCACCCACCCACTCGTAAAGCCACCCACCCACTCACTCACCCTGCCACGTACCGAATCTCTAAACCAACAACTCAACCACCCACCCACTCATCCAACCTCTCACTTACTAAACCAGCCACTCACCAACCCACCGACCCACTCATCCACCTATTCACTTAAAATAGTTCAACTACAATTGAATTATTTTAAATTCACCAGGTAACGCCCACTGAGCTATACAGATCCTTGTCGGAAACGACGTGGCAAACAAATGATAGCTCAAAGAAGTCGCTTATCACGTGGACATTTATAGCAGCCAAAGCCTCTAAATGTATATTTCTAAATATGCATGAAAAACTCGGAGGTCCCAGAGAAAAATCCATGCAACCACAGGGAGAACATGCAAACTCCAAATATACAGGCGTCACGATCGCGACCGAACCCACGATGTCCTATACAAATGGCGAGGGAGTTAACATTCCGCTACCCTGGCGCTCCACTCTGACTCAGCCTCCCACCCACCCACTCAAACACCCAGCCAAGCACTCATGAACCCAATCACCCTGGCACCCACTCAATCGCGAAACCCACTCACTCATCCACACACCCAGCCACTCACTTAACCACTTACCTACGAACCCACCTGCATACCCCCCACTCACTAACTCAACGACCCACTCACTCAACACTCCACTAACCCACCCACTCACCTATTCATGCCCCAAATCACACACTGACCCATCCACCCACTTAATCTATAACTCATGCACTCACCCACCCACCTGCTCACCAGCCACTTATCTACTCACCCACCCACTCATCCTGCCACCTACTCAACCTCTAAACCACCCACGCACCGAACTACCCACCTACCCAATCACCCATCCAATAAACTACAACTAAACTATTTTGTATTTTGCCAGGTAAGCCCCACAGAGCTATATAAAACATTTTAGAAGTGATATGGTTACAACTGATACGTGAACGAAGTGGCTTATCAAGCTGGCATTTAGTGCAGCCAAATCTTCTAAACAAATCTTGACTCTAAATGCGGAGAGATAAATCTGGAGGACCGGGAGAAAGATCCACGAGGACACAGGCAAAACATTAAAACTCATAATATACAGGCAGCAGGGTCAGAATCGAATACACGATTTCCTGTATACTCAGTGAGGTAGTTAATATCTCACCATAGTGGCACACCGCTCTCTGACCCACTCACCCAATTACACACTAACTCACCCACTCAACCTCCCACATTAACTTACCCACCCACCAGTCACTCCCCCATTCACCCAACCACCCCCTCACTCACCCAACCACGCACCAACTCACCTACCCACTAACTCACCCACCCATCTTCTCCCGCACTCAGCCAGCCACCCGCTCAATCACGTGCCGACTAACTTACTCACACACTCACCGACCAATACACCCATTCACCCACTCATTTACCCACCCACAATCTCACTACCCAAGCCAACCACCCAGCCTCTCACTCACCCACTTATTCAATCACTCACTACCCCACACACTCACCCAACCACTTGCTCACTTACCCATACGCTAACCCAACCACTCACTCACCGACTCACCCACCCACTAACTCATCAAAATTAATTCTCAACCACTCACCCAACCACCCACGCAATCTCATACCCACTAACTCACTCACCTACCCATTTATGCACTCACGCACCCACTTACTCACTCACTCACGCACCCACCAACCAACCCACCTACCCATCTCTTCACTCACTCACCCACCCACACAGTCAATCACTCACCTACATACCTACCCACTAATACTCACCCACTCAACCAACAACGAACTCACCAACCCACCCGTCGACTCACTCACTCAGGTACTAACCCACTCAACTTCTAACCCACACACTAACCACCTAACCACCTACCCACACGCTCACTCACTCACCCACACACTCACTCACTCATCCACCCACCCAAACATCCACTCACCCACCAACTAATTCACCCACCCACTCACTCCCTCATCCATCCACTCACCTACTCGCCCATCCACTCACTTACTCAATGAGCCACTCACCTTCTCACCCAGTACTTACACATCAACTGACCCTGCCACCCACTCAATTTCTAACCCACCCACTCACTCAACCAGCTGCCCACTCCCTCAGCCACTCACCTACTTACCCACCCCACTTACACATCCACTTACCCTGCAATCCACTCAATTTCTAATCCCCCACTCACCCAACCACCCGCCCACTCATCTACTCACCCATTACCACGGAATTATTCACCCACCCATCAGTCAACCACCCAATAATTCAACCACTCACAAACTAAATCACCTATTAATTAAACCACCCACTACCTCAACCACCACTAACTTAACCACCGAGCCACTCACCCACTCAGCAAGCCACCCACTACTATATCTCTAACCCAATATCTCACTCACCCACCGCCCACTCACCTACACACGTATGCACTCACTCACACACCGCTCACTCACCTACACACTAAATTATGTTTATTTTACCAGGTGAGGCCCAATGAGCTACATAGCTCGTTTTCAAAACAACCTTCACCACAAATAAACCGACCATTAAAATTATAGACTGATCATTTCTTTGTCAGTGGGCAAACGTACAAAATCAGCAGAGGATCAAATACTTTTTTCCCTCACTGTACATTGCGGGGGTCACAAAAATATCTCCAAAATCCTGAATAAACACAAGATCCAGGTCCGATTCAACACAGTACAAAAAAATCCGTGATCTGGTTCCATCTGTAAAGGATGTGGTTCCAGACATACAGTACCCGGGCCTTTACAAACTAAAGTGCCTCTGCGGTAGCAGCTACATTGGAGAAACCATACGACATATATCGGACCCCATCCGCGAACATAAAGCAGACTTGAAACACGGTAGGACGAACTCCTCTGCCGTGGCAGATCACTGTTATAATTCAGTGGGCTCACATGACATTGACTTCTCCAAGACAGAGGTTCTTTGCAAGCCAACCGGCTACCATGAGAGATTCGTTCATGAGGACATCCACATATACAAGCACAGAGACAATTTCAACCGAGGTGATGGATTCTGGCTTAGTAACCATTGGAAAGATGTTTTAAACCATTTTGGTTCTTAATTGATTGTATTTTATGGTGATTTTCAAACCGCAGCCCTTTCGCTGGCACTGCCTCTTAATACTTCTCACACCACGGTCAATGCTATGGTTTACAACAAGTAGTATAATAATTAATAGTATAACATTGTAATGTTTAACATAACTCATAAGGCAATATATAGCATCGTAATTGCATAATGAATATACATCAGTGTGGTATATAGTTGGGTTCATAGAATAAGACATAGTGTAATATCACAAGTCAAATAGTTTATAATCTAAAGTATAGGGTAGTGTAAAGTAACGCATTGTATAATTCAAAAGTGGAATTTGTCTATGATATGATGTTATACCATGTAGTTTAGATTGGAAGGTATAATATTGTATTATATAGTAGTCCAGTTTACAGCATAGTCATAAGGCAACTCAGGACACAACAGCGCACCTTGGCTGTTGCACTTGCCCCTTTTCTTGTTTCCTCTCTGCCTGTGTTCCCAGCCCCCTCCCTCCTCCTCTCCGGAGGTGATGCTGGTAACATGCAAATTCATATTTTAACTCTGCCCACAGCTTAATAGACGCGGTCCTTGCATGTCAGCGTTCATTCAAGCTCTGTCTTCCGGACACACCTGTCTCTTCACTTGAAGAAGGCCACTTGTGTTGTGGCCAAAACGTCGTGAGAATTTGATTGTCTTATTTTATTTTATTATTTTATTCCCATTCTACGTGACTTTACCGAAAGAACCAAGAAGACGAATCCTTGCAGTTATGAAAGCTTTAAACCGAAATTTACTTTTTATGTCACCAGGCAAGGCCCACTGAGCTATATAGATCCTTTTCAGAATAGACCTGGCTACAAATGATAGATATACGAGTGGCTTATCACAGATACATTTATTGCAGCCAAATCCTCTAAACGCATGTTGCTTCTAAATGCGGAGGGAAAACCCTGAGGATCTAGAACAAAATCCAGGCGACCACGGGTGAGAACTTACAAACTCCAAATATACAGGCGACAGAGTCGGGATCAAATCCACCACCTCCTGTATACTAGCCAAAATAGTGAACATCTCACCACCTTGGCGCCTCACTCTCTGACTCAACCATCCACTCACTTACACGCTAACTTACCCACTCAACTTCCCATGTTAAATTACCCACCCAGTCGTCACTCACCCATTCACTTACTCACCCAACCCGTCACTCACCCCTCCGCTCACCCACCCACTCACTCATTAACTTGCCCACCTATCTTCTCAACCACTCACCCAGCATCCCACTCAATCTCATACCAAACTAATCTACACACACCCACACACCCACTCACTGACCCACTCACTTATGCACTTGCCCAACCACCCACTTACTCCCTCATGCACTCACCAACCCTCCCACCCATCTCTTCACTCACACACCCACCCCATCAATCACCCACCCACTAACTAGCACCCACACACTCCCCTACTCACCCACTCACCGACCCAGCACTCACTCACCGAGCCACTCAATCGCTAACCCACCCACTCACCCACCCACCTGCCCACTCACTCACCCAGTCACTAACGCACTCACTCAATGTATAACCCACCCACTACCCACCTAACCTCCTTCCCACACACTCATTCACCCAACCACATACCCACCCACACTCACCCATACACTTACCTACTCGCCCAGCTGCTCAATTATTTACCGAGCCACTCACCTAATTACCCAGCCACTCACCTACTCACTCACCCACTTACACATCCACTCACCCTGCCACCCAGTCTATTTCTAACCCACACACTCACCCAACCACCTCCCACTCCCTCGGCCACTCACCGACTCACCAAATCACCCACTACCCAAATAACTAATCATCCACCCACCCATCACTCAACCAAACAATAATAAAGCCACCCAGTAATTAAACTACCCATTAACTCAACCACCCACTAACTCAACCACCCACTAACTCAACCACCCACTAACTCAACCAGGTTTATTTTACCAGGTAAGGCCCAGAGCTATAAATATTGTTTTCAGAAGCACCATCGCCAAAAATTATAGCTCAAAAAAGTTGCTTATCATGTATACATTTATAGCAACCAACTCCTCTATATACATGTTTCTAAATGTGGAGGGAAATATACAGGCATTAGGGTCAGGATCGAACCCACAACCTTCTGTATACGATGCGAGGTAGTTAACATATCGCCACTGTGGCCCCCCACTATATGATTCTCCCACCCACTAACCCACACAGTCACCCACTCACTTAAACACCCACCGTCACATGCATCCAGGCACTGACTCACCCAGCCACTCAGTACCCATAAACCCACCCAAGGCACTCACCCATGCACTTGCCCACTCATCCACCCACCCAATTATCCACACACTAAACTAAATTTTGAATATTTTTTTTTATATTTTACCAGGTCAGGCCCACAGCAAAATAGATATTTTTCAGAAGTCACGTGACGACAAATAACAGTTCAATGAAGTGGCTTTTCACGTAGAACGTTATAGCAGCCACATTCTATAAATGCATGTTTCTAAATATGGAGGGACAACCCGGAGAACCCGGAGAAAATTCCACCCGACCATGGGGAGAAGATGCAAACTCCAAATGTATACAGGCTTTAGGGTTGGGGGGAACCTACGAACTCCAATATACCGGGCGAGGGAGTTAACATCTCGCCACTGTGGCGCCTCATTATCTGACTCACCCACCAACTCAACTACTAAAGCCACCCACACACTCACTCACCCACTCACACACTCACTCACCCACTCACAAACCCACTCACTCACTAACCCACTGACTCATCAACACACCAAGCCACTCACTCAAGAACTTACCTATGCACCCACCTACACACCCACTCACTCTAAATGTACAGACATCAGGGTCGGGATCGAACCCATGACCTAGTTTATAAAAGACGAGGCAGTTAACAACTCGCCACCATGGCACTCCACTCTCCGGCTCAGCCACCTACTCACCCACCCACTCACAAACCCACCCACTGGATCTCAAACACACTCACTCACTCACCAATTTACCCACCCACTCACCCTGACACCCACTCAATCTCCAACTGACCCACCCACGCACTCAAAATCCCACCTACCCACTCAACCATCCAATAAACTGAAACTAAACAATTTTTTTTTTATTTTACCAGGTAAGGCCCACAGAGGTATATCAAGTGACCTGATTACAAATAATAGGTCGACGAAGTGGCTTATCACGTAAACATTTATTGCATTCAAATCCTTTAAACGCATGTTGATTTGAAATGCGGAGGGAAAACCCGGCTATTTTAATGCACACAATGGACCGGAAGGACAAGCGCAAAGGGTTCGCATAATGCGCATGCATAATGTACGTTGACTCATTAATCTCCCCCCCCCTCCCCACTTTGCATCAAGAGTGCCAAAGTGTGGTCACCACATCTATGCCTCTTTATAAGGAACGAAACAGACTAACTTCTCCACAAATCTGGCTGTTGCCTGATGAAGCTAGTTGTAATTACTGGCGAAACGTTGTACTCAGATTGTAAATGTTGTGGCTTGACTCTCCAACACACCGGTGTGCTGTACTAGTGATAAATTGGCATGTTCTGATTACGTGACAACCCTTACTAGTTGGCTGTGTCGGGTGATGGTGGGTTTTAACGACACATTTATATATTTATGCGATCTAACCCAAAAAAACCCTCTATTATGGATAATATTGGTCGCGAAAGCCTACGTGTAAAACAAATCCCAAGGAATCAAAAAAATCGACGCGACCACGGAAGAAGATGAAAACTCCAAATATACAAGCTTCAGGGTCGGGATCGAATTGATTACATCCTGTATTCTGGGCGAGGGTGTTAAGATCTCGCCACTGCGGCGCCTCATTATCTGACTCACCCACCCGCTCAACTACTAAAGCCACCCACACACTCACTCACCCACTCACAAACCCACTCACCCTGCCACTCACCCACTCATACAAATCGGGCATCAATACCGTTGCTTTGTATGATCTGTGAAACGCAGAATATTGCAGATAAAATCGGACATTTTGAGGTTGCTGCCGGATCGATTGAGTGGAATCAATACAATTAGTCTCGATTCACGATCAACAAAGACCATATATAGGAAAATCTCTGATCTGTGATTTTGATTGCATCATATTGCAGCGCCCCTTTGATGATGTTATAAAGCACTTGCCCCAACAGTCTGTTAAAGGCTACACGGGGGATCTTTGTGTGCGAGTAGCTCACAGCTCCTTGAGAGATCTGGACACTGTCCGATCATCAGCGAGCTCCTCCGGCAGGCAAGGCTGAGTTGGCTGTTGTCTGTGCATTAAGAGGTGTTAAATATCCCACGTAGAGGAGTCTGCTTACAGGACAGATAAGAGGTTCTTCACGTACCGTGCCCCGTGTCACCTGAACGTTAAATGGGGCCCCGGTAATTCAGTGTCCACCGCTGAATCATCTTTCACCATCACCACTCGTCCATGAAGGCCAATGCGACGAGGCCATAGATAGACGGCGCGTTATAACGGAGGGGGGGGGGACCAGGAGAAACGTCGTGCTACGTGACATCACAACACCCTGCACACAACCGTAGTGGCAGATTAGGGTGCGCATCGTTAACGAATATGTGGTGTAAGTGGTTGAGAGTAGATGGGCGGGCACGCCATGGGCTGGAGTGGAGGTGGACTGATGCGGTACGGGAGGATGTGGAGCTGAGTGGGCTTTGCCGACGACTGGTACCAGCGGTGTCGGAATCGGCCTCTGTGAGGGAGGCTCGTGAAGGACGCTTCTACTGGGCAGTTGGAGACAGTCGCCCTCCACCAACAACAGAGGAGTGACGCTCACAACAACGAGCGGAACACCGGATGATAAATATGCAGCAATTTGGCACAGTACAGGGAACAGGTGGTGCATCTGCCAGTCATCTCAGTCAGCCAACCCATGGCACCTGGTTCTGTTCCAGGACCTCCGGTCAGCGAGCCTTCGACACTTCACGTGGCTTCAAAGTGCACCTGGCCTGGCACAGGCGCCGTGGTGACGTCACTGTCACTTATTGGCGAATGGCGACGGTCGATAACGCAGCGGTGGTTGTGAGAAATGCCATTTTGGGGGGGGGGGGGGGGCGCCAAACCTGACCAGCTGTAAACCTCACGTCGCCTCGCAGCCACACAATGGCAACAGGGAGTTCTGGATGGGTGCAAGGGGTTGGTAATCCCCCCCCACCTTCAACTAAATAACCACACACGCGAGCCCTTGGGTCTCTCTGTGAGTCGATGGATCTGTGTGTGGTGAGTCTATGGGTTTCTGTGAGAGTCCGTGGGTCTCTGTGTGGTGAGTTTATGTGTCTCTGTTTTATGAGTCTATAGGGCTCTGTGCGAGTCTGTTTGATTCGGTGGTTCTCTGTGTGATGAGTCTATGCGTTTTTGTATGACTCTATGGGTCTCTATGTGGTGATTCTATGGGTCTGTTTGGTGAGTCTATGGGTCTCTCTCTGAGTCTATGGGTCTCTGTGGTGAGTCTATGGGTCTCTATGTGAATATGGGTACGATTGAGTCTATGAGTATCTGTCTGGTGAGTCTGTCTCTCTGTGGTGAGTCTATGTCTCTGTTTGGTGAGTCTATAGGGCTCTGTGCGAGCCTGTGGATCTGTTTGAGTCTGTGGTTCTCTGTCTGATGAGTCTATGGGTCTCTGTGGTGAGTCTATGGTTCTTTGTGCAAGTCTGAGGGTATGTGCGTGGTGAGTGTATAGGTCTATGTGTGATGACTCTATGGGTCTCTATGTGATGGATATCTCTGGTGCACATATCCTGGCACAAGCACCGTGGTGTCGTCACCACCACTAAGTGGAGAATGCTCCTACCCCTGTTCCTGCTTGTTGTTGTGCTCGGGAAGGAGAGAGAAAACTAGACTAAGGTCCACTGAGCTAAACATCTCTTCTTCAGAAGCGACTTGGCACCAATGATAGCTCAACGAAGTGGCTCATCATCACAGTCACTAAAGTTTTAAGTCAAAACTTTAAACGAATGTTTCTAAATGTGGAGGGAAAACCGGAGGACCCGGAGAAAAAGTCCACACGACCACGGGGAGAGACAGAGACACGCAAACTCCAAATATACAGCAGGCATCAGGGTCGGGGTCGAACCCACAACCTCCTGTACACCAGGCGAGGTAGTTAGGGGGGAAAGCAGAGACAGCGAGAGGGAGGAGAATTAGTCAAACTCACACTCAGTATTACTAACTAACCATGATACACTCACCATGATACTCACCATCATACTCACGCATTCACCATCATACTCACACACAAGCCCACACACATCAACAGTCGCCATTCACCACTACGTGGCGGTGATGTCCCCACAATAACTCAGGTGCCAAGGTTTGACGGCTGTGCCAGGCTAAGTTCAGGAGGAGGTCACGGGCAAGACTCAGGTGCCATGGGTTGACTGCTCTGCCTGGCTAGGTACAAGAGGAGGGCTAGACCCTGGTGCTATGGGTTAACTCGTGTGCCACCACCTGCACAACCACCACAATAACAACCACACAACAATAACCACGACCAACAACTGTAACCACAACTATAATTTAACCACAATTATAATTCCCATCAGCCACACGGCCCTCTGGGAGTGCCTCTCAACTGCAGCAGCAGCAGGGCCGAGCTCTGCCTGAAGCAGCGCCGTGAACTCAGCAGAACGTGACGGCTGTGGGCCAGGCGCCTCCTCTGTCTCCCCCCACCGCCGCCGACGCCACTGCTGATGTGGACACACCGGGCGAGGTTCTCACCTTCATGCTGAGTCGACGTAGAGGAGGCCCAGCGAGCCGCCGCTTCAGAAGCTTTCGCGAGCCACTGACGGTGGCCATGAGCGGGAAACCAAATCAGCCGCTCGCCACCCACAATCCACAGCGCGCGCCGCCTCCACTCGGCCCCGGCCTAAGCTGAAGTAGCAGCGGGGGAGGGGGGCGGGGCATGGGGGGTGAGGGCAGGGGGGGCATGGGGGGTTGTGAGGGGGCATGGGGGGGTTGCGAATGTGGAGGGGCGGGGGGGGGAAGGGGGGTCACGAGGAGGGGCAGGGGGGGCAGGGGGGTAGTGAGGGGGAGGGAAATGGCGGACCATGGGGCGTGGTTGCGAGGGGGGGCAGAGGGGAGGAGCTCAGATGTGAGGGGGAGGAGCTCATGGCTCTGACGTCACGGGGGCGTGGTTACCTTGGACCACCACCCGCGTCTCGCGCCACGTGCTTCCCACTGGCAGTTTGGCCGTTAGAGAGACGCGGACCGACCCCAGAGCAGGAGTGGAACCGAGCTGTGGGTGAGTGGTGGCGGTGGTGGTGTGAGTCTCTCTGTGCGAGTCTGTGTGTGTGTGAGGCTTTCTATATGAGTCTGTGTGTGTGACTCTCTGTGTGTGTCTGAGTCTCTCTGTGTGTGTGTGAGTCTCTCTGTGTGAGTCTGTGTGTGAGACTCTGTGTGTGTGTGCCTCTCTGTATGTGTGTGACTCTCTGTATGTGTGTGAGTCTCTGTGTGAGTCTGTGTGTGTGTGTGAGACTCTCTGTGTGTGTGTGACTCTGTGTGAGTCTCTGTGTGAGTCTGTGTGTGTGTGTGAGTCTCTGTGTGAGTCTCTCTGTGTGTGTGTGAGTCTCTGTGTGAGTCTGTGTGTGTGTGTGAGTCTGTGTGAGTCTCTGTGTGTGTGAGTCTGTACGTGTGCGAGTCTCTGTGTGCATCTGTGTGTGTGTGGAACGGTCGTAGAGCTGACAGCGCGCCGCGCTATGAACCCGGCGACCCCGAGTTGGATTCCCTCTAAAGGCCAACAGCAGTAACGATTATCTGAACCGGTGCTGGGCCTCCCCTAGGTTGACTCAACCTCGAATGAGTACCTGGTGTGGTGTGTAAAGATCGCCACTGGGGAGACAAAGGTGGCCGGGCGTGGTGCTGGCAATCCAACCCCCTCGTGTGTCGTGCCGGCCTTCATACGTACTGCTGGCTAACAGCACTTGCCCCTACAGCCTGTTAAGTCTCTACGGGGATCTTTGTCTTTGGTGTCCCATACTGGCAGGGGGAGGAGTGGTGGTGTTAATGTTGGTGGTATTAGTGGTGGGGGTGCTCGTGATGGTGGTGGTGTTAGTTGTGTTAGTGATGGTGGTGTTAGTGATTGTGGTTGTTAGTAGTGGTGATAGTGGTGGTGTTACTGGTGTTAGTGATGGTGGTGTTGGTGGTATTAGTGATGGTGGTGTAAGTGAGGTGATCGGATGCCATGGTGGTCCCCATCTTTAAGAAGGGAGACCGCACAGACTGTAACAACTACAGGGGCATCTCACTCCTCAGTGTGCCGGGAAAGGTCCTGGCAAGGATTATTCAACACTGCCTTACCAGGCATGCTGAGGAGAGGCTTGTGGAGCCCCAATGTGGTTTCAGGAAAGGGTGGTCCTGCACAGATGCCATATTTTCTGTCCGTTTGCTAAAGCAGAGGTGGAGGGAATTCCAACAAGACCTACATCTCTGCTTTATTGACCTGGTAAAGGCCTATGACACCATCAGTAGGCCTGGGCTCTGGGTTCTTCGTGCTTTCGGAGTCCCTGACCCGCTGCTCACGATCTTTAAGGACCTTCATTATGGTCAGCGGACCCGGGTAAAACTACATTGCCGGGAGTCGGAGCCATTCCCTGTTCACCTTGGGGTCCGACAGGGATGTCCTCTGGCTCCAACATTATTTAACATCTATTTCGACCACGTAGTTCGTGAGGCCTTCAGTAGCTGTACCGGAGGAATTTCCATCTGGTACAGATACAGTGGGAGGCTGATCAATGCCCGGATGCCGTCAAGGGATGGCTCCCTATTGGTCAACCACGTTATGTATGCCGATGACGTGATAATTGCGGCTCACTCAGAGGAGGAGTTGGAGGCGCTGCTGCTAAAACTGGAGTGTGCCACTAAGAGGTGGGGCCTTACCATCAGCCCCACCAAAACGAAGCACCTGCCTGGGTATTTTGTACCATCGGGCACTCCACCTCCACAACTCCCAATCAGTGATGGGGCAGTTGTGGAGAGAGTGGAAAGTTTCCCATACCTGGGCAGTGTGCTCATGACCGTCTCCGGTTTAACAGCAGAGGTCTCACTCCGAATAATTCGAGCGGCATTATCTTTTCAGCAGTTGCGTAACGCTGTGTGGAAGCTACCTGGTATGTCGCTCCACACGAAGCTTCGGGTCTTCTCAGCCACAGTCATTCTCTCCCTTCTCTACGCTTGTGAAACGTGGACCCCCCTAATGGAACATCTTTGCCGGTTAGAAACGTTGAGGCTGGCCTGCCTCCGATCAATCCTGGGTTTAACCAGGCTGGATTGTGTGAGGAGCTCACAAATCCTCGAAAGATCTGGACAAAGCCCCATCAGTGAGCTCCTCCGGCAGGCAAGGCTGCGTTGGCTGGGCCATGTAGCCCGCATGCCCAATCACCGCATGCCCAAGCAGCTTTTATTTGGCCGGATCGAGGGGGCTGAACGGACGCAGCACGGGCTAGAGAAGAGATGGAATGATGTGGTACAGCAGGATGTGGAGCTGAGTGGACTTGCCGATAACTGGTACCAGCTGTGTCAAGATCGGCCTCTGTGGAAGAGGCTCGTGAAGGACGCTACTGGGCAGTTGGAGGCAGTCGCCCTCCAACAACAACGGAGAGCGCAGGAACGACGCTCACAACAACGAGCAGAGCGCCGGATGGCTAAAGCACAGCAAGTTGGCACAGTAAGGGGCACAGGTGGTGCATCAGCCAGTCATCTCAGTCAGTCGACCTTTGGCACCTGGGTCTGCCCCGTGACCTCCTGCCAGCGGGCGGGCGTTCGACACTTCACGTGGCCTCAAGGTGCACATGGCCTGGCACAAGCGTCGTGGTGACATCACCGCCACTTAGAGGCGAATGGCGATTGTTGTTGTTGGTGTTAGTGATGGTGGAATTTTTGTTGCTGGTGTTAGTCGTGGTGGTGTTAGTGATGGTGGTATTATTGGTGCTGGTAGTGGTGTTCGTGGTGGTCTTAGTGGTGGTGTTAGTGTTGGTGGTATTATTGGTGGTGGTGTTAGTAGTGGTGTTAGTGATGGTGTTAGTGGGGTAGTGTAGCGGTTAGCGTGCTGCGCTAAGAACCTGGCGACCTGGGTTTGATTCCCGCTCACGGCCAACATTGGTGACGATTATCTGAACTGGTCCTGGGCCTCACCCTAGATCGACTCAGCCTTAAATGAGTACCTGGTGCGAGGTGCAAACATTGCCACTGGGGAGACAAAGGCGGCCGGGCGTGGTGTTGGCCACCCACCCCCTCGTGTGCCGTGCCGGCCTTCATAGGTGCTCGCGGACAGCACTTGCCCCAACAGTCTGTTAAGGCTATACGGGGGATCTTTGTCTTTGTTCGTGGTGTTAATTGTGGTGTTAGTAGTGGTGTTCGTAGTAGTGGTGTTCGTAGTGGTGGTGTTCGTAGTGGTGGTGTTGGTGGTGTTAGGAGTAGTGTTAGTAGTGGTGTCCGAACAGAGGAGCAACGCTCACGACAACAACCTTTGAGCCGGGCATTTAAAATGCAGCAAGTTGGCACAGTCATCTCAGTCAGACAACTCATGGCACCTGGGTCTGACCTGTGACTGCCTGTCAGTGAGCCTTCGGCACTTCACGTGGTCTCAAAGTGCACCTGGCCTGGCACAGGCGCCGTGGTCACATCACCGCTACTTAGTGGCGAATGGCAGTTGTTGTTTTTTGTGTTTTTCGTATTGTGTGTGACTGGTGAGGATGTGAGTCCGTGTTGATGATGAGAGTCCGCATTGTGACGTGACGTGCGTTTAGACGTGGGTGTGTCACGCCCCTTCAACTCTGCGTGTCCCTCACCTCTGTCTCCCGCTCTCCACGCAGAGACCCGGACCGCGCGAGAGACACCGTGAGCTCTGAGCACCCTCGTCTGCAAGTTGCTACCATGGAGGTACATGTGGCTCCTCGACTCGTGTGGTGAAGTATGGGTGGACGTGTGTTCTCCCCACTGCGTGTGCCTACCTGTCACCTGTATACCTGGGTGTGCTTCTCCTTGCCCGCCTGAGTGTGTGCGCGTCTATCAGAGTGTCTCTCCGAGATCCTGTTGGTGTACGTGCCCGTCTACGCGTGAGCATCTACGGCGCTGTTTTCTATCCACTGATGGATGAACGCCTCCCTCCCTGAGACCCTGATACCCTTCGCATGCTGTCATAGAATAATCCGCCAAGCGCCGATTTCGTCGCACCATCTCTCTGGCGGCTCGGCTCTCTGATGTGTTCCGTTCCTTGGTTGTCGCTCCGTTATTATTCTTGACCGTTAGCCATTGTTGTCCCTCCTAGCCATGGCTCGTCCTGCCCGAGTCCCACTCACTCCTCTTAACAGTTTGAACGATCCCATTGACCTACGTGTGACCTCGAAATCCACACGTCTTTCATTGTAAATCCAAGCATGGCAACTGATATTGGCCAAATATCCCAACGCTGAGAACTGGCAACATCTCGGCAGGACCCTCCTGAATGTGGAGCCCAGGATGTCAGAGATGCTGGCTCAGTGCTCGGCCACTGCACTTGCTCCAACATCTTAATCAAGCCCATGTGGTGGACCTTTGTTTTTGCGTGTGTAGATCAGCCGAGCTGGAGAGGCTCGGAGTAACGGCGAGTCTTGCACCACGTGGAGTGCGCTGTCCTCAGCGCGCACCGGCTCCATCCGCAGCAAATCGCCACAAGGTAAGAACAGAAATGAGTGACGTCAAGATGGCCACGCTGAATGGTGGGACATCACGACGGTCATGTTTCAAGGGGGACGTCACAGTGACCATGATGCATGGGGGACTTCATGGTGGCCATGTTGCATGGGTGATGTACCGTTCGAATTTTGCCGTTCTCTCGTCTAACACCGGCGAGACACGGTCATAAAGAAGGCTGTCTCTGGTGCAGGCCAGTCAGTTTCAAAGACAATGCCCATATATTATCAGAGCATGTTTGTTTGCATATTTTTCCACAAGTACGTGTGGTAAATGCAGACTTGATGCCTTGCAAAAGGTATCTATTTGGTGTTTGAACATATTAACACCTGTTTTTGTGCCAGAAAGGGTAAAAGCTATTCTTATTTCATAAAATCCTTCTTGCATATCTGTGTTATATTTATCTAATTCATTAACCCCGTTTTCAAACCCAAGCAACCTAAGATGTCCTCAGAGCTGCATATAGCTGGACATCGAACAAAGATGGTCACTGCATGGCACGCTTTCAGATGTGCTTCTGCAGTCATCTGGAATGTTCTTCCGACATTAGGCAGCCACTGGAGCGATGCACTTTTACATCAATAATTTTTGCGAACTTGTTAGTTTGTTGTCTTTCCCCCTCACTTCTGATTAGCAGGGCTGCCGAAGCACAGTTTAACATACGGACATAACTGGTATTGGCCAAAACATTCAAATCCCCTGCAAATTCCTCAAATTGGGATCACACAGCAGACGTAATGGCAGCAGCGTCGCCCCCATTCTCTGTAAATCATCTGCAGGAACCTCCTGAAAAGGAATCTTGAGACTTTTTGAGGCTGTGCTGCTTAAACGAAAGATCACCGACAGCTGTTTTTATTCTCTTGCCTGCAGCAATCCTGGCTCTCTTTGGCCCACAAATGACCCACCGGGAGAAGCTGGAGCTTGTCGCCATACAGAAAGTATGGTACTTTGCGCTCAGCAACAGATCCCGGGGACACAACAACGATGGATACGACGACCACGAACATCATTACATTCCGGTGAGACTCGCCACAAAGCCCCCGCCGTGGGGGCGGTCACAGGGCGCAGCGGTCGCGGGGTTCGTGGCTTCTTGTCATTGCAACTTAAGCACCAACCAACCAGAGAAAGCACACGTGCACTCTCCCACACACTTCACAATCAGAAGTTTATTTCCCAAGTTAAGCCCATTGAGCTAAAGAGCTTTTTTTAGGGTGACTCGGCCAGCAGACATCAGAGCATTTCACAATTACAGATTTAAGAAAGCCAAACACTTAATAAAAGCAATTATTTCGTAAAATAATGCTCACATGTTGTTATTTTCAAAATATAGTCAGTCTAAATTTGTGTACTTTTGTGCAGGTCCACCATGAGCACCTTCACTACCGCTATGAGGTGCTGAAGAAGATTGGGCGCGGAGGTCAAGGCCAGGTGATCCGGTGCCTTGACCACAAGATGAACACCCTGGTGGCCGTGAAGATCTTGGTATCACCATTGAGGTAAGAATTCAGAGTGGTGTCGTCACAAGGACGACGTTGTTGTTACGTCCAGTGCTGTGTGCGGCCGTGTGATGAGGTGGTGACAACTCGTGCCTCACGTAGAGGGTCCCCGGTTCGACTCCTGACTCGGGTGCCCTCCTGTGTGGAGTTTGTATGTTCTCCCCCTGTTCTGGATCAGTTCACTCTTACATTACATTAAGTCTTCATTTAACCTAGTAGAGGCATTCCTGAAAAGTGCCACGTTAAGGGAAAGCACATTAAGCAAACATAATATCCCCATATATAATGTAACGATAAAGTTTTGCAAGATATAATACATGCACACAGTGATGTGAAGAGACCAATAACGGAGGGCATGCTGTCACGTCACGTGATCATTCCGCATTCCGCCTACTGTGTCAAACCGCTCAGCTCTGCAATTTTATAGCGGGCACATTCCACGTTATAATGGGTGCTTTCCTGCATTAGAACAGAAGCATTCCGGATTATAATGGGTGCGGTCCGCGTTATAACGGGAGCCTTCCACGTTATCATGGGCACGTTCCACGCTATAAAAGGCATGTTCCACACTGTAATGGAGTTGTCCCATGTCATAACGGGCGCGTTCCGTGTTATAACGTGTGCATTCTGCGTTATAGCAGCTACATCATGGGACCTCCTTTGCCAGTACCAAAATACACTCCCAAAGGAGGTCCCATGATGTAGCCATTCACCCCGAGCTCTCATTACTCTGAAAACGCTTGTCTTTGTGCTGTACGCCTTTTGGCGTCCCCTGGTCTAACACCGTTTTTGAGACGAGGCTCAAAAGAAAGCTGTTTCTGGTGTGGACCAATCAGTTTCAAAGACATTGCATATATTATCAGAGTATGTTTTTTGTTTGCATTCTGACCACAAGTAATATGGTTAATGCAGACATTATTCCTTGTAAAAGGTTTCAGTTTGGTGTTTTAACATCTTAACACCTGTTTTCTTGCTAGAAAAAAGGAGAAAATATATTCTGATATTTTGGTACTGGCAAAGGAGGTCCCATGATATTCCACGTTATAATGCCTTGCTCTGTGAGAGCCACATTCAGTCACGACTCAGCTGTGGCTCAGTCTCTAAAACTCAGGCTCAGCTCTAGCTCAGCCGTGGTTTGGCCCAGGCTTGAGCCGCTCAGCTGCTGTTAAAGATACATGAGTGGCTCAGCCGTGGCTTGGCTCAGCTCCTGGGAATCCTGAGTGTGGCTGGGGCCATGCTCGGAGTCGGTTCAATTCACACATTAGGGAATCACTACGTTCAGGCAGCACCCAAACCCCCTTCTATCCCTTACTTATTTGATCCTCTTCCCGATCCTTTCTGGAACCTTCCATGAGCGCACTACCGGAACTCACAATGCCATTACACTTGGGGAACGAATATTTATTTATTAAATTCTGAATAGAATTTGTTTCTGGTCATTCCTTAAGCAAGTCTAAGTCATGATTCATTTGTGGATTTTCTCTGCACAGCTCCAATCATGATAAATTTCAGAGAAAGGAGATCCAGATGGCTCTGGAACTTCAGGGCGAGGGCAGTGATGAGGAGTACAACGTCATCAAAGTCCTGAACCATTTTGACTTCAGAGGACACCACTGCATTGTCCTGGAGCTGTTGAAGTACGTACCATGTGTTCCCACCGCCCCCCCCCCCCCCAATAGCGTGGTTAACTTCATTAGCTAAACTAAAACTTTTATTTAACAGGTAAAGCCCACTGCCCTATCAGTTATTTTTCACAAGCGGCCTGGCTACAAATGATAGCTAAAAAAAGTGGCTGATGTGGAAATGTATAGCAGCCAAATACTCTAAACGCAAGTTTCTAAATGTGGAGGGACAAACCAGAGAACCAGGAGAAAAATCCACATGACCAGGGGTAGAACATGCAAACTCAAAATATACATGCGTCACGGTCGGGATCAAAGCCCCGATCTCTTCCACACCAGGGGAGGGTGATAACGTCACACCACCGGGGCTAGATGTTACTTTTGGGATTCCTGTGCCACCCACGCATTGTGATACTGTGGAGCTGTCATGTGTCCCGGGTGCACGAGGCCACTCCTCTTTTCTCAATCAGCCCCGCCCACTTTTATATAGCCACGCCTCCACTCGATCAGCGCAGTGGTAATGCTTGAGCCCCTCGGTGAAAATCCCTGAGTTCGATTCTCAACTCGGACGCCTTTCTCTGTGGAGTTTGTATCTCCTAATAGATAATTCCACCACCCGGAAACAGAGCCAATGAAAGCAAGTGGACAAATGTGCTAACTGATTTGGTTTATCAGCAAACCGATGACCTAAACCCACACTGAGCTATGAATCATATTAGTCGTGAATGTGCAAATAGAATATTAATATTGTCGTTATCAGAATCCACGCAGTATTGCAGGGTATGACACTGACGCTGCTTCGTTGTTGTCATTGTTGTTGCTGCTGCTGCCTCTTTCACAGGGAGAGCCTCTATGATGTGATTACGGAAGGGAGGCTCCGGAAATTGCACATGGGGATGGTGAAAACTTACACCAGGGGCATCCTCAAGTTCCTTTGCCACACCAAGGCCAGGAGCATCATCCATGCAGACATCAAGCCAGTGAGTGGACACAGCATTCAGCGCGACTTTGTTCCGGAGTTGTGTCATTATTGGGGACTCGGTCCATAGAGAAAACTAACCACGTTGGTCACAGGGTCGATGTGTTAGCTTTGTCCGTCTATCTGGAAGGAACCAGGGTCACGTTACCTCTGGTGATGATCTGGTATGAATTCAACTGTCGTGTAGAGTCGTGTCGCTATTGCGGGACTCACCACAGATAAAACCAGCAATGTAGATCACAGCGTTGCCCCAAACTTTGGGAAACACAAACCGGAGCTGAAAAGAATGATTTTCAAAACGTGCCAAACACGCGTTTGAACTGACAGCTGCCCGTTGTCAGCTTCCATGCTGTGAATGGAAAACTTCCCAAGACAAACGCGCGGTGGAAAGCGTCACGAAATCCGTGCGCCCTTGAGTGTGGTTTTTGGTCCGTAACTCGTTATCGGGCAGCTGTGAGCATCTATGATAAGTTGTCTATAGAGCTGCACCCTTTTACTTAGATGGTGCTTCAGAGAGCTTTAAATGTGATGAGCCTCGACTAACATCGCTCATCTTGACACATTTGAAAGGGGCACCTCCAGTGGCAGCTGTCAGAAAACAGCGAATGTTGCACTTGACTCAAGGTTGATGACGGCGCTACGCCTCACCTAGTTCCCCTGTTTAGCTTGTACCGTGGTACGTGATTGATCCACTGCTGGCTGAATGCTATCGGCGTAACCTCCGAGTGTGAATTCCTTCTGCCTTTCTTCCTTTAGGAAAATGTTCTACTCAAGGATACCGTGACTGGCACCGTCAGGGTCACGGACTTCGGCACCAGCTTTTTTGTGAAAAGGCAACGTGAGTAACCTCACCTGGGTGTGAGTTTCTGCGTGTGGGTGTGAGTTTCTGCGTGTGGGTGTGTCTGTGTTCCAGTGTGTGTGTGTGTGCAAGTCTCTGAGTGTCTGTACATGTGACAGTGTGTGATAACGATGCTGTTCATGACACAGTGAGTATACACACACACGTACATATATATTTGTTGTTGTTGTGCAGCTCTGCATGTTGGTGGGACCCTGTCATACCTATCTCCGGAGGTATTGCTGGGCTACAGATTAACGTGTGCAGTGGACATGTGGGCACTGGGCTGCACAGTGGCGGAGTTGGCGACCGGCAGGGAATTATTCCATTCGGACAGCCGCGACGACCACCTCCCGTGCTGCATGGAGGTATTTCCAACTGGGCGTTCACCCGCTCGTGATTCCCCCCTCCTTCCTTGAAGTTGTAGGCTATGGGGGGGGGGGGGAGCCAGGAGAGGGGGGGCGATTGGCTACTTGGTGATCTGGCGAATGGCAGCCATCGTATGTTTTATGTGTGTACACGTGTGTGTCTTGTACGTGTGGGGGGAGCAGTGGTGTAGCGGTTAGCGTGCTCAGCTACAAACCCGGTAATGCGAGTTTGATTCCAATTCACGGCCAACATCAGTGATGATTATCTGAACCGGTACTGGGCATCCCCTAGTACAAATCAGCCTCAAATGAGTACCTGGTGCCGTGCGTACCTGCTTCAATATGGCCAACCATCCCCTCTCTGTGTGTGCCACAGTCCTGGCCCTCAACAGGTGCCGCTACTGTTACTGCTGCTGTTTCTACTCACTACTCAAAGCACTTGCCCCTAAAGTCTGCTGCGGCTACACGGGTGACTTTTGCCTTTATCTCAACCATGTGCAGATCCTCGGGTTGCCTCCAAGATGCATGATGGATGCAGCTCCTGACGGAATGCACTACTTTTGTGAGTTGAAGGGTGGGGCGAGCAACCGGCCGGATTCAGTGTTAGGGTGTGGCCTGGAGCTGTTGTAGTTTTTTGGGGGGGGGGCCTCTTTGTATTTTCAATTCCTTGGGTGAGTGGGTGGGTAAATGGGCGCGTGGGCAAGTGGGTAGGTGGGCAAAGTGGTGGTTGGTGACTGTGTGTCTCTTCTGCTGTGCATGTCTCCTGCAGATCGTTTGGGCATGATGTTCTCCCCAGTCAAGAGAAGGGTGCCAGGGAGCTTGTCACTTCACGGGGCACTCAAAAGCCACGACCCGGAGTTTGTTGACTTTGTCAGTTCCTGCCTGCGGTAAGAATCATCCCCCACCCCCTCCCCCCTCCCCATGAGGATTTCTCCCACCAAGGTGATCAACGATCGCCCTCCACCGATCACCAGGAAGATGTGGAGCTGAGTGAACCTGCCGATAACCAGTACCACCGGTGTTAAGATCGCCCTCTTTGGAGGTCCGTTAAAGATGATCCTCGGCAGTGCGAGGCTCAGGGCATTTTTAGAGTACTGCGTATTGAAGGATTGCCGCTGCTACCGCAACTACCGCTGATGCCGTGCGATCCTGGACCTCGTGGGAGAAGGGAAGGAACGTCAATCCTCTCACCACGCCTCTCTCACCACGTGCGCTGCGTGTGATTCCGGTGCGTCTCTCAACAGATGGGATCCGGATTGTCGCATGACGCCAGCGCAGGCGCTGGGTCACAGCTGGCTCCGGACCGTGGCCACCAGCACCACCAGCAACGCCACCGCCACCACTATTGCTGCTCCTGGCAGGGTACAGTGTTTTGGAGCTGCTGAGCGACGGTAAGCCACGAGCTGCTTGTCCAATGTTCAAGGCAGTCCATAGGGAGGTGTGGGGCCCGGGGCAAGTCACAATTAAATCGGAAGTATTACCAACAATACAGGGGTTTTTTTCTGTTAGATCGCATAGATATACATGTGTTGTTAAACTCACCACCACCCAACACAGCCAATTAGTAAGGTGTATCATGTAAACAAAATGTGCCAATTAGTTACTAGATCAGCACACCAGTGTGTTGGAAAGTAAACCCACCACATTTACTATTCGAATACGACATTTTGCCGGGGATTGCAACCAGCCTCATAAGGTGACGGCCAGAATTGTGGAGAAATACTCCTGTTTCGGTCTTAAATAGTGATAAATGTGAATGTGATGTCATCATTTGTGAGCCAATCTGGTGCGAAAGCCTACGTGTTAAAAAGACATTTTACGTCTGACACCGTAACATCGAAGCACAGGGCCGCCAAAAGCACGGTGCCTGGGGCGGTTTCCCCAGTACACCGTACCCGGGGGACGGCTCTGCTCCTGTTAATGTATTTACATTTATTACTACTACCCTTATTTAGCCAGCATGAGCCTCACTCAGTCTCAAGACTCTTTTTCAGTAGAGTCCTGCCAAGTTGTTTGCAGTACAGAACAAATTTGCTTTTGCTACTGCTGCTATGCGATCCCAATTGAGTGATTTGGAGGTTCAATTTCTAACACTGGCGAGGATGTCCATCCAACACTGGTTGCGTTGCGTGTGTCAGGGTTCAGTTACGTGGAGGAAAATGCCAAACCCAAAGGAATGAAAGTTACATTTTAATGTACAATTTTATTGAGGGACTGTGTGTTGTCTTGGTGGGGTCTGGGGCTGTTTTGTTGATGTTTTGCTGCCTTGCCCAAGTTTACATTTAGTGTTGAAAATCTGGCAGGATTTTATGTACTTTGTGTTTATGTGCTCAATTTTTTGTGACTTGCTTACATTTTTACACGTTGCACTCCTTTTGTTTGTTGTTGTAACTTTCTGACTCTGTGCCTCGACTGCATATCTGTGAAGGAAGAGCTTCATAGCTTATCGGATTCCTCTTCATCCAGTCTAAATAATGTATTCTGATTTTGGAAACCAATGCAGGACAAAACGGGGGGGGGGGGGGTAGAACACACTCCACATTCCACACGGAGAAAGTGGCCCAAGTATGGGAATCAAACCCAGGTCCCTCTTTGACCGAGTTCCAGGCCTGCTGCCTGCAAACGAACACATGTACAGTTCAAACCCCACGTATACATTCAGTTATATACGGATGTATTTTTATAATTGGTTCCTGGGTGAGGACAAATAATGAGGCAGCCATATCTTTGCCATGTTGGCCTTCATCCAGTGTGATATCGCAAGACTAATGCCCATTCTGTAACCAGACCCACGATGGGCATGGTATGCTGCATTATTGCAGCGTTATTAACCTGGTTAATCTATCTCCGCACACAGTTAGTCCGTACGCCGATGATGGTGGGGGGTGGGGGGGGACTGCGATCTCTGCTGTAGCAGGAAGTTGGAACGGTGTCGTGCGCATCTCTTCACAGAGCGGAGCCGGCGCTGCCCCCATCCTCCGCGCTTGCCCTGGCCTCTAAATGGAAGCTGACGGTTGTGGTGGAAGAGGAGACCCTGGTGGAGGAGCTCGTGGTGCAGGGAGAGGAGACCCTGGTGGAGGAGCTGGTGGTGCAGGAGGAGACCCTGGTGGAGGAGCTGGTGGTACAGGATGAGGAGGAGACTCTGCTGGAGGAGCTGGTGGTGCAGGAGGAGACCCTGGTGGAGGAGCTGATGGTGCAGGAGGAGACCCGGGTGGAGGAGCTGGTGGTGCAGGAGGAGGAGAGCCGGGTGGAGGAGCTGGTGGTGCAGGAGGAGGAGACCCGGGTGGAGGAGCTGGTGGTGCAGGACGAAGAGGAGATGGGGGGGGAGACAGAGGAGGTGGAGACGAAGAAGGAGCAGGAGGAGGAGATGGTGGTGCAGGAGATGGTGGTGGAGGAGAAGGAGATGACAAGGAAAGAGGATCAGGCGATGGTGATGCAGGAGGAGAAGAGGAAGCGAGGGGGCCTGGCCCGCATAGGGAGAACCATCCGTGCACTCCTCCGACGCGCGCTGCTGTGTGGTGGCCGGTCCACCACACAGTAGAGGTGGTGGTCATGGATAGTTGTGAACCACGACCACTATCACCACACCCACCACGCACACTCCACACATACACCCCCCTGTGATACCCACCACCCACCACACACACCCTGCACCCACCCACCCCGTGACACCCACCACACACTACACAAAGAGCTAGGGGTTTAGAGGGTTAGGGGTTTATAAAGTTATGGGTTTAGAGGTTTTGGGGTATTTTGGGGATACGGGGTTTATATGTTTAGGTATTTTGAGGGTTATAGGGTTTAGGGGTTGAGAGTGTTAGGGGTTTAGGGGATTCTAGAGTTAGGGGTTTAGAGGGTTAGGGTTTTAAGGGTAAAGGGGTTTAAAGGGCTAGGTGTTTAGAGGATTAGGCTATTAGGGGTATAGGGGTTTAAAGAGTTAGGGGTTTAGGGGTTCAGAGGGTTATGGTTTTAAGGGTAGAGGGGTTAAGAGGGTTAGGGATTTAGAGGGTTTTGGGTTTAAAGATTTTGTGTTTAAGGGTTTAGGTTAGGGGTTCAGTGGGTTAGAGGTTTGGGGGTTTATGGGTTAGGATTTTAGAGGGTGATGGGTTTAGACTGTTATGGTTTTAAGGGTAAAGGGGTTTTGAGGGTTGAGTTCTAGAGGGTTACAGTTTAGAAGGTTGTGGTTTTAGAGGGTTCTCGATTTAGAGAATTAGGGGTTTATGGGGTTTGATTGTTAAAGGGTTAGTGGTTTAGAGGGTTAGGAGTTTATAAGGTTATGGACTTAGGGGTTTAGAGGTTTTGGGGCTTTTAGGGGGTAAGCAGTTTAGAGTTTTGGGTGGTTTTAAGGGTTATGATGTTTAGGGGTTGATCATATTAGGGGTTTTGAGGGTTAGGGTTTTAGTGGGTTAAGGGTGTAGAGGGTTAGGGGATTAGAGGGTGAGGGGTTTAGAGGGTTGGGGTTTTCGGGGTATTTGGGTTAGGATTTCAAAGGGTGAGGAGTTTAGATGGATAGGGTTTTAAGGGTGAAGGGGTTGAGGTTTTTATTTAGTAGAGTTTAGAAGGTTATGGGTTTAGAGGGTTAAGGGTTTAGAGTTACTGTCGGTGTTTAGAGGTTTAGGGGATTTATGGGTTTTGATTGCTCGGTGTTGTGGTTTACAAGGTTACGAGTTTTAGAAGGTTTTGGGTTTAGAGGTTTCAGTGTTTCGGGGATTAGAGGTTTATAAGGTGAGGGGTTTAAAGGGTTATGGTTTTACAGGTTTAGGGGTCTAGACAGTTTGGGGTTTAAGGGTTTAGAACAGGGGTGGGCAAATTTTTTGACTCGCGGGCCACAATGGGTTCTAAAATTTGACAGAGGGGCCGGGCCAGGAACAGATGGATGGAGTGTTTGTGTGAACTAATATAAATGTCGTGTAAAAATAATAACATGAAAGGATTTGGCCTTTAACAGGTAGCAAAGCATTTATTTGCAAGGCAATTTAACAAATTGCATGAACATGAACTATACAAAAACATGTCGTAACTCCCGGTCAAAGTGCGCCATCTAATGGGGAAATGGGGGCATTACAGGAGAAAGGTAAAATTTAATTTAATAATAATAATTGTACAAGTTCGGCGGGCCGGATTAAAAATCCCAACGGGGCCGTATACGGCCCGGGGGCCGTACTTTGCCCATGTCTGGTTTAGAAGGTTAAGGGTTTAGACAGTTAAGAGTTTTTGGGGTTTATGGGTTAGGGTTCTAAAGGGTGAGGTGTTTAGACGGTTGGAGTCTTCAGGGTAAAGTCCTTTATAGGATTTGGTGTTTAGAGGGTTAGAGTTTAGAACGTTTTGAGTTTAGAGGGTTTAGAGGTTTATGGGTTTCGATTGTTAGAGGTTGAATGGTTTAGATGGTTAGGAGTTGAGGAGGTTATAAGGGTATGTGTTTAGGGGTTTAGAGGTATAGGGGTTTCAAGGGTTAGGGATTTAGAGTGTTAGGGGTTTAGTGGTTAGAGAGTTTAGAGGGTTTAACACCTAGACTTTCACAACTAATATTGGGTTAGTCTCCAACACTAAATGCACTTTTTGTTGATGTGACAAATTTTCCTAATTGGCTGTGTCGGGTGGTGGCTGGTTTAATGACACATTTATATTTACACAATCTAACCCCAAAAAAACATTTATGGGTTTAGAGAGTTAGGGGTTTAGTGGGTTATGTGTTTAGAGGGTTAGCATTTTAGGGGTATGGGTGTTTTAAGGGTTAGGCATCTAGAGGGTTAGTTCTTTAGAGGGTTGGGGTTTAAATGTGTTGGGATTTAGAATATTAGGGATTTAGGGTTTTAGAAGGATAGAGTTTCAAGGTTTAGAGGGTTAGGGATTCAGAGGGTTTGGTTTTTAATGGCTTCGAAGGTTAGGGTTAAAAGACTAAGGGGTTTGGAGAGTGAGGGGTTTTTGGTGGGTTAGGGTTTTAAGGGTAAAGGGTTTGAGAGGGTTAGCGGTTTAGATGGTTATGGGTTTAAATGGTTAGGGATTTAGATAGTTACGGGGTTTAGAGTTTTAGAGGGTTTTATTTGTTCGAGGTTTAGTGGTTAAGGTCTCTGTGCGAGTCCAGCAGGTTTATTTTAGTCTATGGTAAGATAAAAACAGTTCAGTTTAATTTGTATATATTTAAACAATTTGTTTACCTTTCCTGTCGTGTTTTTGTATTGTATTTTTGTTATGTTCTGACCCGCCCGATTGGACGTCTGTGAAAACAGATCGTCATAGCTCATCAGATTCATCCAGTATAAATAAATATTCAGATTAAAATTCTATTGACCTCTGTGCGAATCTATGGATTTCTGTGTGAGTTTTTGGGTCTCTTGAGTGTATGGATCTCTGTGTGAGGCTATTGGTCTCTGTGCATGTCAAAAGGACTCTGAGTGAGTCTATGGGGTTGCCGTGTGAGTCTGAGTGTCTGTAGGAATGCATGGGTCTCTGTTGGAGTCTATGGGTTTCTGGGTATGGTTGTTTGTGCGAGTTTAACATGCATAAATGGAACTTAAAAAGGCCATTGAGGGTTGCAGAATCCAAATTGAATATTAAGTTCCCCGCAGTGCAAGCCAGCTCCCTAGTCGTGTCATCAAACAGCCCCTGTAATTCTTTATAATAATAAAAGACTTACTCCAAGAAATCCACACAGTAGGGTCCTGAATTGGGGTTTTATTTTATAATCTTTGGTTTTATTCGGTTAAGTCACGTAGGTAAAAAATAAATTAAAATTAAATAAAAGAAAAAATTAAAACACGACGTTTCGAAGGCAACACAAGCTTCCGTCTTCAGGTGGAAACAGTCACAGCAAAAAATCGCTGCACCAAGTGGCGAGGCTCTGGGAACCTTTGGCTTAAATACAGGTTAAGGGAGGGGTGGGGGAGGAGCCATGTAGGGGGACCTTGGTGGGGTGCGGGGCTGAGTTAATCCGTCTTTTGTTGTGTAGAGGGTGCGGGGGATGGGTCACTGTGTGTGTGCAATAGAAACGGAAAAAAAAATAGAAAAATGAAAGATCGGCAAGAATGTGCTGTCAGGGGGAAGTAGAAAAAAGGGAAATAGAAAGTTCGGAAGGAATATGCTTGGTATACCACTACTTGAAATTGCTGTTAGAAATTAGTTGACGTTTGGTATGATTTAAAACGTCCTTCCAGTGGTTGCTTAATTTGAAACTATCCTCTCGGTTGAAGGTATGCCTGTATTTGTATATCTGAATGGCTTGGTGAACACATCTCTGGTGATAACCTATAGGTTTACAGAGAACCTTGGTATCGGAGAAGACAATCTCATGATCACCCATAGCGTTGTGACAATGATCAGCCACAGCAGAAGAATTCGTTCTGCCGTGTTTCAAATCTGATTTGTGCTCGCGAATTCGGTCAGAGACATGTCGCTTTGTCTCCCCGATATAGCAATCACCACAGGTACAACTCAATTTGTAAACCCCGGGGTACTGTAAGTCAGGAACGACATCCTTCACGGATGGGATCAGATCACGAATTTTGTGTACTGTATTGAACCGGACCTGGATCTTGTGTTTGTTTAGAATTTTGGAAATCTTTTTAGTAACGCCTGCTATATATGGTAGTGTGATGGTTTTGACCGGAGTATCAAGTGGTTGTTTCTGTATGGAGGGAGAAACAGCTTGGCGGATGGTACGGTCAGAGTATCCATTCCTTTTGAGGGCCAGGTGTACATGTTTTAATTCACTGGTTAGGTGGTGTTGGTCCGAAATGCAAATAACCCAATGGTATAAAGTTTTGATGAGATAATTCTTTTGGGCTGGGTGGTGGTGGGAATCAGGTTTCAAGTAGGAATCTGTGTGGGTGGGTTTCCTGTAGACAGAATGCCCCAATGAGCCATCAGGTCTCCTCTCAAACAGAACATCTAAGAATGGTAGCTTGCCATCTTTCTCCACTTCCATGGTGAATTTGATGGCGGGATGTCTGGAATTGATGTGGTGTAGGAAAAGGTTCAAAGCTGGGAGGCTATGTGGCCAAATGACGAAAGTGTCATCCACATATCTCTTCCCCTGGGAAGGTCTCAGGGTGGAAGTCTGGATGGCGTCTGATTCAAATTTCTCCATGAAAATATTGGCTATCACTGGTGACAAGGGGGAACCCATGGGGGTACCCTCATTTTGTTTGTAGAAGGAGCCATTCCAAGTAAAGTAGGTATTGTTGAGGCAGTGCCTAACCAGTGCAGGTGTATCGGCATCTAGTCCATGTTGGACCAAATTTTCAATTATTTCAATGGTATCAGGTACTGGGACCTTGGTGAACAAAGAGACCACATCGAAGCTGACAAGGATATCGTCAAGGGACAGTACAACGTCTTTGACCATGGAGACCAATTGGGCTGAGTTAAGTACTGCTGAGGCAGTCTTGACCGTGAAAGGCAGCAAGGAATATGACAGAAAACGGGCTAGTCTATAGGTAGGGGAGTTGATCGTGGATAAGATGGGTCGTAGTGGGGTGCCTTCTTTATGAATCTTGGGAAGACCATAGAATCTAGGGGGTCTTGCAGCAGAAGGTTTTAGGGAGGGACGTTTAGTTGGGTCGATTAGGGAGGTCGAACTTGTGATGATCTTGTTGGTTTTCATCGCTAGGCTATTGGTAGGGTCATTTTTAATTTTTGAGTAACTTCCATCGTTGAGCAGATTCTGGATTTTGTTGTTGTATGAATCTTTATCCATAATAACAGTAGCGTTGCCTTTATCGGCTGAGAGGATGACTATATCACTTCTGTTTATTTAAATTCGCGAGTTCAGAGCGTTCATTTTTGCTGATGTTACTAATGGGTTTCTTAGCATTCTTAAGAATAGTGGCTATTTCAGCTCTCGCAACGTCTGCTTGGATGTGTCCCACGCCTTTGAGGGCTACATCGACCTGAGAGATGATATCATCTACTGGTATGTGTTTTGGGGTGACAGCAAAATTCAGTCCCCTAGCCAGTACTGTTTTCAGATTGTCCGAAATCGGCGTGCTACTCTGATTAATGACGATTTAGTTGACGTCGAATTTTGTTATATGTGGAACTGGGTTCTTCTTTAATAGCTGGTTGAATTTAGAAATCAGGTTAGCTTTACATTTGACTGACAGTGAATCAGCAGAAGAAGCAGTCATGTTGTCTATGTGATTCCAATCCGCACCAACCGGCATGTGCACCCATATGTACACCACCTCTACACCGTTCATCATGCTAAGTCGGCCAATCAAATGCTAATTTTTATGCTAATTCCTTTGTCAAGGCACCTTGTTTCCTCGCACACAGCTTAACGGTCGCGGTCTGAGCGTGGCTGTGTTTCACTCCAGCGCTGTCCTCGAGACAGCCTGGTTCCTTCACCTGATGAAGGCCGCTTGTGTTGTGGCCGAAACGTCGTGATTATTGTTGTTTTATTATTTACTTACATGACTTTACCGAAAAGAACCAAAGAGTATGGATCCTTGCAGTCACGAAAGCTTTAAATCTAGAATTGATAACCTCTACGGGGAGGGTTTTCACCTATCTGTTAGAGCTTTTAACAGACAACGGGACAAGAAGTCACAGCTCATCGAGACGCTGACCTTCCTCAAAAGATGCCGCGATCACAAGGTAATACCCATCGCTTTCACACTCACTTCTGCTGCTGTATCTTCTCCGAATTCTAAACAGATTCTGTTTAAGGCCAGCCTATATTAAATCTCAGAGAGGATAAGGCTACTCCGATTTGAACTCGATACTTTAGACAGGACTCTCCTACAAGCTCATTTAATGTTAACACAAAAAATGTCACCTTCTGATTGGAATCACATAGACAACATGACTGCTTCTTCTGCTGATTCACTGTCAGTCAAATGTAAAGCTAACCTAATTTATTTCTGATTGAGAGGGGGTCAAATATATAACATTTTTGACATGCGTTTTTCTGGATTTTGTTGTTGTTATTCTGTCTCTCACTGTTCAAATAAACCTACCATTAAAATTATAGACTGATAATTTCTTTGTCAGTGGGCAAACGTACAAAATCAGCAGGGGATCAAATACTTTTTTCCCTCACTGTATATATAAATAAATAGTGCATATTTAGTGTATTATTGAGTGCATGTTTACGTGCTCTAACCCAAAAATCTCGATCATGGACTCAAAAAACCGCTGGGAGACTTCTCACTCAGACCCGTAGCAAGACGATATCGCCCCAATATTCAAATTGTTCAAATATCCCCCGAACGAGTCCAGGATCAATTTAAAGATCATACTCGGCATTCTGAAGGTCCTCCGTGGTCTGACAATGATCACGTTGCCATGTTTACGCTTCTTACAAATATTTTTGCCCCGTTGAATCGATCGCCAAACCCAAGTGACGGTAATGTTACGATTAAAAAAATCTCAGTGGGTGACCTCTGGGCAGAGCATGACCTTGCAACCAGACGACCAATCGAGTGAAATAAACATGGGAAACGCACCTCGATGAACAGGCTGACTTCCCTGTGTGTTTGGACAAACTCATTCATCACAGGCAAAACGAACATGTCCCGAATGCCCACGTCCTTCAGGAACTGCATCTGGAGGTGTTGGCACACCAATTGCATCACCTAGCAAAAGAGGAAAACAGCAGGAACGACGTGAATACATCATCGCCATGCAGCAGTCTACGCCCGTCAATTTCTCACAGCGGTAGTAAGGTCCTTAGGTGTCTGGGAGCACAAGGCAGGTGCAGGTGGGTGAGTCATAATTTCCATCCCTGACGCCAAAACTTATTTCAGGCTGTGCAAGAGATAATGACATGGGTTAATTGTCACACAAGCCAATTAGAAAGCTGCCATGCTGTTAATGGTTAGTAAACTGAACTCACAGACCAGAGGTCGCTAAATGGGTACACCACAGTTAGCTGATCGGCAAGTCACGTGTGATGCAGCAAAGTGTGGCTTTCAGCCGGCTCTTCCAACACACCTGGTCAACGTGGAAAAGTAGAATATGGGACCTTCCTGGTGTGGACTAATCAGTTTCAAAGACAATGCATATATTATAAGAGCATGTATGCATGTTCACCACAAGTACGTGTGGTTAATGCAGACAGGATTCCTTGAATGAGGATTCTGTTTGGTGTTTTAACATCTTGACACCTGTTGTATTGCCAGAAAGGGTAAAACCTATTGTTATATGGAAAAATAGACCAAATACTCGTAAAGAGTTCGCTCTCATGAAAGTCTTTTCACCAGCGGTGGTGTGACCAAGCAATTGCAGAGCTGCACTTTTATATAAGTTAGGTCAGAGCCAGATACACATTGGAGGATAAACATCCCACGGTGGCTGGGCAATTGTTGTGCAATAATGTCAGGTCAAACTTACTTAGGATATTTACAGGTGCGTTTTATTCATGCCGTATATATTAATGCACACATTGTGTAGTAGTGGTATTATTATTAAACTCACCTTTAATGACGATGACCATAAACATGATTAAGAGTGTGACTATTAATGAATGTGCGACTGTACGATGTTGACGTAGCGGAGGGGCCCCCCACGGTGAGCGGTGACGCAACGCGCGCAGTGGCCCGCGTCACGTGGTTGACACCTCACGTGCACAGAGCGAGGCAGGCAGAGCCAGAGGGGGGGGAGGGGCGGCGTTGCCTAGGCGACGTTGGCGTCCTCGCGGTCTACTCCACGGTCAAGCTGCGTGTCACTTGGTGATCCCCCCACCGCCTCTTACTGGACACCTGTGAGTGAGAGCTTGATAGCGCTTCGGATTTTGATTCCGAGTACAGTGTGCACAGCACCTGTACGGCGAGTCCTCGTTTAACGCAGTAGATGCGTTCCTGAAAAGTGCCGCGCTAAGCGAAAACTATTTCCCCCGTAATGAATGTCCAAGCGCAGTCAGAATTGGGTTACAAACAACTTGAGGGGACGCCGCCGCGTTACCGTCTCGTCTCGCTCAACCGCGCAGCTCAAGAAAGTAGTTTGGCGGCGACCGCTCACAAGTCGCCTTATGGCGGTGCGCGTTCCCTTAATGAAGGCAACCGCGTTATAGCGTGAACACGCGGGACAGACCCAGTTGTCGTGTGCGGGTCAACTCCCTGAGATAAACTTGCTGCCGACTTCATGCGTTGTATACGCCCAGTGCTCAGCCAATTGTTGTGAGCGTCGCTCCTCTGCCCTCTGTTGTTAATGGAGGGAGACTGCACCCAACTGCCAAGTATCATCCTTCGCGAGCCTCTTCAAAACGCTCATCTTGACACCGCTGGAAGCAGTCATCGGCCTTGACCTCACCCCACAACAGTGCAAGTTTAACCGCTCAACATTAAAACACAACGATGGGTCGCTTGCACCAATCGCACAACATCACAGCGTTGACTCTCAGCTGTTGCTTGTGTAGAGGGGTCAGATTGTCCAGACATTCGGTTGATACTAATAGGGTTTATTTGCCAGTATTGTAGATTATTTGAATTACATTTGTTTGGGCGTCAGGGTGGTGCAGTGGTCACGCCCGTGCATGGCATCTTCTGAAGGACTGCCTGGCTTCGCTTTCCTAATTCTGGTCCCTTTCTCTGCATGGGTTTACTCCCATAGCAAAACAACAACAACAAGAAAACATACACTGTAACTGGTACTAGCCAAACATCTGGGATTGTTTTTGTTATGCTGCATTGCCCAAAATGGCATTTGGTGATAAAAAAAATTGGCAGGAATTGATGCACTAATGCAATTTGAACTCTTATATATTTTTATTTCCTGACTTGCTTAGCGATCATATTCTTGGTAAAGTCACGTAAATAAAGTCACGTAAATAGAAAACAAGAAATAAAATTCAAATTAAATAAAAATAAATAAATAAAAAACGAATAAAAAATAAATTGAAAATAATAAAAGCAAAAAACCCAGGACGTTTCAATCGCAACACAAGCGGTCTTTATTTTATTGTTTGTTGTTTACGTGACTTTACCGAAAGAACCAAGAATATGAATTCCCGCAGTCACGAAAGTTAAGTCAAAATTTGCTTCGCGTTCCTTTACTTTGCCCTCCTATCTGTTTGTATTGTTGTTTGTTGTTGTAATTTTCTGACTCGCCCCGACTGGATAGCTCCTCAGATTCGTCCAGCCTAATTAAAGATTCTGATTCGGACATTAACTGACCCAGTTTTCGCGTGGAGTTCACGGCCAGGATGTGGAACAAAGGGACCCCCGGTCACACTCACGTGGAATGCCTAGGGCATTGCACAGCATGTAAATGGACTAGTTTTGTGAGATTGAGTGGTGGCTTAGCGAAGGCCTTTATTCAACAATGTATATCATGGCCGATAAGAATTTTTATAGTCATACACCATAGCCCACGATTTCCTGCACCGTTCATTCACTTGAGGAGACTGCGCATGGTGGAGATGGATGACCCTCGGTATCCTGTCTCAAAGTGATTCCAGTGGTTCAGGTAGTGGAAGAGTTGCTAGAGCTTCTGGTTCTTGCCGAAGCCTTGTGACTTTGGGATGAGAGCGTGGTAGGATGAGTGAAGCGTGGAGCTAAAGCTCCTGGAACATCCTGTACCCAAACAACACCAAACATTCAAAATCTTACAATGCTGCTGTTCCAGCACGAACAACATAACAATGAACAACATTTTCACAAATTCAACGTAATGCAGGAAACTGAGTGGCTCGAGGTTAATTTAAATGTCAGAGCACCGAGCCAATGCCATTGAGGTCCTCCGTTCAAAATTCAGTGAGCCATCTATCAACAAACGTTCCTGCGAATTGAGGGCAGGAATGCTGTGGTCTCAACTTGGTCAGAACGCTTCTGGCAATTGCTTGATGATGCTGGTTGTAATCACCAGCGAAAGGTCGTACTCGTTTGAAAATGTTCTGCGTTTCCTCTCTAACACACCAGAGTGCCGAAGCAATAACATAAATGGCACGTTCTGTTCATGTCAGAAACATTACTAATGGGCTGTGTTGGGTGGATGTGGGTGTACGACGCATTTACACTGACACGATCTAAGCCAAAAAAAACTTTATCATGAATAATATTGGTCGCGAAAGCCTGCGTGTGAAACACCACTTTACCTTTAAAGTCACCTCGAAAACCCACTGCGATCAAATGGGTTTCCCATATGGCTGTGCACATGATGAGCTACACTGCTGCATGTATTAACTCTTTCCTGCTCCGAGATGACTGCAAGTTGCGGGGTGCATCCCGTTCACCGCTGAATCTCGTGTACGTCATCGGAACGTAATAGGAAGTAAATATTAAATAACTTTATCGGTACCGAGGATCCCACAAGGCCGTGCGGGAAGGTGTGTAGCACAGTTTGGTACCAGCTATAATAGAGTGCTGTCCTGTCGCTACGGTGCTCTGCGGCGAGTACAATGTCTTTAAAAACAACGGCGCTTTGCCTCTCTAAATAAAATTACCGCTGAACCGCTTGCGGGTTCCGAGATTCGGTGGTGAACGAGACCCATCCTGAAATGAGCAGTCGTCTCGGAACAGGAAAGGGTTAAGGGCGAGAGTGAAACAGCTTACGAACTTGAAGCCGAGACCAGAGCTCGCGGGTTTCCCGTTCACCGTAGTCCTTCTCTATCATGTCCAGCTGAAGCTGCAGTCGCTGCCGTGAGAAGAACGTCACCCGGTCCTCCTGCCACTCATTCAGCTGGTGGCATAAATATAGTTTTATTACGGACATTTAGAAACATAAGCAAATAATACCTACTTCATTTGGCCAATCCTTGACCTAAAACAGTGATATTCACTCATTTTCGGATGGGGGCCACTTTCGCGAATAAGATATTATCAGTGAAAGAGCCATCTCACATTTGAAACCATTGGGGGGTTTGACAGCATGATGGGGTGTTTTCACTTGTGTGTATTGTCGGGGACTGCACGTCAGGGGTCGCAGTAAAAAGGACACCAGGGACTGCCACCGGCCCGCGGGCCTTGCAATGAAGAACACAGTCACCCAGAAACGTTGAATTATATGTACAAATGGCTGGGTAATTCTTAAGACATAATTCGACACTCATGTTATGTACCGATTATCATGCTGTAGTCTTTGAACATCTCATTTTAGCCACCAATTGGTATCCTCATAAAAAAATTACAACAGCATTGATCCTAACGATAGGTTCTGCGCTTAATTCCCACAACTCCGCTTAGCACGGTTGGCTATGTACGGTGGAAAGGAAGTTCAACATACATTCATACAAGTCTGTCAAACCCGGCTGAGTGTAATTGGTAATTAGCGAAAACATAACTGATTATGTGAACACTGGTTATGCAAGATCGATCTCTCAGGGAACTTGAGTGACATGTGGTGATGTCAGTTGTAACTGTGTGCCCTGTTATCAATGGTACAACTGTGTGCAATAGAAGAAAATATATGCATTTTTTAATCAAATATATTGTTTTATAAATTTGTGTACTTATGCAAGATAAAATGTACGTCAATCTAGTTCTTCTTAAAATGTAACCTTAAACCAATGTTACCATCATCAGTGGTTAATAGACTATTACACAAAGGACTCCCATATTTCTTCGATGTAATACTAATTAGACTGACATCTGAACAACAGCTGATTTCACCGCTCCATGATAAAACTAATTTAATCAAGTAAACATTATTGCCGTTCCTATAAAACTTTGGTCACCCAGGCTGTCCTTCAACAAAAGGGTATATTAAATCTATAATATAGTTTTTTCTGGGTTAGATCGCATAAAAATAAATGAGCCGTTAAACCTACCACCACCTAACAGCCAATTAGTAAGGTTGTCACGTAAACGGAACATGCCAATCCGCTACTAGTACAGCAAACCGAAGTGTTGGAGAGAAAATCCACAACATTTACAATCTGAGCATGACGTTTCGCCAGTAATTACAACTATCATCATTAGGTGGACAGCCAAATTCGTAGAGAAATCCTCTTGTTTCATTCCTTGGAGGGATAGATGTGATGACGTCACTTGTGAGCCCTTCACGAATTGGAATGTTCTGTTTATGTGACAAACCTTACGAATTGGCTGTGTCGGTGGCGGGTATAACGACAAATTTATATTTCAACGATCCAACCCAAAAAAACCGATATTATGGATATTGGCCGCGAAAGCCTACGTGTTAAACGGGTATATTAAAATTTAAATGGGCTACAACCGGTTTCATGACTTTAAAGCGGAGATCACATGTGGGATGTAACCACAGCATATAGCCGTATGAAACCCACATACTCTACATCCTCCTGCCCAGGGTCCATACCTGTTGGGAGAAATTCAAGACTGAAATTTGTATCAAAATCTGTAAAGCACATGAGAACCTTAATTTAGCAGTCTCAAACTGACTGGGACCCCTGTCGTGACGGAGCAGCTGAACATTGCACAAAATCATCAACGCATATACAGATATATACCAAGGGTGACCAACTTTCCTGACCCTACCAGCAGCATACCATAATCTTCAGATGGCCGCGGGAGCCACAAGAGATAAAGATTAGCCATACAGAAGTTGACTCGTGTCGACTGGCTGTGGAATTTTGAGTTTAGAAATCTGAGTGCCCTGTGTTGTATATGCCCCCCTTTCCATCTTAATATTAACAATTATTTTTTCAATACATATAGATACATATTTCTATTGTTTCTTTTAATTTTAATAATGAATAAAAACACCAAACCAGGCCTCAGCATGGCATGTGGAGGTCATATTTACCTTGACCCACTAACACGATTTTGACGTTCAGAGCCCTCCCAGGGTCAGAGGGAGCAGATAGAGAGCAGAGCGCAGCGGATTGCAAAGGGGCTGACGTAAACACAAAGCCAGGGTCACTGGGAGGTTGCGTTAGCCTAGATCTAGTTAAGTCAAAAAAGCTAATTGGTTCTGCATTACTATTAAAGTAACTTAAAGTCGGAATTTAACGACAGGGTTGGCTAAAGTTATTGATCTTCACACCCACTTCAATTGAACCCTGCCACAAGCTACGTCAATGTAACCATCACCCGTCTATTAATTTAATATGAAATGTATTTACATATTTTAATAATTTCTATACGACTTGACCCGAAGCCTAACAATAAGGTTTTCCTAAGTCAACATGAATGCTCAAATCCACCCATACACAAATAATAAGCAGGGTTAAAGTAAGAGTAGAGAGGAAAAGAAATGCAAGCGCACAGCAAAACTGCAACGTAAGCAAAGGGTGATGTTAAACCCAGGGTCGGAGAGAAAGGGAAATCCCGGCCGTCTTTGTATCCCTGCAGCGCGGGGTAGGAGTGTGTATACGCTTGGGGAAACACGAGTCAAGCACCACAACGGGAAGCTGACCCAGACCTTGGATTAATACAGAATCATAACTGTGGAACTCTGATGAAATGAAATGTTAACTTAAAACTTTTTAACCATTTCTTTGTGCGTCGGTGAAAGTCGGAGGGAATATCGCCCCTCCCTCCAGGTTGTGCATCCAGACAGAGAGGCGCCTTCGAGACAATTTATAACATTTGATTGTTTTACTTGTGGGTTTTATGGTAGGAGTATGACAACGGAATATACCGTGGGTGATGCACAAGGACACACACTGACACACGTACGGACACACACGGACACAGATACATACGGACAAATCCTGACACAGCAAAAATCGAAAGAAACCCCGCCTTATGGGCAGGATCCGAGTGAAGGGATTTTTGGGCATAAAAAGAGGGTCCTGAGCATTGAAACTCGGAAGAGTTCGACTGGGGGGGGGGGGGGTCGGCTCACCAGAGTTCGACCGGGGGGTCGACTCTCGGGAGATAGTTCGACTCGGAGGAGTTCAACTCGAGGGAGTTCGACCAGGGGGGGTCGACTCACCAGAGTTCGACCAGTGGGTCGACTCTCGGGAGACAGTTCGACTCGGAGGAGCAACTCGGGGAGTTCGACCAGGGGGGTCGGAACTCGGGGAGTTCGACTCGGAGGAGGTCGGAACGCGGGGAGTTCGACCAGTGGGCCGGCTCAGGAGCAGTTCCAATCGGGAACGAGAGCAACAGGTCGCCAGCCGGCGAGCTGCAGAGCAGGGGGCGGCGAGCAGAAGCCAAAGTGGCCCCGTCGCTACCCACTGACGTTGGCAAGACTCGCAGGGTAGTGAGGCGTCACCTAGTGTGATTTCCAAGAGCTGAAAGACAGAGTATTGCTGAAAGATTATTCTACATTGAGTCCAGCTGCAGAGCGACCGACGCACCAAGCAAGAGCTTCTGCAAACCAGAGCAAGAGCACGTGCGACTTGAGTCATCCAGCAGTGGAGAAAAACCTGCTTTCAGCAAACCAGCAACGAGCACGTTCGAGTTCTCCACCCAGAGAGAGGGAGCGTGCCGATGCAGCTCATCCAACAGCGGAGAGAAACTGCTGTCAGCGAACCAGCACGAGCGTGATCGCGTTGCTCATCCAGCAGTGGAGGGAGGGGTCCACTGAGCAGAACTGAGAGCGATCAAGCAACTCTCCCCCGTGGACAGAGGCTGGCTGCTGCGTGGAGGAGGGCGGCGATACGTATGATGCACTCCCACACACCTCACCGCTCTAAAGGGAGCGAGGCTACTTCTCCTACAAGCGATGCCAACTTCAGCGTATGGCAACGCAAAGAATTAATTCCAAACACTGACTATTCAAAACAATTCATATCACTCAAACATACACAGGTCCTTAACCAGAAGCGAACACTCAAGTCCGTGAACCATCTGGCTGTGGAAGCATCGTTCGTGTGATAACAGTCCGTCATTTATAAGTATATTCATAATTTCCCTCTTTAATATTTTGTTTTGGACTGTACTTCTAATCGCATAAGTTACCAACCGATCCATCAATACGAATTAACCCTTGGCACCTTCGCCACGGAGCTATGCTCCCGGGGAGGAATCGTGCTAAACCGATTTTCTGATCATACAATCTTGTTCACGAATTAATTAATTAATCTCCCGTGAGATAACACGTTCCGCCGCATACCCTCGCACTAAGCCATTTCGGTAATCTTATAGTCTGTCCGGTGGATCTGTTGTTACATTTATGCCTTTGGAAATAATAACTGTTTGATTGTCGTTTTATATGAATACCGTTGCATGTTAATCAATCGCCTGTGATAATGTGCTGACCATTTTAAGCATAATGATCGCTTATATTATAATGTATAAGCTTTTGTGTAGCATAGCATTTGCATGTCCTGACTCTCTCTCACTAACAGCAATCGCTTTATGCGGGGTCCATGTGTTATCAAAGTGAAATCGTACAGTCGTTGATGATATTGTCTTGATACCGTGTGGATACCGTGTTGAAGTTCCGAGATTGAGAGTCACATACATATTATAGTTAAGGTTTAATTAGAAATACATTGATTAATACAGAAGTGGTCGTGTGATTCTTTCCTGAAATTTTTGCATAAAATCTGTATCCTGCGACGAGATATGTACTCGGGAACCTAAACTATAAACACACCAATCCACACTCATTAAACTAAAGCGAACGATATGAACATGGGAACCTAAAATATAAACACACCAATCCACACTCATTAAACGTTAATTAAAGCGAATGATATGAACTTGGGACCTAAATATGAACACTCGGGGAGTGTTAAAGCGAGAATCATTGTATTATGCTGATCAATAATACGAAGTTAGACAACGAGGCCGAATTGACACTAGCGTAACTGCACAGGATTGCGTTATCCTGATTGATAACCCCACCTCGTCAACGAGGCGGGGCCTGATTATCATAAAGGCTATCATTAACACAACCACACCCACTCGTATAAATTAATACGATTACCTCTCTAATTAGCATAGTTACACGCATAATTACACGAATTAGCATAATTTCGGATTAATTATGAAAATTTCGAATTTCATTAAATTTTAATTATTTTTCATCAATTTTCACACACCCACATATACAACACTGCTCGACACAATTTATGATTATTTATTTCATTTCTATAATATTGTAAATGTTACAATAGTTTTTTCATAAGATGACATTTAAAAAAGTATTATTTTACATTTTCACCACAAAGTAGGCTCAAATATTCATAATATTGTGGTAATTGGATGGTCTGCTATCTAACTGAGACAATTAGATTCGTTACTTGGTATATCGCTTCATATATTGCTGTTTAATCTTGCTTTGAATCTTGATTTCCTGTTTCTAACATTGTTTAGACCGAAACCGTGTAACCATTCAAAACGTTGATAACGAGCCTGTTTAAGTCATCTAGATTACGAATACAATGTACACAATCAGAATTTTCACATCACTGGGACAATTGTGCCCGAAATTAAATTTAAACATTAGGAAGGGGTCTGCTCTTCAGGTCAGATCCTGGCTGATGACGTAGTTGTCTCCAGTCTGTGATGTCACAGCCATGTGGGTGGTACATTTGACATCATGATGACTATGTCATCAGGCACCACGTGTCATTCATATAGGAAGAGCTGTGTTTATTGGTGGCTGTGTTTCTTGTCCCATTTCAAAGAAGCGTGAGATAATTTAGCCTCGTGGTTATTAAAGCCTGCACTACTGTTGATCAAACTAAAATTCATCTCAGCAGTTGTAAGCCTGCATATCATTAGTTTTAACAGGTGAGACTGAAAGGGGTGGTTTCAGGATTGTTTGCGTATTAATGGTGTTTTTTATTGAGGCTTTCAAGGGTGTGGGAGTCTCACTCACTACATGAGCATGAGGGGTTTGGGGGTTTAGCTCAGCATATGGAACGTGTTGTAACAAATACTTTTAAACATCAAATTTTAGCATATGTTTTCAGAAACTCAAACTGCAATGTCGTGGATATTGTGTTTTTTGGATTATTGACGGTAGAATTAATATTAATGTGGATATTTCTTACATTGTCGTTTTATGCGACTGATTATTGGTGTAAAATTTTGTTTTAAATAGAAGCGGTAAGCTAACAAGGTGAACGTTAATCATTAAAGTATTCCCAACTGTTTATTTTTTATGTGTTGCAGTGTATGAAGTCTGCTTGACACGATTTAAGTTTATTTCTGTCATTTCTATAATATTGTGTATGTTACCATAGTTTTTTCATAAGATGACATATATAAAAGTATTATTTTACATTTTCACCAGAAATTATCCTCAAATATTCATAATATTGTGGTAATTGGATGGTCTGTCATCTAATTGAGACAATTAGATTCGTTACGTGGTATATAGCTTCATATATTGATGTTTAATCTTGCTTTGAATCTTGATTTCCTGTTTCTAACATTGTTTAGACTGTAACCGTGTAACCATTCAAAACGTTGATAACGAGCCTGTTTAAGTCATCTAGATTACGAATAAAATGTACTCAATCGTAACTTTCTTATCACTGGGACAATTGTGCCCGATATAAAATGAGTTACATTACATTTAACATTAGGAAGGGGTCTGCTCTTCAGGTCAGATCCTGGCTGATGACGTAGTTGTCTCCAGTCTGTGATGTCACAGCCATGTGGGTGGTACCTTTAACATCATGATGACTATGTCATCATGCACTACGTGTCATTCATATTGGAAGAGCTGTTTTTATTGGTGGCTGTGTTTCTTGTCTCATTTCAAAGAAGCATGAGATAATTTAGCCTCGTGGTTATTAAAGCCTCCATTACTGTTGATTAAACTAAAATTCATCTCAGCAGTTGTAAGCCTGCACATCAATAGCTTTAACTTGTGAGCGTGAAAGGGGTGGTTTCAGGATTGTTTGCGTATTCATGGGGTTTATTATTGAGGCTTTCAAGGGTGTGGGGGTCTCACTCACTACATGAGCATGAGGGGTTTGGGGGATTAGCTCAGCTTATGGAACGTGTTGTAACAAATACTTTTAAACATCTAATTTTAGCATATGTTTTCAGAAACTCAAACTGCAATGTCGTGGATATTGTGTTTTTTTATTATTGACGGTAGAATTAGTATAAATGTGGATATTTCTTACATTGTCGTTTTATGCGACTGATTATTGATGTAAAAGTTTGTTTCAAATAGAAACGGCATGCAATGAAGGTGAACGTTAATCATTAAACAATTCCCAACTGTTATTTTATGTGTTGCAGTATTTGACGTCTGCTCGACACAATTTATGATTATTTCTTTCATTTCTATAATATTGTAAATGTTACAATAGTTTTTTCATAAGATGACATATATAAAAGTATTATTTTACATTTTCACTACAAATTAGGCTCAAATATTCATAATATTGTGGTATTTGGATGGTCTGTCATCTAATTGAGACAATTAGATTCGTTACGTGGTATATAGCTTCATATATTGTTGTTTAATCTTGCTTTGAATCTTGATTTCCTGTTTCTAACATTGTTTAGACCGTAACCGTGTAACCATTCAAAACGTTGATAACGAGCCTGTTTAAGTCATCTAGATTACGAAGAAAATGTACACAATCGTAACTTTCTTATCACTGGGACAATTGTGCCCGAATAAAATGAGTTACATTACATTTAACATTAGGAAGGGGTCTGCTCTTCAGGTCAGATCCTGGCTGATGACGTAGTTGTCTCCAGTCTGTGATGTTACAGCCATGTGGGTGGTACCTTTGACATCATGATGACTATGTCACCATGCACCACGTGTCATTCATATTGGAAGAGCTGTGTTTATTGGTGTCTGTGTTTCTTGTCTGAGCCTAAAGAAGCGTGAGATCATTTAGCCTCCTGTTAAATTAACGCCTCCACTACTGTTGATGAAACTAAAATTCATCTCAGCAGTTGTAGGCCTGCACATCATTAGCTTTAACTGGTGAGACTGAAAGGAGTGGTTTAAGGATTGTTTGCATGTTAATGGGGTTTATTATTGAGGCTTCAAGGGTGTGGGGGTCTCACTCACTACGTGAGCGTGAGGGGTTTGGGGGTTTAGCTCAGCTTATGGAACGTGTTGTAACAAATACTTTCAAACTTCAAATTTTAGCATGTGTTTTCAGAAAATCAAACTGCAATGTCGTGGATATTGTGATTTTTGGTTTCTTGACGGTAGAATTAATATTAACGTGGATATTACTTACATTGTCGTTTCATGCGACTGATTATTGATGTAAAATTTTGTTTCAAATAGAAACGGCATGCAATAAAGGTGAACGTTAATCATTAAACAATTCCCAACTGTTATTTTATGTGTTGCAGTATTTGACGTCTGCTCGACACAATGTATGATTATTTCTTTCATTTCTATAATATTGTAAATGTTACAATAGTTTTTTCATAAGATGACATTTAAAAAAGTAAAATCTTACATTTTCACCAAAAAGTAGGCTCAAATATTCATAATATTGTGGTAATTGGATGGTCTGCCAACTAACTGAGACAATAAGATTCGTTACGTGGTCTATCGCTTCATATATTGCTGTTTAATCTTGATTTAAATCTTGATTTGCTGTTTCTAACATTGATTAGACCGTAACCGTGTAACCATTCAAAACGTTGATAACGAGCCTGTTTAAGTCATCTAGATTACGAAGAAAATGTACACAATCATAACTTTCTTATCACTGGGACAATTGTGCCCGAAATAAAATGAGTTACATTACATTTAACATTAGTAAGGGGTCTGCTCTTCAGGTCAGATCCTGGCTGATGACGTAGTTGTCTCCAGTCTGTGATGTCACAGTCATGTGGGTGGTACCTTTGACATCATGATGTCTATGTCATCACGCACCACGTTTCATTCATATTGGAAGAGCTGTGTTTATTGGTGTCTGTGTTTCTTGTCTGAGCCTAAAGAAGCGTGAGATAATTTAGCCTCGTGGTTATTAAAGCCTCCACTACTGTTGACTAAACTAAAATTCATCTCAACAGTTGTAAGCCTTCACATCATTAGCTTTAACTGGTGAGCCTGAAAGGGGTGGTTTCAGGATTGTTTGCGTATTAATGGGGTTTATTATTGAGGCTTTCAAGGGTGTGGGGGTCTCACTCACTACATGAGCATGAGCGGTTTGGGGGTTTAGCTCAGATTATGGAACGTGTCGTAATAAATACTTTTAAACATCAAATTTTAGCATATGTCTTCGGAAACTCAAACTGCAATGTCGTGGATATTGTGTTTTTTGGATTATTGACGGTAGAATTAATATTAATGTGGATATTTCTTACATTGTCGTTTCATGCGACTGATTATTGATGTAAAATTTCGTTTCAAATAGAAACGGCAAGCTAACCAGGTGAACGTTAATCATTAAACGATTCCCAACTGTTTATTTTGTATGTGTTGCAGTGTATGAAGTCTGCTTGACACAATTTTAGATTATTTCTTTCATTTCTATAATATTGTAAATGTTACAATAGTTTTTTCATAAGATGACTTATATATAAAAGTATTATTTTACATTTTCACCACAAATTAGGCTCAAATATTTATAATATTGTGGTAATTGGATGGTCTTCCATCTAATTGAGACAATTAGATTCGTTACGTGGTAAATAGCTTCATATATTGCTATTTAATATTGCTTTGAATCTTGATTTCCTGTTTCTAACATTGTTTAGACCGTAACTGTGTAACCATTCAAAACGTTGATAACGAGCCTCTTTAAGTCATCTAGATTACGAAGAAAATGTACACAATCCTAACTTTCTTATCACTGGGACAATTGTGCCCGAAATAAAATGAGTTACATTACATTTAACATTAGGAAGGGGTCTGCCCTTCAGGTCAGATCCTGGCTGATGACGTAATTGTCTCCAGTCTGTGATGTCACAGCCATGTGGGTGGTACCTTTGACATCATGATGACTATGTCATCATGCACCACCTGTCATTCATATAGGAAGAGCTGTGTTTATTGGTGGCTGTGTTTCTTGTCTCATTTAAAAGAAGCGTGAGATCATTTAGCTTCGTGGTTATTAAAGCCTCCTCTACTGTTGATTAAACTAAAATTCATCTCAGCAGTTGTCAGCCTGCACATCATTAGCTTTAACTGGTGAGCCTGAAAGGAGTGGTTTCAGGATTGTTTGCGTGTTAATGGGGTTTATAATTGAGGCTTTCAAGGGTGTGGGGGTCTCACTCACTACGTGAGCATGAGGGGTTTGGGGGTTTAGCTCAGCCTTTGGTAACGTGTTGTAACAAGTACTTTCAAACATCTAATTTTAGCATATGTTTTCAGAAAATCAAACTGCAATGTCGTGGATATTGTGATTTTTGGATTCTTGACGGTAGAATTAATATTAATGTGGATATTTCTTACATTGTCGTTTCATGCGACTGATTATTGATGTAAAATTTTGTTTCAAATAGAAACGGCATGCAATAAAGGTGAACGTTAATCATTAAACAATTCCCAACTGTTATTTTATGTGTTGCAGTATTTGACGTCTGCTCGACACAATTTATGATTATTTCTTTCATTTCAATAATATTGTAAATGTTACAATAGTTTTTTCATAAGATGACATTTAAAAAAGTATAATTTTACATTTTCACCACAAAGCAGGCTCAAATATTTATAATATTGTGGTATTTGGATGGTCTGCCATCTAACTGAGACAATTAGATTCGTTACTTGGTATATCGCTTCATATATTGCTGTTTAATCTTGATTTGAATCTTGATTTGCTGTTTCTAACATTGTTTAGACCGTAACCGTGTAACCATTCAAAACGTTGATAACGAGCCTGTTTAAGTAATCTAGATTACGAATACAATGTACACAATCGTAATTTTTTTTATCACTCGGACAATTGTGCCCGAAATAAAATGAGTTACATTACATTTAACATTAGGAAGGGGCCTGCTTTTTAGGTCAGATCCTGGCTGATGACGTAGTTGTCTCCAATCTGTGATGTCACAGTCATGTGGGTGGTACCTTTGACATCATGATGACTATGTCATCATGCACCACCTGTCATTCATATTGGAAGAGCTGTGTTTATTGCTGGCTGTGTTTCTTGTCTCATTTCAAAGAGGCGTGAGATAATTTAGCCTCGTGGTTATTAAAGCCTCCACTAATGTTGATTAAAATAAAATTCATCTCAGCAGTTGTAAGCCTGCACATCATTAGCTTTAACTGGTGAGCCTGAAAGGGGTGGGTTCAAGATTGTTTGCGTATTAATTGGGTTTTTTATTGAGGCTTTCAATGGTGTGGGGGTCTCACTCACTACATGAGCATGAAGGGTTTGGGGGTTTAGCTCAGCTTATGGAACGTGTTGTAACAAATACTTTTAAACATCAAATTTTAGCATATGTTTTCAGAAACTCAAACTGCAATGTCGTGGATATTGTGTTTTTTGGATTATTGATGGTAGAATTAATATTAATGTGGCTATTTCTTACATTGTCGTTTCATGCGACTGATTATTGATGTAAAATTTCGTTTCAAATAAAAACGGTAAGCTAACAAGGTGAACGTTAATCATTCAACGATTCCCAACTGTTTTTTTTGTATGTGTTGCAGTGTATGAAGTCTGCCTGACACAATTTCAGATTATTTCTTTCATTTCTATAATATTGTAAATGTTTCAATAGATTTTTTCATAAGATGACATATATAAAAGTATTATTTTACATTTTCACCGCAAATTAGGCTCAAATATTTATAATATTGTGGTAATTGGATGGTCTGTCATCTAATTGAGACAATTAGATCCGTTACGTGGTATATAGCTTAATATATTGCTGTTTAATCTTGCTTTGAATCTTGATTTCCTGTTTCTAACATTGTTTAGACCGTAACCGTGTAACCATTCAAAACGTTTGTTGAGGTGTTAACTACGCGCTGTTGCGTAACCCGCGTTGCCACCAGGGCGGTGCAGCATTACCCCTGGGTACAACGGTTGGGGTCAGTCGAGGTGAAACGGATCGTGGCCAGGGTTTGGTGCGAACCAATCAGACGGTTCCACGTGGGAATGTATGATTGGTTCTACCTGGCCACGTAGGGGTATAAGACGGTTGACCCAACGGACCTCGAGGAGTTCTCTCCCTCCACGAAGACAGAAGACTGGGCTGAAGCCTAGCTAGGACCCTGGACCAGCCTTTCAGCCCTTCTAAGGGCTAAGGCTCGGCATACCCAGTGGTCAGGACCCACCGGGCCAGCGGTGGGTCAGATAGCCTCCCCTAGGTCCTAGCCGGAGGACTAGGATAGCGGTAGACGTGTGAGTCCCGCCAAGTCCGGAGGTTGTACCTCCTTAGGTATCAAGGAGGTTAGCGGTAGACGTGTGAGTCCCGCCAGGTCCGGAGGCTGTACCTCCCTAGGGTATCGGGTGAGGGGACCGAATATCTCTCTGTGTGTGTTAAGCGTTGTATAAGGAAATAATACAATAAACAGAGTGTGCCTCCATAAGAAGTCTGCTCGTCCTTACAACACTACAACTGGAGTCAGAAGTGGTTGGAAATGGAAACCAGAAGTTCAGCCCACGTGCGGAGCCAGAACGAAGATAACGCTGTCTCACCTGCATGCACCGCCAGCTCCGCTGAAAACGCTGCCGCGTTGACGGCCGCCCAGCCACCGGTTGAGCAGCCGGTTGCTCCCCCTGCCATGGGGGACGGACTCAGGGCAGCACACGGCCGTCTCGCTCAACTCCTACACGCCGCGGCCTCCATTCTCGAAGAGATCAACTTGGAGGTTGCGGGCAGGCCGAGTCAACCGCCGGCAGACGTTCCCGCCATCGGCCAGGGCAGACATTTTGATTTTCCCGCCGGGGAACCACGTGATTCCGCCGGAAGCGGAAGCCAGGGGCATCCTGGGAACGCGGGGGGCCCATCACAACCCGCAACGTCATCAGCACGCGACGCTGCGAATTCAAGTTTCTCAGCGGACGCTGCGTCATCACTGTACCGACACGGTACAGTAGACTCTATCGGCCGGGAAATCGCCGATCTCCGGCTCGAGACGGTACAAGCTGAGGGGGAGACGACGTCCGCCCTCCAACAACGCTTGCCCATCTTCCGAGAATTCACATCTGAAGGGGGCGACTGGGCGGCGTTCCAGCGTCGCTTCCTGAGCCACCAAGAGATGGTGGGCTGGTCGGACGCACAGGCGCTCCGAGCACTACCGGCCACTTTGGATGACGACGCTCTCGCCTCGCTCCTCACCATCCCCAGGCAACAAAGGGCGACTCTTCAATCGGCCCTTCGACGGATGTCTGACGTGTACGGGCCTCCATCTGACGTCCGCAGCCGATTTTACGACAGGCGACGCCGCCCTAAAGAGTCTCCGTTGGCATTCCGGACCGCTCTACTGGCGATGGCAAGAGCGGGTTACCCTCGCATGGACGACGAGGCCATCGATGCCATCGTTCTCCAGAAGATGCTGGAGCTGGCGCGCGAGCTGCGCATCGTCATCCAAGCGGTGGACGACGACAGTATGTGCTCGCTACGAGCCGCTCGGTGCATCCACGCACATCTGCTCCACACGGAATCGACCATCGCCGCCTCGGCTTCGACGTCGGAGCCTGCCAGCAGGGATGCCGAGTTCTCCCCCGACCGGGCCTTCATGGCGACCAGGTCAACGGGCCGGCGATCGTCCGACCACGCTGGTCACCGCAACGACCAGCAGCGGGGACGGCCTGCTCCACGCGGCGACGTGACGTGCTTCAACTGTGGCCGACGAGGTCACATCTCCTCTGACTGCCGTGCGCCTCGACGACGCCCCTCCGCATCCCGGGGCCAAGACTACAGGACGTCCACGGCATCGCGGCAAAACCAGGCAAGTCGCGACGCCTCTCACGCTCGGCCCTCATTCACACCATACACACTGCAACGCACCATAAGAAGGGCTCGCGATTCGGCGTGTGATGGGGGGTATTCTGGCGTTTGTTCGCGGCCACTCGGACCTGGACAGTGGTCTGAGTTGGCCCATAGGGTAGTCGCGGCGACGGCAGGTTCGTCCGTGGTTGTCGGATCAATCGAGGGTGTGGAATTTCGCGTGTTGGTCGATACTGGTGCGTCGGCTACGATCATTTCGGATCTGATTTACAATATACTGCCCGTACGATGCCGCCCCTTGGAACGGGTTTCTATCCCGTGTTTCGCCGCTAATGGCAGTTCACTTGGCATTATTGGGCAAATTCGGGTGCAAATTTCGATTGGAGACATTAAATTGGCAGGGCCTATTTTGGTCTCTTCTTCCCTCGCCGTGCCGTGTTTGTTAGGCACTGATTTTCTCGCGAAAATGCCTATTAAGATCCTTGTAGATCAAGGCTGCATCGAACTCCCGTCGGGTCGACGGATGGCGTTCTTGCCCACACCCTCACATCCGCGCATGGCTAGTGCCTCGGTGCAGGCGTTTGTTGCGAGCACAGTCCGCATTCCACCAGGGACACAAATGCTCGTGCCCTTGCAACTTAAAAAACCGCTAGCCCCGGAGGCCTCGGCACATGGCATTTTGCTGGGGCCTTCAAACGCAGCTGCTAAGGGGTTAGATTTGGTGGCTGCACAGACCCTCGTAGCAGCCGACAGGGAGCCGTTCTTGCAGGTTTTGAATGTCGGATTGTCCACAACCGTCATTCCGCAAGGAACTGTGCTCGCTCACGCGACCCCGGTGCCGTTGGGGACCGGAGTCGCGGGACACGTGCGTGACACGCCGCAGGTCCCACCTCCTTCCGAATCGGATGAGAGATGGTTGGACGCGCTCTGCACAGACACGGGTGATCTGTCTCATTCGCAGCGAATTAAATTGCGCGCTCTTCTGCGAGAATTTTCCGATGTCTTTAGTAAATCTAAATTTGATATTGGCTGCACCAAGCTGCTGCGTCACCACATTGATACTGGTGACGCTGCCCCGATTCGACAAAACCCGTTTCGGCTTAGCCCGGCGGAGAAACAGCATGTTAAATCGGCTGTGGATGACATGCTGAAGGCCGATATAATTTCTCCCTCCACTAGTCCCTGGGGTGCTCCAATAGTGCTGGTCAAAAAGCACGATGGCAGTCTCCGTTTTTGCGTTGATTTTCGGCGCCTAAATAAAATCTCGGTAGCGGACGCCTACCCTCTCCCTCGTATGGACGAGTCATTGGATGCCCTGGCAGGGGCGCACTATTTCTCCACCTTGGACCTTCTGTCAGGGTTTTGGCAACTCCCCCTCGACGAATCGTCAAAACCTAAGACTGCTTTTCGGACACCACAGGGCCTTTTCGAGTTTAATAGATTGCCCATGGGTCTCCACTCGGCCCCAGCAACGTTCCAGAGGCTCATGGAGCTGGTCCTCGCTGGGCTCCAGTGGGACTCATGTCTCATTTATCTTGACGACGTCATCGTCTTTAGCCGCACGTTCGGCGAACACATCGAACGGTTGCGTGCTGTCTTCTTGAAAATGCGGGCCGCTAACTTGAAATTCAAGCCGCAGAAGTGTCACCTTCTGCGTGAGTCTGTGCGCTATCTGGGCCACATAGTTAGCTGCTCGGGCATTTCTACCGACCCTGAAAAAACCAAATGTGTTCAACATTGGCCGACCCCTACATCTGCGGGCGATGTTCGTAGTTTTATTGGTTTTGCGTCGTACTACCGCCGGTTTGTTGCTGGGTTCGCGACGATTGCCAAGCCGCTCCACGCCCTTACGTCAAAAGGGGTGGCGTTTTATTGGGGGGACGCAGAACAGGCTGCGTTCGACTCCTTGCGGAACGCGCTCGTGACGGCACCGTCCCTTGCGTACCCCGATTTTTCCGTGCCATTCGTGTTGGACACCGATGCTAGCAATACGGGGATTGGGGGTGTTCTGTCACAAAAAGTTGATGGCATTGAAAGGGTTGTTGCCTATGGTAGCAGAGTCTTGTCTCTTGCTGAACAAAGATACTGTGTGACCAGACGTGAGCTGCTGGCCATTGTTTTTTTTATTCAGCAATACAGGCCGTACCTGTATGGTCAGCATTTTACCGTGCGATCTGATCATTCGGCTTTACAGTACGCTCTGCGGGTTGACCAACCGTCCGGGCAGCTTTCTCGGTGGCTCGAAGTCCTTCAGGACTACGATTTCAATGTCACTTACCGTAGGGGTGCACAACACACGAATGCCGATGCGTTGTCTCGCCTTCCGCCGGCTCAAAAATGTGCGTGTTTTTTGGGCTCGGGCCGTTGTAAGCCGCCACTGCCTGCGCAGGTCGCGCCTCTCACAACGGTGTCAGCCGCACTTCCCGCCGCCTCAGCGCCGATGTTGGATCATGCAGATCCAATGGCCAGTGACGATTTGCTGGGGCTAACTTTGGCCGAATAGGGTCGGCACCAGGGCGAGGACATGTCATTATTGAGGTTGCGTCGCCACGCGAATAATGCGGTTCCAAGACAGGGCAAATTTAATTCATTTGTCATGAAGCGTGGCTTGTTGATGCATTGGGATGCTGACTCGTGTCAACATAAAATCGTCGTGCCATCCGCCTTGCGATGCAAGGCCGTATGGGCGGCGCATGAGCGTTTATTGCACCTGGGTGTTCATAAGACCATTGGGTTGTTGCGGTTGCAATTTTTCTGGCCGGGCATGCTGCGCGACGTCACTGACATTTTGCTGGGATGCACCCATTGTGCGCAACGTAAACCACCGGCTAAACCGGCATGTCCACCCCTGCAACCCATTTTGGTCTCTCGTATAAATGAGTTGGTGGCTCTCGATATTTTGGGCCCTTTTCCTACTACGCCACGGGGTAATAAGTACCTTCTGGTTGGGGTAGAGTATTTTACACGGTGGCCTATGGCCTGGGCCCTCCCCAACCAGTCGGCGGCGGCCGTTGTGGATGCCTTTGTTCAAGGCTACGTCCTGGACAAGGGCGCACCAGAACGGTTGCTGACCGATCAGGGAAGAAATTTTTCAGGAGCCTTGCTGACTGATGTGTGCCGCCTGTTGGGCACTAAGAAAGTGCGCACTTCGCCCTACCATCCCCAGACCGACGGCATGGTGGAGCGCCTTCATAGAACTCTCACCGCTATGTTATGCCATCAGGTCGATGAATCCCACCTCGATTGGGACTTGCAGGTTCCGGGGGTCCTCGCCGCATACCGTATGGCACCTCACGCGGCGACGGGATTTTCCCCGTTCTTTCTAATGTACGGCAGGGATGCCTTTCCTCCCGCCGACGTTCGGCTGGAAATCGAACAGCCACCGCAAAAGTCAAAGCTCGTTGACCACTTGCGATTCAACCTCCGTAAGTTGGCCGAGGCATGGGAGGCCGCCATTGAAAATTCGGCTTCCCGCCAAAGGGCGAATTTGCGACTGCGGGACCCTCGGTCGTACACGCATCGGTGGGCACCGGGAGACAGGGCATGGCTCCACTGCCCCCAGGTGCCGGTGTCCACGTCGGCCAAACTCCTCAGACCATGGCGAGGCCCGGTTGAGGTAGTGGAAGTCCTGCGTCCCCAATGTGTTAAAATTAGCTGGGGACGGCGTCGCTGGTGCGTTCACCCCTCTCGGTTAAAACCCTTCGTCACGCCACGCGTCCCTCCACAACACACACGACATGGGGGCCGAGTGTGCGACGCGTCCGACGAGCCAGATGTTGCCCCGTTGGTGCCTAACCCGCAGCGCAGGCGTGTCATTCCTCCTGCAGATGACGCGGGAGTGACGGCTCCATGCAGGCCACGTTCGGCCTCAATGGACCGTGGAGCAGCAGGTGTCCCCGTGGAGATGCATAAAGGCCCACCGGATGCTCTGGCTCATCCTCCTCCTTCCCTTGTGCCGCCGACAAAGCCTGCCATCCCCTACGATGGTCCCGCGAAACGCACGCGCGCGAAATCTCGCCGGTTGTTATAATGTTTTTTTGGCATGTCTAGTGCCTTGTACATACGTTATGTTGTTAAGGGGGGTATTTATAGGGGTTTAATTGTTCTTGTTGTTCATGAGGCACACTCACAATTCTTCTACCATTGGTAATTTCGGAGTTTCCCATTGTTGCAGCCGGGACGGCTGGAGCTTCCGAAGGAGGGGGTGATGTAGAGGTGTTGACTACGCGCTGTTGCGTCACCCGCGTTGCCACCAGGGCGGTGCAGCATTACCCCTGGGTACAACGGTTGGGGTCAGTCGAGGTGAAACGGATCGTGGCCAGGGTTTGGTGCGAACCAATCAGACGGTTCCACGTGGGAATGTATGGTTGGTTCTACCTGGCCACGAAGGGGTATAAGACGGGTGACCCAACGGACCTCGAGGAGTTCTCTCCCTGCACGAAGACAGAAGACTGGGCTGAAGCCTAGCTAGGACACTGGACCAGCCTTTCAGCCCTTCTAAGGGCTAAGGCTCGGCATACCCAGTGGTCAGGACCCACCGGGCCAGCGGTGGGTCAGATAGCCTCCCCTAGGTCCTAGCCGGAGGACTAGGATAGCGGTAGACGTGTGAGTCCCGCCAAGTCCGGAGGTTGTACCTCCTTAGGTATCAAGGAGGTTAGCGGTAGACGTGTGAGTCCCGCCAGGTCTGGAGGCTGTACCTCCCTAGGGTATCGGGTGAGGGGACCGAATATCCCTCTATGTGTGTTAAGCGTTGTATAAGGAAATAATACAATAAACAGAGTGTGCCTCCATAAGAAGTCTGCTCGTCCTTACAACACTACACGTTTATAACGAGCCTGTTTAAGTCATCTAGATTACGAATACAATGTACACAATCAGAATTTTCTTATCACTGGGACAATTGTGCCCGAAATTAAATTTAAACATTAGGAAGGGGTCTGCTCTTCAGGTCAGATCCTGGCTGATGACGTAGTTGTCTCCAGTCTGTGATGTCACAGCCATGTGGGTGGTACCTTTGACATCATGATGACTATGTCATCATGCACCACGTGTCATTCATATTGGAAGAGCTGTGTTTATTAGTGGCTGTGTTTCTTGTCTCATTTAAAAGAAGCGTGAGATAATTTAGCCTCGTGGTTATTAAAGCCTCCACTACTGTTGATTAAACTAAAATTCATCTCAACAGTTGTAAGCCTGCACATCATTAGCTTTAACTGGTGAGACTGAAAGGGGTGGTTTCAGGATTGTTTGCGTATTAATGGGGTTTTTTTATTGAGGCTTTCAAGGGTGTGGGGGTCTCACTCACTACGTGAGCATGAGGGGTTTGGGGGTTTAGCTCAGCTTATGGAACGTGTTGTAACAAATACTTTTAAACATCAAATTTTAGCATATGTTTTCAGAAACTCAAACTGCAATGTCGTGGATATTGTGTTTTTTGGATTATTGACGGTAGAATTAATATTAATGTGGCTATTGCTTACATTGTCGTTTTATGCGACTGATTTTTGATGTAAAATTTCGTTTCAAATAGAAACGGTAAGCTAACAAGGTGAACGTTAATCATTAAACTATTCCCAACTGTTTATTTTTTATGTGTTGCAGTGTATCAAGTCTGCTTGACACGATTTAAGATTATTTCTTTCATTTCTATAAAATGGTAAATGTTACAATAGTTTTTTCATAAGATGACATGTATAAATGTATTATTTTACATTTTAACCACAAATCATGCTCAACTATTCATAATATTGTGGTAATTGGATGGTCTGTCATCTAATTGAGACAATTAGATTCGTTACGTGGTATATAGCTTCATATATTGCTGTTTAATAATGCTTTGAATCTTGATTTCCTGTTTCTAACATTGTTTAGACCGTAACCGTGTAACCATTCAAAACGTTGATAACGAGCCTGTTTAAGTCATCTAGATTACGAATAAAATGTACACAATCTTAACTTTCTTATCACTGGGACAATTGTGCCCGAAATAAAATGAGTTACATTACATTTAACATTAGTAAGGGGTCTGCTCTTCAGGTCAGATCCTGGCTGATGACGTAGTTGTCTCCAGTCTGTGATGTCACAGTCATGTGGGTGGTACCTTTGACATCATGATGTCTATGTCATCACGCACCACGTTTCATTCATATTGGAAGAGCTGTGTTTATTGGTGGCTGTGTTTCTTGTCTGAGCCTAAAGAAGCGTGAGATCATTTAGCCTCCTGTTAAATTAACGCCTCCACTACTGTTGATGAAACTAAAATTCATCTCAGCAGTTGTAAGCCTGCACATCATTAGCTTTAACTGGTGAGCCTGAAAGGAGTGGGTTCAGGATTGTTTGCGTGTTAATGGGGTTTATTATTGAGGCTTTCAAGGGTGTGGGGGTCTCACTCACTACATGAGCATGAGGGGTTTGGGGGTTTAGCTCAGCTTATGGAACGTGTTGTAACAAATACTTTTAAACATCAAATTTTAGCATATGTTTTCAGAAACTCAAACTGCAATGTCGTGGATATTGTGTTTTTGGATTATTGACGGTAGAATTAATATTAATGTGGATATTTCTTACATTGTTGTTTCATGCGACTGATTATTGATGTAAAATTTTATTTCAAATAGAAACGGCATGCAATAAAAGTGAACGTTAATCATTAAACAATTCCCAACTGTTATTTTATGTTGCAGTATTTGACGTCTGCTCGACACAATTTATGATTATTTCTTTCATTTCTATAATTTTGTAAATGTTACAATAGTTTTTTCATAAGATGACATTTAAAAAAGTATAATTTTACATTTTCACCACAAAGTAGGCTCAAATATTCATAATATTGTGGTAATTGGATGGTCTGCCATCTAACTGAGACAATTAGATTCGTTACTTGGTATATCGCTTCATATATTGCTGTTTAATCTTGATTTGAATCTTGATTTGCTGTTTCTAACATTGTTTAGACCGTAACCGTGTAACCATTGAAAACGTTGATAACGAGCCTGTTTAAGTCATCTAGATTACGAATACAATGTACACAATCGTAATTTTCTCATCACTGGGACAATTGTGCCCGAAATAAAATGAGTTACATTACATTTAACATTAGGAAGGGGTCTGCTCTTCAGGTCAGATCCTGGCTGATGACGTAGTTGTCTCCAGTCTGTGATGTCACAGCCATGTGGGTGGTACCTTTGACATCATGATGACTATGTCATCATGATGTCATCATGCACCACGTGTCATTCATATTGGAAGAGCTGTGTTTATTGGTGGCTGTGTTTCTTGTCTCATTTCAAAGAAGCGTGAGATAATTTAGCCTCGTAGTTATTAAAGCCTCCACTACTGTTGAATAAACTAAAATTCATCTCAGCAGTTGTAAGCCTGCACATCATTAGCTTTAACTGGTGAGCGTGAAAGGGGTGGTTTCAGGATTGTTTGCGTATTAATGGGGTTTATTATTGAGGCTTTCAAGGGTGTGGGGGTCTCACTCACTACATGAGCATGAGGGGTTTGGGGGTTTAGCTCAGCTTATGGAACGTGTTGTAACAAATACTTTTAAACATCAAATGTTAGCATATGTTTTCAGAAAATCAAACTGCAATGTCGTGGATATTGTGATTTTTGGATTCTTGACGGTAGAATTAATATTAATGTGGATATTTCTTACATTGTCGTTTCATGCGACTGATTATTGATGTAAAATTGTGTTTCAAATAGAAACGGCATGCAATAAAGGTGAACGTTAATCATTAAACAATTCCCAACTGTTATTTTATGTGTTGCAGTATTTGACGTCTGCTTAACACAATTTATGATTATTTCTTTCATTTCTATAATATTGTAAATGTTACAATAGTTTTTTCATAAGATGACATTTTAAAAAGTATAATTTTACATTTTCACCACAAAGTAGGCTCAAATATTCATAATATTGTGGTAATTGGATGGTCTGCCATCTAACTGAGACAATTAGATTCGTTACTTGCTATATCGCTTCATATATTGCTGTTTAATCTTCATTTGAATCTTGATTTGCTATTTCTAACATTGTTTAGACCGTAACCGTGTAACCATTCAAAACGTTGATAACGAGCCTGTTTAAGTCATCTAGAATACGAATACAATGTACACAATCAGAATGTTCTTATCACTGGGACAATTGTGCCCGAATTTAAATTTGAACATTAGGAAGGGGTCTGCTCTTCAGATCAGATCCTGGCTGATGACGTAGTTGTCTCCAGTCTGTGATGTCACAGCCATGTGGGTGGTACATTTGACATCATGATGACTATGTCATCATGCACCACGTGTCAATCATATAGGAAGAGCTGTGTTTATTGGTGGCTGTGTTTCTTGTCCCATTTCAAAGAAGCGTGAGATAATTTAGCCTCGTGGTTATTAAAGCCTCCACTACTGTTGATTAAACTAAAATTCATCTCAGCAGTTCTAAGCCTGCACATCATTAGCTTTAACTGGTGAGCGTGAAGAGGGTGGTTTAAGGATTGTTTGCGTATTAATGGGGTTTTTAATTGAGGCTTTCAAGGGTGTGGGGGTCTCACTCACTACGTGAGCATGAGGGGTTTGGGGGTTAACCTCAGCTTATGGAACGTGTTGTAACAAATACTTTCAAACTTCAAATTTTAGCATTTGTTTTCAGAAAATCAACTGCAATGTCGTGGATATTGTGATTTTTGGATTCTTGACGGTAGAATTAATATTCATGTGGATATTTCTTACATTGTCGTTTCATGCGACTGATTATTGATGTAAAATTTTGTTTCAAATAAAACGGCATGCAATAAAGGTGAACGTTAATCATTAAACAATTCCCAACTGTTATTTTATGTGTTTCAGTATTTGACGTCTGCTCGACACAATTTATGATTATTTCTTTCATTTCTATAATATTGTAAATGTTACAATAGTTTTTTCATAAGATGACATTTAAAAAAGTATAATTTTACATTTTCACCACAAAGTAGGCTCAAATATACATAATATTGTGGTAATTGAATGGTCTGCCATCTAACTGACACAATTAGATTCGTTACTTGGTATATCGCTTCATATATTGCTGTTTAATCTTGATTTGAATCTTGATTTGCAGTTTCTAACATTGTTTAGACCGTAACCGTGTAAGCATTCAAAACGTTGATAACGAGCCTGTTTAAGTCATCTAGATTACGAAGAAAATGTACACAATCATAACTTTCTTATCACTGGGACAATTGTGCCCGAAATAAAATGAGTTACATTACATTTAACATTAGGAAGGGGTCTGCTCTTCAGGTCAGATCCTGGCTGATGACGTAGTTGTCTCCAGTCTGTGATGTCACAGCCATGTGGGTGGTACCTTTGACATCATGATGACTATGTCATCATGCACCACGTGTCATTCATATTGGAAGAGCTGTGTTTATTGGTGGCTGTGTTTCTTGTCTGAGCCTAAAGAAGTGTTAGATCATTTAGCCTCCTGTTAAATTAACGCCTCCACTACTGTTGATGAAACTAAAATTCATCTCAGCAGTTGTCAGCCTGCACATCATTAGCTTTAACTGGTGAGCCTGAAATGGGTGGTTTAAGGATTGTTTGCGTATTAATGGGGCTTTTTTATTGAGGCTTTCAAGGGTGTGGGGGTCTCACTCACTACATGAGCATGAGGGGTTTGGGGGTTTAGCTCAGTTTATGGAACGTGTTGTAACAAATACTTTTAAACATCAAATTTTAGCATATGTTTTCAGAAAATCAAACTGCAATGTCGTGGCTATTGTGTTTTTTGTATTATTGACGGTAGAATTAATGTAAATGTGGATATTTCTTACATTGTCGTTTTATGCGACTGATTATTGATGTAAAATTTCGTTTCAAATAGAAACGGTAAGCTAACAAGGTGAACGTTAATTATTTAACTATTCCCAACTGTTTATTTTTTTGTGTTGCAGTGTATGAAGTCTGCTTGACACGATTTAAGATTATTTCTATAATATTGTAAATGTTACAATAGTTTTTTCATAAGATGACATATATAAAAGTATTATTTTACATTTTCACCACAAAGTAGGCTCAGATATTCATAATATTTAGGTAATTGGATGGTCTGCCATCTAACAGAGACAATTAGATTCGTTACTTGGTATATCGCTTCATATATTGATGTTTAATCTTTATTTTAATCTTGATTTGCTGTTTCTAACATTGTTTAGACAGCAACCGTGTAACCATTAAAAACGTTGATAACGAGCCTGTTTAAGACATCTATATTACGAATACAATGTACACAATCGTAATTTTCTCATCACTGGGACAATTGTGCCCGAAATAAAATGAGTTACATTACATTTAACATTAGGAAGGGGTCTGCTCTTCAGGTCAGATCCTGGCTGATGACGTAGTTGTCTCCAGTCTGTGATGTCACAGCCATGTGGGTGGTACCTTTGACATCATGATGACTATGTCATCATGCACCACGTGTCATTCATATTGGAATAGCTGTGTTTATTGGTGGCTGTGTTTCTTGTCTCATTTCAAAGAAGCGTGAGATAATTTAGCCTCGTGGTTATTAAAGCCTCCACTACTGTTGATTAAACTAAAATTCATCTCAGCAGTTGTAAGCCTACACATCATTAGCTTTAACTGGTGAGCCTGAAAGGGGTGGTTTCAGGATTGTTTGGGTATTAATGGGGTTTATTATTGAGGCTTTCAAGGGTGTGGGGGTCTCACTCACTACATGAGCATGAGCGGTTTGGGGGCTTAGCTCAGCTTATGGAACGTGTTGTAACAAATACTTTTAAACATCAAATTTTAGCATATGTTTTCGGAAACTCAAACTGCAATGTCGTGGGTATTGTGTTTTTTGGATTATTGATGGTAGAATTAATATAAATGTGGATATTTCTTACATTGTCGTTTTATGCGACTGATTATTGATGTAAAATTTCGTTTCAAATAGAAACGGCAAGCTAACAAGGTGAACGTTAATCATTAAACTATTCCCAACTGTTTATTTTTCATGTGTTGCAGTGTATGAAGTCTGCTTGACACGATTTAAGATTATTTCTTTCATTTCTATAATATTGTAAATGTTACAATAGTTTTTTCATAAGATGACATATATAAAAGTATGATTTTACATTTTCACTACAAATTAGGCTCAAATATTCATAATATTGTGGTATTTGGATGGTCTGTCATCTAATTGAGACAATTAGATTCGTTACGTGGTATATAGCTTCATATATTGCTGTTTAATTTTGCTTTGAATCTTGATTTCCTGTTTCTAACATTGTTTAGACCGTAACCGTGTAACCATTCAAAACGTTGATAACGAGCCTGTTTAAGTCATCTAGATTACGAAGAAAATGTACACAATCATAATTTTCTTATCACTGGGACAATTGTGCCCGAAATAAAATGAGTTACATTACATTTAACATTAGGAAGGGGTCTGCTCTTCAGGTCAGATCCTGGCGGATGACGTAGTTGTCTCCAGTCTGTGATGTCACAGCCATGTGGGTGGTATCTTTGACATCATGATGACTATGTCATCATGCACCACGTGTCATTCATATAGGAAGAGCTGTGTTTATTGGTGGCTGTGTTTCTTGTCTCATTTAAAAGAAGCGTGAGATAATTTAGCCTCGTGGTTATTAAAGCCTCCACTACTGTTGATTAAACTAAAATTAATCTCAGCAGTTGTAAGCCTGCACATCATTAGCTTTAACTGGTGAGCGTGAAAGGCGTGGTTTAAGGATTGTTTGCGTATTAATGGGGTCTATTATTGAGGCTTTCGAGGGTGTGGGGGTCTCACTCACTACGTGAGCATGAGGGGTTTGGGGGTTTAGCTCAGCCTTTGGTAAAGTGTTTTAACAAGTACTTTCAAACATCAAATTTTAGCATATGTTTTCAGAAAATCAAACTGAAATGTCGTGGATATTGTGATGTTTGGATTCTTGACGGTAGAATTAATATTCATGTGGATATTTCTTACATTGTCGTTTCATGCGACTGATTATTGATGTAAAAGTTTGTTTCAAATAGAAACGGCATGCAATGAAGGTGAACGTTAATCATTAAACAATTCCCAACTGTTATTTTATGTGTTGCAGTATTTGACGTCTGCTCGACACAATTTATGATTATTTCTTTCATTTCTATAATATTGTAAATGTTACAATAATTTTTTCATAAGATGACATTTTAAAAAAGTATTATTTTACATTTTCACCACAAAGTAGGCTCAAAAATTCATAATATTGTGGTAATTGAATGGTCTGCCATCTAACTGAGACAATTAGATTCCTTACTTGGTATATCGCTTCATATATTGCTGTTTAATCTTGATTTGAATCTTGATTTGCTGTTTCTAACATTGTTTAGACTGTAACCGTGTAACCATTCAAAACGTTGATAACGAGTCTGTTTAAGTCATCTATATTACGAATACAATGTACACAATCATAATTTTCTTGTCACTGGGACAATTGTGCCCGAAATACAATAAGTTACATTACATTTAACATTAGGAAGGGGTCTGTTCTTCAGGTCAGATCCTGGCTGATGACGTAGTTGTCTCCAGTTTGTGATGTCACAGCCATGTGGGTGGTACCTTTGACATCATGATGACTATGTCATCATGCACCACGTGTCATTCATATTGGAAGAGCTGTGTTTATTGGTGGCTGTGTTTCTTGTCTCATTTCAAAGAAGCGTGAGATAATTTAGCCTCGTGGTTATTAAAGCCTCCACTACTGTTGATTAAACTAAAATTCATCTCAGCAGTTGTAAGCCTACACATCATTAGCTTTAACTGGTGAGCCTGAAAGGGGTGGTTTCAGGATTGTTTGCGTATTAATGGGGTTTATTATTGAGGCTTTCAAGGGTGTGGGGGTCTCACTCACTACATGAGCATGAGCGGTTTGGGGGCTTAGCTCAGCTTAGGGAACGTGTTGTAACAAATACTTTTAAACATCAAATTTTAGCATATGTTTTCGGAAACTCAAACTGCAATGTCGTGGATTTTGTGTTTTTTAGATTATTGATGGTAGAATTAATATAAATGTGGATATTTCTTACATTGTCGTTTTATGCGACTGATTATTGATGTAAAATTTCGTTTCAAATAGAAACGGCAAGCTAACAAGGTGAACGTTAATCATTAAACTATTACCAACTGTTTATTTTTTATGTGTTGCAGTGTATGAAGTCTTCTTGACACGATTTAAGATTATTTCTTTCATTTCTATAATATTGTAAATGTTACAATAGTTTTTTCATAAGATGACATATATAAAAGTATTATTTTACATTTTCACTACAAATTAGGCTCAAATATTCATAATATTGTGGTATTTGGATGGTCTGTCATCTAATTGAGACAATTAGATTCGTTACGTGGTATATAGCTTCATATATTGCTGTTTAATCTTGCTTTGAATCTTGATTTCCTGTTTCTAACATTGTTTAGACCGTAACCGTGTAACCATTCAAAACGTTGATAACGAGCCTGTTTAAGTCATCTAGATTACGAAGAAAATGTACACAATCGTAACTTTCTTATCACTGGGACAATTGTGCCCGAATAAAATGAGTTACATGACATTTAACATTAGGAAGGGGTCTGCTCTTCAGGTCAGATCCTGGCGGATGACGTAGTTGTCTCCAGTCTGTGATGTTACAGCCATGTGGGTGGTACCTTTGACATCATGATGACTATGTCATCATGCACCACGTGTCATTCATATTGGAAGAGCTGTGTTTATTGGTGTCTGTGTTTCTTGTCTGAGCCTAAAGAAGCGTGAGATCATTTAGCCTCCTGTTAAATTAACGCCCCCACTACTGTTGATGAAACTAAAATTCATCTCAGCAGTTGTCAGCCTGCACATCATTAGCTTTAACTGGTGAGCCTGAAAGGAGTGGTTTAAGGATTGTTTGCGTGTTAATGGGGTTTATTATTGAGGCTTTCAATGGTGTGGGGGTCTCACTCACTACATGAGCATGAGGGTTTGGGGGTTTAGCTCAGCTTATGGAACGTGTTGTAACAAATACTTTCAAACATCAAATTTTAGCATATGTTTTCAGAAAATCAAACTGCAATGTCGTGAATATTATGATTTTTGGATTCTTGACGGTAGAATTAATATTTATGTGGATATTTCTTACATTGTCGTTTCATGCGACTGATTATTGATGTAAAATTTCGTTTCAAGTAGAAACGGCATGCAATAAAGGTGAACGTTAATCATTAAACAATTCCCAACTGTTATTTTATGTGTTGCAGTATTTGACGTCTGCTCGACACAATTTATGATTATTTCTTTCATTTCTATAATATTGTAAATGTTACAATAGTTTTATCATAAGATGACATTCAAAAAAGTATAATTTTACATTTTCATCACAAAGTAGGCTCAAATATTCATAATATTGTGGTATTTGGATGTTCTGCCATCTAACTGAGACAATTAGATTCGTTACTTGGTATATCGCTTCATATATTGCTGTTTAATCTTCATTTGAATCTTGATTTGCTGTTTCTAACATTGTTTAGACCGTAACCGTGTAACCATTCAAAACTTAATAACGAGCCTGTTTAAGTCATCTAGATTATGAATACAATGTACACAATCAGAATTTTCTTATCACTGGGACAATTGTGCCCGAAATTAAATTTAAACATTAGGAAGGGGTCTGCTCTTCAGGTCAGATCCTGGCTGATGACGTAGTTGTCTCCAGTCTGTGATGTCACAGCCATGTGGGTGGTACCTTTGACATCATGATGACTATGTCATCATGCACCACGTGTCATTCATATTGGAAGAGCTGTGTTTATTGGTGGCTGTGTTTCTTGTCTCATTTCAAAGAAGCGTGAGATAATTTAGCCTCGTGCTTATTAAAGCCTCCACTACTGTTGATTAAACTAAAATTCATCTCAGCAGTTGTAAGCCTGCACATCATTAGCTTTAACTGGTGAGCGTGAAAGGGGTGGTTTCAGGATTGTTTGCGTATTCATGGGGTTTTTAATTGAGGCTTTCAAGGGTGTGGGGGTCTCACTCACTACATGAGCATGAGGGGTTTGGGGGTTTAGCTCAGCTTATGGAACGTGTTGTAACAAATACTTTTAAACATCAAATTTTAGCATATGTTTTCAGAAACTCAAACTCCAATGTCGTGGATATTGTGTTTTTTGGATTATTGACGGTAGAATTAATATTAATGTGGATATTTCTTACATTGTCGTTTTATGCGACTGATTATTGATGTAAAATTTCGTTTCAAATAGAAACGGTAAGCTAACAAGGTGAACGTCAATCATTAAACTATTGCCAACTGTTTATTTTTTATGTGTTGCAGTGTATGAAGTCTGCTTGACACAATTTAAGATTATTTCTTTCATTTCTATAATATTGTAAATGTTACCATTGTTTTTTCATAAAATGACATATATAAAAGTATTATTTTACATTTTCACCACAAATTTGGCTCACATATTCATAATATTGTGGTAATTGGATGGTTTGTCATCTAATTGAGACAATTAGATTCGTTACGTGGTATATAGCTTCACATATTGCTGTTTAACTTTGTTTTTAATCTTGATTTGCTGTTTCTAACATTGTTTAGACCGTAACCGTGTAACCATTCAAAACGTTGATAACGAGCCTGTTTAAGTCATCTAGATTACGAATACAATGTACACAATCATAATTTTCTTATCACTGGGACAATTGTGCCCGAAATAAAATGAGTTACATTACATTTAACATTAGGAAGGGGTCTGCTCTTCAGGTCAGATCCTGGCTGATGACGTAGTTGTCTCCAGTCTGTGATGTCACAGTCATGTGGGTGGTACCTTTGACATCATGATGTCTATGTCATCACGCACCACGTTTCATTCATATTGGAAGAGCTGTGTTTATTGGTGTCTGTGTTTCTTGTCTGAGCCTAAAGAAGCGTGAGATCAATTAGCCTCCTGTTAATTTAAAGCCTCCACTACTGTTGATGAAACTAAAATTCATCTCAGCAGTTGTCAGCCTGCACATCATTAGCTTTAACTGGTGAGCCAGAAGGGGTGGTTTAAGGATTGTTTGCGTGTTAATGGGGTTTATTATTGAGGCTTTCAAGGGTGTGGGGGTCTCACTCACTACGTGAGCATAAGGGGTTTGGGGGTTTAGCTCAGCCTATGGTAACGTGTTGTAACAAGTACTTTCAAACATCACATTTAAGCATATGTTTTCAGAAAATCAAACTGCAATGTCGTGGATATTGTGATTTTTGGATTCTTGACGGTAGAATTAATATTCTTGTGGATATTTCTTACATTGTTGTTACATGCGACTGATTATTGCTGTAAAATGTTGTTTCAAATAGAAACGGCATGCAATAAAGGTGAACGTTAATCATTAAACAAGTCCCAACTGTTATTTTATGTGTTGCAGTATTTGACGTCTGCTCGACACAATTTATGATTATTTCTTTCATTTCTATAATATTATGAATGTTACAATAGTTTTTTCATAAGATGACATTTAAAAAAGTATAATTTTAAATAATCACCACAAAGTAGGCTCAAATATTCATAATATTGTGGTAATTGGATGTTCTGCCATCTAACTGAGACAATTAGATTTGTTACTTGGTATATCGCTTCATATATTGCTGTTTAATCTTGATTTGAATCTTGATTTGCTGTTTCTAACATTGTTTAGACTGTAACCGTGTAACCATTCAAAACGTTGATAACGAGCCTGTTTAAGTCATTTAGATTACGAATAAAATGTACACAATCATCATTTTCTTATAACTGGGACAATTGTGCCCGAAATAAAATGAGTTACATTACATTTAACATTAGTAAGGGGTCTGCTCTTCAGGTCAGATGCTGGCTGATGACGTAGTTGTCTCCAGTCTGTGATGTCACAGCCATGTGGGTGGTACCTTTGACATCATGATGACTATGTCATCATGCACCACGTGTCATTCATATTGGAAGAGCTGTGTTTATTGGTGGCTGTGTTTCTTGTCTCAGCTAAAAGAAGCGTGAGATTATTTAGCCTCGTGGTTTTTAAAGCCTCCACTACTGTTGATGAAACTAAAATTCATCTCAGCAGTTGTAAGCCTGCGCATCATTAGCTTTAACCGTTGAGCCTGAAAGGGGTGGTTTAAGGATTGTTTGTGTGTTAATGGGGTTCATTATTGAGGCTTTCAAGGGTGTGGGGGGGGGGGGGGCTCACTCACTACATGAGCATGAGGGGTTTGGGGGTTTAGCTCAGTTTATGGTAACGTGTTGTAACAAATACTTTTAAATATCAAATTTTAGCATATGTTTTCAGAAAATCAAACTGCAATGTCGTGGATAATGTGATTTTTGGATTCTTGACGGCAGAATTAAAATTAATGTGGATATTTCTTACATTGTCGTTTCATGCGACTGATTATTTACTTAAAATTTTGTTTCAAACAGAAACGGCATGCAAAAAAGGTGAACGTTAATCATTAAACAATTCTCAACTGTTATTTTATGTGCCCGAAATAATGTGTTACATTACATTTAACATTAGGAAGGGGACTGCTCTTCAGGTCAGATCCTGGCTGATGACGTATTTGTCTCCAGTCTGTGATGTCACAGTCATGTGGGTGGTACCTTTGACAACATGATGTCTTTTACGTCATGCACGATGTGTCATTGATACTGGCAGAGCTGCGTTTATTGGCTGCTGTGTTGCTCGTCTAATCTAACGGAAGCGTGAGATTATTTAGCAATGTGGTTCTTAAAAGCTGCACAGCTGTTGAATAAACTCAAATCCATCTCGGCAGTTGTGAGTCTGCTCATCATCAGCTAACAAAGGTGAGCCTGAAAGTGGTGGGTTAAAGATTGTTTTGATGTTTATGAGGTCTGTTGCTGAGGGTTTCAAGGATGTTGGGGCTTCTCTCAGTACGTGAGAGTGAGGGGTTGCAGGTGTCAGCTCGGGTCATGGTTACAGTTTATAACAAATACTTTTAAACATATCATTTTGGCATATGTTATCAGAAAATCAAACTTAAAGTTCTTGGATATTGTGATGTTTGGATTCCTGACTCCCAAATTAGCAATAATGCAGATACTCCTGCTATTTGTCTTATTAGTCAACAATTATTCAATTGATGGAAAACATCGTTTGTAAAGCAAGATTATGGAAATGCATTTACAATTAAATAAGGTGCAACTGGACGCAAATATTTCGCATTCCAGTTTTTAAAAGATGCACAACCGGTGATAAAAGTAAAGTTTATCTCGTGATTAGTGAGCCTGGCCTTCATCACATCTGAAAAGTGAACCCACCACGGGCGTTCTAAAAATGATCAGGGATTGTTGTTAATGATTAGGGATGAAAAGTTGTGGTTATGGGCTACAGGCTGAGTTTTAGTGTTTGGGGTTATAGTGAAGGGTTAGAGTTCCGAGTTATAATTAGAGGTTGGAGTTTGCCATAGGGGTAAGTGTGATACAGTTACTTTTTTGGAGTTAGAGTTACGGTTGTGTATTAGGGTTTGGGTATTAAGGGTTAGGGTTCGGTATGATGGGTTAGGGTTGCCTATCAGGTGTTCGGGTTATGCTTGAGTTATAGTATTTGGAAGTTTGGGCGAGGGATATTGCTCAGGTTATTCGATTGGTTGACTATGAATAGGTTACCCGTTATGTGCCTGATTTCATCAGGTCTCAGAAGCTAAGCAGGGTTTAGCTTGGGGAGTGATTGGATGTCCTTGCATTGGGTGACCACCACGTGCAATAAATGGTGTAATAGCCATTGTGAGCATTGGAGGGCAGTGCAGAAATATATTTTCTTTTGCAGTCTCCCCAACCTTCACCAACCCACACTGACCAGCATTTTTAAGTATGGTTACATAACTCTCATCATCCATGAGGCATTTGGGAGGCCTTTATCAACCAGTGGAATTATACAAATGGGCTCTACATGAACAGGGTTAAGTCTGACGATTATGTTCAATGGAATAGTGGATTGAAATAAACATGTGTGAGTGGGTGAGTGAATGAGTGAGTGAGCAGATGCACAAGTGAGTGAGTTGGCAATCAGCGAGTAAATGAAGGGGTTTGTAAATCAACATGCACAAGAGTGAGTGAACTGGTACTGTGAGTGGGAAATGGTAATAATTTAGAGGATTAGTGATTAGTTGAGTTGATACATTTGATCCTTGTTCTAACCCCTCCAGGCCACCACCATCAAACAGACACAACAGCGACACCATGGACAAACAACTTAAGTGGGCTGAGATCTTGGAGCACTATGAGAGTAAGTTACATATACCTACATAAAATGGTTTGTTAGAATGATAATATTTATTTTTTATGGAGGATTCTGATGAGCTATAAACTTACTTTTCACAAATTACTAGGAAATGCAGAGGAGAACTCCCTAATAATGACATTCAGTAGAACTGGCTTGGTGGGTAAGGGATTAGACACTGATCCAACATGGCAGAGAACGTTGGTTAAGCTCTGGGTTTCAGCAACCTATAATTAAACTAGGGTCTCAAGTTTATGGAATGAATGATCTCAACATGCTCACAAAAATATGGCATGTAAAGTGTTACTGCCATGTGATGAATATTTCTCAATAGCAGGGCCTGTAGTGTGATAAGAGGTAACTAGAGGGATCTCAGAATGAGTTATGTGAAATATCCATGTGCTTCGTTCTCTAATCCATTACTCATCCTTTGAATTAAACGTCTGTGCTCCGTAGCCCGGAAGATGCAGCTCCAGTCGACCACGTGCGGGGACATTATTAACAGAGTTCACCCTTTCTCGAACCAAAGTGACAACAATAGCGACCAAAAGGTGTGTATGTGGTCGGTGAGGGTCAAACACACCTTCTCTACACAATAGCACACTATGCCACCACACGATCAAACTACAACATGACTACATATCACATCACCAAACCATCTCTCCACACCACCTTTCCCATCATACCACCCCACCACCCAGTCAATAAACCATCATAGAACCTCACCATGTGTCTACACCATCACATGACACGATCTCTCCACAACATTCCAACACATCTCATCTAAATACCACTACAGCATTTCCCGACATCACCCCATCTTTCCACCATGTCATGCCATATCCCACTCATGCATGCACATAAATTGGCCTTTTTCAGGCAGTGACACGACCTCTGTCTGTGAGCTCATTGGAAGGTGCTATTCCAGTTGCCCACGTTGAGCGCTGCAGTTTGATTTTTCCAGATTATGGGCAGCTAGATCCTTACAATGGAACATTCTGTTGGCACCTGTTGCCCGTGATGAATGTTGATAACAATCGCCATGAAATTATCGCAGTTGATCAAGGCCTTAATTGGGTTCATGAGGTCTGTGGGGTCGATAGGGGTCTGTGGGAATATATGAGGGTGTAACATGTATCATGAATTTGTAGGGTTTAGGTGAATTAGGGGTTAGGGCTACATTAATGCTGTGTTCAAAAGTACCGATTGGTAAAAGTTTGTTTAACATCAGGTGATTGTGTATATGTATGTGTGTGCTCAGCATATTTGGATGAGTCAAAATGTAGTGGTTGAACTTTACACGAACAACTTTTGTCTTTCTTCAACCACTTCTTTATTTTTATCGTGTAACACGTTCTTCACACTCCACCGTATCCCAGACACCGTGGCTCGCTCGCCGTGCTTCGCCCGTCTCGCTCACCACCTTGGTTCACAGTATCACGTCGCTTTGCTCCGCACACACGTCTTCAACTCTATTCCTACGCTCTCTCCACTGCTGGCTATCCTCCTCAGCTCCTCCGCTATACAGCGTCGTTGCACACAGCGAAACCCAATCTCACTTCTCTGTCTCCACACGCCTCGTCTCCAGCTCCTCTATTACTAAGCTCTCTCCACTGCTAACTGCTCCGTCTTCTTCAGCTTCGCTATCACTATGCTCACTCCACTGCTAACTGCTTCGTCTTGCTTCAGCTTCGCTATCACTATGCTCCAACTCTCTTCTAAACTCTGTTTCCGAACTCCACGTCTTCACCGCACAGCTCCCAACTCCAATCTCCCTCTCTCTCTGTCTCCCCCCAATTTATACCCATTCTCATTATCGCTAATTAATTGGTCCGCGTGCCTCCGCACGCCTCGCGTCTTTAACCACCTGCCTTTTTCCAGACACCTCGACGCCTCCTCGGCCCCAGCAACAGCACCAACCAATCACAGCCCTTCTGGCTTAATTGGCCCGACCGTTACCTCATCACCCCGGCCTCTTCACCTGGCTGTCCTAACACGACCCCACTGTTTCCGCCGTCTCCTCAAGCTGACCCCAGATAAACACCACACTGTCCGTGTGATCAATACAATCGCGCAGTTTCCCCAGCACACCTTCCTACTCCACTACATCACCCCCCCCCCCCCCCCGTGATAAAAAAATCTAGCCATCTCGGCTACGACGATATTTTGAACCTGGAGTAGTGGAGTACCACGGATATAACAACGAACAACACAACAACTTTGTACAAGAACCACAACATGCAAACCAACACAACAACTTTGTACAAGAACTGCGACACGCAAAGTCAATGGAAGGTCCGTCCTCGGGAGCGAGTTCCAGCTGCCGGCCCATTTCCCCAACACGGGAAACCGTGGGGCAAGGGCGGGCCTCGCTCCTCCGTTAAGCGAGGGCGCTCCTGGTCCTCGACACACACCCATCCCTGTCCCAGCGACCATCCGCTGGCGGGATTGTCCGTCGTTCATGCTCGGGCTGGACAGCATTTCGAAGTTGCGGCCACTCAACCGGCGTCCAGCCAGCAAACCTGCTCAAACCCCCTCGTCGAGTCAATAGGGATGGTCCTGCAGGCACACGGGGAGCAGATTTCTGAGGCGCGTACACATGCGACCTCCTCACAGGCTCGTCGGACACATCCAATACAGGCAGCTCTGGGATGGGAGATGACGCATCATATGGCAATACAAACTTCTTAAGGCGCGACGGGTGAACATACCATGTCCGATGACCGAATCGAATCCGTACATTTTGATCTCGGAGAACCTCAACAATCTCAACGGGCCCTTGCCAGGGCCAATGGAACTTTGGGGACATTCCCACCAGTACCATGGGGCAATGTAACCACGTTTTATCCCCAACACACCACGGCTCTCGAGGCCGCTGCGTACCATGCAACCGTTCATTGGTGGCTTGTCGTCGCGCCATGTTACTCAACGCGGCCTCCCGAGCCTCTCTCCGCGCACATTCATGGCATGCTTTTACATATCGCTGAATATCGTTATACATTCCTGGCCAATAGAAATATTTTCCCAAAGTCAATGCGATCTTCTTCTCCCCCAAATGCATCAACTTGTCATGCGTATCACTAATGAGTTTCCCGCGAAACACAATCGGAACAACAATGCAAAACTTCTGTGCTTCAGCATCCCAGCGAACGAGGAGAACATCGATAAGTCTTAGAAAGGGACGATCTTCCGATTCCCTTGAGCGAGAGGCACGCAGCCTCATCCTGGTCAGGGAGGAGTCATCCACCTGCAATCGTTTCCACTGACCCAACGTCGACCCCAGCAAACCCGATTCCACCGCAGGAATCGCTTCTGGCCTAATTGAATCCGCTGCAGCGACCATTGACGGAACGTCCTGCAGCGGCAGACCGCAACGCAGCGAGCCCTCCGGACACCGACAGGAGTCAGTCGGTCGCGGCAATCTCGATAATGCAACAGCGTTAACATGACGCGTCCCCAAAAATTTCATACATTTCCCCGATGGCAATTCCAAACACCCCGTCTCTATCGAAATTTTAAGCGGCATCCTTTGCAAAAAATCCGTGCCCAGCAAACACGGTACCGCCAAGGCCGTAGAAACCAAGACATTCCTCGTAATGCTCACTTCCCCAATTTGAATCGTCGCGACCATACAACCCATAATACCAAGGCTGCCACCGTTTGCCGCTATGCACGGCCCATCTACCGGTTCCAGGGTCCGGGGCAAAGTCGGCAGCGATCAAAAAGTTTGTAACGAAATAAGGGTCGCAGAAGCCCCTGTATCAACAATAACCCTGACCATTACTCCTTGAATACGTGCCATCACATCCGACGACCCCGGCGCGGCGCCCAACACACGATGCACCAACGCGCCCCACATGTCTCGACCTTGCTCATACGAATTTGATGGGAACGGGTGAGATGACGCGGATGGGTGACGTGGAAAGAGCGGCCGTGTATTGAATGTATCGCGACTCACCTGGAATCCTCGGTCCTGGGGAAATCTCCGGTCGTGGCTGGTCGGCGCCCTTGGAGGGCCGCCCCTGCGCCGCCAGCAGTCGCGGGCGAGATGTCCTCTCTGTCCGCACTCATAGCACGTTCGCGCGTGCCACCTACATACACCTCAGGACGACGCAGCACGCTCGCGGGTGGCACCCCGGCCGCAGCTGCAATCGGCGGCGCCTCGTTCACCGCCACCATGCTCTCGGCCACGGCAGCGCTCATCAGCAGCGGCTGCACACCCACCACCGCTGGCTCGTCCCGGAGGTCGACGTTGACTTGGATGTTCTTGGCGATCTGCAGAGACGACATGTCGCCGTCATCGTTGCTGTCCGGGAGCGAAAGGACGATCCTTAGCTCCTTTGCCAACTGCAAAAGTTTATCTTGCAGTAAGGAATCTAGGGCCTCTTGGTCCATCGCCGGGTATGCCACTTGAGCGAGGGCCAACAAGGCGCTTCGGAATGCAAGAGGGGATTCCGTGACCTCCCGCTTCCTTTGCTGAAATCTACGTTTGGCGACCGACCGCGGCTCGTAGACCTTTCTCATTGCCGCGAGTGCCCCGTCCAGTGTTGACCTGACGGCGGCAGGGAGCCCATTAAATGTCGCCAAAGAGTCACCATCGAGGGCCATAGGCAGGCCTACAGCGCGGCACTCTCAGTCCACTCCAGAGATTCATAAGCCGCACGGAATCGTCGTGTAAACGCCGTCCAATCCCCAACTTTGGCCTCGAACCGCTGCACATGAAGTCGCCGGGCCGTTCCCGACAGCTACACTTCCTCGTCGTCGGATTCCTCCAATCGCTCCGATGCCGCGCAACCTCTGCTGGTCGACTTGACACCGTTGGTTGTATGCGGTTTGATGTCATAAAGTGGTGGAACTCCTCCGCCAGCGTCGCCATCCTGGCCTCCCACTGGGCCATGAGGAATCTCCAATCCCCCGATGGTCCCGGGCCTTCAGCCCCACTCGAACCGCCGTCTCGTTCTGTTGTTTCCCGATCGACCAGACTCGCTGGGGGAGTATCGGCCACTTGGCCGGACACGGGCAGCACGTCCTCATCGTTGCTGTCGTCGCACGAGTCCACCGGCACGTTCTTCCTCTTTGCCGCCTTCTTTGACATCTCGGCGTGGTTCGTAGCTACTCTGACACCAAATGTAGTGGTTGAACTTTACACGAACAACTTTTGTCTTTCTTCAACCACTTCTTTATTTTCATCATTTAACACTTTCTCCACACTCCACCGTATCCCAGACACCGTGGCTCGCTCGCCGTGCTTCGCCCATCTTGCTCACCACCTTGGTTCCCAGTATCACGTCGCTTTGCTCCGCACACACGTCTTCAACTCTATTCCTACGCTCTCTCCACTGCTGGCTATCCTCCTCAGCTCCTCCGCTATACAGCATCGTCGCACACAGCGAAACCCAATCTCACTTCTCTGTCTCCACACGCCTCGTCTCCAGTTCCTCTATTACTAAGCTCTCTCCACCGCTAACTGCTCCGTCTTCTTCAGCTTCGCTATCACTATGCTCACTCCACTGCTAACTGCTTCGTCTTGCTTCAGCTTCGCTATCACTATGCTCACTCCACTGCTAACTGCTTCGTCTTGCTTCAGCTTCGCTATCACTATGCTCACTCCACTGCTAACTGCTTCGTCTTGCTTCAGCTTCGCTATCACTATGCTCCAACTCTCTTCTAAACTCTGTTTCCGAACTCCACGTCTTCACCGCACAGCTCCCAACTCCAATCTCCCCCTCTCTCTCTCTCTGTCTCCCCCCAATTTATCCCCATTCTCATTATCGCTAATTAATTGGTCCGCGTGCCTCCGCACGCCTCGCGTCTTCAACCACCTCCCTTTTTCCAGACACCTCGACGCCTCCTCGGCCCCAGCAACAGCACCAACCAATCACAGCCCTTCTGGCTTAATTTGCCTGACCGTTACCTCATCACCCCAGCCTCTTCACCTGGCTGTCCTAACACGACCCCACTGTTTCCGCCGTCTCCTCAAGCTGACCCCAGATAAACCCCACACTGTCCGTGTGATCAATACAATCGCGCAGTTTCCCCAGCACACCTTCCTTCTCCACTACAAATATGAATTTGTTTGCGTCCATGCATAGGTGTGTGAGTATGCAGTTGTGTATGGGTTTATATGCATGTTTGCGTGCGTGTGGGTATGATTTTGTGCATGTCTGAATGTTCCTGTGCTCATCGTTGCGCATATGTATGAATAGAAGCAGCTCAAGTGTAGGCGCCCCAAGAACCAGAGGAGCATTCGGGAGGTGAAGAACCTCGGCGAGGTGAAGCGTCTCGAGGAAGAGAAGCACCTTGCAGAGGAGAAGCACCTTGCAGAGGAGAAGCACCTTGCAGAGGAGAAGCGGCTTGCAGAGGAGAAGCAGCTTGCAGAGGAGAAGCGGCTTGCAGAGGAGAAGCACCTTGCAGAGGAGAAGCACCTTGCAGAGGAGAAGCACCTTGCAGAGGAGAAGCGGCTTGCAGAGGAGAAGCGGCTTGCAGAGGAGAAGCGGCTTGCAGAGGAGAAGCACCTTGCAGAGGAGAAGCACCTTGCAGAGGAGAAGCGGCTTGCAGAGGACAAGACAAAGGAAGAAGAAACAGTGGTGGGGGAAAAGATGGAGGAGACAGACGAAGGGGAAAAGATAGTGCTGCAGGAGGGTGAGGAGAAGATGGGAGAGGAAGAGATGATGCTAATGGGACAGGAGAAGTTATAGGAGAAGATAGAGATGGAAGGAGAGAAGATTGAGGTATAGGAGAAGCACCTCGCAGAGTAGCGTCTCATGGAAGTGAAGCGTCTCGAGGAGGAGAAGCGCATCACCAAATTGAAGCACCACTGCCTCCGGACCACGGCCACCAGCACCACCACCAGCACCACCACCAGCACCACCACCAGCACCACCGCCAGCACCACCACCAGCCCTGCCACCAGCACCACCGCCAGCACCACCACCAGCACCACCACCAGCACCACCACCAGCACCACCACCAGCACCGCCGCCAGCACCACCGCCAGCACCACCACCAGCACCACCACCAGCACCACCGCCAGTACCACCACCAGCACCACCACCAGCACCACCGCCAGCACCACCGCCAGCACCGCCACCAGCACCACCACCAGCACCGCCACCAGAACCACCACCAGCACCACCGCCAGCACCACTGCCAGCACCGCCACCAGCACCACCGCCAGCACCACCACCAGCACCGCCACCAGCACCACCACCAGCACCGCCACCAGCACCACCACCAGCACCGCCACCAGCACCACCACCACCGCCAGCACCACCACCAGCACCGCCGCCAGCACCGCCGCCACCTCCTCCGCTACCGCTACCACCACCACTACCACTCCTGTGCAGGGCCCAATCACACTGCACATTGGAGAAGAGGTCTTTAGAGAAGGAGCCGCTGAGCCAGGATAAGCAACTCTGCGTGTGTCCTGTGTGTATTTATTATGATTGTTTACGCAGGATAAGCATCACTGATTCTCAAGACCTTTTTTCAGCAGGGTTCTGCCAAGTTAGTTTGTAATCGGGAACAAAATTGCTGTTGTTTGTGATCCCAATTGAGTGATTTGCATTGCTTATGTGGTTTCAGTTATGAGGAGAAAGCTGCAGAACCCACCCAAAACAAGGGGAGAACACACTCCACACAGAGAAATTGGCCCAAGTTGGGAATCGAACCCAGATCCCTCTAGCTATGAGGCACAGGTGTTCCAGCTATGCCACCCGCACAAACACAGACAATGCAAACCTCACATGTACATTCGGCGATAGAAATGTTCTCCATAATTGGTTTCTGGGTGAGACCATGTAACAATGCGGCCATACATTCACCATGTAACCCTACATCCACTATATTGTTGCCAGACTAATGCCCGTTTCCTGGCCAACTACCAAGTTTATTTGTACTGCACAAGGATAGCTGCCATTGGGAGGAGGGGTGCCCCCTTTCAAATGCATTGAGACGAGAAATGCAAGATGTGAGTGGCTCATCACGTGTAAAGCGCTCTCAGGTACCATCCAAGTCAAAGGGGGCGACTCAGTCGACCACGAATCACCATAGATATTTTTCCACAATCGTGCATGGGTGAAGCGGGCCAGCGATAGCGGGTTCATCACTCACTGCTCACAGTTCCGCTCTGGCGTCCTGCCCTGGGTATTAGTGCTGCTGCGTTAACCACAAAGACACGCACACCCTCTCCTTCGTAGCAGACGTTAAAAATCTCCCCTGATGTCATTGGAAATGAGTAGGCCATTGTGTGCCAGGGATCAATTATAATACACATATACAAATGTCACTGCAAGTGATTCGATTGTATTTACACAGCAATGCCAGCCACTGCTGTGAAACTACAGCAGTCTGTGTTAGATTCAGCAGCATCTTTCTTCGTGCTAGCCTTGCATTGAGAGAATGACAGCTGCAATGCCAAGCGTACTCACTGATCGTGTTGTTTTGTGTGGTTATTAAATTCGAATTAATCCGCCACATGGTCCACCCACAGATTATAAGGAGACGACTGCGATGTCTGCCGTAGCAGGAAGGTTGAACGGTGTCATGCATCTCTCTTCACAGAGCGGAGCCAGCGCAGCAATCCTCGCAGGCCGTTGAAGAGAAGAGAGAGGTTGTGGAGAAGAAGATGAAAGAGGAAGTGAAGGAGGAGGTGAAAGAGGAAATGGAGAAGGTGGAGAAGGAGTTGGAGAAGACAAATGAGGAGATAGCGGTGGAGGACGAAGAGAACGACAATGAATTGGAGGAGAAGGTGGCTGTGGAGGAGGAAAAGGAGAAGATGGTGGTGGTGGTGGAAGAGATGGTGATGCAGGAGGTCGAAAAGACGGAGAAAGAGAAGACGGAGGAGACAGAGGAGGCGACGGGGAAGGAGACAGAGGAGGAGACAGAGGAGGAGACAGAGGAGGAGACAGAGTGGCAGGAGGCGGTGGTAGTGCAGGAACGAAAGGGCCTGGCTCGTGTGGCGAACGCGATCCGTGCGCTCCTCCGCGGCATGATGCTGTTTGGTTGCGGCCGTTCGACCGCACAGTTGGGGTGATGGATGTGGTTCGGTGCCTACCATGACTGCTATCACCACATGCACCGCACCATCTACCCACCCACCCCGTGATACACACCACTCACACCACACACACCACACACACCACTCACACCACACACACACCACTCACACACCACACACACACCACACACACACCACTCACACACCACACACACACCACACACACGACACATACCACACACACCACACACACCACACGGTTCTCCGGAGAGACGGTGCCACTGGGACCGCAGCCGGGGAAGTAAACTGAGCAGCAAATGCCAGGACTGGACTGGACAACGACTGCTGCCAACAGACACACTCTGTTAAGAGTTAGGATCAATCCAATGCATTATGTAATCATTATCATTGTTGTTTTTATTATAAACTTCATGACATGAACCTATGAGGAAACAATGTAACGTTGCATTGCTTGTGAGTGCTGCCTGGGTTGGTTCAATGTGCCTTGGCTCGTGTCATGAGAGAAGTTTCAGGCAATGGCCCTTCTTCAGAACGTGTACAGGCAGTGGTGGGAAAAGATAATCAGGCGATTCGTCTGACACATCCGCCCCTTCACTGCCTCACTGCCCCACTGCCCCTCTGCCAAGCTGCTTCCGCTGTCCCGCTGCCCCAATGCCCACGGCCCCACTGCCCCACTGCCCCACTGCCCCTCTACCCACTGCCCCATTGCCCCATTGCTTCACTGCCCACTGCCCCACTGCCCACTGCCCCACTGCCCCATTGCCTCACTGCCCACTGCCCCATTGCCGTATTGCCTCACTGCCCACTGCCCCACTGCCCACTGCCCCAGTGCCCCATTGCCTCACTGCCCCACGGCCCACTGCCCCATTGCCTCACTGCCCCACTGCTCTGGTGCCACTCTGCCCTAATGCCCCGCTGTTCCATTGCTCCACTTTCCCACTGCCATCACATCCATCACGAAGCAGCGAGACGTCCACACCACCTCATTCAATATTACCCTGATGTGCACGCAGAGAGAGAGACCCTCGTTTAGCATTGCATACTTGAGGAGGCTGCTGTGATGCAATGGCTCGTAAACTTCACTGGTAATAGAGAGATTGCTGGTTCCACCTTCTGGCACAGCAGTGTGAGTGAGTAGGTGGGTGAGTTGGTGGGTGAGTAGGTGAGTGAGAGTGGGCGGGTGGGTGAGTGGGTAAATTAGTGGGTGAATAAGTGGGTGGATATGGGTGGGTGTGGGTGGGTGTGGGTGGGTGTGTGTGGGTGGGTGTGGGTGGGTGGGTGAGTAGGTGGGTGTGGGTGGGTGAGTGGGTGGGTGAGTAGGTGGGTGAGTGGGTGAGAGTGGGTTGGTGGGTGGGTGAGAGTGGGTGGGTGAGTGGCTGGGTGGGAGATTGAGTGGGTGGATGAGTGGGTGGGTGAGTGAGCGTATCGATATGTGGTGAGTCTGTCCCTGGTGAGTGTCTCTGGTATGTCTGAGGACCAGACACGGTTCTGACCATTCCGTCCCCTTCGAGCGCCTTGCTGGCCTTCATCGGGGCTCACTACCAACACGAGCTACCCCAGATATGTATAAATAATCAAATCTGAATATGTAATCATACTGGAGGAATCCGATGAGCTATAAAGCTTTTTTCAGAGCTGTCCAGTAGGGACGGGTTTGAACGTTACAGCAACAAACAATAAAAAAAATACGATCGGAGTGCAAGGTATAGGAAAAGTAAACGAATCAATAAAAAATAAACTAAGCAATTTTTTTTATCTCATCAGGTAAAGTCCAATGAGGTATTAGCTTATTTTTCAGAAGCCACTTGACCACAAATGATAACTCATGTCTGGGGGCAGCTATTGAAGGCGGCCTGAGATGAACATGATGTATGCTGAACTTCGTTCGCACCGTACTTAGCCAACCGCGCTAATCCGAGGTGCCGGGGAAGGACAACAAAACTATTAGGTTAGGGGTTAGGGTCAGGGCTATAGGATGTAGGGGCACTGCAGGTTCTCCACAAGTCAAGTGATGCCCTCTAGTGAACAAACGCATAACTACAGCTGCTGCTGCAACGCAAGGAACAAGAAAACCGAGCTGTACAGCCTCCACATCGCCACTTCTCCACGCACACAATGGGAGTGGTGCTACTCAGCCGCACAAGCTTCTGAGAGTGCAACTCATCATCAACATTAACTCAACACAAGCAGCACCCTGAAACAGGCTTCGTCTCTCAGTGTCTCATCAGCAGTCAGGCTCGCTTGAACTGGTGAACTGCCAGATGTTGCTGACAGGGAACCATTGTTAGACTCGCCTTTTGACCGTCCAAGGACGGGTGTATTGCAGTAAATCTGAAACTTGCCAGCGAGAAAGCAGACCACGACGTGATATTCATGCTCTGTACTTTTGAGGCATAAGCAATTGGAAAATAACACTTACTACCCAGGAGCCATTTTTTTGTTGTTACACAGTGTTATTAATGAGGGGGGCTGTTTGATGTGGAGTTACGTCACCTGCTCATGATTATTAATGAGGGTGGAGGGCGCTCCATGTGGAGTGACGTCACACGCTCATGATTATTAATGAGGGGGGGGGGGTCCATGTGGAGGATGTAACCTGTTCGTTATTCTTAATGAGAGGAGCTGGTCGACGTGGAGTGACGTCACGGGCGTTACACACATACATTATTGGCTCATTATAGTAGGTCATAATGGGGGGGGGGGGGGGGGGTCCATTTGGAGGACGTCACCTGCTCATGATTGTTAATAAGGGGAGCTGTTCGATGTGGAGTGACGTCACTTGTTCATGATTACTTGTGAGGGGGAGAGTACTCCTTCTTGGGTGATGTCACCCGCTCATGATTATGAATGAGGGGGTGGGGGGGGGGGTCCATTTGGAGGACGTCACCTGCTCATTAATATTAATGATGGGGGCTGGTCGATGTGGAGTGACGTCACGTTAAGGACAGACATTCCTGGGTGATTAGAGTAGCTATATGGGCCCTGCTTCAGCACAGGACTGTGTAGGGCAGTGGCAGGAGCCTGGCCCTGCTGCTGCTGCCACTGCAGTGCACGGACACGCGGGTGCCCTCTCGTGGGCGAGTCTCTCTGGCTGCAGATTATTGGGTGAAGCTGCGTTGGCGGCTGCGCATGAACGCAATTCAAGACAACAAACTCAACACATTGTTCAATAACCCTGTGGCCTGAAGAGAACCTCGACAGGCGGACATGTCTCACCCGCTAAACTTTAACCGATTGTCCACTTCGTGAGGTATCCGAACTCTCTGGTAACTGCAATAGAATAAAAATCAACGGACATTCTGCACGCGTGACGTCATTTGTCCGCCCTCGCTGCTTACTCTTGGAAACCGCATTGCTTACGATCTATGAGTTTAGAAAGGTCTTTTACATAGTTCTAAGTGATCATATGGATTAAACATTTGTCGTGGTTATTTTATATGAGTAGAGTATAATTTCACATATTTATAAATCACCTCCCGCTAAATAACCTAACCAAGATGGACGCGCAGACAAACGAGTGACCTTGTAACGAGTGCGTGGTCTCGGTGCGTGCGTGGCGAAGTCGGCCCGGTAGGTCGGGGCAAAGGGACGCGGCGGGCACAGACGCCTCCGCGTGTCTGGAGAGTCCCTCTCGCGTCTGTGGCCACAGCGAGACAGCCAAGTGAGACCTCGGGTCGGCGCTGTAGCGCCACCGTCTCGCCACGCGGTGATGCTACAGCGCGGCAGTGGCAGCAGTGGCACCGGAGTGATTTTTTTTGGGTCGTAGCACCGAAATAAACTTACTAAAGTAGCTACACGCTGTGTGGGCTCAGTGCGTGGGTGTAGAGGCGTTTGTGTAAACGTGGACCCCCCCCCCCTAATGGAACATCTGCGCCGGTTAGAAACGTTTAGGTTGTACCGCCTACGATCCATCCTGGGTTTAACCAGGCGGGATCGTGTGAGGAGCTCACAAATCCTTGAAAGATCTGGACAAAGTCCCATCGGTGAGCTCCTCCTGCAGGCAAGACTGCGTTGGCTGGGTCATGTAGCCCGCATGCCCAGCCACCGCATGCCCAAGCAGCTTCTGTTTGGCCAGATAGACGGGACTAAATGGGCACGACATGTTCTTTGGGTCTTTCGGTAAAGTCACGTAGATAGGTTCAAAGAAAGAAGCAGTCACGAAAGCTTTAAGTCAAGATTTTGGCACGACATGGGCGAGAGTAGAGATGGATTGATGCTGTACGGGAGAATGTGGAGCTGAGTGGACTTGTCAATGACTGGTACCAGCAGTGTCAAGATCCCGCCTCTATGGAGGAGGCTCGTGAAGGACGCTACTTGGCAGTTGGAGGCAGTCGCCCTTCAACAACAGAGGGCAGAGGAGTGATGCTCACAACAACGAATGGAGCTACGGGGGGATAAAATACAGCAAATTGGCACAATAGGGCATACAGTTGGTGCATCTGCCAGTCATCTCAGTGAGTCAACCCATGGCACCTAAGTCTGTTCCATGACCTCCTTTCAGCGAGCCTTCGACACTTCACATGGCCTCAAAGTGCACCTAGCATGGCACCAGCGCTGTGGTAACGTCACCGATATTTAGTGGCGAATAGCGGGTATTGTTGTTATTGCTAGTTTGTTGAAGTGCGTGTGTGTAGATGTATGGAGGAGTAGGTGTGTATGAGTATATAGTGGGGAGCGGGAGTGTCGCGGCTAGCGTGCTGCCCGACGAACCTGGCGAATCAGGTTTGATTCCCACTCACGGCCACACAAGTGACGATTATTTGAATCGGTCCAGGGCCTCCCCTAGGTCGACTCAGCCTCAAATGAGTAGCTGGTGCGATGTGTATACATTGCCATGAGGGAGACAAAGACGGCCGGGGGTGGTGTTGGCCACCCATCCCCTCGTGTGCCGTGCCGGCCTTTAAAGGTGTTCGCTAACAGCACTTGCCCCAACAATCTGTTAAGGCTATGCGGGGGATCTTTGTCTTTTATGAGTAAGTAGAGGTGTGTGTAGGTGTATAGAGGTGTAGGTGTGTGTAGGTGTGTGTATGTGTAGATGCATAGAGGTGTAGGTGTGTGTTTAAGTAGAGGTGTGTGTGTAGGTGTGTGTGTAGGTGTGTGTAATGGAACATCTTCGCCGGTTAGAAACATTTAGGCTGGCCTGCCTACGATCCATCCTGGGTTTAACCAGACTGGATTGTGTGAGGAGCTCACAAATCCTTGAAAGATCTGGGCAGGGTCCCATCGGTGAGCTCCTCCGGCAGGCAAGGCTGCGATGGCTGGGTCATGTAGCCCGCATGCCCAGCCACCGCATGCCGAAACAGCTTTTGTTTGGCCGGATTGAGGGGGCTAAGCGGGCGCGGCACGGGCCAGAGAAGAGATGGAGTGATGTGGTACAGGAGGACGTGGAGCTGAGTGGACTTGCCGATGACTGGTACCAGCGGTGTCAAGATCGGCCTCTGTGGAGGAGGCTCGTGAAGGATGCTACTGGGCAGTTGGAGGCAGTCGCCCTCCAACAACAACGGAGGGCAGAGGAGCGACGCTCACAACAGCGAGCGGAGCGCCGGGTGGCTAAAGCACAGCAGGTTGGCACAGTAGGGGGCACAGGTGGTGCATCAGCCAGTCATCTCAGTCAGTCGACCCGTGGCACCTGGGTCTGCCCTGTGACCTCCTGCCAGCGGGCGTTCGACACTTCACGTGGCCTCAGGGTGCACATAGCCTGGCACAAGCGTCGTGGTGACGTCACCGCCACTTAGTGGCGAATGGCGGTTGTTGTTGTTGTTGTGTGTATATGAGTAAGTAGTGCTGTGTGTGTAGATGTATAGAGGTGTGTGTAGGTGTATAGAGGTGTAGGTGTGTGTGTGTATGTAGAGGTGTGTGTGTAGGTGTATAGAGGTGTAGGTATGTGTGTGTGTATGAGTAAGTAGAGCTGTGTGTGTGTGTAGAAGTATATAAGTGTAGAGGTGTGTGTGTGTGTATGTAGAGGTGTGTGTGCGTAGGTGTATAGAGGTGTAGGTGTGTGTGTGTGTATGTAGAGGTGTGTGTGTGTAGGTGTATAGAGGTGTAGGTGTGTGTGTGTATGAGTAAGTAGAGGTGTGTGTATGTAGAGGTGTAGGTGTGTGTGTAAGTAGAGGTATGTGTGTGTAGGTGTGTGTGTATGAGTAAGTAGAAGTGTGTGTGTGTAGATGTATAGAGGTGTAGGTGTGTGTGTGTGTATAAGTGGGGAGCGATAGTGTAGCGGTTAGCGCGCTGCGCTATGAACCTGGCGACCCGGGTTCGATTCCCACTCACGGCCAACACCAGTGACGATTATCTGAACCGGTCCCTGGCCTCCCCGAGGTCGACTCAGCCTCAAATGAGTACCTGGTGCAGTGTGTAAACATTGCCACTAGGGAGACAAAGGCGGTCGAGCGTGGTGCTGGCCACCCACCCCCTCGTGTACCGATCCGGCCTTCATAGGTGCTCGCTAACAGCACTTGCCCCAACAATCTGTTAAGGCTATGCGGGGGATCTTTGTCTTTTATGAGTAAGTAGAGGTGTGTGTGTAGGTGTATAGAGGTGTAGGGGTGTGTGTGTATGTAGAGGTGTGTGTGTAGGTGTATAGAGGTGTAGGTATGTGTGTGTGTATGAGTAAGTAGAGCTGTGTGTGTGTGTAGAAGTATATAAGTATATAAGTGTAGAGGTGTGTGTGTGTATGTAGAGGTGTGTGTGTGTGTATGTAGAGGTGTGTGCGTAGGTGTATAGAGGTGTAGGTGTGTGTGTGTGTGTATGTAGAGGTGTAGGTGTGTGTGTAAGTAGAGGTATGTGTGTGTAGGTGTGTGTGTGTGTATGAGTAAGTAGAAGTGTGTGTGTGTGTAGATGTATAGAGGTGTAGGTGTGTGTGTGTATAAGTGGGGAGCGATAGTGTAGCGGTTAGCGCGCTGCGCTATGAACCTGGCGACCCGGGTTCGATTCCCACTCACGGCCAACACCAGTGACGATTATCTGAACCGGTCCCGGGCCTCCCCGAGGTCGACTCAGCCTCAAATGAGTACCTGGTGCAGTGTGTAAACATTGCCACTAGGGAGACAAAGGCGGTCGAGCGTGGTGCTGGCCACCCACCCTCTCGTGTACCGATCCGGCCTTCATAGGTGCTCGCTAACAGCACTTGGCCCTACAGTCTGTTAAGGCTATATGGGGGATCTTTGTCTAAGTAGAGGTGTCCAGAGGTGTCCGGGTGAGTAACCTGGCAGTGCAACGCTGCTGGCGTCTCGTGCTGCCGCCTTTACCGCGCCTTGTCCACCAGAGGGCATCGCAAACCCACGGGTTGTGTGGCGTCAGGGTGAGAAGGGGGGGGAGGGGGGAGGGGGGGGCTGCTGCAGCGGCTCCGCTTCATCCTCCTCCTCGCGGCACTCGCAGAGCGCGGGGGCCGCCAAACTCGGCTTGGTGCTTTCTGTGTGCACGAGGCACAATGCGCTTAGCAAGGGATCGTGTTTGGTGCAAGGGATCGTGTTTGGTGCACCACTGCCAATGCGGCATCACCAAATACTGTCCTGTGCCACCTTTGTTTTGTTCAGTCGCACTCTGCACCCTTTTGTTCCGCGTCATTCTTTATTGCATCGATCTATCTCATTCTTTGTCTCTGCTTCTATCTCCTTGCGCCCGAGTATGGACCGCTACTTGTGGTACCCTCTCTGTATTCATTGGAGCCACGTCCAAACCACTGTCTTCTCGTTTCTTGTGTGAGGCCCTCTAGAATATTTGATTTGATTATTTCTGCAAAAGGGCTGCTGCCATGACTGTGGAACAGTTAGCACGATTGACTTCAAATGTCGCGGTTCGATCTCCCAGCCTGGCTTTGAAAACATTGACCAGGATTCTTACAATTCTCTGTTTTTGTCCACCCACAGTCCATCGGTGGGTCGCGTGCAGTGGGCTCAATGGTGAGTACTCCCACCTCTTTCAAGACATAGGGTCAGTGTGGAAAAAGTTGGCCAAAAAATACCCACCGGATCAGCACTCTAGACCTCCCTCTAGTGGAGGTTCTTTCACCAGCAGTTGCATGAGCAAGTAATTGTAGGGCTGCACCATTATTAACCTTACGTGTACAATAGTAATATGGTTTACGTGCATTTCAGAACTCCTTGATCCAGACCCCAGCATCCCATTGGTGCAGGCTCAGTGCATCAGTGTCACCATTGCGCCGTTGCTTCTCTGCAACCCTGTGCCACCCGTTGCCGCTGCTCCGCCGGGACACCGGCTTGATGCTGACAATGTCTCAGGAGCAGGCCGTCTGCCTCCTAGCCAACGCCTTCTTCTGCACTTTCCCCCGGAGCAACGCCACCGGGGCCCGGAGCGAGTACTCTGCCTGCCCCGACATCAACTTCAACTGGTGCAGCAGCAGCAGCAGCAGCCCATCACTGTGCATCACACACTGTACACACCGTGTGTCATGCAGTACACACACATATGCCATGCTCTCTCTATGTAGAGTATTTCTTGCTGTATATGTAGCGTCGGAAATACATAGCACACACCGCACGCGTCTATAGGGGGTGCCACTCTGAATTAGAGAGAGAGCCGGACCGTTGAGAGGCCGAATTCACCCCCCCCCCGCCCCCCGGTGAGGGGTTGGGGGGTTATTTCAGAGCCCCCTAGAAGGTTCCAGAAAGGGGGCGGTACCGGGGGTGGAGAGTCCCCGAGTTGTGTATAAAAGACGGACCCCAGGACGGCTCGAGGCAGTGCTCTGAAGACGAAAACAGAAGACCAGCTTTGCTGGGACCCTGGAACCCGACGTTCTTTAAAGGGCCGGGGCCGAGCACGGAATAGTGGTCGAGACCCGCACCTTGGCTGGGTCGGGTCAGCATAGCCTCTCCTAGGCCACCCTTAGCCGGAGGACTCAGAGCCCGTAGCCCCACGTTAGCCCGGAGGCCATACCTCCCCAGGTAGTGGTAGTAAAAGGGGCTTCTGTTATGATATTTAATAAAGCCGTGTTGCCTCTAAGCTACGTCTCCAGTCTCCGTGGGAACCCACTACATATACACAAGAAATGCTGTTCTACACATAACGGCCATGCTCCAGTGTTTCACACAGGCCACGTTTCAGTTCAAAGTAACGCTGCAGTACGTGCACAGGCTTTGCTCCTTTACACATACTCTGTATTATGCTGCACACACTTTCATGGAGCTGTGTACACGGTATATGATGCGTTACACATAGGCCATGCTGTATTATAAACTCCATGCAATGTATCCGTTTATACGTAGCCAATGCCACTACACATACAAAGATCCCCCTCATAGCCTTAACAGATTTTTTTAGGCGAGTGGTGTTAGTGAGCACTTAATGAGGACTGGCACAGTACACAGGGGAGTGGGTGGCCAACACCACGCCCAGCCGCATTTGTCTCCCTCGTGGTGATGTGTACACACTGCACCAGGTACTCATTTGAGGCTGAGTCGACCAAGGGGAGGCCCAGCACCGGTTCACATATTTTCCAGTTATTGGTCATGAGCGGGACTTGAAGTCAGGTAACTAGGTTAACAGTGCAGCGTGTAAACTGCTGGACCACCACTCCCCACATGCCGCTGTACACACTCACACCCCGGTAACGCTGAAGCTCAGGTTGGAAAAATAAGCAATGAGAGTAAACCTGAAAGCCTTTGTAAATCTCCTTTCACAGAGAAATTCCCATACTGCACTGTCTTACTACTGCACGCCCGCAATTGTTAAAAGGGGAGAAATTGCGCTGATGGTCCATACTCGCGACAAAACCACTTTTAATTTCCTGTGTCACATCGTGACGAAACCACTTTACATTTGCTATGTCACATATAGCTTGGTATATTAAACTTAACGCAACCTCACTGTCAGTTGCTGATTTACCTTATTGTGTAGGTCAGATTGATGGCATATACAAATCTGTTTCAGTTGGGAAAGTCAAATGCCAAAGTTCAATCGATCGGTTTAATTGCCCTGTGACCTACCACTGGTCCTTCCGATTCAAACAAGATTTCATTTGTCAATATTTGCTTGTGTCTGCGAATAATCTGCCGAAGCTTTTGCTTTTTTTTTATAAGTCGTATATTTTATTGATTTTATGGACATGCAAAGGCACATTTGTGAGATTTTCAAAAACATTGCTGCTATCACATTGCCTTGGAACTGGAACAAACGCCCACAACAGTTCGCCACAAAAAAAACAATGGGCAATGCTCCTGAGCCTCAACTGCCAGCCTCACTTTGAATGTGTAGCAGGTGGGGGGAGGGTGGAATGAGGCAGTTGTCGGTGGTGAACGGATGGCTGATAAACGCTACTGCCTTACAAAATTAAATGTTTAATTTCGTGCAGACGTACAAAATTACCCTGACACATCTGTATCTCCAAATAAAAGTCTTATCACAACCCATCAGCTGCACAGCCTTCTGGGAAGTACATACTTTTGTTGCCAGAAAAAAAAGGGGGAAACCCCTATTATTACATTTTGGTACTGGCAAAGGAGGTCTAATGATGTAGATGCTCACCCCGAGCCCTCATTACTTTTTATAGTGCATTGTCTTTGAGCTGTACGCCTTTTGGCGTCATCTGGTCGAGCACCAATTGGGTCGAGGCTCAAAAGAAAGCCGTCCCTTGGTGTGGACCAATCAGTTTCAAGGACAATGCATATATTATCATAGTATGTTTTTTTTGTTTGCATTTTGACTGCAGGTATTGTGGTTAATTCAGACATTAATCCTTGTAAAAAGGTTTTAGTTTTGTTGCTAGAAAAAAAGGGGGAAAACCCCTATTATTACATTCAGTGTCTCATCAGCTGTTGCACTTGCTTGAATCACCCCTCTTTACGTTATGGGGTCTAGTTTGATGCAAAGTTACATAATACATAACTTTTTAGATTGGGGCGAATTCTGTTGACGAATGCCTGTTTAGGTTCGAGCGACATACGAGGGAGTTATGTGGTCAGCATAACATCCAAACGCATTTGTCTCTCCAGTGTTCCCACACTGAAAATACTCAAGAAATTTCCGACACCAGATGACACAAATATAAAAAAAGCCTCAACACATTTGTCAATAACACTGCCTTAAATAGAAAAAGGATGTAATTGGCAACGTTTCGGGCAATGGTCCATTTCCAGAGAGGCAGAGTGCAACTAATGTCACCTCTGGCCGAGAATCAAACTCGGGTCTCTAGGTTTGTAGCGCAGCACGGTAACCACTACACTACCGCCCTCCATATACAGACACACACCAGGGGTGGGTCGCCATGGCCCACCGTGCCCGGATGAATATTTAAAAGCTCACACGCATGCTATAATGATGCCACTCTAAGAAGCAGGGCGCTGACATTTGCAAAAAGACGCCAGTTAGGGCCCAAGTCACCAATTTGCCAAATGGAGGAATTTGCTGTTTTATTTGTTGCAATGTGCCGGCCCTTTTTAAAATATGGTATTAAAATGTGAGTGTTTGTATTCAAGCACTGCTGAGAGGCACTGTGGGCAGAACGCTGGACTCGCATGCAGAAACGTGTGAGTTCAACTCCTGGTTAGACAACGACCCATCCCATCGTAATCATCGAGGAACGGTTTCCTTCGGAATTAAACATTTCCCAACGGCGATGGGATTGTACTCGTTTCCATCAGCGTCTGAGAACATCGATGGACATTGCACATTCCTGCGCCGGGTACCAGTCCCTCCATAGGGCTTTCGCTCTTGACGTCTGATAAATCTTTTGAATCGAGATTGGAAACTCAATCTAGATGCGATTAGTTCGTTGTCCTTCCCCCGCACCTCCGACTACCATGGTCGGATATATACAGTGCGAAAGAAGTTCAGCAAACACACATAAAGCGGTGCGTATTTTATGAACCTCGAAACGATAATGGCCGAGTCGACCCCCCCAGAGCGCCATATTAATTTGGGACTCTTCACTCTGCTCGTCGATCTCTTTGCCGCAACGCCGCGCGAAACGATGCTTAATATATATCTCGAGTGTTATTATGCTATCCAGTTTGTTTACTTTAACGCAAAAGTTCTGAATTAAAACAATAACTTTGCTTGCATAACAAATGACCAAGTGTGAATGTAATTACTTTTCTAACTAAAATGCAGGCAAGCATACTGATATTAACGTCTAAAAAAAACATGTTTAATTTAATTGTATTATCATAGCTTAAACTTATTGTTTTCTGCAATTTCTTTCACCTTAATTAAAATGTATACTGACATTTTAGTGCATTAATAGTCTGCTTTGTCAATATATCGGTTGTTCCACGGATAGCCTTGCCCCTTTCATTGCAGTGTGGACTCGTCACTACGAGTGCAGCGCCACCATTGGTGATGAGCTCTGCCCTATGCTCGATAAAAGTGAGCATAAAAACACTGACGTTATTTATAGAAATCATTGTTTTTTCAGACATTTAAAAAAACATATTTTTAACATTTAAGGGAGCCGATTTAACTAAAATGTTAAATTTGTATTATACCAGGTAAGGCCTACTGAGCTATATGGCTCTTATTTAGAAGTGACCTGGCCACAAATTATAGCCCAATGAAGTAGCTTATCGAGTGGAAATTTATAGGAGACAAATACTCAAAATGCATGTTTTTAAATGTGGAGGGGAAAACCGGAGGACCTGCAGTAAAATCCATGCGACCATGGCGAGAGAGTCATGCAAACTCCAATATACAGGCATCAGGGTCTGGATCGAACCCACAGTGGGGTCGTCTGGTCGGGCAGCAGAGACACGAGAGGCCAAGCAACGACATTACAGTCGTGGGCTGAGCTCAAGGAGGGCTGGCTCGAGCACCATCCTGCGGCGGGGAAAGGAGGCGGTGCAAGCGGTTCAGCCGAGCCCACAACAGCCAAGAATCTGCTGTCTCTGTCTGGTGGGCGGGCTGTTCAACCCAAGCACATGGGCGAGAAGCCGTGCATGTGTGACGAGTGCAGCAAGACGTTTTCTCGCGCTCGGCCTACAAGTATGTATATTTTTTTCTTTTCCGCTTGTGTGTTAATCTGTGTGTACCCCGGATATTTTAAAGATGGCAATTCTCCTGCTGTGTATCCTACTGCTGTCCCTCCTGGCCATATCTAGTGCCACACTCAACTCTACAAACGGCTACCCTCGTTACTTTGTGTCCATACTTGTTGCTCGATTTGCCACTGCACCTGCAAATAAAACAGCTTATAGACACTTCTACACTCCATCATTGTATCATTTTAAACCCTTTCTTTGTCCCATTACTTCACCAGCACTCCTTCCAAACTTCATTCTGCTCTTACAAATAACACCATCTGCGAGCTGCTGCTATTCGTCCAAGGTTCGCCGCTCTTCATCCTTTCACATAAAATACTTGTGCAAACTATTCATTCTACTTTTCTTATTTCTGGGTGGTATTGAGCTTCATCCTGGCCCAAATGTAAAGAACTCGTATAATTCTGTAGATTTTTCTGGCAGAAAAGGTGTTGGTGTTCTACATGTCAACATCAGAGGGCTTGTGATTAAATTGTCAACTAAAACTGGAAGTGGCAAACCTTGACCCGGACATTTCTTGCCTAACAGAAACATTTCTCACTCCTGCCATCAATGACTTGCAGATTACGATTGACTACAACCTTTTTCGGCTTGACAGAGGATCTAAAGGAGGTGGAATTGCCATCTATGTTCGTAATACTATTACATGTTTACCAGCTCACTCTTTGTTTAAACAATGTTGCTTTGAAGGTCTGGCTCTCAGAATAACTCTCCCAAATAATGAACAGATATTGGTAGTGTGCTGTTATAGACCGCCTAGTGGGAAGGATGTTGAAGCTGCATCTGCACTGAGAGAGCGTTTTGGGGGCCTCCCTAAAGGTGAAATAGTTTTAGTGGGTGATCTAAATTGGAATTGGCTAAACCCGCCGGCTGTGGCCACAAATTTTGCAGATGAATAAAACCTGTTTCAATTAATAAATGTACCCACAAGACCCAACCTAAAAAATCCGGGACAGTCATCTCTGCTTGACATCCTATTGACAAATGCCCCTCGCAATTTCACACTGACTGGTGTTCTGGGTAATAACCTTAGTGATCACTAATAATAGGGTTTTTCCCCTTTTTTCTGGCAACAAAACTGAAACCTGTTTACTAGGATTCATGTCTGTATTGTATTAACCACAATACCTGCAGTCAAAATGCAAACAAAAAACATACTATCATAATATATGCATTGTCCTTGAAACTGATTGGTCCACACCAAGGGATGGCTTTCTTTTGAGCCTCGACCGAATTGGTGCTCGACCAGATGACGCCAAAAGGCGTACAGCTCAAAGACAATGCACTATCAAAGAAATGAGGGCTCGGAGTGAGCATCTACATCATTAGACCTCCTTTACAAGTACCAAAATATAATAATAGGGTTTTTCTCCATTTTTCTGGCAACAAAACTGAAACCTTTTAACAAGGATTCATGTCTGCATTAACCACAATACCTGCAGTCAAAATGGGGTGAGATCATCAGCCAGAATCAAAGCACCCCCTAAATTGGTTGAGAAGCACTCTATTAGGCACTTCAGCACTCAGGCAGTTACTAATGATGTGCTTCACTCGGGTATTGACAAGATCTGTGATATCCCCAACCTGACTACAGCTTGGGAGACCTTCAGGTAAACGTTTCTCCAAATTCTTAACAAACATGATACGTTGGTTAGATTTAAAACTAAAGGCAACCGCCCACCATGGTTTGACCCTTTGATTACAAAGCTCATGAAAACTAGGGACAAGGCTTGGGCATATGCTCAGAAAAGATATTTGGTCAATGACTGGCTAGAATACAAGATTTTAAGGAATGGATGCGTCAAAAAATGCCTACTTTTCCTCCATGCTCCTGGAATCACGTAGAAATGCCAGGATTTCTGGAAAACAATCAAATATATCGAAAAGGGATCCAAAACAGATCATCTGCCCGTTAAGCTTAACCGAAATGGGGAATCATTTTCAGATCCCAAAAATATAGTTGACAATTTTAACCTTCATTTTTCTGAAGCTGGTAATATTTTTGATAATGTATTGGAAGTCACCCCTGCTCATGCAAATTCCTACACCCCTGTCGAAACATTAAACTAATTTAGTTTCCAGCCAATCCACGAAAGTAATGTTCTGAAACTGTCCTACCTCAAAGGGTCCTCCTCTACCGGAGCAGATAGTATTCTCGTCTTTGTTCTACCAACTGTTGGTCACCTAATATACGTACAAACCTATAGCCCATATTTTCAACCTGTCCATCAAAGAAGCATCAGTTCCTCTAGAATGGAAACATTCCTATGTCCGTCTACTTCACATAGGGGGCCCTAAAGATGATCCAACTAACTACTGACCTATCTCAATTTTGTCCCCGTTGATGAAAATTTTGGAAAAATTATTGAACTATCAAATTAGCCTTTTGATTTAAAGCTATCGTGATTGCAGGGATTCATATTCTTGGTTCTTTCGGTAAAGTCACATAGAAGGGAAACAATAAAATAATAAAAATATAAAACAAAAAAATTCTCACGATGTTTCGAATACCAAATTAGCAGTTTCCTTTTTAAGGTGGCTTTCAGACCGCATCCATTATTTTTCGTCTCCCCCCTCCTCTTTTCCGAACATAGATGGACTCGTCCATCTGAATAAACTGTCAAATCGCTATCCGTGGTGCTAACGTTAAAAAAACCGCCACTTTTTTCAAATGTTGTTGTTGTGGTTTTCACACCTGATGATGATTGCTTGTGTTGCAGTCGAAACGCCGTGAGAATTTTATTGTTTTATATTTTTTTATTATTTTATTGTTTCCCTTCTACGTGACTTTACCGAAAGAACCAATAATATATAGCAGTTTCCTGTCCACCAACAATCTACTACATCTAAACAATCTGGGTTCCGAAAAAAATACAGCACTACATCTGCTGCATTAAACTCTCTGAATCACATTTACAGTATTCTTGATAATAAGCAGTACTGTGCCTGTCTTTTTCTTGACCTGTCCAAAGCTTTTGATACAGTAGACCACAACACCCTGCTTAGTAAACTAAGTTGCCTCGGTTTTTCCGAAAACGCAGTAAAATGGTTAAAAAATTACCTCTTTTCTCGCACCCAAACTGTATTCACAGATGGTTGGAGGTCAAACAGTGTTAAGATAACAAAAGGGGTTCCATAGGGTTCCATCCTCGGCCCCCTCTTGTTCTCTCTATATGTCAATGACTTGGGCACCGACCTGGATCATTCCAGGGTAAATCTTTTTGCAGATGCCACGATACTGATTACTGCTGGCCGCTCTCCAGATGACGTGATTGCTAAGCTCCAGGGTGATTTCAACAAACTACAACATCAGCTAGTTGCTCTTAAACTAGTCCTGAATACCTCCAAAACCTAGGTGCTATGCTTCTCACCGGGACTAAAGCAGGAAGTTATTTTTCCCCAATTACATTCCTTAAATAATTTTCAAATAGAGCAAGTCAAGATCTATAAGTATCATGGGGTCATCCTGGATTCAAAACTGAATTTTGAAGATCACATTGATTATATTTGTAAAAAGACAAAAATAAAAATTGGTTTTCTGTATCGACACAAGCACTGCTTCCTCCCAATGTACCGTTTGGAATATTATAAGCTACCATACTGCCTCTAATTGATTACTGTGACATCGTGTATAAATCAGCCCCAAGTACTGTACTGAAGAAGCTTGATTCCATCTATCACTCGGCCTTAAGATTTGCATTGAACTGCCCATATAGGACTCACCACTGTGATCTCTACATTGGGTCAAACTTAACATCTCTTAATGTTCGACGGCTTGTGCACCAGATCTTATTTATTCACGATGTACTTACAAAAAAATCCGCAGACCACCTGCTGGATCTCCTCTCTGTTTCAAAGAACAAATTTGACCTCAGGTCTTCGCTCATTTACCAGCTTCACATTCCCTATTGGCGTACAAAAACTGGAGGAAGGGCCTTTGCTATTGATGCCCCCAGGGTCTGGAATGCTATTGCCAATAAACTGCAACTTGAATCACTACCTATGAGATCTTCACTCAAAACTGCTCTAGAGGAGTTGTACACCCCTAGCTGCCACTGCTATTCAGTGGCCTACAATAAAATAAAATGTTTCGCTCCGGATGACCGCTGCAAAGTATTATCTGTATTTTGATTTAGTGTTCTGATCTTAAAGGTGCATTGAAAAATTTGCTACTCCGACTGATGCTCCTGTTGTTGTGGAGTGACTCATGCAGCCAGCTATGGCTCTATGGTTTGGTGTTACATTTTATTTATGAAGTTTATTGTAAAAAAATAAGTCACAGTCCCTATGATCACTGTATTACATTTATGGTTTTATTTTGGTGATTTCGAAAAGTTTTTTGGTTTGCCCATGTTTGTTTGTTGTAGTACGGAGTTAAACTGATGGCCTTAATCTAAGTTGTCTTGTGGTTGTTGTTGTTGTTGTTTGACTTGCATCCCACTGGGATTTTTGCACACAGTGTTGGTGTACGGTGCTTTTTCAGGAATATTTTGCTGTTTGTTCCTGGATTTTCTGTTTGCACAGTCACATAGTCACTTTAATATGTTTTCTTGTTCATGTTTTTGTTTTTTGTGTTTGCACCCGAATCAAGAGCCGAATGGCTCACAGGGCTATACCAAATAAATGAAACTGAAAACTGAAACAGCCTCCTGTATACCGGGCAAAGTATCTAACATCTTGTCACCCTCCTGATTATCATAACCATTATCATACTCTTTGGTTCTTTCGGTAAAGTCACGTAGGTATAAAATATAAGAAATCACAACGTTTTGGGCGCAACACAAGCGTCCGTCATCAGGTGGGAAAGCCTTGGTGTGCTACTGAGGCACACTGTTTCAAAAGGTTAGAAATGCGTGTAGCCCAAGGGTCATAAAGAAGTGGCCAGGGCTAGTGATGTTAATGTGAGAAATTAGCATGTAACTGTAAGATAGGAGAGAATGTAGATATACCTGTACACACAATGTACAATGCACACATGCAAGAGACACATTCACACACGTTGTTGCACGTGCACACACGCGTACAGTTACAGAGATCTTGTATGTCGCCTTTCAGAGACTGTTAGTGCAAGTACTGTTGGCGAGCACCAAATGGCAGATGCACCATCTGCATTTGCCATTGTGCCAACTCGCTGTGCTTTAGCCACCTGGTGCTCTGCTTCGCTCCCCTGCCCTCTGTCGTTTTTGGGAACAAACGCCTCCAATGCCCAATAGCATCTTTCATGAGTCTCTTCCACAGGAACCGTCTTGGACAGGTCTACAGAGCTCCCAAGTTCTCCCGCATAACATCAGCCCATCTGTCATCTAGCCCGCGCTGTGCCTGCTTTTCCCACGCTATTCGGCCAAACAGAACTTTCTGGGACATGCGGTGGCCATCCTTAGACCACACACGAACATTGATCAACCCCCCCTATTGGATCTTACTGCCAGATGAAAATTCCAGTGAAACGGAAGGCTTTTCAAACGACGTTAAAAAAAGCATACTTCCATAGGCTAATACAGCCACATGGACATATACAGACATATGAACTCATACAAAGATATATTCCCCATTCTACATTATTACGCTTGCCCATTATTTACATGGTCAGACATTATGCTTTGGGCAGCCAATCATTCTCCGGTTTTGACAACTTTTGCAAGTTATTTTGGCTTATGTTTGCTTAGGTGTGGTGCGTTGCTGTCTTCAGGATGAATCTGGATCACAGTGAAAAAGCAAACCACTGATAGCCAATTCTAGATTTGAAGCTTTCGTGACTGCAAGGATCCATACTCTTTGGTTCTATTCGGTAAAGTTACGTAGGTAAAAATAAAATAAAAAATCACGACGTTTCGGCCACAACACAAGTGGCCTTCATCAGGTGAAGGGACTGGACTGTCCAGAGGACAGCGCTGGAGTGAAGACAGCAAGCCCAGGTCGCGTCCTTTAAGCTGTGTGGGAGGAAACAAAAAACGCCTTGACAAAGGAATTAGCATAAAATGATGTACTGGACCGGCACAGTGGGGGCGGGGGGGGGGAGTTTACATAATGTTGGTGTGAAGGGAAATAAGCTCCTGTGAAAGTTTGGAATACCACTACTTGAAAAAATATACTGTACCATTGAAAATTAGTTTAATGTTTGGTTTGATTTAGAACATCTTTCCAATGATTGCTTAATTTGAAACCATCCTCTCGGTTGAAATTGTGTCTGTGTTTGTAAATCTGAATTGCCTCGTGGACAAATCTCTGATAAAAACCCGTGGGTTGCAGAGAACTTGGCATCACTGTTACAACGCTGTGGGTGATCACGATATAGTTTTCTCTGATACCAAGGTTCTCTGCAAACCCACGGGTTTTTATCAGAGATTTGTCCACGAGGCAATTCAGATTTACAAACACAGACACAATTTCAACCGAGAGGATGGTTTCAAATTAAGCAATCATTGGAAAAATGTTCTAAATCAAACCAAACATTAAACTAATTTTCAATGGTATAATATATTCTTTCAAGTAGTGGTATTCCAAACTTTCACAGGAGCTTATTTCCCTTCACACCAACATTATGTAAACTCCCCCCCCCCCCCCCCCCCCACTGTGCCGGTCCAGTACATCATTTTATGCTAATTACTTTGTCAAGGCGTTTTTTGTTTCCTCCCACACAGCTTAAAGGACGCGACCTGGGCTTGGCTCTCTTCACTCCAACGCTGTCCTCTGGACAGTCCAGTCCCTTCACCTGATGAAGGCCGAAACGTCGTGATTTTTTGTTATTTTATTTTTACCTACGTGACTTTACCGAATTGAACCAAAGAGCACTGATAGTCAATGGAGCCGCCTCAATGGTATAACCACGATTCAATAGATAATCATTCATTACTCAGTAATACGTGAACTATGCAGATTAAATCAGAGTCATAGTGTCTGTGTTCTGACTGGCATGAGTAGGTGCTCAACTCTGCTCGTAACAGTGAGCCGTTGTTATTCCACTTTGCTATGGCACGTGACGGTTGTTGCGACTGCGTTGTTCCCACGCTTGAGCAACGCCCCGAGCACCTTCGCGCAGCCATGACCGTGTGCGCAGGAGGCTCAAGCCCATGCTGCTTTTTTATTCTGAAGTTTAAAGCACAATTGACCGTCAAATATCATTCAATCTTCTTTCGCGTGACTGATGTAGATGCAGAGCAAAAACTACCATTTCACATGGAGGTGACCAAGCCAGACAAACCGCGTCAGGAGCAGCAGAGTGTATCATCGCTGTGATGTCTCCTTCGTATCTGTGTGCGTCGTTATACGTTGTTGTATGGCCTGTTCTGGGTGACCACAGTTGTGCACTAAAGAGTTTTTAATTTTCCATTTGTGGATCAGGTACCGCATCTACTGCCATAGGTTGTGCAGTGGATGTGATTTATGTTGGATCATGAGCTTCGTGGAAGATCAACCCAGGGATCTTCTCATTGCCAGTATCTCGATATGACAACAAATGTTGACTTCCTACAAAGAAGTACATATTCTGTCACCCATAGAGGAATGGTGGGCTGAGTTTAGCCCACAACCCCCCCATCACGCCGAGATTTAATGTCACGGACCTTCCTCACATACGTTGAGCACACGAACCAAAGTGCGAGCTGGGCCACTTGAACTTCATTCTGATCAGGATTGATGAAATGCAATCTCTCACCCAGACGTCCTATCAGACTAGGATTAATATCCCTTGTGTCTTTAGCCGGCACCGGTGGAGCACACCTGTAATTCCAGCGCTGTGGGGGTTAGGGTTGGCGGATCACACGTTGGGCAATTCCCTCCCCATGGGCGTCCAGGCGCCAAAACTTGACTTGTTCACAAGGCGGTACAACAAGAATGTGAATGTCGCTTGTTCTGCCTGTATGGGATAATGTTGCGCCCTCACGAGCTTGGGTCTTCTCCGGATGCTCCAGTTTTATTAATTGGCTGAAAACATCTTCATATATGAGGGACCACAGAGCTCGGGCAATTGTTGGTGCTGGTTCACCACTTGGCTGCCTTCCCGCTCGTCTGTGGTTCCTCGCGCCTCCGAGTCGTTCTCTGTCTTTGAGAGCGAGCGAATGCTGTGCAGCGCGTGACAACTTGAAATATTTTTTTTTATTATTACTGTGAGTGACCGGACTTTGTTGTCGTTGCTCCACAGTGCCGACGGGATTGCTGACGTTCAAAAGGAAAAAAAAAACTTTAATCAAAAGTTGAGTGGGAAAGGTAAGCCTTTGTTTTATCAGAGTAAAATTTGTTTTTTCCACAGCATTAAATTTAACTTCATGATTGCATTTTGATGTGTTATCAATGTACACATACCCCATTCGGGTAATTGGGAAACATTGTAAAGTGAACAAAAAGAGTCTCTGCATGTGTGACACCAATGTCAATATTCTCTGCTGGCATACTTTAGCAAACATAACTGTTCTAATTTTCCTATAACTTTCGACTATGCGTAAGCAAGAGGTCATTGCTATAAATCAGTAGGGTGTCTGTAGTGACTGTGGTTGTCACTGTATGGTGCTGGGGCTTACGAAGCCACGGCGGATAATGTGTTATCATTATGGGCAGCCCGGGTTACGGGGTGTAGTACCAGCCCTGGCGGGGCTGGGTGAGCGCTGATTAGCGCGGAGGCATCGCGAGCAGTGTGCGGTGCGGGCTCCTGGTGAGGGAGCAAGAGTGAGCGTCAGCCAGCCAGGGTTACGTTGGGGCATGATATGCTGGTTGACCAGCTGACACGTGACCAGATGATATTGGAGGGGGGCCACCGGTGGAAGGGGGCCGCGGGGTCACATGGTCCAAAAGAGTTCTCGGGAACCTTCGAGAAAGAGCCCGAGAGTCCTGGAAGGTGGGCGGGGCGAAGGGCAGAGCCAGCCCCTGCCCAGGGGCATATAACGAGGACCCCGTGAGGAGCTTGAGGTTCTTCGTGTGCTGGTGTTACGAAGATCCACGTCGGGGAGAAGAAGCCTCTAGCCACGCGATCCGGGACCCAGCTTGTGGTCCGGACTGGGATCGCGAACCGTGTCTAGTTCTGCCGTAGCGTGGTTAGATGGGCATTCGAGACCCGAGTGTAGATCGTGTTATGTTGCGTGCTGTTGTATAATAGTGTTGCTCCCAAGATGACGTCTGCGACTCAGTTGGACTCACTACAACTGGTGTCGGAAGTGGCAAACTTGCTAGGCTGCAGCTAGCGGTAGACAAGTCCTGTCTACACATATACTTAGTTCTTTTGGTAAAGTCACGTTTAAGGGAAACAATAAAATAATAAAATATATATAAAACAATAAAAATTCTCACGACGTTTCGACCATAACACAAACAGTCGTCATCAGGTGTGTCGGTTTGCATAAATGTATTTATTTTTAAACGGTGTATTTATTTATTTATAATTAAAAAAAGACCTGTCTACACATCGCAGAATTCGTGTACGTGCATCGGACGATGAAGACAACTAGGAGCTGATTCCGCCCACGGTCACTGAGGAAGGAGCGGAGACGTTACCCGCGGAGCAGGGTGCAGTCGGGGCGTGGAGCGCCTCGCCTTCAGTGGAGGAGCTCATCAGGGACGCGCACAGCCGTCTCACTGACCTCCTCCAAGCGACGTCCTCCATCCTCGTCGAGATGCAGTCCCTACCTTCGACGGCGAAGGAGGGGGGCGACGGAGCCGTCCGGACGGGGCGACTGGGCCGCCATTTCACAAAGGGCGGGAATGCCATCGCCGCTGCCTGCGCTCGCGGGCGCAATTTTGCCGTCAGCGGGAAGCGCGGAGCCCGCCAAATTTGAAGCAGGGACGTCCTTGTCATTCGACGTTCAGTCGCTCCGCTGTCGGCTGCCCTTCATTAAAGAATTTGTTGTCGCCAGTGGCGATTGGGTGGCATTTAAGCGGCGATTTCTCACTAATGCCGACATGGCGGGGTGATCAGAGGCGGACGCGCTGAAGGTGCTCCTCGCCACCCTTGATGATGATGCTTTGGCGGCGTTCCTTGCCATCCCGCTGTCCGAGAGGTCCACCCTCACGCAGGCATTTGACCAGATGGCCGCCACTTTTGAGCCTCTGCTGAACACCCGTCAGAACAGAGGGGATGGTGAATCGGCCCTCGGCTACAGGAGTGCGCTTTTGGTGCTGGCGAAGGCCGCGTTCCCGAGAATGGATCACGATGGCCTTGACGCCTTGGTCCTCGAGAAAATGTTGGAACTCTCCAAGGATCTCCGTACTGTGCTTCCCGCCGAGGACGGGGAGGTGTCTTCGTTCAAGATCTCCAGGTGCATACAGGTGCAGCAGACCCTGCAACGTGACAGGGTGTTGGTGGCGTGCTCCACATCTCCTGCGGAGCCTGAGGCCTTTTTTGGTTGGCCACTGTTTTTTAATGTCGACTCTTTTTTAACGGTCACTTTTTTTGATGTCCACTTATCTTTTTAATTGGCCAATTTTTTTACTGTTTTTTTTAATGGGCCACCTACCTCCTCTGCCTCCGCCTCCTGCTCCTCCGCCTCCTGCTCCTCACTTTGTGTGATGGCCAATTCTTTTTTTACTGACCAATGTTTTTTTACTGGTCTTTTTTTTTAATGGTCACTTTTTTTCTAGTCATTTTTTTCTTTAATGGCCAATCTTTTTTGACTGGTCTCTTTTTTTCACGGGCCACCTACCTCCTCCTCCGTATCCTCCTCCGTATCCTCCTCCGCATCCTCCTCCGCCTCCGCCTCTGCCTCCTGCTCCTCTGCCTCCTGCTCCTCCGCCTCCTCCACCTCCTCATCCACCACCTCACTTTGTGTGATGGCCAATTATTTTTTTACTGACCAATTTTTTTTGACTGGTCTTTTCTTTTTTAATGGCCACTTATTTTTTTACTGACCAATTTTTTTTGACTGGTCTTTTTTTTTACACGCAATTTTTTGTGGTGACTTTTTTTAATGGCCATTCCTTTTTTGACTGGTCAACTACCTCGTCCTCCGCCTCCTCCTCCGCATCCTCCTCCTTCTCCTCTGCCTCCTGCTCCTCTGCCTCCTGCTCCTCACTTTGAGTGATGGCCAATTATTTTTTTACTGACCAATTTTTTTACTGGTCTTTTCTTTTTAAATGGCCACTTTTTTTGACCGGTCAATTTTTTCTTTAATGGCCACTCTTTTTTAAACCAGTCACTTTTTTTGATGGCCACTTATTTTTTTTACTAGCCAATATTTTTCACTTTTTTTTAACCAGTCAATTTTTTCTTTAATGGCCAATCTTTTTTTCACTTTTTTGAATGGCCACTTTTTTTTTACTGGCCAATTTTTTTTTACTCTTTTTTAATGGGCCAACTACCTCCTTCTCCGCCTAGTCCTCCGCATCCTCCTCGTCCGCCTCCTCCGCCTCCTGCTCTTCCGCCTCCTGCTCCTCACTTTGGGTGATGACCAATTACTTTTTTTACTGACCAATTTTTTTTACTGGTCTTTTCTTTTTTAATGAGCACTTTTTTTACCAGTCATTTTTTTCTGTAATGGCCACTATTTTTAACCAGTCACTTTTTTTGATGGCCACTTATTTTGTTACTGGCCAATTTATTTTGACTGGTCTCTTTCTTTTACGGGCCACCTACCTCCTCCTCCGCCTCCTCCTCCTCCTCTGGCTCCTCCGCCTCCTCCGCCTCCTCCACCACCTCCTCACTTTCTGTGATGGCCAATGATTTTTTTACTGACAAATTTTTTTACTGGTCTTTTCTTTTTTAGTGGCCACTTTTTTTGACAAGTTAATCTTTCGATTTAAAGCTTTCGTGACTGCAAGGATTCATCTTCTTTGGTTCTTTCGGTAAAGTCACGTAGAATGAGAATAAAATAATAAATTGATAAAACAAAATAACACAATAATATTCTCACGACGTTTCGGCCACAACACAAGCAGCCTTCATCAGGTGAAGGGATGAGACTGTCTGGTAGGACAGCGCTGGAGTGAAAAAGCCAAGCTCAGATCACGACCTTTAAGCTGTGTGAGAAGAAACAAAGCGCCTTGACAAAGGAATTAGCATATAATTTAGCATTGAAATGGCTGAATGATTAGCTTGTGACTGGTCACAGAAATGGCTATGTTAAAGTTAAAGCATACACATCCGCAGAGGCACCCCTTGACAAAGGAATTAGCATATAATTTAGCGTTGAAATAGCTAAGTTAAAGCATACACATCCGCAGAGACACCCCTTGACAAAGGAATTAGCATAGAATTTAGCATTGAAATAGCTGAGTGATTAGCTTGTAACTGGTCACAGAAATAGCTATGTTAAAGTCAGAGCATACACATTCACCGAGGCACCTAGTACAAATCAAACAGGAGAATTTAGCATTGAAATAACTAGGCGAATTTAGCATTGATGACCTTCAGACCGCAGCTATTTCGCCAGCATTGACTCTTAATACCTCTCACACCACGGTTAATGGTATGGTTTACAACATGGAGTATAATAGCGCCTCGCAGCTGTCTCTCTCCCCCTCCTCTGTTCCGACCATGGATGAACTCGTCCGTCTGAACGGGGCCCGTAGCTATTCGTGTTGCTAAAGTTGAGGGTAAGAATCCACCCATTTTTTCGCCATATAGCATTGTGATATATAACGACTTATTGTTGGTAGCTTAGCTGATTGGAGAATATAGAGTTTATTGATAACATTAAGGTAATTTATATTTTAGTTTTTTATTGATTCACTATGTAGTATTCATTATATATTGTATTGTATACCCAGTTACTGTGAATAGCTCAGATGTGTAGGCCTTGACTTCAACATAGCCATTTCTGTGACCAGTCACTAGCTAATCACTCAGTTACTTCAATGCTAAATTCTATGCTAATTCCTTTGTCAAGGGGTGCCTCTGCGAATGTGTATGCTTTAACTTAGCTATTTCAATGCTAAATTCTATGCTAATTCCTTTGTCAAGGGGTGCCTTTGCGGATGTGTATGCTTTAACTTTAACATAGCCATTTCTGTGACCAGTCACAAGCTAATCACTCAGCCATTTCAATGCTAAATTATATGCTAATTCCTTTGTCAAGGCGCTTTGTTTCTTCTCACACAGCTTAAAGGTCGTGATCTGAGCGTGGCTCTTTCACTCCAGCGCTGTCCTACCAGACAGTCTCGTCCCTTCACCTGATGAAGGCCGCTTGTGTTGTGGCCGAAACGTCGTGAGAATATTATTGTGTTATTTTATTTTATCAATTTATTATTTTATTCTCATTTTACGTGACTTTACCGAAAGAACCAAAGAAGAAGTTAATCTTTTCTTTAACGGGCACTTTTTTTTAACCGGTCAATTTTTTTTGTGGTCACATTCTTTTACTGGCCAATTTTTTTTGACTTTTTTTTTTTGGGGCCAATAAATTTTTGTGGTCACTCTTTTTTTAATGGCCATTCTTTTTTAACCAGTCACTTTTTTTGATGGCCACATCTTTTTTACTGGCCAATAATTTTCAGGTTTTTTTTAATCACCACTTTTTTTTACCATTCAATTTTTTTCTTTAATGGCCACTCTTTTTTAGCCAGTCACTTTTTTTGATGGCCACTTATTTTTTTACTGGCCAATTTTTTTACTGGTCTTTTTTTTACAGGCCAATTTTTTGTGGTCACTCTTTTTAATGGCCATTCTTTTTTAACCAGTCACTTTTTTTGATGGCCACTCATCTTTTTTACTGGCCAATTTTTTTCACGGTTTTTTTTTAATCACCACTTTTTTTACCATTCAATTTTTTCATTTATGGCCACTCTTTTTTTAACCAGTCACTTTTTTTGATGGCCACTTATTTTTTTACTTGGCAATTTATTATGACTGGTCTCTCTTTTTTACTGGCCAATTTTTTCACTTTTTTTTTTACCAGTCAATTTTTTCTTTAATGGCCAATCTTTTTTAACCAGTCACTTTTTTGAATGGCCACTTACTTTTTTTACTGACCAATTTTTTTACTGGTCTTTTTTTTTTACACGCCAATTTTTTTGTGGTCACTTTTTTTAATGGCCATTCCTTTTTTGACCGGTCACTTTTTATGATGGCCACTTTTTTTTACTGGACAATTTTTTTACTGTTTTTTTTTAATGGGCCAACTACCTCCTCTGCCTCCTCCGCCTCCTGCTCCTCCGCCTCCTGCTCCTCACTTTGTGTGATGGCCAATCCCTGCCCTTTCCCTCTAACGGATCCAAACCATCGCCTATGGGTTCCATTTTGTTTCCCGCCTATTCTCATTCAAAACTTTTCCTCCAATCACTTCAAAAGCCAGCCTCCTGACCAATCGCTGTGGAGGCCTCTTTTCTCCAATCGGAGACCTTGGTTTTCTTTGAAAAGCCGTTTGGCTGCACATTAGCTTGGGATCATTTTCGGTCATTACATTTGTATAATGACCATCTCTGTTCTCTGATGTCACTAGGACGTAAGTTAGTACGTAGATGGAAGGATTCAAACCTTGAAGTTTATCACCAGATCTAGAAACATCACCAATTAATCTATATGGATGCATTAAATAAGGCCAGATCATTGTTTTATTCAAATTCCATGAATAATGGTGTTGGTAACCATATAACTCTCTTCTCTCTACCCTTGAGCAGATGCTGAAATCGTCCACTGGTGTTAACCACGCTGGTTCCAGTGCTTACTGTAATTTCTTTCTGGAGTTCTTTTTGTCCAAGATTGATATAAATTGGAGTAATATTGTTTGCCGTATTATCGTTGAACCTTAGTTGACCTCATTTTGTGTGTTCTCGGGCTCTGTATTAAGTCTGTTGACCCATCCTCACCATCTCAACTTTGTGAACTTGCTCAACTAAATCCAACTACTAGTGACCTTGACCCAATTCCTGAATTAGTTGTCTCGATAGTTCACATTCTGTATCCATTGGTTTATTCCTCTGTAGATACGTCTCTTATCACAGGAGTAATGCCTGTGCCACTTTAAAATGGCTTCTATTTTACAATCATTAAAGCCAGGTTTGACTGATATTTTAACCTACATACCGATTTCACATCTCTCCTGTCAAAAATCTTGGAATGGGTGGTAGTTCAGCAGTTACAGGATTATCTTACAAACCACAATCTCTTTCAGCCCATGCAGTCTGCGTTTAGGCCACTGCACAGTATTGAGGCAGCACTTGTTAAGGTGGTTAATGATATTTTCATGACCGCTGATTTCGGCTTACTTTCGACCTGGTGTTGTTGGATCTTAGTGCAGCATTCCATACCATTGAGCATCGTATTCTGTTCAAGCACCTTGAGACTCCGGTTGGCATCAGTGTTACAGATATTTCGTGGCTTAGCACCTATCTGACGAATCAGAAACAGTGTGTCACTTTGGGGACCCATATATCTGAAACTCGCCTGGTCGTCACTGGTGTCCCCCAGGGATCGACTTCAGGGCCTTTGTTATTTTCCATCTCTATGATGCCTCTTGCAACACCCAAATATATCTGTAGACTAAGCCTGATGCTGCTGTTTCAGTCCTGTCTCAGTTTCTTTCTGAGGTCAGAGTGTAGATGATTCTACATTCCCTGAAATGTTACTGTGACAAAAGTGAGATTATGTTGGTAGGTTCCCATAACCTGTTTCATCAAGTAAATGGATTAAATATGATTGATCTTGAAATCATATCATCTAAGGTCTGAAATCTTGGGGTAATCTTTTTTATCCCACCTTGACTTTTGAGTGTCATGCAAGGAATCTGACTGTTTCCTTCTTTCACCTGCGAAATATTTCACGGATTCCATCAATTATCTCAATGTCGGATGCTGAGAGACTGGTATATGCTTTTATTTCATCAATACTTTATTACTGTATACCCTATTTAGTGGTGCAACACAGAATGTTTCAAATTGGTTGCAACTTGTCCAAAACTCTGTTGGCTGGGTTTTGTGTTGAGTGAGGAAATATGAGCACATCACACCTATTCTCCATTCCCTGTATCGGGTTACAGTGAAATAAGGATATAATTGAATGTTATTGTATTGACTTTCAGGGCCCTGAAGGGGTTAGCTCCTTTATACCTCGGTGATCTGCTATAAGCTGCTGAAACCGATCCACCAAATCCAGGCACCTAGGACAGATCTGTGTTCAATGGGTGATATAGCTTTCTGTAGTCAGATGCCTCGTTTGTGGAACACCTTGCCTCAGACCGCTCGGGACTACCTCAGTCAGTCAAGGTTTTTAGGGCTCATCTGAAAACACATTTATTTTCTCTTTTATATCCGTCTGTGTCGGGTTGTTTGTCTCTTAGTTTAAGTATTAAGGGTTTTTAATGAGATTCTGTTGCAAAGCGCTGAGGCCTAGTGTAAATGGCGTGATAGAAATTGAGTTTTGCTTACAACATAAACAACAACCGCCATTCACCACTAAGTGGCAGTGATGTCACCATAGTACTTTGTGCCATGCACAAGATGCACTTTGAGGCCATGTGAAGTGTCGAATGCCCACTGGCAGAAGATCTGGAACAGACCCAGGTGCCATCGGTTGACTGATTGAGATGGCTGGCAGATGCACAAACTGTATTCTACAGTCACAACTCTCCGTATTTTAGCCACCCAGTGCTCCACTCTTCTACCCTCCATTATAGCTTAAGGGCGACTGCCTCTAACTCCACAGCAGCGGCCTTCACAAACCTCCTCTGCATTGGCTGATCTTGACACTGCTGGTACCAGTCACCGGCAAGTCTAATCAGATCCACATCCTTCTGTACCATTTCAGTCCACCTCTTCTCTAGCCTGTTTAGTGGCATGTATCTGGCCGAATATAAGCTGCTTGGGCATGCGGTTGTTGGCCATGCGAGCTACATGACCAACCCAATGCAGCCTCGCTTGCCACAGGAGCTCACTGATGAGACAGTCTCCTGATCTTTCAATAATCTTTGAACTCCTCACACAATCCAGGCTGGTTAACCCCAGGATGAATCATAGGCAGGCTAGCCCCTATGTTTTAAACGGGTGCAGATGTTACTTTAGAGGGTTCCATGTTTCGCGAGCATAGAGAAGGGAGGGCATAACTGAGGGCCAAGAATACCCGGAGCGTTGTATGGTGCAACAGGCGAGGTAGCTTCCACACAGCGGTGCACAGCTGATGAAAAGATGCCACTCAACAATTTGGAGTGAGACCTCAGCTGCCAAACTGGAGCAGGTCATAAGCACACTGTCCAAGTACGAAAATGTCTTCACTCTCTCGACAACTGCCCCATCACTCGTGGGGAGTTGAGGGAGGGAAGCATTTGATGACATTAAATACCCAGGCAAGTGCCTCGTTTTTGTGGGGCTGATGGTATGACCTCATCTCTTTGTGGCATGCTCCAGGTCCAGTAGTAGCATTTCCAACTACTTAGAGTGGGCAGCAATCACCAGATCATCCGCATACATAATATGGTTGGCCAATATAGAGCCATCCCCTGATCGCACCTGGGATTCGATCAGCCTCTCACTGTATCTATACTAGATGGCAATTCTATTGGTATATCTGTAATGCACCCTCAGAGACACCTTCTTGTTCAGTTATATGTATATTTATTACTAGGTTGTTGGGGCTCCCTCACGGCAGCAGTGGAGACAGCGCGGCTCTCCCTCAAGCCAGCAGTGGACGGAGCACGGCTCTGCCTCACTCTCACTCACCCGTCTCCTCACTGTCACTCACCCATCTCCTCACTGTCACTCACCCTTCTCCTCACTGTCACTCACCCATCTCCTCACTGTCACTCACCCTTCTCCTCAATCTCACTCACCCTTCTCCTCACTGTCACTCATCCATCTCCTCATTGTCACTCACCCTTCTCCTCACTGTCACTCACCCTTCTCCTCACTCTCACTCACCCGTCTCCTCACTCTCACTCACCCACCTCCTCACTCTCACTCACCCGTCTCTTCACTGTCACTCACCCTTCTCCTCACTCTCACTCACCCGTCTCCTCACTCTCACTCACTCTTCTCCTCACTCTCACTCACCCGTCTCCTCACTCTCACTCACCCGTCTCCTCACTGTCACTCACCCTTCTCCTCACTCTCACTCACCCTTCTCATTCTCATTCACCCGTCTCCTCACTCTCACTCACCCTGCTCCTCACTCTCACTCACCCTTCACTCACCCGTCTCCTCACTGTCACTCACCCTGCTCCTCACTCTCACTCACTCTGCTCCTCACTCTCACTCACCCGTCTCCTCACTGTCACTCACCCTGCTCCTCACTCTCACTCACCCTGATCCTTACTCTCACTCACTCTGCTCCCCACTCTCACTCACCCGTCTCCTCACTGTCACTCACCCTTCTCCTCACTGTCACTCACCCGTCTCCTCACTCTCACTCACCCACCTCCTCACTCTCACTCACCCGTCTCCTCACTGTGTCTCACCCGTCTCCTCACTGTCACTCACCCGTCTCCTCACTCTCACTCACCCGTCTCCTCACTCTCACTCACCCTTCTCACTCTCACTCACCCTTCTCCTCACTGTGTCTCACCCGTCTCCTCACTGTCACTCACCCTTCTTCTCACTCTCACTCACCCGCCTCCTCACTCTCACTCACCCTGCTCCTCACTCTCACTCACCCTTCTCCTCACTGTCACTCACCCTTCTTCTCACTCTCACTCACCCTGCTCCTCACTCTCACTCACCCTTCTCCTCACTGTCACTCACCCTTCTTCTCACTCTCACTCACCCTTCTCATTCTCATTCACCCGTCTCCTCACTCTCACTCACCCTGCTCCTCACTCTCACTCACCCTTCTCCTCACTGTCACTCACCCTGCTCCTCACTCTCACTCACCCTTCTCCTCACTCTCACTCACCCTTCTCCTCACTCTCACTCACCCATCTCCTCACTCTCAGTCACCCGTCTCCTCTGAGCTGCATGCGATTGTGTGTGAGTGTGAGTGAGCTGTGTGTATGAGTGAGCCATGTGTGAGTGGATCGACTGTCAGCTTTCCGTGGCTGCGTCTCCCGCGCTGTGGCCATGATGTTACTGCTTCTCGAGGCTCCGAGGTGCGGGGTGCACCACAACAGCACGAAGTGGGCAGCTCGTGGTCACGTGACGCACTTCAACCAATCCGGGGGCGTACATGTTTGGGAGGGGCGCACCTCTGGTTGGCTGCTTGCTCGCGGTCACGTGACACACTTCAACCAATCTGTTCCGCGTTAATCACAGTTACAGAGTGACAGAATGACTGAGCTGGGTGTTTATATATGTATGAATAAAAGTCCGCCGAATCACTGATAACTTAACGAGTAACCGCGAGTGACTATACACACTTGGGTAACTTATGTGACTCTACGCGACACTCCCTTTGTAGTTGGCTAGCTACACAGGAGCGGACGCGTAGCAATCACGGAGAAAATATAACTCTTGCCTTCCAAGACTACAAGGTGCCCGTTCCAGGACGATGAAGACGACCCGCTCCAAGATGATGACGGTGACGGTATTTCCTTGGTTCCCCTACAACAGCAGCCCAGAGCCCTGTTCCACGCTGGCTTTACCCCCCTCACGACCCGGCCACACCCCTCTTCCCAAACACTCTCTCGCCGCACCTGGCCCTGTCTGTCTCTGTCCCAATTACTATTTACGACCGTCTAGGTCCCGAGCTTATCCTCACGCGACCCTGTCAGTGCCGTCGCATCAATCATTATTAACGACTACGTAGGTCCCATATCACCCTTACATGACCCTGTCTGTTCCCACCACGTTAATTAGAAACCACGGCCATGGGGACACGTACTGTCCCTACATCACTCCGTATTGTCCTTACACATCCATAGAAAGCTTTTCAAACTACATGGTCAAAGACGATGTTAAATAGTGAAGGGATCTGAGGACCTCCCTGTCGCACCACAAGATATACAGAAAATGTCTCCAAAACCTGGCCATGTAAGTTTACCCGGGCCTGTCCACCATCATGAAGGTCCTTGATGACTGTGAGAAGACCGTCTGGGGCTCCAAAAGCATGAAAAATAACCCAGAACCCTGGCCTATTCATGGTATCATAGACCTTGACAAGGTCAATAAAGCAGAGACATAGGTCCTCTTGAAATGCTCTACACACTCTGCTGTAGCATACAGACAAAGAAAATGGTGTTTATGCAGGATTTCCCCAGTCTGAAACCACATTGGGGCTCCGCAACCCTTTCCTCAGCATGTCTAGCAAGGTATTGTTGAATAATTCTTGCCAGGACCTTTCCCAACAAACTTAGGAGGGAGATATCCCGGGAGTTGTTGTAATCAGTGCGGTCCCCCTTTTTACAAATAGGGACCATCAGGGGATCCTTCCAATCCTGCGGAACCTGTCCTGTGAACCAGACGTTTGTAATGATGTGAAATAGAGCAGTCTGCACATAAATGCCACCCTCCCTTAGCAGTTCTCTTGGGAGGTCATATCTCCCTGGTGGTTTACTTGATTTAAAGCTTCGTATCTCCCTTTGCACTTCCTAAACGGAGGGCAAACGGGCCAATCACTCACAATGATCGGCTACTTCCTCCAGTATTTGAGGCACAGCAGCACCAGCAGGGTCAAGCCCACCTTGTCCTATGAAGTTGTTTCAGCTGAGGTGTTTCCACTCCCCGAAGACCTCACAGAAATGCTCAACAAATCTGTAAACCTGTTCTTGGAGGTCAGAGATCAGATCACCATTCTGCAAGTTATTTTTTGATGGTGTTGAAAAGTGATTTATGATCGCATGCTACTAAGGCAGTTTCCCTTTCCTCAGCAATTCGCAAATACCACTAATTCTTGCAGCACCGTAAGGTTCTCTGAATTTCCAAGCGAAGGTTGCAGTAAGCCTCCTCATTCTTGGACATGGAATGTTATAAACGTTGGGAGTGGATCTGCTGCTTACTTTCAACTCGCCAGAACACCTCCTCTGTTATCCATAATTTCTGGAAAGGTCTGGACTAAATGAGTCGCTGTTTTAAAACCCACCCATTCCCCTCGACGTCAGGATTGGGGGGGGGGGCGATGCCAACTCCAGTTGCAAGTGAGGATGAAATCCTCACTTGCCACCTTCATCAGCTAAACAAGACCAGACCATTGTGGGTTTGAGTAAGGTCCTTGATGAATGATAGCCACCACAGTGAACATATGGTAGGGTTGTATATGTAGGTTATGATAATTTGATGAAAATAAAAAAATATAAATGAAATTTGGCAAATTGCATAATTATCCGAAATTATGTTAATTAATGTAATTGTGCGCATAAATTATGCTAACTCGAGAGATAATCGTATTAATTTATGCGAGTGTGTGCTTATGCTAATGCAAGCCATTATGATAATCAGGCCCCGACTCGCTGACGAGGGTCGGATTATCAATCGGGATCATGCAATTAACGCATGAAGTTATGCAGGTGTGCTGTAAGTATATCAGATTCAACTCGGCTTCGTTGTTTAACTTCGTATTATGGATAGGCATAATACAATTATTCTCGCTTTAACATTTACTGAGTGTATGTGCGTTTATGTCAGGTCTCCAGATTCATACCTCAACGCAGGATACAGCTCTTATGCATGAAATTTCGGAAAGAAACACAAAACCACTTCTGCGTTAATCAATTTTATTTTCTAACGAAACCTTAATTCTAATATAATATGCGAACTCTCAATCTTGGAATTTGAACACAGTATCAACACAGTATCATCAACGACTGCGTTGTTTCACTTTGACAACGGCACATTATGCAGTCACGAAAGCTTTAATACTTTATTATCACACTTCTACGGGGAAGTAACCGTTCTAATATTGTGTAAGATGTGCCCTTTTTTGAGCTGCCGTTTTGTATTTACAAGAGGTGGTCCTTTTTTGAGCTGCCGTTTTGTATGTGTAAGATGTGCGTGTTTCAGCTGTCGCTCTCGCTCTGGCCCATCCCCCCCTCCAACCGTATTTCCTATTTAAGCCTCTGTTCATCCCTCCGCCCCCCCCCCCCCCCCTCTCTGCCTCCGTGTCCGTCTTTCCTCCCTCCTTACCTCTTGGTGGAATTGTATATGTATTTCTACTGACTGTGTACCTCGTATTTTTCATTCTATCTATGCTGGTATGTGCAATCCAAAGGTTGAACACGAAATTTAACACTCTTTTGAAATTCGTGGTCCGCCAGGAAGTGTCTGTGTTGTTGGCCTGACTGGATGTGCTTCACATAATGTTTTTTCAGGTTTGTTGAATTCTCATCTCTCATCTTTTTGTTGTATTTACCTCCGTGATGTGTTCTTGACACCTGATGAAGATTGCTTGCGTTGTGATCTACACGTCGTGATTGCTTTTTGTTTTAATATAATTTTATTGTATTTCTACATACGTGACTTTAACGAAAAAAGCAAATGAGTAATTTTATGCAGTCACGAAAGCTTTAATACTTTATTATCACACTTCTACGGGGATGTTACCGTTGTAATTACACGTAAGATGTACCCTTTTTTGAGCTGCCGTTTTGTATTTACAAGAGGTGGTCATTTTTTGAGCTGCCGTTTTGTATTTCCAAGAGGTGGTCTTTTTTTGAGCTGCCGTTTTGTACGTGTAAGATGTGCGTGTTTGAGCTGCCGCTCTCGCTCTGGCCCCTCCCCCCCTCCAACCGTATTTCCTATTTAAGCTTCTGTTCATCCCTCCGGCCCCCCCCTCCCCCCCCTCTCTTTCTCTCTGCCTCCCTGTCCGTCTTTCCTCCCTCCTTACCTCTTGGTGGACTTGTATATGTACTCCTACTGACCGTGTACCTTGTATTTTTTATTCTATCTATGCTGGTATGTGCAAACCAAAGGTTGAACATGAAATTTAACACTCTTCTGAAATTCGTGGTCCGCCAGGAAGTGTCTAACTGTGTTGTTGGCCTGACTGGATGTGCTTCACATGTTTTTTCAGGTTTGTTGAATTCTCGTCTCTCATCTTTTTGTTGTATTTACCTCCGTGATTTGTTCTTGACACCTGATGAAGATCGCTTGCGTTGTGATCGAAACGTCGTGATTGTTTTTTGTTTTAATATAATTTTATTGTATTTCTACATACGTGACTTTACCGAAAAAAAGAATGAGTAATTTTATGCAGTCACGAAAGCTTCAATATTTTATTATCACACTTCTACGGGGAAGTTACCGTTGTAATTATGTGTAAGATGTGCCCTTTTTTGAGCTGCCGTTTTGTATTTACAAGGGGTGGTCCTTTTTTGAGCTGCCGTTTTGTATGTGTAAGATGTGTTTGAGCTGCCGCTCTCGCTCTGGCCCCTCCGCCCCTCCAACCGTATTTCCTATTTAAGCTTCTGTTCATCCCTCCGCCACCCCCCCCCCCCCCCGCCTCTCTCTCTGCCTCCCTGTCCATCTTTCCTCCCTCCTTACCTCTTGGTGGACTTGTATATGTATTTCTACTGACCGTGTACCTCGTATTTTTCATTCTATCTATGCTGGTATGTGCAATCCAAAGGTTGAACACGAAATTTAACACTCTTCTGAAATTCGTGGTCCGCCAGGAAGTGTCTGTGTTGTTGGCCTGACTGGATGTGCTTCACATAATGTTTTTTCAGGTAAGTTGAATTCTCGTCTCTCATATTTTTGTGGTATTTACCTCCGTGATTTGTTCTTGACACCTAATGAAGATCGCTTGCGTTGTGATCGATACGTCGTGATTGTTTTTTGTTTTAACATAATTTAATTGTATTTCTACATACGTGACTTTACCGAAAAAAACCAATGAGTAATTTTTGCAGTCACGAAAGCTTTAATACTTTATTATCACACTTCTACGGGAAAGTAACCGTTGTAATTATGTGTAAGATGTGCCCTTTTTTGAGCTGCCGTTTTGTTTTTACAAGAGGTGGTCATTTTTTGAGCTGCCGTTTTGTATTTACAAGAGGTGGTCCTTTTTTGAGCTGCCGTTTTGTATGTGTAAGATGTGCGTGTTTCAGCTGTCGCTCTCGCTCTGGCCCATCCCCCCCTCCAACCGTATTTCCTATTTAAGCCTCTGTTCATCCCTCCGCCCCCCCCCCCCTCTCTGCCTCCGTGTCCGTCTTTCCTCCCTCCTTACCTCTTGGTGGAATTGTATATGTATTTCTACTGACTGTGTACCTCGTATTTTTCATTCTATCTATGCTGGTATGTGCAATCCAAAGGTTGAACACGAAATTTAACACTCTTTTGAAATTCGTGGTCCGCCAGGAAGTGTCTGTGTTGTTGGCCTGACTGGATGTGCTTCACATAATGTTTTTTCAGGTTTGTTGAATTCTCATCTCTCATCTTTTTGTTGTATTTACCTCCGTGATGTGTTCTTGACACCTGATGAAGATTGCTTGCGTTGTGATCTACACGTCGTGATTGCTTTTTGTTTTAATATAATTTTATTGTATTTCTACATACGTGACTTTAACGAAAAAAGCAAATGAGTAATTTTATGCAGTCACGAAAGCTTTAATACTTTATTATCACACTTCTACGGGGATGTTACCGTTGTAATTACACGTAAGATGTACCCTTTTTTGAGCTGCCGTTTTGTATTTACAAGAGGTGGTCATTTTTTGAGCTGCCGTTTTGTATTTCCAAGAGGTGGTCTTTTTTTGAGCTGCCGTTTTGTACGTGTAAGATGTGCGTGTTTGAGCTGCCGCTCTCGCTCTGGCCCCTCCCCCCCTCCAACCGTATTTCCTATTTAAGCTTCTGTTCATCCCTCCGGCCCCCCCCTCCCCCCCCTCTCTTTCTCTCTGCCTCCCTGTCCGTCTTTCCTCCCTCCTTACCTCTTGGTGGACTTGTATATGTACTCCTACTGACCGTGTACCTTGTATTTTTTATTCTATCTATGCTGGTATGTGCAAACCAAAGGTTGAACATGAAATTTAACACTCTTCTGAAATTCGTGGTCCGCCAGGAAGTGTCTAACTGTGTTGTTGGCCTGACTGGATGTGCTTCACATGTTTTTTCAGGTTTGTTGAATTCTCGTCTCTCATCTTTTTGTTGTATTTACCTCCGTGATTTGTTCTTGACACCTGATGAAGATCGCTTGCGTTGTGATCGAAACGTCGTGATTGTTTTTTGTTTTAATATAATTTTATTGTATTTCTACATACGTGACTTTACCGAAAAAAAGAATGAGTAATTTTATGCAGTCACGAAAGCTTCAATATTTTATTATCACACTTCTACGGGGAAGTTACCGTTGTAATTATGTGTAAGATGTGCCCTTTTTTGAGCTGCCGTTTTGTATTTACAAGGGGTGGTCCTTTTTTGAGCTGCCGTTTTGTATGTGTAAGATGTGTTTGAGCTGCCGCTCTCGCTCTGGCCCCTCCGCCCCTCCAACCGTATTTCCTATTTAAGCTTCTGTTCATCCCTCCGCCACCCCCCCCCCCCCCCCCCGCCTCTCTCTCTGCCTCCCTGTCCATCTTTCCTCCCTCCTTACCTCTTGGTGGACTTGTATATGTATTTCTACTGACCGTGTACCTCGTATTTTTCATTCTATCTATGCTGGTATGTGCAATCCAAAGGTTGAACACGAAATTTAACACTCTTCTGAAATTCGTGGTCCGCCAGGAAGTGTCTGTGTTGTTGGCCTGACTGGATGTGCTTCACATAATGTTTTTTCAGGTAAGTTGAATTCTCGTCTCTCATATTTTTGTGGTATTTACCTCCGTGATTTGTTCTTGACACCTAATGAAGATCGCTTGCGTTGTGATCGATACGTCGTGATTGTTTTTTGTTTTAACATAATTTAATTGTATTTCTACATACGTGACTTTACCGAAAAAAACCAATGAGTAATTTTTGCAGTCACGAAAGCTTTAATACTTTATTATCACACTTCTACGGGAAAGTAACCGTTGTAATTATGTGTAAGATGTGCCCTTTTTTGAGCTGCCGTTTTGTTTTTACAAGAGGTGGTCATTTTTTGAGCTGCCGTTTTGTATTTACAAGAGGTGGTCCTTTTTTGATCTGCCGTTTTGTATGTGTAAGATGTGCGTGTTTGAGCTGTCGCTCTCGCTCTGGCCCCTCCCCCCCTCCAACCATATTTCCTATTTAAGCTTCTGTTCATCCCTCGGCCAACCCCCCCCCTCTCTCTCTACCTCCCTGTCCGTCTTTCCTCCCTCCTTACCTCTTGGTGGACTTGTATATGTATTTCTACTGACCGTGTACCTCGTATTTTTCATTCCATCTATGCTGGTATGTGCAATTAACTACCTCGCCTGGTGTGCAGGAGGTCGTGGATTCGATCCCGACGCTAACACCTTCTGTATATTTGATGTTTGCATGTCTCTCCCCAGGGTCGCGTCGTTTTTCTTCTCCGGGTTCTCCCCTTCACATTTATAAACATGCGTTTAGAGTATTTGGTTGCTATAAATGTCCACATAATAAGCCATTTCGTTGAGCTATCAACTATGGCCAGGTCGCTTCTGAAAAAGAGCTATGTTACTCAGCGGGCCTTACCTGGCAACGTAAAAACAATAGTCTAGTTTTAGTTTCATTCTGATAATGATTCAGCAGGTGCAGTGAAATTAACCAATGTGGCCACTGGAGGGCGGAGGTTTACGCATCACAGCGAGTCGCGTCCACTCAGCCTGGGGTCAAACGAGATACAAGACACAGACTTCCCGTATTACCTTAACAGACTGTTGAGGGCAATTGCTGTTAACGAGCACCTTTGAAGGCCAGCCGCCTTTGTCTTCCCAGTGGCGATGTTTACACACCGCACCAGGTGCTCATTTGAGGCTGAGTCAACCTTGGGGAGGCCCGGGAACGGTTCAGTTAATCGTCACCTGGTGTTGGTGGCCGTGATCGGGACTCGAACTCGGGTCACCGGGTTCGTAGCGCAGCGTTAACCGCTGCACCATCGCTCCCAACACACGACAGACGCCTCCTCTCTCTCTGCCTGGCCCCCACGAGTGTGAAGCAAAAGTCGGGGGTGCAACTTACAATCCTGTATGTGTGTGTGGGGATACAAAGGCGGCCGGGCGTTGTGCTGACCAACCCAACGCCTCGTGTGCAGTTTCCGGTCTTCATAGGTGCAACTCGCTAACAGCACTTTCCCCAACAGTCTGTTACAGGCTACACGGGGGAGCTTTGTCTTTGTAGAGCGCTGGAGCAGTGGTTAGCGCACTCTACGAACCCGGCGAACCGAGTTCGATTCCCGCTCACGACCACCAACAGCAGGTGACGATTATTTAAACCGGTTGTGGGCCTCCCCTCGGTCAACTCAGCCTCAAGTTAGTTCCCGGTGCGGTGTGCAGTAAACATCGCCGCTGCGGAGACAAAGGCGGCCGGGCGTGGTTGTTGACCACCCGCCCCCTCGTGTGCCCTGCTGGCTTTCATCTTTCATAGGTGCTGCTTACTCGCTCTAACAGCACTTGCCCCAACAGTCTGTTACAGGCTACACGGGGGATCTTTTACTTGTCACCAGATTTGTGCGTCTTACTTTCTGACGCGTCTCATGGGTTTCGGGGAATGTGGCTGTAGGCAACCGTCTCTGTGATTTCTGTGCCTCTGTAGATTCACAAAACTCAAGAGGGAGAGTGCCACCGCGCGTTGCAGTCGGCTCCTGCCATTGTCTCTCCACTGCTGGATGAAGGCATCTTCCACCAGTCGCCCTCACTCACGGTCCATCGCTCCCACCGTCCGTCCATCTCTTGCACGTGAACTCATTCATCGCTTCGTCTCCACAGGGGTCGTCCTTTATGGTATTGTTTTCGGTTTATATTTTGTGTCTGGGTTGTAATGTACTGGAGAGTGGTGTAAAGTGAGTATTGTGTGTGGAGTGTGTCGTGCAGTGTGGTATACAGTGTTGTGTATAGTGTAGTGTCTGTAGTTTGTGGTTTATCGTGTAGTGTCTGTAATTTGTGCTGTATAGTGTGCAATAACGTGGATAGTACAGTCTGTGTCATATATAGTGTTGTGTGAAGTGTCAAGTATAGTATGAATACTGTACTCTTTGGTTATATTCGGTAAAGTCACGTAGGTAAAAAATGAAATAACAAAAATCACGACGTTTCGGCCACAACACAAGTGGCCTTCATCAGGTGAAGGGACCGTGCTGTCATGAGAACAGTGTTGGAGTGAAAACAGCCAAGCCCAGGTCGCGTCCTTTATGCTGTGTGGGAGGAAGCAAAACGCTTTGACAAAGCAATTAGCATAAAAATGAGCATGATGTACGTAGGAGGTGCATGGGCCATGATGGACCAGGAGCGGGTGGGGACCATGATGGACCAGCAGCGGGGGGGGGGGGGGGGATGTAGAGTGAGTGAGTGGAGTGAGTGAGTGGAGTGAATGAGTGGAGTGAGTGAGTGGAGTGAGTGAGTGAGTGGAGTGAGTGAGTGGAGTGAGTGGGTGGAGTGAGTGGGTGGAGTGAGTGGGTGGAGTGAGTGGGTGGAGTGAGTGGGTGGAGTGAGTGGGTGGAGTGAGTGGGTGGAGTGAGTGGGTGGAGATAAACAAGCAGCTGTGAAAGTTTCGGATACCACTACTTGAACAAATTTACTGTACCATTGAAAATTAGTTTAATGTTTGGTTTGATATAGAACATCTTTCCAATGATTGCTTAATTTGAAACCATCCTCTCGGTTGAAGTTGTGTCCGTGTTTGTAAATCTGAATTGCCTCGTGGACAAATCTCTGATAAAAACCCGTGGGTTTTCAGAGAACCTTGGTATCGGAGAAAACTATATCGTGATCACCCACAGCGTTGTAACAGTGGTCAGCTACGGCAGAAGAATTCGTTCTGCCATGTTTCAAATCTGATTTGTGCTCGCGAATTCGGTCAGAGACATGTTGCTTCGTTTCCCCGATATAGCAATCACCACAAGTGCAGCTCAATTTGTAAACCCCGGGGTACTGTAAGTCAGGAACGACATCATTCACGGATGGGGTCAGGTCACGGATTCTGTGTACTGTATTGAACCGGACCAGGATCTTGTGTTTGTTTAGAATTTTGGAAATCTTTTGACTAACGCCTGTTATATATGGTTCTGTGATGGTTTTGACCGGAGTATCAAGTGGTTGTTTCTGTATGGAGGGAGAAACAGCTTGGCGGATGGTAAGGTCAGAGTATCTGTTTCTCTTGAGGGCCAGGTGTACATGTTTTAATTCACTGGTCAGGTGGTGTTGGTCGAAAATGCAATGTGCCCTGTGGTAGAACGTTTTGTTGAGATAATTATTTTGAGCTGGGTGGTGGTGGGAATCAGGTTTCAAGTAGGAATCTGTGTGGGTGGGTTTCCTGTAGACAGAATGCCCCAGTGAGCCATCAGGTCTCCTCTCAAACAGAACATCCATGAATGGTAGCTTGCCATCTTTCTCCACTTCCATGGTGAATTTGATGGCGGGATGTCTAGAATTGATGTGGTATAGGAAAAGGTTGAAAGCTGCGAGGCCATGTGGCCAAATGCCGAAAGTGTCATCCACATATCTCTTCCACAGGGAAGTTCTGAGGGTGGACGTCTGGATGGCGTCTGATTCAAATTTCTCCATGAAAACATTGACTATCACTAGTGATAAGGGAGAACCCATGGGGGTACCCTGATTTTGTTTGTAGAAGGAGCCATTCCAAGTAAAGTAGGTATTGGTGAGGCAGTGTCTAATCAGCACAGGTGTATCGGGGTCTAGTCCATGTTGTACCAAATTTTCAATTATTTCAATGGTATCAGGTACCGGGACCTTGGTGAACAGGGAGACCACATCGAAGCTGACAAGGATATTGTCAGGGGACAGTGCAACGTCTTTGACCATAGAGACTAAATGAGCTGAGTTAAGTACTGCTGAGGAGGTCTTGCCAGTGAAAGGTAGCAAGGTATCTGACAGAAAACGTGCTAGCTTATAGGTAGGGGAGTTGATCGTGGATACGATGGGTCGTAGTGGAGTGCCTTCTTTATGAATCTTGGGGAGACCATAGAATCTAGGGAGTCTTGCAGCAGAAGGTTTTAAGGAGGGACGTTTAGTTGGTTTGATTAGGGAGGTCGAACTTGTGATGATCTTGTTGGTTTTTATAGTTAGCCTATTAGTAGGGTCATTTTTAATTTTATGAGTGACTTCCATCGTTGAGTAGGTTCTGGATTTTCTTGTTGTACGAATCTTTATCCATAATTACAGTAGCGTTGCCTTTGTCGGCTGAGAGGATGACTATATCACTTCTACATTATGAGACCTCCTTTGCCAGTAACAAGATATAGGAATAGGTTTTACCCTTTTAACTGGCACAAAAACTGACACCTTTATTCAAGGCATCATGTTTGCAATAACCAAAATGCAAACATTTGACTGCTTGTGTTGTGGTTATTGCAAACATGATGCCTTGAATAAAGGTGTCAGTTTTTGTGCCAGTTAAAAGGGTAAAACCTATTCCTATATATCACTTCTGTTTTTTAAATTCGCGAGTTCAGAGCGTTCATTTTTGCTGATGTTGCTAATGGGTTTCTTAGCATTCTTAAGAATAGTGGCTATTTCAGCTCTCGCAACGTCTGCTTGGATGTGTCCTATGCCTTTAAGGGCCACATCGACCTGAGAGATGATATCATCTACGTTGTACTGTCCCCTGACGATATCCTTGTCAGCTTCGATGTGGTCTCCCTGTTACCAAGGTCCCGGTACCTGATACCATTGAAATAATTGAAAATTTGGTACAACATGGACTAGGCCCCGATACACCTGCGCTGATTAGACACTGCCTCACCAATACCTACTTTACTTGGAATGGCACCTTCTACAAACAAAATGAGGGTACCCCCATGGGTTCTCCCTTATCACCAGTGATAGCCAATGTTTTGATGTAGAAATTTGAATCAGACGCCATCCAGACTTCCACCCTCAGACCTTCCCTGTGGAAGAGATATGTGGATGACACTTTCGTCATTTGGCCACATGGCCTCCCAGCTTTGAACCTTTTCCTACACCACATCAATTCTAGACATCCCACCATCAAGTTCACTATGGAAGTGGAGAAAGATGGCAAGCTACATTTCTTGGATGTTCTGTTTGAGAGGAGACCTGATGGCTCACTGGGGCATTCTGTCTACAGGAAACCCACCCACACAGATTCCTACTTGAAACCTGATTCCCACCACCACCCAGCTCAAAATAATTATGTCATCAAAACGTTATACCACAGGGCACATTGCATTTCGGACCAATACCACCTGACCAGTGAAATAAAACATGTACACCTGGCCCTCAAGAGAAACGGATACTCTGACCGTACCATTCGCCAAGCTGTTTCTCCCTCCATACAGAAACAACCACTTGATACTTCGGTCAAAACCATCACAGAACCATATATAACAGGCGTTACTAAAAAGATCTACAAAATTCTAAACAAACACAAGATCCTGGTCCGGTTCAATACAGTACACAGAGTCCGTGACCTGATCCCATCCGTGAAGGATGTCGTTCCTGACTTTCAGTACCCCGGGGTTTACAAATTGAGCTGCACTTGTGGTGATTGCTATATCGGGGAGACGAAGCAACATGTCTCTGACCGAATTCGCGAGCACAAATTAGATTTGAAACACGGCAGAACGAATTCTTCTGCCGTAGCTGACCACTGTTACAACGCTGTGGGTGATCACGATATAGTTTTCTCCGATACCAAGGTTCTCTGCAAGCTCACGGGTTTTTATCAGAGATTTGTCCACGAGGCAATTCAGATTTACAAACACGGACACAATTTCAACCGAGAGGATGGTTTCAAATTAAGTAATCATTGGAAAGATGTTCTAAATCAAACCAAACATTAAACTAATTTTCAATGGTACAGTAATTTTTTTCAAGTATTGGTATCCCAAACTTTCACAGCTGCTTATTTCTCTCCACTCACACCACTCACTCACTTTACTCACTCCACTCACTCCACTCACTCACTCCACTCACTCACTCCACTCACTCACTCACTCCACTGACTCCACTCACTCACTCCACTCACTCTACTACCCCCCCCCCCCCCCGCTGCTGGTCCGTCATGGTCCCCACCCGTTCCTGGTCCATCATGGCCCATGCACCTCCTACGTACATCATGCTCATTTTTATGCTAATTGCTTTGTCAAAGCGTTTTGCTTCCTCCCACACAGCATAAAGGATGCGACCTGGGCTTGGCTGTTTTCACTCCAACGCTGTCCTCATGACAGCACGGTCCCTTCACCTCATGAAGGCCACTTGTGTTGTGGCTGAAACGTCGTGATTTTTGTTATTTTATTTTTTACCTACGTGACTTTTCCGAATAGAACCAAAGAGTATGGATCCTTGCAGTCACGAAAGCTTCAAATCTAGAATATGAATAGTGTGTTGTACAGTGTATATTGTGTATTGTGTGTTGTTTAGGTGGTGTTGCATAAAGCGTGTATAATAAATTAAATGTGATGGAAAGTGTAGTGTGGTGTCAAGTGTAGCGTATGTGGTGTGATGTATAGTGTAGTGTGTGGCGAAAAACACATTTCCTAGGAGTTGAGCCATACTTCATCACGCTGGTGAGTGCAGGGTGGTAGGATCGGTTCAGGTATCACGAGCCAGTGATGCTCCCCATAGCTGGCAATTAAATTGAGATTGTAGGCTTCATTGACTCTATCATGGAGCTCTTGTGGTATTGCAGCCACACACCGTTGGTCATTGTATATTTACGTGCGGAATTAATGCATTCAAATGTAGCGGTTGTAATCGAGCTATTTAGTCCATGGGCCAGAGCAGTAATTAGTACAATGTAAGGTAGCATGTTTAATCACACTTTCGGATAAATACGCCTAATGAGTGTGTTACTTGATACACTCGGCTACATATGGTGCGAAATAAATTCAACATGCATACAACACCTCTCATTTCAAATGTTTATCAAATAATTCACTGTTTTTGCCCCTACATTTGGAATTTGCAACCACTGAAGTGATGCCATCTCGTGGATTAAGTGGGTATCTGAACTGCATGGCAAAACAGCCATCAAAATTCACTACTTTATTAAACAGAAATAATGCAGTAGTCATTTCATAAAGTCACGTAGAATGAGAATAAAATAATAAATTGATAAAATAAAATAACACAATAATATTCTCACGACGTTTCGCCCACAACACAAGCGGCCTTCATCAGGTGAAGGGACGAGACTGTCTGGTAGGACAGCGCTGGAGTGAAAGAGCCACATTCAGATCACGACCTTTAAGCTGTGTGAGAGGAAACAAAGCACCGTCACAAAGGAATTAGCATATAATTTAGCATTGAAATGGCTGAGTGATTAGCTTGTGACTGGTCACAGAAATAGCTATGTTAAAAGTTAAAGCATACACATCCGCAGAGGCACCCCTTGATAAATGAAATAGCATAGAATTTAGCATTGAAATAGCTAAGTTAAAGCATACACATCCGCAGAGGCACCCCTTGACAAAGGAATTAGCATAGAATTTAGCATTGAAATAGCTGAGTGATTAGCTTGTAACTGGTCACAGAAATAGCTACGTTAAAGTCAGAGCATACACATTCACCGAGGCACTTAGTACAAATCAAACAGGAGAATTTAGCATTGAAATAACTAGGCGAATTTAGCATTTGAATAACTGAGTGATTAGCTAGTGACTGGTCACAGAAATGACTATGTTGAAGTCAAGGCCTACACATCTGAGCTATTCACAGTACTATATAGTGAACCAATAAAAAACTAAAATATAAATTACCTTAATGTTATCAATAAACTATATATTCACCAATCAGCTAAACTACCAACAATAAGTCGTTATATATCACAATGCTATATGGCGAAAAAATGGGTGGATTCTTACCCTCAACTTTAGTACCACGGATAGCTACGGGCCCCGTTCAGACGGACGAGTTCATCCATGGTCGGAACAGAGGAGGGGGAGAGAGACAGCTGCGGGGCGCTATCATACTCCATGTTGTGAACCATACCATTAACCGTGGTGTGAGAGGTATTAAGAGTCAATGCTGGCGAAAGAGCTGCGGTCTGAAGGTCATCGTAAAATACAATTAATTAAGAACAAAAATGATTTAAAACATCTTTCCAATGGTTACTAAGCCAGAATCCATCTTCTCGGTTGAAATTGCCTCTGTGTTTGTATATGTGAATGGCCTCATGAACGAATCTCTCATGGTAGCCGGTTGGTTTGCAAAGAACCTCCGTCTTGGAGAAGTCAATGTCATGTGAGCCCACTGAATTATAACAGTGATCTGCCACGGCAGAGGAGTTCGTCCTACCGTGTTTCAAGTCTGCTTTATGTTCGCGGATGCGGTCCGAGATATGTCGTTTGGTTTCTCCAATGTAGCTACTACCACAGAGGCACTTTAGTTTGTAAACGCCCGGGTACTGTATGTCTGGAACAGCATCTTTTACAGATGGAACTAAATCACGGATTTTATGTACTGTGTTGAATCGGACCTGGATCTTGTGTTTATTCAGGATCTTGGAGATCTTTTTAGTGACCCCTGCAATGTAGGGTAAGGTGATGGTTTTGAGTGGCTCCACAAGAGGATCCTTCTTCATGACTGGAGTGATGGTTTTGCGGATTGTGTAGTCGGAGTAACCATTAGCCCTGAGAGCCTGGTGTACGTGCTTGAGTTCACTGGTAATGTGTTCCTGGTCGGAAATGCATTGGGCTCTATGGTATAGAGTCTTGATGAGGGAGTTCTTCTGGGATGGATGGTGGTGGGAATCCGGTTTCAAGTAAGCATCTGTATGGGTAGCTTTCCTGTAGACAGAGTGGCTCATTGAACCATCATGTCTCCTTTTAATTAGGACATCCAAAAAGGGTAGTTTGCCATCTTTTTCGACCTCCATGGTAAATCTGATGGCTGGGTGTATGGAATTGATGTGGTCGCGGAATTGGTCTAGAGCAGGCTGGCCATGTGGCCAGATGACAAAGGTGTCATCAACGTACCTCTTCCATAAGGTCGGGCGTAGAGTGGCAGTCTGGATGGCGTCAGTTTCAATTTTTTCCATGAATACGTTGGCTACAACCGGAGATAGGGGGGAGCCCATTGGGTGCCCTCAGTTTGTTTGTAGAAAGTTCCATTCCAGGTGAAGTATGTGTTGGTTAAGCAATGTCTCACCAGGGGGGGTACATCAGTATGCAGTCCTTGATGAACCAGGTCTTCAATGATAGCGATGGTGTCAGGTACCGGGACTTTGGTGAACAAGGACACCACATCAAAACTGACAAGCAGGTCGTCTGGGGACAGGGAAATGCCTTTGATTGTCGATACCAGGTGAGTAGAATTTAGTACCGCAGAGGTGGTTTTTCCAGTGAAAGGTCGCAGTATATCAGCAAGAAAACGTGCCAGTTTGTAGGTGGGGGAGTTGATAGTAGAGACGATGGGACGAAGGGGTGTATCTTCTTTGTGTATCTTTGGAAGGCCATATAATCATGGTGGTCTGGCAGCAGACGGTTTCAACGAGAACTGTTTGATCTCATCAATTAATGCTGTTGAATCAGAGATGATTTTGTTTGTTTTGGTGACCAGGCTGTTGGTGGGATCTCTTTCCACGTGTTGGTGGTATCTCTTTTTATTTTTGTATAGCTGCCATCGTTGTTGTGGCCGAAACGTCGTGAGAATATTATTGTGTTATTTTATTTTATCAATTTATTATTTTATTCTCATTATATGTGACTTTACCGAAAGAACCAAGAAGATGAATCATTGCAGTCACGAAAGCTTTAAATCGAAATTTAAGTCATTTCATAGGTTCACGTTGCTGTATGGATGTCCCTTGGCTATTAGATCTGGACATGGCCTTACGAACTACATACAGAATCATTCCCAAGAATAAGAAATTGATTCAAACTTTTTTATTTTAAAGTACGTATTGTATTCACAAAATTATAAAATGTACACATTAACAATGGTAATAATCTTCTTTGTGGATGTGGTGCTGGCGCTGCTGGGCTGTGTTGTATCAGCGGTATTCATCAGGACCCGGTGTGCATCGCCCTTGCAGTGGTGGCAGCGGTGGTGGCAGGGGCAGCAACTTGACCACGTCCCTTGTGATATCATCCATCAGTGATGACGGTTGATCGCCGGGGTCGGGGGTCGTCGCTGCCGCCTCTTTTGATGCCATTTCCCATGTCCGCCGTTGATTTGACTGCACACGGGTATGGCCTTCATCTCTGGAGACCTGCACACAGCACATGGAACGACCGCTACGTGAGTTTCATTGGCCCAAAGGGCAACCTGGTGAACTTCCCGTGAGCTCAACAGAGATCGAGCCTTAACAGCAAAGGTGGAAGGCAACCTGCCCAACTTAGGTTAAAGTTATAATGATAACGGCGTGGCTCTCAAATTTCTTGCTCATGCCACTGCTGGCAGAGGATCCTCGAGTAGACAAACTCTGGATGATATTTGGTCTACTCTTCCACATTGACCACACTTGAGTGCATACCCACAAATACAACTCGTGGGTTACTCACCTGACGTAGAAGAGGATGTATGCCTGTTTCTCCATGACCACCCTGGTGTCGACCGGCGTCACCAAGTCGTCGTCCATCCGGAACCATCTCCCATTGCAGATCTGTATGCAAACAACATCGAAAATTAATTACGACGATTATCCAATTGCACCTAAACTCCCCATATATTCGTAAAATGACACATGCGGAACAGAGGTGATCCACTTATTCCACCTATTATTGTGTTGTTTTATAAGTTGAGTAATCAAACCGATAATCCATAAAATAATTGATTACATTTGCAAGTAAAAATCCTGGTTGGGCCTTCATTGGCCCATCATCTATCCAGGGTCAATAAAGTAACTACACATTTTTGGTGAAGTCATCAGTGGTGGTTCTATGCATACGCTCTCCCTCGGTCACAGGAAAGGGCAATTTTCACCACTGGCTGAGGCCTATAAATGGGAGATGAGCACCACCTCATGGCTCATAGGAGCAGGAATCGTTTTGATTTTATTCACTGAATCGAATTATTTAAAGGACCTACGCGTACGAATGATTGGCGTGTGATTGTGTGATAATGAATGCAGTACATCACCTTGTTGTAACAGTAGTAATGTCCCTCTGTGCTGCATTTCCCGGAGTGCACAAGGACTGAGTATAACCTGTACACTACAGGGTCTGCGTCCTCCTGCTGCGACATGAATGGCCGCACGTCCAGGTGCTCTGGGTACGGGCAATGCTGCAGTGGTGGGGAAGGAGGCAGTGATGCAGAAACAGAGATGGTGTTAGGCAGGGAAGAGGGGAAGAATGATGCAGGGTCGAGTTATTGATTATAATTTTTGTTCTATTTTTTTACTTTACCAGGTAATGCTGACTGAACTATATAGCTCTTTCTCAGAAGCGATCTAGCCACAAATGATAGCTCAACAAAGTGGCTTTTCACTGTGAATAGTTTTAGCAGCCAAATATTCTAGAAGCAACTGGAGGACCCGGAGAAAAACCCACGTGAATACAGGGAGAACATGCAAACTCCAAATATACAGGCATTAGGATCGGGATCAAACCCACGACCTGTATGCTTGGGGAGGGAGTTAAGATTTCACCGCCATAGAGCCCAGTTTAGGTAGATTAACCAGGTGGGCGCTCGAGAGAACATGAAAAGTCACATTTGTACGAGTGATCTCGGTTAAAACCGTGGCAAAAGAAATAACGCGAAATAAATCACAGAAATTACTCAAAAAGGAAGCAGCACAAAAACATGCAATGAGAAATTGGAGAAAATGCAGCCACATTTTAGGAGAAATGTAAAAAAAACTTGTATATTAACCAAACATTACCCGATTGATCTTGTTTCCAAACAGGTCATATCTCTTGATGGAGAGGGCCAAGACGTTCGGGAGATGGTGAAGGCTCATCCTCTTCGTGGCCTTCACCTTGCAACAGCACCTGCGCACCAAAAAGCAGCAGCGTCAGTTTAATGACCGAGATGCCCAGTGCAAAACTGTACAAATATGTTGGCGTGACAAAGTAGACAGACTCGCGTGACATTGACGTCGTGCCATACTCACCTTTGGCAAGTGTATTCGTCCAGTGTCTCTGTCTTGGTGAAATCTGCAAAAGCAGTCAGCAGATCTGGCGAATTCTGTCAAATAGAACGATGTGAAGGCAAATGAGTGCTTGAAAAGAACACTGGAAACATTTTGCAGTCGTTAAAACAGTGAGTTCTTATGTTGTACTGGCTGTTGTGTGACATAAGAGGGCATTATCATTAGTTGACAGTAATTAAGGACGTGCTCCCAATTTTCAGATTCATCCAATGTGCAGCATTCCAGACGATGGGCAAACTTAATGTGTTTGAGTGACGCGACTAGTGTAATGTACACGATCCGAAAAAGAACAAAAGTGTTGCTTGAAAATGAGAAAATATTCATCCCAACGTTTAAATTCGAAACTCGTCACGAGCAAAGATACCATTTAATTAAATCAAGAATTCCTCGATTCTCACGTTGATGTGAAGACTGATGTCCAGGCAGTTTTCGAATCTGTCCGAGGTGCAGGAACACTGCGTGCACTCCACTGTGGAACACAAGTAAACGCACGCGCACACATCCACACGTGCAATTAGAGGAAGTTAGCATTCTGATTAGCAGAATCGAATAAAATGTGTTTGTATCTGATCAAATGGGTTGTTGTGTCTGTGTGCTTTTGCATTTTTCTATTGTGCGGGGAGTGGAAACATAGTGGTTAGCGCACTGGTGAACTGAGTTCGATCCTCGCTCACGGTCGATTCAGCCTCAAATTAGTATCTGGTGCATTGTGTAACTTCAGCACTGGTGCTAGCCACCCGAAGGTGGCCGGGCATGGTGCTAGCCACACCACCTTGTCATGTGCCCTGTTGGCCTACATAGGTACTCGCTAATCGCAATTGCTCCAGCATTCTGTTAAGGCTTCAGGGAGATCTCTGTATTTGTTATAGTAGATAAGCGTTAACACCTTTTTGGGATTAAGCAAGGTTATAAGAACTTGGGAGAAGATACCATGAGAGCGAATTCCAAAGTCAAGCTAGTGGTTACAGAGTCACTTTGGTACAAGCTTACCTTCCACGGCAATCTTTTCTGGCACAGGATGGGCAGCTAGCTTCTGGGAGGTGGGCCTGATGATGGCAGACGCTGTCGATGGAATGGCGTCCTTCTGTCTGTCATCCGGCATCCTCCCATGAGCGGTATGCTGGCTGCCCCTCCTTCGGGCAGCTTGGCCACCCCGGCGTCTTGGTCTCCTCACTTGAGCGGCTGCCTGGCCTAACCCGCAATTTGCTGCCTCGCCTTGCCCTTGACCAGCAGACTGAGCACTCCCGCAACCTGGACTGCCCTGGTGGCTTGTAACCTGGCATCCCTTCCATTCAGCAGCCTTGTTGCTAGCAGCACGAATATCTTGGTGGATTGCCATTGGACTCGCTTTGTCCCCTTCATCTTGGCTCGGCTCCCGATCTACCACAGGGCTTGGCCCATGGTCTGCCACCCGGTTTGAACCGCTGTCCGCTATTGGGTTGGGCCCATAGCTACCCATCTGACTTGCCTCTTGGCTAGGCACCGGGCTCGTCTCAAGGCTAGCCACCAGGCTCATCTCATTGCTAGCCACGAAGCTAATCTCACAATTATCTTCTGGGTCCACCTTGCGGCTTGCTTCTAGGCCCATCTCATGTTTATCTACCAGGCTTGCCTCATGACTTGCCACCTCGGTCTTCTCATGGCTAGCCACCGGGCTCATCTCATAGTTATCCACTGGGTCCAACTTGCAGCTTGGCTCTGGGCTTATCTCATGGCTAGCTACCAGGCTCATCTCACGGTTATCCACTGTGTCCACCTCGCGGCTTGTCTCCAGGCCCATCTCATTGTTAGCCACTGGGCTCGCCTCAAGACTTGCCACCTCGGTCTTCTCATGGCTAGCCACTGGGCTCGTCTCATGGCTTGCTGCAGAGCTCTGAACACAGCTGCTTGGCTCATAAACCTCATCATCTGAAACACTGCAGAAGCAACAGAAGATGTTCTTGAGATGTTTAATGAAGCCCTTTTTCTTGGCCTTCGACATTGTGGCGATGTGGTTGCAAAGTATAAAAATGCATCCAAAAACGTGTCCTCAAGATGATGATGGCTGGATTTGATTTTTTGAAAAATTTGCAACAGAAAACCCAGAACACGTCTGACCCTCACGGTGCCAGATGAGCAACTGAATTTGTGGGCGGATGTGACATCACAGTGATGTCATTGCACTGGAGTCACATGGTTGTCTATGTAATCGTGATATAATGGTGACGTCACAGTGATGTCATTGCACTGGAGTCACACGGTCTATGTATTCGTGATATAATGGTGACGTCACAGTGATGTCACAGCGCACTGAGGTCACATGGTGCCCCGTGGGAATGTGATTTTCGTTGCCTGTGCAACAAGCACCCTCTATTCATTTTATGTCTGTAATTGAACGAATGTTAATAATGAATTGTTTTTAAAAGTAATTTATCTCAAGATAACATTCGTTGCAGGAAACGTATTTTAGTTTATATTGATCTATGATTGTGCCCTTTTGCATGCTTTGTCTCACGATATATTCAATCGAGATGATTGTTGTACTTTATGTTCTTGTATTTGTAATTTTGGTGACTTAAGTTACTCTTGCAAATGACACCGTCCTTGTCTCTAAGCAAAATAAATTTAAAACTGTCTTCAAATCGCTTCACTTAATGTAATAATCCCCGCAGCACTGGTGTAACGTCTAAGTTTGACTACGCAGCCACTCCCTCTCCTCTCCAGGCTTAACAGAACTCCAACTGCTATTTCTCCCCTATTTGTCTATTATCTCATTCCTGTGTTTAATTGCCCCAACCGGCAGCCTCGTGGCTGCCCGTCGATCACGCCGCACGTCACAGCCACGAGCTGTAGGAGCGTGGCTCCGTCCACTCAGTGGTGCTCTTAACATTCACATTCAGCAGCATGGGTCGGGAGTCTAATCTCTGCAGTTCCCCGTTGTGGTTCCACCTCCCTATGTCATGTAGCCTCTCAATTTCTTTATTCACGAGGATTGTGTTTCATCGTACAAAACGGTACCGGCGACCTTTTTACGAGATTTGGCGGCGACGGCCATCTTGGTAAGGGTAATGCAAAGCGCCAGCTGAACCCGAGACGCCCCAGTGAAGAGGCACTAACGGCCATCTTCGTAATGGAAAACAAGTCCCCTGAGAATTAAAAGGACCTGCCATCTTGGATAGGGCAGTGCAAGGGGCAGCATCACCAAGGGAAACAGGAGCAGGCATCTTCGTAAGGGAAAGTGGCCGTGGCATAGATTGGCGGGAATCGCCATCTTGTCGAGAGCTCGGAGACACGGACATTCTCGGAGATAGGAGCAATCGTGATAATGATTTGTGCCGCGATGAAAGTTACTCAACTTTTGTTCACAGTTATGGTTAACGTTTGCGTGAGTACAAGCGCAGGGAGAGTTGCCACTCGTTGGATTGTTGTCGTTTCTTTGTCACAAATTAATGTTTGCCTCAAATATTTGTTCAGCTGAGGTAAAATAACCACGTGCCCGTGGGCGGCGTGTAGGCACGCGGGAAGGCCTCGCGGCCTCTGTGTCGGTGTCTGCTGAGAGTAGAGACGAGGAACGAGAGACGCCGCGTCGCTCAACAGGGAGAAGAGTGTCGCGCGTCACAGTCGGCTTCTGCCATTGTCTCTCCACTGCTGGATGAAGGCATCTTCCACCGGTCGTCGCTCACGGTCCCTCGCTCCCAGCGTGCGTCCGTCTCTTGCACGTCAAACTCGTTCCGTCTCTCCGTCTCCGCCCCAGTGGAAAGGGCTGAAATCAAAGTGTCGCTTTTTGCGTGCAGGTACGTGAAATAAAGGGTCACTGGGTTGGTTTAATGTATTATACTTGGAGTTAAGTAGCAGTGGGATACGGTCACCACTTGTACGCATAGAGTTATTTGATTAAGGATTTAACGCGTCTGCAAGCGTTCTGAGGTAAATCTTTAATAACATTACAGATTAAAGTTGCTAATGTCAACATTCATAGTAACAGTTATATAGTTGAGGTAATTCTCAAAACGCGGAATTATGACTAGAATCAAAAGTCGATATGATTGGTAAGAATTCTGTATAAAAAATATTTTTGAAATAAATATAGCATTTATAGCTGTTAAAGTCTATAAAAGCATGTTAAATATGTGATATGTATATTTAAACACTCACAATAACATAGTTCCGTAGCTTACACGATAAAAAAAAACTCTTTTGCATGTTTGTATATGATTACAAGAAAATCGATAGGGAAATATGCTGTAATTAAAGTTTTGAGGCAAATCATTAATTATTTGTCTTAAGGCTTAAATCATAATACTGTAATGGTTTAACAATTTTACAATAATTCTATATTTCAGTTTATTTTGGTATAGCCCTGTGAGCCATCCAGCTCTTGAAGCGGGTGCAACCACAACAAACAAAAAAACAAGAAAAACATCTTAAAGTGACTATGTGACTGTGCAAACAGAAAATCCTTGAAAAAAAAAGCACCGTACACCAACGCTGTGTGCAAAAAATCCCAGTGGGATGCAAGTCAAACAACAATAACCACAGAAACTTAGATTAAGGCCATCAGTCTAACTCCGTACTGCAACAAAACAAACATGTCCAAGCCAAAAAACGTTTTCCTAATCACCAAAAAATAAAGCTATAATTGCAACGTAACAGTGATCACAAGGGCTGTAACCGAATTTTTACAATAAACTACATAAATAACATGTAACACCAAACCCTAGAAACATAGCTGGCTGCATTAGTTACTCCACAACAACAGAAGCATCGGTCGGAGTATCAAATTTTTCAATGCACCTTTAAGATCAGCACGCTAAATCAAAATACATAATATTTGGCAGCGTCATCCGGAGCGAAACATTTTATTTTATTTTACGCCAATGAATAGCAGTGGCAGCTAGGGGTGTACAACTCCTCTAGAGCAGTTTTGAGAGAAGATCTCATTGGTAGAGATTCAAGTTGCAGTTTATTGGCAATAGCATTCCAGACTCTGGGGGCATCAATAGCAAAGGCCCTTCCTCGAGTTTTTGTACGGCAATAGGGAAGGTGAAGCTGGCAAATGAGCGAAGACCTGAGGTCAAATTTGTTCTTTGAAACAGAGAGGAGATCCAGCAGGTAGTCTGCGGATTTTTTTGTAAGTTCATCGTGAATAAATAAGATCTGATGCACAAGCCGTCGAACATTAAGAGATGTTAAGTTTGACCCAATGTAGAGATCACAGTGGTGAGTCCTATATGGGCAGTTCAATGTAAATCTTAAGGCCGAGTGATAGATGGAATCAAGCTTCTTCAGTACAGTGCTTGGGGCTGATTTATACACGATGTCACAGTAGTCAAGTAGAGGCAGAATGGTAGCTTTTATCAATTCCAAACGGAACATTGGGGGGAAGCAGTGCTTGTGTCGATACAGAAAACCAATTTTTATTTTTGTCTTTTTTCCAATATAATCAATGTGATCTTCAAAATTCAGTTTTGAATCCAGATCAGAAAGTAATTTGTTAAATGTTTATTTTATTAAAAGTGACTGCTGTATTAATTTATATGATTACTCGCGACCAATAACAGTGCGGATATTTGAAGCGGTCCTGGGCATCTCCTAGGTCGACACAGCCTTCGAATGAGTTATCCGGTGCGGTGTGTAAATATCAGCACTGGGGAGACACAGAGGCGGCCAGGTGAAGTTTTGGCCACCCACCCCCTCATATGCCGTATTTGTCTTCATAGGTGCTAGGGAACAGCACTTGCCCCAACAGTCTGTTAAGTTCATGTAGGGGTTTTGTATTGGCCCGCAAAAACTCCTATTCGGTCCTCAGTAAGGAAAATGTTCCCCACCCACTGCTCGCTTCAACGTTGATATATATAAACTTGACTTGAAGAACGACAGACCCATTGGCCTCATCACAAGGATAGAAATTGAAGACAAGCTGGGTTGAAAATGCATTGGCTCAGTTACTATGTAGACAGTCTTTGAGTACTGCAATAATTAAATAAAAATAATGTATAGTTTACAGCGCCTTTGTCAGTCCCCTGCTGGATGAAGACCTCCCCCACGCCATGTTGGCGATGGTTGATTTTACTTCCCCCACGGTGTTCAGTGTTGGTGAAGGTGAGCGGGGTGGGGGGGGGGAAGGAGAAGTGGGCAGGATCGGTTCTAGTATTACTTTCCACTGTTAACCGTGGCCATAAATCAAACTCCGTTCATAACACAGCACGTTAACCACTGCACCACCGCTCCTCTCGCCAGTGAAGCCAGCCACACAGGACTCGTCACGAGAAGAGACGACGACCAGTGGTCGAGACTAACGACAGAGAGACACCAAAAGGGTGTGAACGCGCCCGCGGGGAGGAAATCCAGCGCGGAGATGGAGCGACGACATCAGCTCACGCGCTGGAGATGACATGGATTGTTGCGGCACCAGTTCGTGACAGGTGACGACGGATTTGGAGGAGTCCACCATCCAGCAGTGGATAGATCATAGCCGATTATTCTGATGGGTGGGTTGCCAGCACCTCGTCCGGCTGTCTTTGTCTGCCAAATGCTGGTGTTTACACAGGGAACCAGGTACTCATTTGAGGCTGAGTCGACCTAGGGGGTGCCTAGAACCGGTTAAAATATTCTGGACCCCCCCATGGACTCTTATATCCGCCTATTTTGGGTGCCGCGGTGGCGAGATATTAACTACCTCGCCTGGTGTGCAGGAGGTCGTGGATTCGATCCCGACGCTAACACCTTCTGTATATTTGATGTTTGCATGTCTCTCTCCCCAGGGTCGCGTCGTTTTTCTTCTCCGGGTTCTCCCCTTCACATTTATAAACATGCGTTTAGAGTATTTGGTTGCTATAAATGTCCACATAATAAGCCATTTCGTTGAGCTATCAACTATGGCCAGGTCGCTTCTGAAAAAGAGCTATGTAGCTCAGCGGGCCTTACCTGGCAACGTAAAAACAATAGTCTAGTTTTAGTTTCATTCTGATAATGATTCAGCAGGTGCAGTGAAATTAACCAATGTGGCCACTGGAGGGCGGAGGTTTACGCATCACAGCGAGTCGCGTCCACTCAGCCTGGGGTCAAACGAGATACAAGACACAGACTTCTCGTATTACCTTAACAGACTGTTGAGGGCAATTGCTGTTAACGAGCACCTTTAAAGGCCAGCCGCCTTTGTCTTCCCAGTGGCGATGTTTACACACCGCACCAGGTGCTCATTTGAGGCTGAGTCAACCTTGGGGAGGCCCGGGAACGGTTCAGTTAATTGTCACCTGGTGTTGGTGGCCGTGATTGGGACTCGAACTCGGGTCACCGGGTTCGTAGCGCAGCGTTAACCGCTGCACCATCGCTCCCAACACACGACAGACGCCTCCTCCCTCTCTGCCCGGCCCCCACGAGTGTGAAGCAAAAGTCGGGGGTGCAACTTACAATCCTGTATGTGTGTGTGTGGATACAAAGGCGGCCGGGCGTTGTGCTGACCAACCCAACGCCTCGTGTGCAGTTTCCGGTCTTCATAGGTGCAACTCGCTAACAGCACTTTCCCCAACAGTCTGTTACAGGCTACACGGGGGAGCTTTGTCTTTGTAGAGCGCTGAAGCAGTGGTTAGCGCACTCTACGAACCCGGTGAACCGAGTTCGATTCCGGCTCACGACCACCAACAGCAGGTGACGATTATTTAAACCGGTTGTGGGCCTCCCCTCGGTCAACTCAGCCTCAAGTTAGTTCCCGGTGCGGTGTGCAGTAAACATCGCCGCTGCGGAGACAAAGGCGGCGGGGCGTGGTTGTTGACCACCCGCCCCCTCGTGTGCCCTGCTGGCTTTCATCTTTCATAGGTGCTGCTTACTCGCTCTAACAGCACTTGCCCCAACAGTCTGTTACAGGCTACACGGGGGATCTTTTACTTGTCACCAGATTTGTGCGTCTTACTTTCTGACGCGTCTCATGGGTTTCGGGGAATGTGGCTGTAGGCAACCGTCTCTGTGATTTCTGTGCCTCTGTAGATTCACAAAACTCAAGAGGGAGAGTGCCGCCGCGCGTTGCAGTCGGCTCCTGCCATTGTCTCTCCACTGCTGGATGAAGGCATCTTCCACCAGTCGCCCTCACTCACGGTCCATCGCTCCCACCGTCCGTCCATCTCTTGCACGTGAACTCATTCATCGCTTCGTCTCCACAGGGGTCGTCCTTTACGGTATTGTTTTCGGTTTATATTTTGTATCTGGGTTGTAATGTACTGGAGAGTGGTGTAAAGTGAGTATTGTGTGTGGAGTGTGTCGTGCAGTGTGGTATACAGTGTTGTGTATAGTGTAGTGTCTGTAGTTTGTGGTTTATCGTGTAGTGTCTGTAATGTGTGCTGTATAGTGTGCAATAACGTGGATAGTACAGTCTGTGTCATATATAGTGTTGAGTGAAGTGTCAAGTATAGTATGAATAGTGTACTCTTTGGTTCTATTCGGTAAAGTCACGTAGGTAAAAAATGAAATAACAAAAATCACGACGTTTCGGCCACAACACAAGTGGCCTTCATCAGGTGAAGGGACCGTGCTGTCATGAGAACAGTGTTGGAGTGAAAACAGCCAAGCCCAGGTCGCGTCCTTTATGCTGTGTGGGAGGAAGCAAAACGCTTTGACAAAGCAATTAGCATAAAAATGAGCATGATGTACGTAGGAGGTGCATGGGCCATGATGGACCAGGAACGGGTGGGGACCATGATGGACCAGCAGCGGGGGGGGGGGGGGATGTAGAGTGAGTGAGTGGAGTGAGTGAGTGGAGTGAGTGGGTGGAGTGAGTGGGTGGAGTGAGTGGGTGGAGGGAGTGGGTGGAGTGAGTGGGTGGAGTGAGTGGGTGGAGTGAGTGGGTGGAGTGAGTGGGTGGAGTGAGTGAGTGGAGTAAGTGGGTGGAGTGAGTGGGTGGAGTGAGTGGGTGGAGTGAGTGGGTGGAGTGAGTGGGTGGAGTGAGTGAGTAGAGATAAATAAGCAGCTGTGAAAGTTTGGGATACCACTACTTGAAAAAATTTACTGTACCATTGAAAATTAGTTTAATGTTTGGTTTGATATAGAACATCTTTCCAATGATTGCTTAATTTGAAACCATCCTCTCGGTTGAAGTTGTGTCCGTGTTTGTAAATCTGAATTGCCTCGTGGACAAATCTCTGATAAAAACCCGTGGGTTTTCAGAGAACCTTGGTATCGGAGAAAACTATATCGTGATCACCCACAGCGTTGTAACAGTGGTCAGCTACGGCAGAAGAATTCGTTCTGCCATGTTTCAAATCTGATTTGTGCTCGCGAATTCGGTCAGAGACATGTCGCTTCGTTTCCCCGATATAGCAATCACCACAAGTGCAGCTCAATTTGTAAACCCCGGGGTACTGTAAGTCAGGAACGACATCATTCACGGATGGGATCAGGTCACGGATTCTGTGTACTGTATTGAACCGGACCAGGATCTTGTGTTTGTTTAGAATTTTGGAAATCTTTTGAGTAACGCCTGTTATATATGGTTCTGTGATGGTTTTGACCGGAGTATCAAGTGGTTGTTTCTGTATGGAGGGAGAAACAGCTTGGCGGATGGTAAGGTCAGAGTATCTGTTTCTCTTGAGGGCCAGGTGTACATGTTTTAATTCACTGGTCAGGTGGTGTTGGTCCAAAATGCAATGTGCCCTGTGGTAGAACGTTTTGTTGAGGTAATTATTTTGAGCTGGGTGGTGGTGGGAATCAGGTTTCAAGTAGGAATCTGTGTGGATGGGTTTCCTGTAGACAGAATGCCCCAGTGAGCCATCAGGTCTCCTCTCAAACAGAACATCCAAAGAATGGTAGCTTGCCATCTTTCTCCACTTCCATGGTGAATTTGATGGCGGGATGTCTAGAATTGATGTGGTATAGGAAAAGGTTGAAAGCTGGGAGGCCATGTGGCCAAATGCCGAAAGTGTCATCCACATATCTCTTCCACAGGGAAGTTCTGAGGGTGGACGTCTGGATGGCGTCTGATTCAAATTTCTCCATGAAAACATTGACTATCACTAGTGATAAGGGAGAACCCATGGGGGTACCCTGATTTTGTTTGTAGAAGGAGCCATTCCAAGTAAAGTAGGTATTGGTGAGGCAGTGTCTAATCAGCACAGGTGTATCGGGATCTAGTCCATGTTGTACCAAATTTTCAATTATTTCAATGGTATCAGGTACCGGGACCTTGGTGAACAGGGAGACCACATCGAAGCTGACAAGGATATTGTCAGGGGACAGTACAACGTCTTTGACCATAGAGACTAAATGAGCTGAGTTAAGTACTGCTGAGGAGGTCTTGCCAGTGAAAGGTAGCAAGGTATCTGACAGAAAACGTGCTAGCTTATAGGTAGGGGAGTTGATCGTGGATACGATGGGTCGTAGTGGAGTGCCTTCTTTATGAATCTTGGGGAGACCATAGAATCTAGGGGGTCTTGCAGCAGAAGGTTTTAAGGAGGGACGTTTAGTTGGTTTGATTAGGGAGGTCGAACTTGTGATTATCTTGTTGGTTTTTATAGTTAGCCTATTAGTAGGGTCATTTTTAATTTTTGAGTGACTTCCATCGTTGAGTAGGTTCTGGATTTTGTTGTTGTACGAATCTTTATCCATTATTACAGTAGCGCTGCCTTTGTCGGCTGAGAGGATGACTATATCACTTCTACATTATGAGACCTCCTTTGCCAGTAACAAGATATAGGAATAGGTTTTACCCTTTTAACTGGCACAAAAACTGACACCTTTATTCAAGGCATCATGTTTGCAATAACCAAAATGCAAACATTTGACTGCTTGTGTTGTGGTTATTGCAAACATGATGCCTTGAATAAAGGTGTCAGTTTTTGTGCCAGTTAAAAGGGTAAAACCTATTCCTATATATCACTTCTGTTTTTTAAATTCGCGAGTTCAGAGCGTTCATTTTTGCTGATGTTGCTAATGGGTTTCTTAGCATTCTTAAGAATAGTGGCTATTTCAGCTCTCGCAACGTCTGCTTGGATGTGTCCTATGCCTTTAAGGGCCACATCGACCTGAGAGATGATATCATCTACGTTGTACTGTCCCCTGACGATATCCTTGTCAGCTTCGATGTGGTCTCCCTGTTACCAAGGACCCGGTACCTGATACCATTGAAATAATTGAAAATTTGGTACAACATGGACTAGGCCCCGATACACCTGCACTGATTAGACACTGCCTCACCAATACCTACTTTACTTGGAATGGCACCTTCTACAAACAAAATGAGGGTACCCCCATGGGTTCTCCCTTATCACCAGTGATAGCCAATGTTTTGATGTAGAAATTTGAATCAGACGCCATCCAGACTTCCACCCTCAGACCTTCCCTGTGGAAGAGATATGTGGATGACACTTTCGTCATTTGGCCACATGGCCTCCCAGCTTTGAACCTTTTCCTACACCACATCAAGTCTAGACATCCCACCATCAAGTTCACCATGGAAGTGGAGAAAGATGGCAAGCTACATTTCTTGGATGTTCTGTTTGAGAGGAGACCTGATGGCTCACTGGGGCATTCTGTCTACAGGAAACCCACCCACACAGATTCCTACTTGAAACCTGATTCCCACCACCACCCAGCTCAAAATAATTATCTCATCAAAACGTTATACCACAGGGCACATTGCATTTCGGACCAATACCACCTGACCAGTGAAATAAAACATGTACACCTGGCCCTCAAGAGAAACGGATACTCTGACTGTACCATCCGCCAAGCTGTTTCTCCCTCCATACAGAAACAACCACTTGATACTCCGGTCAAACCCATCACAGAACCATATATAACAGGCGTTACTAAAAAGATCTACAAAATTCTAAACAAACACAAGATCCTGGTCCGGTTCAATACAGACCACAGAATCCGTGACCTGATCCCATCCGTGAAGGATGTCGTTCCTAACTTTCAGTACCCCGGGGTTTACAAATTGAGCTGCACTTGTGGTGATTGCTATATCGGGGAGACGAAGCAACATGTCTCTGACCGAATTCGCGAGCACAAATTAGATTTGAAACACGGCAGAATGAATTATTCTGTCGTAGCTGACCACTGTTACAACGCTGTGGGTGATCACGATATAGTTTTCTCCGATACCAAGGTTCTCTGCAAACCCACGGGTTTTTATCAGAGATTTGTCCACGAGGCAATTCAGAGAGAGGATGGTTTCAAATTAAGTAATCATTGGAAAGATGTTCTAAATGAAACCAAACATTAAACTAATTTTCAATGGTACAGTAAATTTTTTCAAGTATTGGTATCCCAAACTTTCACAGCTGCTTATTTCTCTCCACTCACTCCACTCACTCACTCACTCACACCACTCACTCACTCCACTCACTCCACTCACTCACTCCACTCACTCACTCACTCCACTCACTCACTCCACTGACTCCACTCACTCACTCCACTCACTCTACTCCCCCCCCCCCCCCCCGCTGCTGGTCCGTCATGGTCCCCACCCGTTCCTGGTCCATCATGGCCCATGCACCTCCTACGTACATCATGCTCATTTTTATGCTAATTGCTTTGTCAAAGCGTTTTGCTTCCTCCCACACAGCATAAAGGATGCGACCTGGGCTTGGCTGTTTTCACTCCAACGCTGTCCTCATGACAGCACGGTCCCTTCACCTGATGAAGGCCACTTGTGTTGTGGCTGAAACATCGTGATTTTTGTTATTTTATTTTTTACCTACGTGACTTTACCGAATAGAACCAAAGAGTATGGATCCTTGCAGTCACGAAAGCTTCAAATCTAGAATATGAATAGTGTGTTGTACAGTGTATATTGTGTACTGTGTGTTGTTTAGGTGGTGTTGCATAAAGCGTGTATAATAAATTAAATGTGATGGAAAGTGTAGTGTGGTGTCAAGTGTAGCGTATGTGGTGTGATGTATAGTGTAGTGTGTGGCGAAAAACACATTTCCTAGGAGTTGAGCCATACTTCATCACGCTGGTGAGTGCAGGGTGGTAGGATCGGTTCAGGTATCACGAGCCAGTGATGCTCCCCATAGCTGGCAATTAAATTGAGATTGTAGGCTTCATTGACTCTATCATGGAGCTCTTGTGGTATTGCAGCCACACACCGTTGGTCATTGTATATTTACGTGCGGAATTAATGCATTCAAATGTAGCGGTTGTAATCGAGCTATTTAGTCCATGGGCCAGAGCAGTAATTGGTACAATGTAAGGTAGCATGTTTAATCACACTTTCGGATAAATACACCTAATGAGTGTGTTACTTGATACACTCGGCTACATATGGTGTGAAATAAATTCAACATGCATACAACACCTCTCATTTCAAATGTTTATCAAATAATTCACTGTTTTTGCCCCTACATTTGGAATTTGCAACCACTGAAGTGATGCCATCTCGTGGATTAAGTGGGTATCTGAACTGCATGGCAAAACAGCCATCAAAATTCACTACTTTATTAAACAGAAATAATGCAGTAGTCATTTCATGAAGTCACGTAGAATGAGAATAAAATAATAAATTGATAAAATAAAATAACACAATAATATTCTCACGATGTTTCGCCCACAACACAAGCGGCCTTCATCAGGTGAAGGGACGAGACTGTCTGGTAGGACAGCGCTGGAGTGAAAGAGCCACGTTCAGATCACGACCTTTAAGCTGTGTGAGAGGAAACAAAGCACCTTGACAAAGGAATTAGCATATAATTTAGCATTGAAATGGCTGAGTGATTAGCTTGTGACTGGTCACAGAAATAGCTATGTTAAAAGTTAAAGCATACACATCCGCAGAGGTACCCCTTGATAAAGGAATTAGCATAGAATTTAGCATTGAAATAGCTAAGTTAAAGCATACACATCCGCAGAGGCACCCCTTGACAAAGGAATTAGCACAGAATTTAGCATTGAAATAGCTGAGTGATTAGCTTGTAACTGGTCACAGAAATAGCTACGTTAAAGTCAGAGCATACACATTCACCGAGGCACTTAGTACAAATCAAACAGGAGAATTTAGCATTGAAATATCTAGGCGAATTTAGCATTGAAATAACTGAGTGATTAGCTAGTGACTGGTCACAGAAATGACTATGTTGAAGTCAAGGCCTACACATCTGAGCTATTCACAGTACTATATAGTCAACCAATAAAAAACACTAAAATATAAATTACCTTAATGTTATCAATAAACTCTATATTCTCCAATCAGCTAAGCTACCAACAATAAGTCGTTATATATCACAATGCTATATGGCGAAAAAATGGGTGGATTCTTACCCTCAACTTTAGCACCCCATATAGCTACGGACCCCGTTCAGACGGACGAGTTCATCCATGGTCGGAACAGAGGAGGGGGAGAGAGACAGCTGCGTGGCGCTATCATACTCCATGTTGTAAACCATACCATTAACCGTGGTGTGAGAGGTATTAAGAGTCAATGCTGGCGAAAGAGCTGCGGTCTGAAGGTCATCGTAAAATACAATTAATTAAGAACAGAAATGATTTAAAACATCTTTCCAATGGTTACTAAGCCAGAATCCATCTTCTCGGTTGAAATTGCCTCTGTGTTTGTATATGTGAATGGCCTCATGAACGAATCTCTCATGGTAGCTGGTTGGTTTGCAAAGAACCTCCGTCTTGGAGAAGTCAATGTCATGTGAGCCCACTGAATTATAACAGTGATCTGCCACGGCAGAGGAGTTCGTCCTACCGTGTTTCAAGTCTGCTTTATGTTCGCGGATGCGGTCCGAGATATGTCGTTTGGTTTCTCCAATGTAGCTACTACCACAGAGGCACTTTAGTTTGTAAACGCCCGGGTACTGTATGTCTGGAACAGCATCTTTTACAGATGGAACTAAATCACGGATTTTATGTACTGTGTTGAATCGGACCTGGATCTTGTGTTTATTCAGGATTTTGGAGATCTTTTTAGTGACCCCTGCAATGTAGGGTAAGGTGATGGTTTTGAGTGGCTCCACAAGAGGATCCTTCTTCATGACTGGAGTGATGGCTTTGCGGATTGTGAAGTCGGAGTAACCATTAGCCTTGAGAGCCTGGTGTACGTGCTTGAGTTCACTGGTAATGTGTTCCTGGTCGGAAATGCATTGGGCTCTATGGTATAGAGTCTTGATGAGGGAATTCTTCTGGGATAGATGGTGGTGGGAATCCGGTTTCAAGTAAGCATCTGTATGGGTAGCTTTCCTGTAGACAGAGTGGCTCATTGAACCATCATGTCTCCTTTTAATTAAGACATCCAAAAAGGGTAGTTTGCCATCTTTTTCGACCTCCATGGTAAATCTGATGGCTGGGTGTATGGAATTGATGTGGTCGTGGAATTGGTCTAGAGCAGGCTGGCCATGTGGCCAGATGACAAAGGTGTCATCAACGTACCTCTTCCATAAGGTCGGGCGTAGAGTGGCAGTCTGGATGGCGTCAGTTTCAAATTTTTCCATGAATACGTTGGCTACAACCGGAGATAGGGGGGAGCCCATTGGGGTGCCCTCAGTTTGTTTGTAGAAAGTTCCATTCCAGGTGAAGTATGTGTTGGTTAAGCAATGTCTCACCAGGGGGGGTACATCAGTATGCAGTCCTTGATGAACCAGGTCTTCAATGATAGTGATGGTGTCAGGTACCGGGACTTTGGTGAACAAGGACACCACATCAAAACTGACAAGCAGGTCGTCTGGAGACAGGGAAATGCCTTTGATTGTCGATACCAGGTGAGTAGAATTTAGTACCGCAGAGGTGGTTTTTCCAGTGAAAGGTCGCAGTATATCAGCAAGAAAACGTGCCAGTTTGTAGGTGGGGGAGTTGATAGTAGAGACGATGGGACGAAGGGGTGTATCTTCTTTGTGTATCTTTGGAAGGCCATATAATCATGGTGGTCTGGCAGCAGAGGGTTTCAACGAGAACTGTTTGATCTCATCAATTAATGCTGTTGAATCAGAGATGATTTTGTTCGATTTGGTGACCAGGCTGTTGGTGGGATCTCTTTTTATTTTTGTATAGCTGCCATCGTTGTTGTGGCCGAAACGTCGTGAGAATATTATTGTGTTATTTTATTTTATCAATTTATTATTTTATTCTCATTTTACGTGACTTTACCGAAAGAACCAAAGAAGATGAATCATTGCAGTCACGAAAGCTTTAAATCGAAATTTAAGTCATTTCATAGGTTCACGTTGCTGTATGGATGTCTCTTGGCTATTAGATCTGGACATGGCCTTACGAACTACATACAGAATCATTCCCAAGAATAAGAAATTGATTCAAACTTTTTTATTTTAAAGTACGTATTGTATTTACAAAATTATAAAATGTACACATTTACAATGGTAATAATCTTCTTTGTGGATGTGGTGCTGGCGCTGCTGGGCTGTGTTGTATCAGCGGTATTCATCAGGACCCGGTGTGCATCGCCCTTGCAGTGGTGGCAGCGGTGGTGGCAGGGGCAGCAACTTGACCACGTCCCTTGTGATATCATCCATCAGTGATGACGGTTGATCGCCGGGGTCGGGGGTCGTCGCTGCCGCCTCTTTTGATGCCATTTCCCATGTCCGCCATTGATTTGACTGCACATGGGTATGGCCTTCATCTCTGGAGACCTGCACACAGCACATGGAACGACCGCTACGTGAGTTTCATTGGCCCAAAGGGCAACCTGGTGAACTTCCCGTGAGCTCAACAGAGATCGAGCCTTAACAGCAAAGGTGGAAGGAAACCTGCCCAACTTAGGTTAAAGTTAAAATGATAACGGCGTTGCTCAAATTTCTTGCTCATGCCACTGCTGGCAGAGGATCCTCGAGTAGACAAACTCTGGATGATATTTGGTCTACTCTTCCACATTGACCACACTTGTGTGCATACCCACAAATACAACTCGTGGGTTACTCACCTGACGTAGAAGAGGATGTATGCCTGTTTCTCCATGACCACCCTGGTGTCGACTGGCGTCACCAAGTCGTCGTCCATCCGGAACCATCTCCCATCGCAGATCTGTATGCAAACAACATCGAAGATTAATTACGACGATTATCCAATTGCACCTAAACTCCCCATATATTCGTAAAATGACACATGAGGAACAGAGGTGACCCTCTTATTCCACCTATTATTGTGTTGTCCTATAAGTTGAGTAATCGAACCGATAATCCATAAAAATAATTAATTACATTTGAAAGTTCAAATCCTGGTTGGGACTTCACTTGGTCCATCATCTATCCAGGGTCAATAAAGTAACTACACATTTTTGGTGAAGTCACCAGTGGTTGTTCTATGCATACGCTCTCCCTCAGTCACAGCAAAGGACAATTTTCACCACTGGCTGAGGCCTATAAATGGGAGATGAGCACCACCTCATGGCTCATAGGAGCAGGAATCGTTTTGATTTTATTCACTGAATCGAATTATTTAAAGGATCTACGCGTACGAATGATTGGCGTGTGATTGTGTGATAATGAATGCAGTACATCACCTTGTTGTAACAGTAGTAATGTCCCTCTGTGCTGCATTTCCCGGAGTGCACAAGGACTGAGTATAACCTGTACACTACAGGGTCTGCGTCCTGCTGCTGCGACATGAATGGCCGCACGTCCAGGTGCTCTGGGTACGGGCAATGCTGCAGTGGTGCGGAAGGAGGCAGTGATGCAGAAACAGAGATGGTGTTAGGCAGGGAAGAGGGGAAGAATGATGCAGGGTCGAGTTATTGATTATAATTTTTGTTCTATTTTTTTACTTTACCAGGTAATGCTGACTGAACTATATAGCTCTTTCTCAGAAGCGATCTAGCCACAAATGATAGCTCAACAAAGTGGCTTTTCACTGTGAATAGTTTTAGCAGCCAAATATTCTAGAAGCAACTGGAGGACCCGGAGAAAAACCCACGTGAATACAGGGAGAATATGCAAACTCCAAATATACAGGCATTAGGATCGGGATCAAACCCACGACCTGTATGCTTGGGGAGGGAGTTAAGATTTCACCGCCATAGAGCCCAGTTTAGGTAGATTAACCAGTTGAGCGCTCGAGAGAACATGAAAAGTCACATTTGTAAAAAAAACTTGTATATTAACCAAACATTACCCGATTGATCTTGTTTCCAAACAGGTCATATCTCTTGATGGAGAGGGCCAAGACGTTCGGGAGATGGTGAAGGCTCATCCTCTTCGTGGCCTTCACCTTGCAACAGCACCTGCGCACCAAAAAGCAGCAGCGTCAGTTTAATGACCGAGATGCCCAGTGAATAACTGTACAAATATGTTGGCGTGACAAAGTAGACAGACTCGCGTGACATTGACGTCGTGCCATACTCACCTTTGGCAAGTGTATTCGTCCAGTGTCTCTGTCTTGGTGAAATCTGCAAAAGCAGTCAGCAGATCTGGCGAATTCTGTCAAATAGAACGATGTGAAGGCAAATGAGTGCTTGAAAAGAACACTGGAAACATTTTGCAGCCGTTAAAACAGTGAGTCCTTATGTTGTACTGGCTGTTGTGTGACATAAGAGGGCATTATCATTAGTTGACAGTAATTAAGGACGTGCTCCCAATTTTCAGATTCATCCAATGTGCAGCATTCCAGACGATGGGCAAACTTAATGTGTTTGAGTGACGCGACTAGTGTAATGTACACGATCCGAAAAAGATCAAAAGTGTTGCTTGAAAATGAGAAAATATTCATCCCAACGTTTAAATTCGAAACTCGTCACGAGCAAAGATACCATTTAATTAAATCAAGAATTCCTCGATTCTCACGTTGATGTGAAGACTGATGTCCAGGCAGTTTTCGAATCTGTCCGAGGTGCAGGAACACTGCGTGCACTCCACTGTGGAACACAAGTAAACGCACGCGCACACATCCACACGTGCAATTAGAGGAAGTTAGCATTCTGATTAGCAGAATCGAATAAAATGTGTTTGTATCTGATCAAATGGGTTGTTGTGTCTGTGTGCTTGTGCATTTTTCTATTGTGCGGGGAGTGGAAATATAGTGGTTAGCGCACTGGTGAACTGAGTTCAATCCTCGCTCACGGTCGATTCAGCCTCAAATTAGTATCTGGTGCATTGTGTAACATCAGCACTGGTGCTAGCCACCCGAAGGTGGCCGGGCATGGTGCTAGCCACACCACCTTGTCATGTGCCCTGTTGGCCTACATAGGTACTTGCTAATAGCAATTGCTCCAGCATTCTGTTAAGGCTTCAGGGAGATCTCTGTATTTGTGTGTTTTGCTTATGTCCTGCTGGGTACATGCGTATGAGTGCAGGGTTCATCTGCACTGTGCAGCATGCGTCGTCATACTCGGTGTGATTGCTACTTGCAGCGATGATTTTGCACATGGAGCTGGCACACACCTGTCGATTTTAGCTGCCCTGTGAAGATCTGGTGAATCACCGAGGTCTTCTCCACATGTTCTTCTGGCCTGTACGTGGAAATGAATGACATCACACATTCGGTGGCTTCCAGATGCATCACCTTTACCAAGTGCGCTCATGGGAGAGTTATACTCCTTTTTGTTTCGACCCTACGTTACTTTGCAGCCAAGCGCTTATTTAAATAATATTCTATAAACTTTGTTGTGAATTTTTGGTAACAGGTTGGGAACCAGTGGCCTAGGACGTGCACTACTTACTTGTGGTGGTTGATTGGGCAGGAGAGATGCAGAGCTTCTACGATGTAGCAGAAGAACTCATGCACGTCCTCCTGTTTGCCAAACTGCAGGTGTTTGGCGATCCCTGTGGGTAAATGGATGGAGGTCATAAGCGGTTTGAACACAAGGTTACAAGGGAAACGTTTTACCAATGCGCCACTCTGCCACCCAATGAATATGTTCTAAATTCAATGTGCACAATTGTGTTGTACTGAACAGAACTCACGTTTGAGGTTTTGGACGATTTCCAAGGGCTTGATGACCTTGCCCTTGGAGCTGAATGTTGCAATGGTGTGCCTTTCCATTATGCACATCATGCAAAATCCATTATATGTACCTGTGAAATGAGGCAGAGGTGGCACATGCTATCAGTACAACACCGATCAAACAGCTCAGCTGTAGGTGCAGCACACAACAAGGACATCTTCACAGAACACAATTATTTTCAGCTTGGTATTTCAAAGTGTTCTGGGAACTCACATCTTCCTGAGTGGTGCCTGGAGATCAGGTAGTTTGCCAGTGGTGCGGTGTAAGTGAGGCACTGCAGGGTGGCATTGAGGAAACAGGTGTTCCCCATGTTGTCAAGGCCAGCACCCTCGCATGCGTTCCACTGCCACGTGAGGCTCAGGTTTCCCCCCGATTCTGGCGCGAGTCGTGGAGCTCCATTATCGTTGTTATCTGCGCACAAAACATACAGGAAATTTTCTCTTTACACTCGAGGCACTCTGGAGACTGGCTCGAAAGTTGCGTGGTGAAGCCAGAACTTCTGATATTGTTTTAGCGGTGCTCTTTATTAACCCTTTCACAACCATGTATTTTTCAACTCTAGGTGACCTTGCAGTGAGCTGTTTCTTGACGTAATTTCTGTTAACGTGGTCAGGGTAACAATATTCAACGGATAGGGCATAAACCTGGTCCTTGTCCAATATTTTGACTATGCAAATTTTGCCACGAAATGAACGGTTATCGACGGGCATCGATGGATCCTGGATATCAGGTTGATTTTCCTCCATAAATTGTGTCTCATGGCTTCGTGTCACTTTTGCCATCCCGATTATACGTAAGTATATAACAGTACATTGTGCAAATATCTGACAAACGTTTTATCTGGAACTAATCCCTACTGCAGAGTTGCTTATGAGATTGCAGTTGCACTACATTGACGTGTTTTTATCCACTGTTTCTGAACGCAGTCCCAAATGCCAAACACCTCAATTACCCAGCAGGGAAGTTATAGTAGATAAGCGTTAACACCTTTTTGGGATTAAGCAAGGTTATAAGAACTTGGGAGAAGATACCATGAGAGCGAATTCCAAAGTCAAGCTAGTGGTTACAGAGTCATTTTGGTACAAGCTTACCTTCCACGGCAATCTTTTCTGGCACAGGATGGGCAGCTAGCTTCTGGGAGGTGGGCCTGATGATGGCAGACGCTGTCGATGGAATGGCGTCCTTCTGTCTGTCATCCGGCATCCTCTCATGAGCGGTATGCTGGCTGCCCCTCCTTCGGGCAGCTTGGCCACCCCGGCGTCTTGGTCTCCTCACTTGAGCGGCTGCCTGGCCTAACCCGCAATTTGCTGCCTCGCCTTGCCCTTGACCAGCAGACTGAGCACTCCCGCAACCTGGACTGCCCTGGTGGCTTGTAACCTGGCATCCCTTCCATTCAGCAGCCTTGTTGCTAGCAGCACGAATATCTTGGTGGCTTGCAATTGGACTCGCTTTGTCCCCTTCATCTTGGCTCGGCTCCCGATCTACCACCGGGCTTGGCCCATGGTCTGCCACCCGGTTTGAACCGCTGTCCGCTATTGGGTTGGGCCCATAGCTACCCATCTGACTTGCCTCTTGGCTAGGCACCGGGCTCGTCTCAAGGATAGCCACCAGGCTCATCTCATTGCTAGCCACGAAGCTAATCTCACAATTATCTTCTGGGTCCACCTTGTGGCTTGCTTCTAGGCCCATCTCATGTTTATCTACCAGGCTTGCCTCATAACTTGCCACCTCAGTCTTCTCATGGCTAGCCACCGGGCTCATCTCATAGTTATCCACTGGGTCCAACTTGCAGCTTGCCTCTGGGCCTATCTCATGGCTAGCTACCAGGCTCATCTCACGGTTATCCACTGTGTCCACCTCGCGGCTTGTCTCCAGGCCCATCTCATTGTTAGCCACTGGCCTCGCCTCAAGACTTGCCACATCGGTCTTCTCATGACTAGCCACTGGGCTCGTCTCATGGCTTGCTGCAGAGCTCTGAACACAGCTGTTTGGCTCATAAACCTCATCATCTGAAACACTGCAGAAGCAACAGAAGATGTTCTTGAGATGTTTAATGAAGCCCTTTTTCTTGGCCTTCGACATTGTGGCGATGTGGTTGCAGAGTATAAAAATGCATCCAAAAACGTGTCCTCAAGATGATGATGGCTGGATTTGATTTTTTGAAAAATTTGCAACAGAAAACCCAGAACACGTCTGACCCTCACGGTGCCAGATGAGCAACTGAATTTGTGGGCGGATGTGACATCACAGTGATGTCATTGCACTGGAGTCACATGGTTGTGTATGTAATCGTGATATAATGGTGACGTCACAGTGATGTCATTGCACTGGAGTCACACGGTCTATGTATTCGTGATATAATGGTGACGTCACAGCAATGTCACAGCGCACTGAGGTCACATGGTGCCCCGTGGGAATGTGATTCTCGTTGCCTGTGCAACAAGCACCCTCTATTCATTTTATGTCTGTAATTGAACGAATGTTAATAATGAATTGTTTTTAAAAGTAATTTATCTCAAGATAACATTCGTTGCAGGAAATGTATTTTAGTTTATATTGATCTATGATTGTGCCCTTTTGCATGCTTTGTCTCACGATATATTCAATCGAGATGATTGTTGTACTTTATGTTCTTGTATTTGTAATTTTGGTGACTTAGGTTACTCTTGCAAATGACACCGTCCTTGTCTCTAAGCAAAATACATTTAAAACTGTCTTCAAATCGCTTCACTTAATGTAATAATCCCCGCAGCACTGGTGTAACGTCTAAGTTTGACTACGCAGCCACTCCCTCTCCTCTCCAGGCTTAACAGAACTCCAACTGCTATTTCTCCCCTATTTGTCTATTATCTCATCCTGTGTTTAATTGCCCCAACCGACAGCCTCGTGGCTGCCCGTCGATCACGCCGCACGTCACAGCCACGAGCTGTAGGGGCGGGGCTCCGTCCACTCAGTGGTGCTCTTAACGTTCACATTCAGCAGCATGGGTCGGGAGTCTAATCTCTGCAGTTCCCCGCTGTGGTTCCACCTCCCTATGTCATGTAGCCTCTCAATTTCTTTATTCACGAGGATTGTGTTTCATCGTACAAAACGGTACCGGCGACCTTTTTACGAGATTTGGCGGCGACGGCCATCTTGGTAAGGGTAATGCAAAGCGCCAGCTGAACCCGAGACGCCCCAGTGAAGAGGCACTAACGGCCATCTTCGTAATGGAAAACAAGTCCCCTGAGAATTAAAAGGACCTGCCATCTTGGATAGGGCAGTGCAAGGGGCAGCATCACCAAGGGAAACAGGAGCAGGCATCTTCGTAAGGGAAAGTGGCCGCGGCATAGATTGGCGGGAATCGCCATCTTGTCGAGAGCTCGGAGACACGGACATTCTCGGAGATAGGAGCAATCGTGATAATGATTTGTGCCGCGATGAAAGTTACTCAACTTTTGTTCACAGTTATGGTTAACGTTTGCGTGAGTACAAGCGCAGGGAGAGTTGCCACTCGTCGGATTGTTGTCGTTTCTTCGTCACAAATTAATGTTTGCCTCAAATATTTGTTCAGCTGAGGTAAAATAACCACGTGCCCGTGGGCGGCGTGTAGGCACGCGGGAAGGCCTCGCGGCCTCTGTGTCGGTGTCTGCTGAGAGTAGAGACGAGGAACGAGAGACGCCGCGTCGCTCAACAGGGAGAAGAGTGTCGCGCGTCACAGTCGGCTTCTGCCATTGTCTCTCCACTGCTGGATGAAGGCATCTTCCACCGGTCGTCGCTCACGGTCCCTCGCTCCCAGCGTGCGTCCGTCTCTTGCACGTCAAACTCGTTCCGTCTCTCCGTCTCCGCCCCAGTGGAAAGGGCTGAAATCAAAGTGTCGCTTTTTGCGTGCAGGTACGTGAAATAAAGGGTCACTGGGTTGGTTTAATGTATTATACTTGGAGTTAAGTAGCAGTGGGATACGGTCGCCACTTGTATGCATAAGAGTTATTTGATTAAGGGTTTAACGCGTCTGCAAGCGTTCTGAGGTAAATCTTTAATAACATTACAGATTAAAGTTGCTAATGTCAACATTCATAGTAACAGTTATATAGTTGAGGTAATTCTCAAAACGCGGAATTATGACTAGAATTCTATATAAAAAATATTTTTGAAATAAATATAGCATGTATAGCTGTTAAAGTCTATAAAAGCATGTTAAATATGTGATATGTATATTTAAACACTCACAATAACATAGTTCCGTAGCTTACACGATAAAAAAAAAAAAAACTCTTTTGCATGTTTGTATATGATTACAATAAAATCGATAGGGAAATATGCTGTAATTAAAGTTTTGAGGCAAATCATTAATTATTTGTCTTAAGGCTTAAATCATAATACTGTAATGGTTTAACAATTTTACAATAATTCTATATTTCAGTTTATTTTGGTATAGCCCTGTGAGCCATCCGGCTCTTGAAGCGGGTGCAACCACAACAAACAAAAAAACAAAAACACGAACAAGAAAAACATCTTAAAGTGACTATGTGACTGTGCAAACAGAAAATCCTTGAAAAAAAAAGCACCGTACACCAACGCTGTGTGCAAAAAATCCCAGTGGGATGCAAGTCAAACAAGAAAAACCACAAAAACTTAGATTAAGGCCATCAGTCTAACTCCGTACTGCAACAAAACAAACATGTCCAAGCCAAAAAACTTTTCCTAATCACCAAAAAATAAAGCTATAATTGCAACGTAACAGTGATCACAAGGGCTGTAACCGAATTTTTACAATAAACTACATAAATAACATGTAACACCAAACCCTAGAAACATAGCTGGCTGCATTAGTTACTCCACAACAACAGAAGCATCGGTCGGAGTCTCAAATTTTTCAATGCACCTTTAAGATCAGCACGCTAAATCAAAATACATAATACTTAGCAGCGTCATCCGGAGCGAAACATTTGATTTTATTTTACGCCAATGAATAGCAGTGGCAGCTAGGGGTGTACAACTCCTCTAGAGCAGTTTTGAGAGAAGATCTCATTGGTAGAGATTCAAGTTGCAGTTTATTGGCAATAGCATTCCAGACTCTGGGGGCATCAATAGCAAAGGCCCTTCCTCGAGTTTTTGTACGGCAATAGGGAAGGTGAAGCTGGCAAATGAGCGAAGACCTGAGGTCAAATTTGTTCTTTGAAACAGAGAGGAGATCCAGCAGGTAGTCTGCGGATTTTTTTGTAAGTTCATCGTGAATAAATAAGATCTGGTGCACAAGCCGTCGAACATTAAGAGATGTTAAGTTTGACCCAATGTAGAGATCACAGTGGTGAGTCCTATATGGGCAGTTCAATGTAAATCTTAAGGCCGAGTGATAGATGGAATCAAGCTTCTTCAGTACAGTGCTTGGGGCTGATTTATACACGATGTCACGGTAGTCAAGTAGAGGCAGAATGGTAGCTTTTATCAATTCCAAACGGAACATTGGGGGGAAGCAGTGCTTGTGTCGATACAGAAAACCAATTTTTATTTTTGTCTTTTTTCCAATATAATCAATGTGATCTTCAAAATTCAGTTTTGAATCCAGATCAGAAAGTAATTTGTTAAATGTTTATTTTATTATAAGTGACTGCTGCATTAATTTATATGATTACTCGCGACCAATAACAGTGCGGATATTTGAAGCGGTCCTGGGCATCTCCTAGGTCGACTCAGCCTTCGAATGAGTTACCCGGTGCGGTGTGTAAATATCAGCACTGGGGAGACACAGAGGCGGCCGGGTGAAGTTTTGGCCACCCACCCCCTCATATGCCGTATTTGTCTTCATAGGTGCTAGGGAACAGCACTTGCCCCAACAGTCTGTTAAGTTCATGTAGGGGTTTTGTATTGGCCCGCAAAAACTCCTATTCGGTCCTCAGTAAGGAAAATGTTCCCCACCCACTGCTCGCTTCAACGTTGATATATATATAAACTTGACTTGAAGAACGACAGACCCATTGGCCTCATCACAAGGATAGAAATTTAAGACAAGCTGGGTTGAAAATGCATTGGCTCAGTTACTATGTAGACAGTCTTTGAGTACTGCAATAATTAAATAAAAATAATGTATAGTTTACAGCGCCTTTGTCAGTCCACTGCTGGATGAAGACCTCCCCCACGCCATGTTGGCGATGGTTGATTTTACTTCCCCCACGGTGTTCAGTGTTGGTGAAGGTGAGCGGGGTGGGGGGGGAAGGAGAAGTGGGCAGGATCGGTTCTAGTATTACTTTCCACTGTTAACCGTGGCCATAAATTAAACTCCGTTCATAACACAGCACGTTAACCACTGCACCACCGCTCCTCTCGCCAGTGAAGCCAGCCACACAGGACTCGTCACGAGAAGAGACGACGACCAGTGGTCGAGACTAACGACGGAGAGACACCAAAAGGGTGTGAACGCGCCCGCGGGGAGGAAATCCAGCGCGGAGATGGAGCGACGACATCAGCTCACGCGCTGGAGATGACATGGATTGTTGCGGCACCAGTTCGTGACAGGTGACGACGGATTTGGAGGAGTCCACCATCCAGCAGTGGATAGATCATAGCGGATTATTCTGATGGGTGGGTTGCCAGCACCTCGTCCGGCCGTCTTTGTCTGCCAAATGCTGGTGTTTACACAGGGAACCAGGTACTCATTTGAGGCTGAGTCGACCTAGGGGGTGCCCAGAACCGGTTAAAATATTCTGGACCCCCCCATGGACCCTTATATCCGCCTATTTTGGGTGCCGCGGTGGCGAGATATTAACTACCTCGCCTGGTGTGCAGGAGGTCGTGGATTCGATCCCGACCCTAACACCTTCTGTATATTTGATGTTTGCATGTCTCTCTCCCCAGGTTCGCGTCGTTTTTCTTCTCCGGGTTCTCCCCTTCACATTTATAAACATGCGTTTAGAGTATTTGGTTGCTATAAATGTCCACATAATAAGCCATTTCGTTGAGCTATCAACTATGGCCAGGTCGCTTCTGAAAAAGAGCTATGTAGCTCAGCGGGCCTTACCTGGCAACGTAAAAACAATAGTCTAGTTTTAGTTTCATTCTGATAATGATTCAGCAGGTGCAGTGAAATTAACCAATGTGGCCACTGGAGGGCGGAGGTTTACGCATCACAGCGAGTCGCGTCCACTCAGCCTGGGGTCAAACGAGATACAAGACACAGACTTCCCGTATTACCTTAACAGACTGTTGAGGGCAATTGCTGTTAACGAGCACCTTTGAAGGCCAGTCGCCTTTGTCTTCCCAGTGGCGATGTTTACACACCGCACCAGGTGCTCATTTGAGGCTGAGTCAACCTTGGGGAGGCCCGGGAACGGTTCAGTTAATCGTCACCTGGTGTTGGTGGCCGTGATCGGGACTCGAACTCGGGTCACCGGGTTCGTAGCGCAGCGTTAACCGCTGCACCATCGCTCCCAACACACGACAGACGCCTCCTCTCTCTCTGCCCGGCCCCCACGAGTATGAAGCAAAAGTCGGGGGTGCAACTTACAATCCTGTATGTGTGTGTGGGGATACAAAGGCGGCCGGGCGTTGTGCTGACCAACCCAAAGCCTCGTGTGCAGTTTCCGGTCTTCATAGGTGCAACTCGCTAACAGCACTTTCCCCAACAGTCTGTTACAGGCTACACGGGGGAGCTTTGTCTTTGTAGAGCGCTGGAGCAGTGATTAGCGCACTCTACGAACCCGGCGAACCGAGTTCGATTCCCGCTCACGACCACCAACAGCAGGTGACGATTATTTAAACCGGTTGTGGGCCTCCCCTCGGTCAACTCAGCCTCAAGTTAGTTCCCGGTGCGGTGTGCAGTAAACATCGCCGCTGCGGAGACAAAGGCGGCCGGGCGTGGTTATTGACCACCCGCCCCCTCGTGTGCCCTGCTGGCTTTCATCTTTCATAGGTGCTGCTTACTCGCTCTAACAGCACTTGCCCCAACAGTCTGTTACAGGCTACACGGGGGATCTTTTACTTGTCACCAGATTTGTGCGTCTTACTTTCTGACGCGTCTCATGGGTTTCGGGGAATGTGGCTGTAGGCAACCGTCTCTGTGATTTCTGTGCCTCTGTAGATTCACAAAACTCAAGAGGGAGAGTGCCGCCGCGCGTTGCAGTCGGCTCCTGCCATTGTCTCTCCACTGCTGGATGAAGGCATCTTCCACCAGTCGCCCTCACTCACGGTCCATCGCTCCCACCGTCCGTCCATCTCTTGCACGTGAACTCATTCATCGCTTCGTCTCCACAGGGGTCGTCCTTTATGGTATTGTTTTCGGTTTATATTTTGTGTCTGGGTTGTAATGTACTGGAGAGTGGTGTAAAGTGAGTATTGTGTGTGGAGTGTGTCGTGCAGTGTGGTATACAGTGTTGTGTATAGTGTAGTGTCTGTAGTTTGTGGTTTATCGTCTAGTGTCTGTAATTTGTGCTGTATAGTGTGCAATAACGTGGATAGTACAGTCTGTGTCATATATAGTGTTGTGTGAAGTGTCAAGTAATTTTCACAGCACAGCAAAATCAGTTGCACCATTCAATTCCGCTCGTCCTGACGGGGAGAATTCAATCATATTCTTTCGATGCGACGTTTTTTATGGGATTTAATGAGCGACAACATTTTGACCCCAAACCGAGAGGATTCTGGGATGTTTGTGTTTTTTTGGTAATAACTCTGGAAGGAAACGTCGCAGACCCATCAAGGTGGTATTCGTACTGCTCGCCTCGTCGAGAGGAATCCAAACATATGAATGGTTAAGCTATGGGATATGAAATGGACGAGCGACCAATAAAACAGCATGTATTATGGGGTTGAATGCGTTTTGCTATTCACAAAATTAAAAAACAGCAGTCATGCAAATATCTGAATTTTCACAGCACAGCAAAATCAGTTGCACCATTCAATTCCGCTCGTCCAGACGGGGACAATTCAATCACATTCATTCGATGCGACGTTTCTTATGGGATTTAATGAGCGACAACATTTTGACGCCAAACCTAGAGGATTCTGGGATGTTTGTGTTTTTTTGGTAATAACTCTGGAAGAAAACGTCGCAGACCCATCAAGGTGGTACTCGTACTGCTCGCCTCGTCGAGATGAATCCAAATATATGAATGGTTAAGCTATGGGATATGAAATGGACGAGCGACCAATAAAACAACATGTATTATGGGGTTGAATGCTTTTTGCTATTCACAAAATAAAACAAAAGCAGTCATGCAAATATCTGAATTTTCACAGCACAGCAAAATCAGTTGCACCATTCAATTCCGCTCGTCCAGACGGGGAGAATTCAATCACATTCATTTGATGCGACGTTTCTTATGGGATTTAATGAGCGACAACATTTTGACCCCAAACCGAGAGGATTCTGGGATGTTTGTGTTTTTTTGGTAATAACTCTGGAAGAAAACGTCGCAGACCCATCAAGGTGGTACTCGTACTGCTCGCCTCGTCGAGAGGAATCCAAATATATGAATGGTTAAGCTATGGGATATGAAATGGACGAGCGACCAATAAAACAACATGTATTATGGGGTTGAATGCTTTTTGCTATTCACAAAATAAAACAACAGCAGTCATTCAAATATCTGAATTTTCACAGTACAGCAAAATCAGTTGCACCATTCAATTCCGCTCGTCCAGACGGGGACAATTCAATCCCATTCATTCGATGCGACGTTTCTTATGGGATTTAATGAGCGACAACATTTTGACCCCAAACCGAGAGGATTCTGTGATGTTTGTGGTTTTTTGGTAATAACTCTGGAAGGAAACGTCGAAGACCCATCAAGGTGGTACTCGTACTGCTCGCCTCGTCGAGAGGAATCCAAATATATGAATGGTTAAGCTATGGGATATGAAATGGACGAGCGACCAATAAAACAACATGTATTATGGGGTTGAATGCTTTTTGCTATTCACAAAATAAAACAACAGCAGTCATGCAAATATCTGAATTTTCACAGCACAGCAAAATCAGTTGCACAATTCAATTCCGCTCGTCCAGACGGGGACAATTCAATCACATTCATTCGATGCGACGTTTCTTATGGGATTTAATGAGCGACAACATTTTGACCCCAAACCGAGAGGATTCTGGGATGTTTGTGTTTTTTTGGTAATAATTCTGGAAGGAAACGTCGCAGACCCAACAAGGTGGTAATCGTACTTCTCGCCTCGTCGAGAGGAATCCAAATATGTGAATGGTTAAGCTATGGGATATGAAATGGACGAGCGACCAATAAAACAGCATGTATTATGGGGTTGAATGCTTTTTGCTATTCACAAAATAAAACAACAGCAGCCATGCAAATATCTGAATTTTCACAGCACAGCAAAATCAGTTGCACCATTCAATTCCGCTCGTCCAGACGGGGACAATTCAATCACATTCATTCGATGCGACGTTTCTTATGGGATTTAATGAGCGACAACATTTTGACCCCAAACCGAGAGGATTCTGGGATGTTTGTGTTTTTTTGGTAATAACTCTGGAAGGAAACGTCGCAGACCCATCAAGGTGGTAATCGTACTGCTCGCCTCGTCGAGAGGAATCCAAATATGTGAATGGTTAAGCTATGGGATATGAAATGGACGAGCGACCAATAAAACAGCATGTATTATGGGGTTGAATGCTTTTTGCTATTCACAAAATAAAACAACAGCAGTCATGCAAATATCTGAATTTTCACAGCACAGCAAAATCAGTTGCACAATTCAATTCCGCTCGTCCAGACGGGGACAATTCAATCACATTCATTCGATGCGACGTTTCTTATGGGATTTAATGAGCGACAACATTTTGACCCCAAACCGAGAGGATTCTGGGATGTTTGTGTTTTTTTGGTAATAATTCTGGACGGAAACGTCGCAGACCCATCAAGGTGGTAATCGTACTGCTCGCCTCGTCGAGAGGAATCCAAATATGTGAATGGTTAAGCTATGGGATATGAAATGGACGAGCGACCAATAAAACAGCATGTATTATGGGGTTGAATGCTTTTTGCTATTCACAAAATAAAACAACAGCAGTCATGCAAATATTTGAATTTTCACAGCACAGCAAAATCAGTTGCACAATTCAATTCCGCTCGTCCAGACGGGGACAATTCAATCACATTCATTCGATGCGACGTTTCTTATGGGATTTAATGAGCGACAACATTTTGACCCCAAACCGAGAGGATTCTGGGATGTTTGTGTTTTTTTGGTAATAATTCTGGAAGGAAACGTCGCAGACCCAACAAGGTGGTAATCGTACTTCTCGCCTCGTCGAGAGGAATCCAAATATGTGAATGGTTAAGCTATGGGATATGAAATGGACGAGCGACCAATAAAACAGCATGTATTATGGGGTTGAATGCTTTTTGCTATTCACAAAATAAAACAACAGCAGCCATGCAAATATCTGAATTTTCACAGCACAGCAAAATCAGTTGCACCATTCAATTCCGCTCGTCCAGACGGGGACAATTCAATCACATTCATTCGATGCGACGTTTCTTATGGGATTTAATGAGCGACAACATTTTGACGCCAAACCTAGAGGATTCCGGGATGTTTGTGTTTTTTTGGTAATAACTCTGGAAGGAAACGTTGCAGACCCATCAAGGTGGTACTCGTACTGCTCGCCTCGTCGAGAGGAATCCAAATATATGAATGGTTAAGCTATGGGATATGAAATGGACGAGCGACCAATAAAACAACATGTATTATGGGGTTGAATGCTTTTTGCTATTCACAAAATAAAACAACAGCAGTCATGCAAATATCTGAATTTTCACAGTACAGCAAAATCAGTTGCACCATTCAATTCCGCTCGTCGAGACGGGGACAATTCAATCACATTCATTCGATGCGACGTTTCTTATGGGATTTAATGAGCTACAACATTTTGACCCCAAACTGAGAGGATTCTGGGATGTGTGTGTTTTTTTGGTAATAACTCTGGAAGGAAACGTCGCAGACCCATCAAGGTGGTAATCGTACTGCTCGCCTCGTCGAGAGGAATCCAAATATGTGAATGGTTAAGCTATGGGATATGAAATGGACGAGCGACCAATAAAACAGCATGTATTATGGGGTTGAATGCTTTTTCTATTCACAAAATAAAACAACAGCAGTCATGCAAATATCTGAATTTTCACAGCACAGCAAAATCAGTTGCACCATTCAATTCCGCTCGTCCAGACGGGGACAATTCAATCACATTCATTCGATGCGACGTTTCTTATGGGATTTAATGAGCGACAACATTTTGACGCCAAACCTAGAGGATTCTGGGATGTTTGTGTTTTTTTGGTAATAACTCTGGAAAGAAACGTCGCAGACCCAACAAGGTGGTAATCGTACTGCTCGCCTCGTCGAGAGGAATCCAAATATGTGAATGGTTAAGCTACGGGATATGAAATGGACGAGCGACCAATAAAACAGCATGTATTATGGGGTTGAATGCTTTTTGCTATTCACAAAATAAAACAACAGCAGTCATGCAAATATCTGAATTTTCACAGCACAGCACAATCAGTTGCACCATTCAATTCCGCTCGTCCAGACGGGGACAATTCAATCACATTCATTCGATGCGACGTTTCTTATGGGATTTAATGAGCGACAACATTTTGACGCCAAACCTAGAGGATTCTGGGATGTTTGTGTTTTTTTGGTAATAACTCTGGAAGGAAACGTCGCAGACCCATCAAGGTGGTACTCGTACTGCTCGCCTCGTCGAGATGAATCCAAATATATGAATGGTTAAGCTATGGGATATGAAATGGACGAGCGACGAATAAAACAGCATGTATTATGGGGTTGAATGCGTTTTGCTATTCACAAAATAAAACAAAAGCAGTCATGCAAATATCTGAATTTTCACAGCACAGCAAAATCAGTTGCACCATTCAATTCCGCTCGTCCAGACGGGGAGAATTCAATCACATTCATTTGATGCGACGTTTCTTATGGGATTTAATGAGCGACAACATTTTGACCCCAAACCGAGAGGATTCTGGGATGTTTGTGTTTTTTTGGTAATAACTCTGGAAGAAAACGTCGCAGACCCATCAACGTGGTACTCGTACTGCTCGCCTCGTCGAGAGGAATCCAAATATATGAATGGTTAAGCTATGGGATATGAAATGGACGAGCGACCAATAAAACAACATGTATTATGGGGTTGAATGCTTTTTGCTATTCACAAAATAAAACAACAGCAGTCATGCAAATATCTGAATTTTCACAGCACAGCAAAATCAGTTGCACCATTCAATTCCGCTCGTCCAGACGGGGACAATTCAATCCCATTCATTCGATGCGACGTTTCTTATGGGATTTAATGAGCGACAACATTTTGACCCCAAACCGAGAGGATTCTGGGATGTTTGTGGTTTTTTGGTAATAACTCTGGAAGGAAACGTCGAAAACCCATCAAGGCGGTACTCGTACTGCTCGCCTCGTCGAGAGGAATCCAAATATATGAATGGTTAAGCTATGGGATATGAAATGGACGAGCGACCAATAAAACAACATGTATTATGGGGTTGAATGCTTTTTGCTATTCACAAAATAAAACAACAGCAGTCATGCAAATATCTGAATTTTCACAGTACAGCAAAATCAGTTGCACCATTCAATTCCGCTCGTCCAGACGGGGACAATTCAATCCCATTCATTCGATGCGACGTTTCTTATGGGATTTAATGAGCGACAACATTTTGACCCCAAACCGAGAGGATTCTGTGATGTTTGTGGTTTTTTGGTAATAACTCTGGAAGGAAACGTCGAAGACCCATCAAGGTGGTACTCGTACTGCTCGCCTCGTCGAGAGGAATCCAAATATATGAATGGTTAAGCTATGGGATATGAAATGGACGAGCGACCAATAAAACAACATGTATTATGGGGTTGAATGCTTTTTGCTATTCACAAAATAAAACAACAGCAGTCATGCAAATATCTGAATTTTCACAGCACAGCAAAATCAGTTGCACAATTCAATTCCGCTCGTCCAGACGGGGAGAATTCAATCACATTCATTTGATGCGACGTTTCTTATGGGATTTAATGAGCGACAACATTTTGACCCCAAACCGAGAGGATTCTGGGATGTTTGTGTTTTTTTGGTAATAACTCTGGAAGAAAACGTCGCAGACCCATCAACGTGGTACTCGTACTGCTCGCCTCGTCGAGAGGAATCCAAATATATGAATGGTTAAGCTATGGGATATGAAATGGACGAGCGACCAATAAAACAACATGTATTATGGGGTTGAATGCTTTTTGCTATTCACAAAATAAAACAACAGCAGTCATGCAAATATCTGAATTTTCACAGCACAGCAAAATCAGTTGCACCATTCAATTCCGCTCGTCCAGACGGGGACAATTCAATCCCATTCATTCGATGCGACGTTTCTTATGGGATTTAATGAGCGACAACATTTTGACCCCAAACCGAGAGGATTCTGGGATGTTTGTGGTTTTTTGGTAATAACTCTGGAAGGAAACGTCGAAAACCCATCAAGGCGGTACTCGTACTGCTCGCCTCGTCGAGAGGAATCCAAATATATGAATGGTTAAGCTATGGGATATGAAATGGACGAGCGACCAATAAAACAACATGTATTATGGGGTTGAATGCTTTTTGCTATTCACAAAATAAAACAACAGCAGTCATGCAAATATCTGAATTTTCACAGTACAGCAAAATCAGTTGCACCATTCAATTCCGCTCGTCCAGACGGGGACAATTCAATCCCATTCATTCGATGCGACGTTTCTTATGGGATTTAATGAGCGACAACATTTTGACCCCAAACCGAGAGGATTCTGTGATGTTTGTGGTTTTTTGGTAATAACTCTGGAAGGAAACGTCGAAGACCCATCAAGGTGGTACTCGTACTGCTCGCCTCGTCGAGAGGAATCCAAATATATGAATGGTTAAGCTATGGGATATGAAATGGACGAGCGACCAATAAAACAACATGTATTATGGGGTTGAATGCTTTTTGCTATTCACAAAATAAAACAACAGCAGTCATGCAAATATCTGAATTTTCACAGCACAGCAAAATCAGTTGCACAATTCAATTCCGCTCGTCCAGACGGGGACAATTCAATCACATTCATTCGATGCGACGTTTCTTATGGGATTTAATGAGCGACAACATTTTGACCCCAAACCGAGAGGATTCTGGGATGTTTGTGTTTTTTTGGTAATAATTCTGGAAGGAAACGTCGCAGACCCAACAAGGTGGTAATCGTACTTCTCGCCTCGTCGAGAGGAATCCAAATATGTGAATGGTTAAGCTATGGGATATGAAATGGACGAGCGACCAATAAAACAGCATGTATTATGGGGTTGAATGCTTTTTGCTATTCACAAAATAAAACAACAGCAGCCATGCAAATATCTGAATTTTCACAGCACAGCAAAATCAGTTGCACCATTCAATTCCGCTCGTCCAGACGGGGACAATTCAATCACATTCATTCGATGCGACGTTTCTTATGGGATTTAATGAGCGACAACATTTTGACCCCAAACCGAGAGGATTCTGGGATGTTTGTGTTTTTTTGGTAATAACTCTGGAAGGAAACGTCGCAGACCCATCAAGGTGGTAATCGTACTGCTCGCCTCGTCGAGAGGAATCCAAATATGTGAATGGTTAAGCTATGGGATATGAAATGGACGAGCGACCAATAAAACAGCATGTATTATGGGGTTGAATGCTTTTTGCTATTCACAAAATAAAACAACAGCAGTCATGCAAATATCTGAATTTTCACAGCACAGCAAAATCAGTTGCACAATTCAATTCCGCTCGTCCAGACGGGGACAATTCAATCACATTCATTCGATGCGACGTTTCTTATGGGATTTAATGAGCGACAACATTTTGACCCCAAACCGAGAGGATTCTGGGATGTTTGTGTTTTTTTGGTAATAATTCTGGACGGAAACGTCGCAGACCCATCAAGGTGGTAATCGTACTGCTCGCCTCGTCGAGAGGAATCCAAATATGTGAATGGTTAAGCTATGGGATATGAAATGGACGAGCGACCAATAAAACAGCATGTATTATGGGGTTGAATGCTTTTTGCTATTCACAAAATAAAACAACAGCAGTCATGCAAATATTTGAATTTTCACAGCACAGCAAAATCAGTTGCACAATTCAATTCCGCTCGTCCAGACGGGGACAATTCAATCACATTCATTCGATGCGACGTTTCTTATGGGATTTAATGAGCGACAACATTTTGACCCCAAACCGAGAGGATTCTGGGATGTTTGTGTTTTTTTGGTAATAATTCTGGAAGGAAACGTCGCAGACCCAACAAGGTGGTAATCGTACTTCTCGCCTCGTCGAGAGGAATCCAAATATGTGAATGGTTAAGCTATGGGATATGAAATGGACGAGCGACCAATAAAACAGCATGTATTATGGGGTTGAATGCTTTTTGCTATTCACAAAATAAAACAACAGCAGCCATGCAAATATCTGAATTTTCACAGCACAGCAAAATCAGTTGCACCATTCAATTCCGCTCGTCCAGACGGGGACAATTCAATCACATTCATTCGATGCGACGTTTCTTATGGGATTTAATGAGCGACAACATTTTGACGCCAAACCTAGAGGATTCCGGGATGTTTGTGTTTTTTTGGTAATAACTCTGGAAGGAAACGTTGCAGACCCATCAAGGTGGTACTCGTACTGCTCGCCTCGTCGAGAGGAATCCAAATATATGAATGGTTAAGCTATGGGATATGAAATGGACGAGCGACCAATAAAACAACATGTATTATGGGGTTGAATGCTTTTTGCTATTCACAAAATAAAACAACAGCAGTCATGCAAATATCTGAATTTTCACAGTACAGCAAAATCAGTTGCACCATTCAATTCCGCTCGTCGAGACGGGGACAATTCAATCACATTCATTCGATGCGACGTTTCTTATGGGATTTAATGAGCTACAACATTTTGACCCCAAACTGAGAGGATTCTGGGATGTGTGTGTTTTTTTGGTAATAACTCTGGAAGGAAACGTCGCAGACCCATCAAGGTGGTAATCGTACTGCTCGCCTCGTCGAGAGGAATCCAAATATGTGAATGGTTAAGCTATGGGATATGAAATGGACGAGCGACCAATAAAACAGCATGTATTATGGGGTTGAATGCTTTTTCTATTCACAAAATAAAACAACAGCAGTCATGCAAATATCTGAATTTTCACAGCACAGCAAAATCAGTTGCACCATTCAATTCCGCTCGTCCAGACGGGGACAATTCAATCACATTCATTCGATGCGACGTTTCTTATGGGATTTAATGAGCGACAACATTTTGACGCCAAACCTAGAGGATTCTGGGATGTTTGTGTTTTTTTGGTAATAACTCTGGAAAGAAACGTCGCAGACCCAACAAGGTGGTAATCGTACTGCTCGCCTCGTCGAGAGGAATCCAAATATGTGAATGGTTAAGCTACGGGATATGAAATGGACGAGCGACCAATAAAACAGCATGTATTATGGGGTTGAATGCTTTTTGCTATTCACAAAATAAAACAACAGCAGTCATGCAAATATCTGAATTTTCACAGCACAGCACAATCAGTTGCACCATTCAATTCCGCTCGTCCAGACGGGGACAATTCAATCACATTCATTCGATGCGACGTTTCTTATGGGATTTAATGAGCGACAACATTTTGACGCCAAACCTAGAGGATTCTGGGATGTTTGTGTTTTTTTGGTAATAACTCTGGAAGGAAACGTCGCAGACCCATCAAGGTGGTACTCGTACTGCTCGCCTCGTCGAGATGAATCCAAATATATGAATGGTTAAGCTATGGGATATGAAATGGACGAGCGACGAATAAAACAGCATGTATTATGGGGTTGAATGCGTTTTGCTATTCACAAAATAAAACAAAAGCAGTCATGCAAATATCTGAATTTTCACAGCACAGCAAAATCAGTTGCACCATTCAATTCCGCTCGTCCAGACGGGGAGAATTCAATCACATTCATTTGATGCGACGTTTCTTATGGGATTTAATGAGCGACAACATTTTGACCCCAAACCGAGAGGATTCTGGGATGTTTGTGTTTTTTTGGTAATAACTCTGGAAGAAAACGTCGCAGACCCATCAACGTGGTACTCGTACTGCTCGCCTCGTCGAGAGGAATCCAAATATATGAATGGTTAAGCTATGGGATATGAAATGGACGAGCGACCAATAAAACAACATGTATTATGGGGTTGAATGCTTTTTGCTATTCACAAAATAAAACAACAGCAGTCATGCAAATATCTGAATTTTCACAGCACAGCAAAATCAGTTGCACCATTCAATTCCGCTCGTCCAGACGGGGACAATTCAATCCCATTCATTCGATGCGACGTTTCTTATGGGATTTAATGAGCGACAACATTTTGACCCCAAACCGAGAGGATTCTGGGATGTTTGTGGTTTTTTGGTAATAACTCTGGAAGGAAACGTCGAAAACCCATCAAGGCGGTACTCGTTCTGCTCGCCTCGTCGAGAGGAATCCAAATATATGAATGGTTAAGCTATGGGATATGAAATGGACGAGCGACCAATAAAACAACATGTATTATGGGGTTGAATGCTTTTTGCTATTCACAAAATAAAACAACAGCAGTCATGCAAATATCTGAATTTTCACAGTACAGCAAAATCAGTTGCACCATTCAATTCCGCTCGTCCAGACGGGGACAATTCAATCCCATTCATTCGATGCGACGTTTCTTATGGGATTTAATGAGCGACAACATTTTGACCCCAAACCGAGAGGATTCTGTGATGTTTGTGGTTTTTTGGTAATAACTCTGGAAGGAAACGTCGAAGACCCATCAAGGTGGTACTCGTACTGCTCGCCTCGTCGAGATGAATCCAAATATATGAATGGTTAAGCTATGGGATATGAAATGGACGAGCGACCAATAAAACAGCATGTATTATGGGGTTGAATGCTTTTTGCTATTCACAAAATAAAACAACAGCAGCCATGCAAATATCTGAATTTTCACAGCACAGCAAAATCAGTTGCACCATTCAATTCCGCTCGTCCAGACGGGGAGAATTCAATCACATTCATTTGATGCGACGTTTCTTATGGGATTTAATGAGCGACAACATTTTGACCCCAAACCGAGAGGATTCTGGGATGTTTGTGTTTTTTTGGTAATAACTCTGGAAGAAAACGTCGCAGACCCATCAACGTGGTACTCGTACTGCTCGCCTCGTCGAGAGGAATCCAAATATATGAATGGTTAAGCTATGGGATATGAAATGGACGAGCGACCAATAAAACAACATGTATTATGGGGTTGAATGCTTTTTGCTATTCACAAAATAAAACAACAGCAGTCATGCAAATATCTGAATTTTCACAGCACAGCAAAATCAGTTGCACCATTCAATTCCGCTCGTCCAGACGGGGACAATTCAATCCCATTCATTCGATGCGACGTTTCTTATGGGATTTAATGAGCGACAACACTTTGACCCCAAACCGAGAGGATTCTGGGATGTTTGTGGTTTTTTGGTAATAACTCTGGAAGGAAACGTCGAAGACCCATCAAGGTGGTACTCGTACTGCTCGCCTCGTCGAGAGGAATCCAAATATATGAATGGTTAAGCTATGGGATATGAAATGGACGAGCGACCAATAAAACAACATGTATTATGGGGTTGAATGCTTTTTGCTATTCACAAAATAAAACAACAGCAGCCATGCAAATATCTGAATTTTCACAGCACAGCAAAATCAGTTGCACCATTCAATTCCGCTCGTCCAGACGGGGACAATTCAATCACATTCATTCGATGCGACGTTTCTTATGGGATTTAATGAGCGACAACATTTTGACCCCAAACCGAGAGGATTCTGGGATGTTTGTGTTTTTTTGGTAATAACTCTGGAAGGAAACGTCGCAGACCCATCAAGGTGGTAATCGTACTGCTCGCCTCGTCGAGAGGAATCCAAATATGTGAATGGTTAAGCTGTGGGATATGAAATGGACGAGCGACCAATAAAACAGCATGTATTATGGGGTTGAATGCTTTTTGCTATTCACAAAATAAAACAACAGCAGTCATGCAAATATCTGAATTTTCACAGCACAGCAAAATCAGTTGCACAATTCAATTCCGCTCGTCCAGACGGGGACAATTCAATCACATTCATTCGATGCGACGTTTCTTATGGGATTTAATGAGCGACAACATTTTGACCCCAAACCGAGAGGATTCTGGGATGTTTGTGTTTTTTTGGTAATAATTCTGGAAGGAAACGTCGCAGACCCAACAAGGTGGTAATCGTACTTCTTGCCTCGTCGAGAGGAATCCAAATATGTGAATGGTTAAGCTATGGGATATGAAATGGACGAGCGACCAATAAAACAGCATGTATTATGGGGTTGAATGCTTTTTGCTATTCACAAAATAAAACAACAGCAGCCATGCAAATATCTGAATTTTCACAGCACAGCAAAATCAGTTGCACCATTCAATTCCGCTCGTCCAGACGGGGACAATTCAATCACATTCATTCGATGCGACGTTTCTTATGGGATTTAATGAGCGACAACATTTTGACGCCAAACCTAGAGGATTCCGGGATGTTTGTGTTTTTTTGGTAATAACTCTGGAAGGAAACGTTGCAGACCCATCAAGGTGGTACTCGTACTGCTCGCCTCGTCGAGAGGAATCCAAATATATGAATGGTTAAGCTATGGGATATGAAATGGACGAGCGACCAATAAAACAACATGTATTATGGGGTTGAATGCTTTTTGCTATTCACAAAATAAAACAACAGCAGTCATGCAAATATCTGAATTTTCACAGCACAGCAAAATCAGTTGCACCATTCAATTCCGCTCGTCCAGACGGGGACAATTCAATCCCATTCATTCGATGCGACGTTTCTTATGGGATTTAATGAGCGACAACATTTTGACCCCAAACCGAGAGGATTCTGGGATGTTTGTGGTTTTTTGGTAATAACTCTGGAAGGAAACGTCGAAAACCCATCAAGGCGGTACTCGTACTGCTCGCCTCGTCGAGAGGAATCCAAATATATGAATGGTTAAGCTATGGGATATGAAATGGACGAGCGACCAATAAAACAACATGTATTATGGGGTTGAATGCTTTTTGCTATTCACAAAATAAAACAACAGCAGTCATGCAAATATCTGAATTTTCACAGTACAGCAAAATCAGTTGCACCATTCAATTCCGCTCGTCCAGACGGGGACAATTCAATCCCATTCATTCGATGCGACGTTTCTTATGGGATTTAATGAGCGACAACATTTTGACCCCAAACCGAGAGGATTCTGTGATGTTTGTGGTTTTTTGGTAATAACTCTGGAAGGAAACGTCGAAGACCCATCAAGGTGGTACTCGTACTGCTCGCCTCGTCGAGAGGAATCCAAATATATGAATGGTTAAGCTATGGGATATGAAATGGACGAGCGACCAATAAAACAACATGTATTATGGGGTTGAATGCTTTTTGCTATTCACAAAATAAAACAACAGCAGTCATGCAAATATCTGAATTTTCACAGCACAGCAAAATCAGTTGCACAATTCAATTCCGCTCGTCCAGACGGGGACAATTCAATCACATTTATTCGATGCGACGTTTCTTATGGGATTTAATGAGCGACAACATTTTGACCCCAAACCGAGAGGATTCTGGGATGTTTGTGTTTTTTTGGTAATAATTCTGGAAGGAAACGTCGCAGACCCAACAAGGTGGTAATCGTACTTCTCGCCTCGTCGAGAGGAATCCAAATATGTGAATGGTTAAGCTATGGGATATGAAATGGACGAGCGACCAATAAAACAGCATGTATTATGGGGTTGAATGCTTTTTGCTATTCACAAAATAAAACAACAGCAGCCATGCAAATATCTGAATTTTCACAGCACAGCAAAATCAGTTGCACCATTCAATTCCGCTCGTCCAGACGGGGAGAATTCAATCACATTCATTTGATGCGACGTTTCTTATGGGATTTAATGAGCGACAACATTTTGACCCCAAACCGAGAGGATTCTGGGATGTTTGTGTTTTTTTGGTAATAACTCTGGAAGAAAACGTCGCAGACCCATCAACGTGGTACTCGTACTGCTCGCCTCGTCGAGAGGAATCCAAATATATGAATGGTTAAGCTATGGGATATGAAATGGACGAGCGACCAATAAAACAACATGTATTATGGGGTTGAATGCTTTTTGCTATTCACAAAATAAAACAACAGCAGTCATGCAAATATCTGAATTTTCACAGCACAGCAAAATCAGTTGCACCATTCAATTCCGCTCGTCCAGACGGGGACAATTCAATCCCATTCATTCGATGCGACGTTTCTTATGGGATTTAATGAGCGACAACACTTTGACCCCAAACCGAGAGGATTCTGGGATGTTTGTGGTTTTTTGGTAATAACTCTGGAAGGAAACGTCGAAGACCCATCAAGGTGGTACTCGTACTGCTCGCCTCGTCGAGAGGAATCCAAATATATGAATGGTTAAGCTATGGGATATGAAATGGACGAGCGACCAATAAAACAACATGTATTATGGGGTTGAATGCTTTTTGCTATTCACAAAATAAAACAACAGCAGCCATGCAAATATCTGAATTTTCACAGCACAGCAAAATCAGTTGCACCATTCAATTCCGCTCGTCCAGACGGGGACAATTCAATCACATTCATTCGATGCGACGTTTCTTATGGGATTTAATGAGCGACAACATTTTGACCCCAAACCGAGAGGATTCTGGGATGTTTGTGTTTTTTTGGTAATAACTCTGGAAGGAAACGTCGCAGACCCATCAAGGTGGTAATCGTACTGCTCGCCTCGTCGAGAGGAATCCAAATATGTGAATGGTTAAGCTGTGGGATATGAAATGGACGAGCGACCAATAAAACAGCATGTATTATGGGGTTGAATGCTTTTTGCTATTCACAAAATAAAACAACAGCAGTCATGCAAATATCTGAATTTTCACAGCACAGCAAAATCAGTTGCACAATTCAATTCCGCTCGTCCAGACGGGGACAATTCAATCACATTCATTCGATGCGACGTTTCTTATGGGATTTAATGAGCGACAACATTTTGACCCCAAACCGAGAGGATTCTGGGATGTTTGTGTTTTTTTGGTAATAATTCTGGAAGGAAACGTCGCAGACCCAACAAGGTGGTAATCGTACTTCTTGCCTCGTCGAGAGGAATCCAAATATGTGAATGGTTAAGCTATGGGATATGAAATGGACGAGCGACCAATAAAACAGCATGTATTATGGGGTTGAATGCTTTTTGCTATTCACAAAATAAAACAACAGCAGCCATGCAAATATCTGAATTTTCACAGCACAGCAAAATCAGTTGCACCATTCAATTCCGCTCGTCCAGACGGGGACAATTCAATCACATTCATTCGATGCGACGTTTCTTATGGGATTTAATGAGCGACAACATTTTGACGCCAAACCTAGAGGATTCCGGGATGTTTGTGTTTTTTTGGTAATAACTCTGGAAGGAAACGTTGCAGACCCATCAAGGTGGTACTCGTACTGCTCGCCTCGTCGAGAGGAATCCAAATATATGAATGGTTAAGCTATGGGATATGAAATGGACGAGCGACCAATAAAACAACATGTATTATGGGGTTGAATGCTTTTTGCTATTCACAAAATAAAACAACAGCAGTCATGCAAATATCTGAATTTTCACAGTACAGCAAAATCAGTTGCACCATTCAATTCCGCTCGTCGAGACGGGGACAATTCAATCACATTCATTCGATGCGACGTTTCTTATGGGATTTAATGAGCTACAACATTTTGACCCCAAACCGAGAGGATTCTGGGATGTGTGTGTTTTTTTGGTAATAACTCTGGAAGGAAACGTCGCAGACCCATCAAGGTGGTAATCGTACTGCTCGCCTCGTCGAGAGGAATCCAAATATGTGAATGGTTAAGCTATGGGATATGAAATGGACGAGCGACCAATAAAACAGCATGTATTATGGGGTTGAATGCTTTTTCTATTCACAAAATAAAACAACAGCAGTCATGCAAATATCTGAATTTTCACAGCACAGCAAAATCAGTTGCACCATTCAATTCCGCTCGTCCACACGGGGACAATTCAATCACATTCATTCGATGCGACGTTTCTTATGGGATTTAATGAGCGACAACATTTTGACGCCAAACCTAGAGGATTCTGGGATGTTTGTGTTTTTTTGGTAATAACTCTGGAAGGAAACGTCGCAGACCCAACAAGGTGGTAATCGTACTGCTCGCCTCGTCGAGAGGAATCCAAATATGTGAATGGTTAAGCTATGGGATATGAAATGGACGAGCGACCAATAAAACAGCATGTATTATGGGGTTGAATGCTTTTTGCTATTCACAAAATAAAACAACAGCAGTCATGCAAATATCTGAATTTTCACAGCACAGCACAATCAGTTGCACCATTCAATTCCGCTCGTCCAGACGGGGACAATTCAATCACATTCATTCGATGCGACGTTTCTTATGGGATTTAATGAGCGACAACATTTTGACGCCAAACCTAGAGGATTCTGGGATGTTTGTGTTTTTTTGGTAATAACTCTGGAAGGAAACGTCGCAGACCCATCAAGGTGGTACTCGTACTGCTCGCCTCGTCGAGATGAATCCAAATATATGAATGGTTAAGCTATGGGATATGAAATGGACGAGCGACGAATAAAACAGCATGTATTATGGGGTTGAATGCGTTTTGCTATTCACAAAATAAAACAAAAGCAGTCATGCAAATATTTGAATTTTCACAGCACAGCAAAATCAGTTGCACCATTCAATTCCGCTCGTCCAGACGGGGAGAATTCAATCACATTCATTTGATGCGACGTTTCTTATGGGATTTAATGAGCGACAACATTTTGACCCCAAACCGAGAGGATTCTGGGATGTTTGTGTTTTTTTGGTAATAACTCTGGAAGAAAACGTCGCAGACCCATCAACGTGGTACTCGTACTGCTCGCCTCGTCGAGAGGAATCCAAATATATGAATGGTTAAGCTATGGGATATGAAATGGACGAGCGACCAATAAAACAACATGTATTATGGGGTTGAATGCTTTTTGCTATTCACAAAATAAAACAACAGCAGTCATGCAAATATCTGAATTTTCACAGCACAGCAAAATCAGTTGCACCATTCAATTCCGCTCGTCCAGACGGGGACAATTCAATCCCATTCATTCGATGCGACGTTTCTTATGGGATTTAATGAGCGACAACATTTTGACCCCAAACCGAGAGGATTCTGGGATGTTTGTGGTTTTTTGGTAATAACTCTGGAAGGAAACGTCGAAGACCCATCAAGGTGGTACTCGTACTGCTCGCCTCGTCGAGAGGAATCCAAATATATGAATGGTTAAGCTATGGGATATGAAATGGACGAGCGACCAATAAAACAACATGTATTATGGGGTTGAATGCTTTTTGCTATTCACAAAATAAAACAACAGCAGTCATGCAAATATCTGAATTTTCACAGCACAGCAAAATCAGTTGCACAATTCAATTCCGCTCGTCCAGACGGGGACAATTCAATCACATTCATTCGATGCGACGTTTCTTATGGGATTTAATGAGCGACAACATTTTGACCCCAAACCGAGAGGATTCTGGGATGTTTGTGTTTTTTTGGTAATAATTCTGGAAGGAAACGTCGCAGACCCAACAAGGTGGTAATCGTACTTCTCGCCTCGTCGAGAGGAATCCAAATATGTGAATGGTTAAGCTATGGGATATGAAATGGACGAGCGACCAATAAAACAGCATGTATTATGGGGTTGAATGCTTTTTGCTATTCACAAAATAAAACAACAGCAGCCATGCAAATATCTGAATTTTCACAGCACAGCAAAATCAGTTGCACCATTCAATTCCGCTCGTCCAGACGGGGACAATTCAATCACATTCATTCGATGCGACGTTTCTTATGGGATTTAATGAGCGACAACATTTTGACCCCAAACCGAGAGGATTCTGGGATGTTTGTGTTTTTTGGTAATAACTCTGGAAGGAAACGTCGCAGACCCATCAAGGTGGTAATCGTACTGCTCGCCTCGTCGAGAGGAATCCAAATATGTGAATGGTTAAGCTATGGGATATGAAATGGACGAGCGACCAATAAAACAGCATGTATTATGGGGTTGAATGCTTTTTCTATTCACAAAATAAAACAACAGCAGTCATGCAAATATCTGAATTTTCACAGCACAGCAAAATCAGTTGCACCATTCAATTCCGCTCGTCCAGACGGGGACAATTCAATCACATTCATTCGATGCGACGTTTCTTATGGGATTTAATGAGCGACAACATTTTGACCCAAAAACGAGAGGATTCTGGGATGTTTGTGTTTTTTGGTAATAACTCTGGAAGGAAACGTCGCAGACCCATCAAGGTGGTAATCGTACTGCTCGCCTCGTCGAGAGGAATCCAAATATGTGAATGGTTAAGCTATGGGATATGAAATGGACGAGCGACCAATAAAACAGCATGTATTATGGGGTTGAATGCTTTTTGCTATTCACAAAATAAAACAACAGCAGTCATGCAAATATCTGAATTTTCACAGCACAGCAAAATCAGTTGCACAATTCAATTCCGCTCGTCCAGACGGGGACAATTCAATCACATTCATTCGATGCGACGTTTCTTATGGGATTTAATGAGCGACAACATTTTGACCCCAAACCGAGAGGATTCTGGGATGTTTGTGTTTTTTTGGTAATAATTCTGGAAGGAAACGTCGCAGACCCATCAAGGTGGTAATCGTACTGCTCGCCTCGTCGAGAGGAATCCAAATATGTGAATGGTTAAGCTATGGGATATGAAATGGACGAGCGACCAATAAAACAGCATGTATTATGGGGTTGAATGCTTTTTGCTATTCACAAAATAAAACAACAGCAGTCATGCAAATATCTGAATTTTCACAGCACAGCAAAATCAGTTGCACAATTCAATTCCGCTCGTCCAGACGGGGACAATTCAATCACATTCATTCGATGCGACGTTTTTTATGGGATTTAATGAGCGACAACATTTTGACCCCAAACCGAGAGGATTCTGGGATGTTTGTGTTTTTTTGGTAATAATTCTGGAAGGAAACGTCGCAGACCCAACAAGGTGGTAATCGTACTTCTCGCCTCGTCGAGAGGAATCCAAATATGTGAATGGTTAAGCTATGGGATATGAAATGGACGAGCGACCAATAAAACAGCATGTATTATGGGGTTGAATGCTTTTTGCTATTCACAAAATAAAACAACAGCAGCCATGCAAATATCTGAATTTTCACAGCACAGCAAAATCAGTTGCACCATTCAATTCCGCTCGTCCAGACGGGGACAATTCAATCACATTCATTCGATGCGACGTTTCTTATGGGATTTAATGAGCGACAACATTTTGACGCCAAACCTAGAGGATTCCGGGATGTTTGTGTTTTTTTGGTAATAACTCTGGAAGGAAACGTTGCAGACCCATCAAGGTGGTACTCGTACTGCTCGCCTCGTCGAGAGGAATCCAAATATATGAATGGTTAAGCTATGGGATATGAAATGGACGAGCGACCAATAAAACAACATGTATTATGGGGTTGAATGCTTTTTGCTATTCACAAAATAAAACAACAGCAGTCATGCCAATATCTGAATTTTCACAGTACAGCAAAATCAGTTGCACCATTCAATTCCGCTCGTCCAGACGGGGACAATTCAATCACATTCATTCGATGCGACGTTTCTTATGGGATTTAATGAGCGACAACATTTTTACCCCAAACCGAGAGGATTCTGGGATGTTTGTGTTTTTTTGGTAATAACTCTGGAAGGAAACGTTGCAGACCCATCAAGGTGGTAATCGTACTGCTCGCCTCGTCGAGAGGAATCCAAATATGTGAATGGTTAAGCTATGGGATATGAAATGGACGAGCGACCAATAAAACAGCATGTATTATGGGGTTGAATGCTTTTTCTATTCACAAAATAAAACAACAGCAGTCATGCAAATATCTGAATTTTCACAGCACAGCAAAATCAGTTGCACCATTCAATTCCGCTCGTCCAGACGGGGACAATTCAATCACATTCATTCGATGCGACGTTTCTTATGGGATTTAATGAGCGACAACATTTTGACGCCAAACCTAGAGGATTCTGGGATGTTTGTGTTTTTTTGGTAATAACTCTGGAAGGAAACGTCGCAGACCCATCAAGGTGGTACTCGTACTGCTCGCCTCGTCGAGAGGAATCCAAATATATGAATGGTTAAGCTATGGGTTATGAAATGGACGAGCGACGAATAAAACAGCATGTATTATGGGGTTGAATGCTTTTTGCTATTCACAAAATAAAACAAAAGCAGTCATGCAAATATCTGAATTTTCACAGCACAGCGAAATCAGTTGCACCATTCAATTCCGCTCGTCCAGACGGGGAGAATTCAATCACATTCAGTTGATGCGACGTTTCTTATGGGATTTAATGAGCGACAACATTTTGACCCAAAAACGAGAGGATTCTGGGATGTTTGTGTTTTTTTGGTAATAACTCTGGAAGGAAACGTCGCAAACCCATCAAGGTGGTAATCGTACTGCTCGCCTCGTCGAGAGGAATCCAAATATGTGAATGGTTAAGCTATGGGATATGAAATGGACGAGCGACCAATAAAACAGCATGTATTATGGGGTTGAATGCTTTTTGCTATTCACAAAATAAAACAACAGCAGTCATGCAAATATCTGAATTTTCACAGCACAGCAAAATCAGTTGCACAATTCAATTCCGCTCGTCCAGACGGGGACAATTCAATCACATTCATTCGATGCGACGTTTCTTATGGGATTTAATGAGCGACAACATTTTGACCCCAAACCGAGAGGATTCTGGGATGTTTGTGTTTTTTTGGTAATAATTCTGGAAGGAAACGTCGCAGACCCATCAAGGTGGTAATCGTACTGCTCGCCTCGTCGAGAGGAATCCAAATATGTGAATGGTTAAGCTATGGGATATGAAATGGACGAGCGACCAATAAAACAGCATGTATTATGGGGTTGAATGCTTTTTGCTATTCACAAAATAAAACAACAGCAGTCATGCAAATATCTGAATTTTCACAGCACAGCAAAATCAGTTGCACCATTCAATTCCGCTTGTCCAGACGGGGACAATTCAATCACATTCATTCGATGCGACGTTTCTTATGGGATTTAATGAGCGACAACATTTTGACCCCAAACCTAGAGGATTCTGGGATGTTTGTGTTTTTTTGGTAATAACTCTGGAAGGAAACGTCGCAGACCCATCAAGGTGGTAATCGTACTGCTCGCCTCGTCGAGAGGAATCCAAATATGTGAATGGTTAAGCTATGGGATATGAAATGGACGAGCGACCAATAAAACAGCATGTATTATGGGGTTGAATGCTTTTTGCTATTCACAAAATAAAACAACAGCAGTCATGCAAATATCTGAATTTTCACAGCACAGCAAAATCAGTTGCACAATTCAATTCCGCTCGTCCAGACGGGGACAATTCAATCACATTCATTCGATGCAACGTTTCTTATGGGATTTAATGAGCGACAACATTTTGACCCCAAACCGAGAGGATTCTGGGATGTTTGTGTTTTTTTGGTAATAATTCTGGAAGGAAACGTCGCAGACCCATCAAGGTGGTAATCGTACTGCTCGCCTCGTCGAGAGGAATCCAAATATGTGAATGGTTAAGCTATGGGATATGAAATGGACGAGCGACCAATAAAACAGCATGTATTATGGGGTTGAATGCTTTTTGCTATTCACAAAATAAAACAACAGCAGTCATGCAAATATCTGAATTTTCACAGCACAGCAAAATCAGTTGCACCATTCAATTCCGCTCGTCCAGACGGGGACAATTCAATCACATTCATTCGATGCAACGTTTCTTATGGGATTTAATGAGCGACAACATTTTGACCCCAAACCTAGAGGATTCTGGGATGTTTGTGTTTTTTTAGTAATAACTCTGGAAGGAAACGTCGCAGACCCATCAAGGTGGTACTCGTACTGCTCGCCTCGTGGAGAGGAATCCAAATATATGATTTCTTATGGGATTTAATGAGCGACAACATTTTGACCCAAAAACGAGAGGATTCTGGGATGTTTGTGTTTTTTTGGTAATAACTCTGGAAGGAAACGTCGCAGACCCATCAAGGTGGTAATCGTACTGCTCGCCTCGTCGAGAGGAATCCATATATGTGAATGGTTAAGCTATGGGATATGAAATGGACGAGCGACCAATAAAACAGCATGTATTATGGGGTTGAATGCTTTTTGCTATTCACAAAATAAAACAACAGCAGTCATGCAAATATCTGAATTTTCACAGCACAGCAAAATCAGTTGCACAATTCAATTCCGCTCGTCCAGACGGGGACAATTCAATCACATTCATTCGATGCGACGTTTCTTATGGGATTTAATGAGCGATAACATTTTGACCCCAAACCGAGAGGATTCTGGGATGTTTGTGTTTTTTTGGTAATAATTCTGGAAGGAAACGTCGCAGACCCATCAAGGTGGTAATCGTACTGCTCGCCTCGTCGAGAGGAATCCAAATATGTGAATGGTTAAGCTATGGGATATGAAATGGACGAGCGACCAATAAAACAGCATGTATTATGGGGTTGAATGCTTTTTGCTATTCACAAAATAAAACAACAGCAGTCATGCAAATATCTGAATTTTCACAGCACAGCAAAATCAGTTGCACCATTCAATTCCGCTTGTCCAGACGGGGACAATTCAATCACATTCATTCGATGCGACGTTTCTTATGGGATTTAATGAGCGACAACATTTTGACCAAAAACCGAGAGGATTCTGGGATGTTTGTGGTTTTTTGGTAATAACTCTGGAAGGAAACGTCGCAGACCCATCAAGGTGGTACTCGTACTGCTCGCCTCGTCGAGAAGAATCCAAATATATGATTTCTTACGGGATTTAATAAGCGACAACATTAGACCCCAAACCGAGAGGATTCTGGGATGTTTGTGTTTTTTTGGTAATAACTCTGGAAGGAAACGTCGCAGACCCATCAAGGTGGTAATCGTACTGCTCGCCTCGTCGAGAGGAATCCAAATATGTGAATGGTTAAGCTATGGGATATGAAATGGACGAGCGACCAATAAAACAGCATGTATTATGGGGTTGAATGCTTTTTGCTATTCACAAAATAAAACAACAGCAGTCATGCAAATATCTGAATTTTCACAGCACAGCAAAATCAGTTGCACAATTCAATTCCGATCGTCCAGACGGGGACAATTCAATCACATACATTCGATGCGACGTTTCTTATGGGATTTAATGAGCGACAACATTTTGACCCCAAACCGAGAGGATTCTGGGATGTTTGTGTTTTTTTGGTAATAATTCTGGAAGGAAACGTCGCAGACCCAACAAGGTGGTAATCGTACTGCTCGCCTCGTCGAGAGGAATCCAAATATGTGAATGGTTAAGCTATGGGATATGAAATGGACGAGCGACCAATAAAACAGCATGTATTATGGGGTTGAATGCTTTTTGCTATTCACAAAATAAAACAACAGCAGTCATGCAAATATCTGAATTTTCACAGCACAGCAAAATCAGTTGCACCATTCAATTCCGCTCGTCCAGACGGGGACAATTTAATCACATTCATTCGATGCGACGTTTCTTATGGGATTTAATGAGCGACAACATTTTGACGCCAAACCTAGAGGATTCTGGGATGTTTGTGTTTTTTTGGTAATAACTCTGGAAGGAAACGTCGCAGACCCATCAAGGTGGTACTCGTACTGCTCGCCTCGTCGAGAGGAATCCAAATATATGAATGGTTAAGCTATGGGATATGAAATGGACGAGCGACGAATAAAACAGCATGTATTATGGGGTTGAATGCTTTTTGCTATTCACAAAATAAAACAAAAGCAGTCATGCAAATATCTGAATTTTCACAGCACAGCAAAATCAGTTGCACCATTCAATTCCGCTCGTCCAGACGGGGAGAATTCAATCACATTCATTTGATGCGACGTTTCTTATGGGATTTAATGAGCGACAACATTTTGACCCCAAACCGAGAGGATTCTGGGATGTTTGTGTTTTTTTGGTAATAACTCTGGAAGGAAACGTCGCAGACCCATCAAGGTGGTAATCGTACTGCTCGCCTCGTCGAGAGGAATCCAAATATGTGAATGGTTAAGCTATGGGATATGAAATGGACGAGCGATCAATAAAACAGCATGTATTATGGGGTTGAATGCTTTTTGCTATTCACAAAATAAAACAACAGCAGTCATGCAAATATCTGAATTTTCACAGCACAGCAAAATCAGTTGCACAATTCAATTCCGCTCGTCCAGACGGGGACAATTCAATCACATTCATTCGATGCGACGTTTCTTATGGGATTTAATGAGCGACAACATTTTGACCCCAAACCGAGAGGATTCTGGGATGTTTGTGTTTTTTTGGTAATAATTCTGGAAGGAAACGTCGCAGACCCATCAAGGTGGTAATCGTACTGCTCGCCTCGTCGAGAGGAATCCAAATATGTGAATGGTTAAGCTATCGGATATGAAATGGACGAGCGACCAATAAAACAGCATGTATTATGGGGTTGAATGCTTTTTGCTATTCACAAAATAAAACAACAGCAGTCATGCAAATATCTGAATTTTCACATCACAGCAAAATCAGTTGCACTATTCAATTCCGCTCGTCCAGACGGGGACAATTCAATCACATTCATTCGATGCAACGTTTCTTATGGGATTTAATGAGCGACAACATTTTGACCCCAAACCTAGAGGATTCTGGGATGTTTGTGTCTTTTTGGTAATAACTCTGGAAGGAAACGTCGCAGACCCATCAAGGTGGTACTCGTACTGCTCGCCTCGTGGAGAGGAATCCAAATATATGAATGATTAAGCGATGGGATATGAAATGGACGAGCGACGAATAAAACAGCATGTATTATGGGGTTGAATGCTTTTTGCTATTCACAAAATAAAACAAAAGCAGTCATGCAAATATCTGAATTTTCACAGCACAGCAAAATCAGTTGCACCATTCAATTACGCTCGTCCAGACGGGGAGAATTCAATCACATTCATTTGATGCGACGTTTCTTATGGGATTTAATGAGCGACAACATTTTGACCAAAAACCGAGAGGATTCTGGGATGTTTGTGTTTTTTTGGTAATAACTCATGAAGGAAACGTCGCAGACCCATCAAGGTGGTACTCGTACTGGTCGCCTCGTCGAGAAGAATCCAAATATATGATTTCTTATGGGATTTAATAAGCGACAACATTAGACCCCAAACCGAGAGGATTCTGGGATGTTTGTGGTTTTGTGTTAATAACTCTGGAAGGAAACGTCGCAGACCCATCAAGGTGGTAATCGTACTGCTCGCCTCGTCGAGAGGAATCCAAATATGTGAATGGTTAAGCTATGGGATATGAAATGGACGAGCGACCAATAAAACAGCATGTATTATGGGGTTGAATGCGTTTTGCTATTCACAAAATTAAACAACAGCAGTCATGCAAATATCTGAATTTTCACAGCACAGCAAAATCAGTTGCACCATTCAATTCCGCTCGTCCAGACGGGGACAATTCAATCACATTCATTCGATGCGACGTTTCTTATGGGATTTAATGAGCGACAACATTTTGACCCCAAACCTAGAGGATTCTGGGATGTTTGTGTTTTTTTGGTAATAACTCTGGAAGGAAACGTCGCAGACCCATTAAGGTGGTACTCGTACTGCTCGCCTCGTCGAGAGGAATCCAAATATATGAATGGTTAAGCTATGGGATATGAAATGGACGAGCGACGAATAAAACAGCATGTATTATGGGGTTGAATGCTTTTTGCTATTCACAAAATAAAACAAAAGCAGTCATGCAAATATCTGAATTTTCACAGCACAGCAAAATCAGTTGCACCATTCAATTCCGCTCGTCCAGACGGGGAGAATTCAATCACATTCATTTGATGCGACGTTTCTTATGGGATTTAATGAGCGACAACATTTTGACCCCAAACCGAGAGGATTCTGGGATGTTTGTGGTTTTTTGGTAATAACTCTGGAAGAAAACGTCGCAGACCCATCAAGGTGGTACTCGTACTGCTCGCCTCGTCGAGAAGAATCCAAATATATGATTTCTTATGGGATTTAATGAGCGACAACATTTTGACCCCAAACCGAGAGGATTCTGGGATGTTTGTGTTTTTTTTGGTAATAACTCTGGAAGGAAACGTCGCAGACCCATCAAGGTGGTAATCGTACTGCTCGACTCGTCGAGAGGAATCCAAATATGTGAATGGTTAAGCTATGGGATATGAAATGGACGAGCGACCAATAAAACAGCATGTATTATGGGGTTGAATGCTTTTTGCCATTCACAAAATAAAACAACAGCAGTCATGCAAATATCTGAATTTTCACAGCACAGCAAAATCAGTTGCACAATTCAATTCCACTCGTCCAGACGGGGACAATTCAATCACATTCATTCGATGCGACGTTTCTTATGGGATTTAATGAGCGACAACATTTTGACCCCAAACCGAGAGGATTCTGGGATGTTTGTGTTTTTTTGGTAATAATTCTGGAAGGAAACGTCGCAGACCCATCAAGGTGGTAATCGTACTGCTCGCCTCGTCGAGAGGAATCCAAATATGTGAATGGTTAAGCTATGGGATATGAAATGGACGAGCGACCAACAAACAGCATGTATTATGGGGTTGAATGCTTTTTGCTATTCACAAAATAAAACAACAGCAGTCATGCAAATATCTGAATTTTCACAGCACAGCAAAATCAGTTGCACCATTCAATTCCGCTCGTCAAGACGGGGAGAATTCAATCACATTCATTCGATGCGACGTTTCTTATGGGATTTAATGAGCGACAACATTTTGACCCCAAACCGAGAGGATTCTGTGATGTTTGTGGTTTTTTGGTAATAACTCTGGAAGGAAACGTCGAAGACCCATCAAGGTGGTACTCGTACTGCTCGCCTCGTCGGGAGGAATCCAAATATATGAATGGTTAAGCTATGGGATATGAAATGGACGAGCGACCAATAAAACAACATGTATTATGGGGTTGAATGCTTTTTGCTATTCACAAAATAAAACAACAGCAGTCATGCAAATATCTGAATTTTCACAGTACAGCAAAATCAGTTGCACCATTCAATTCCGCTCGTCCAGACGAAGACAATTCAATCACATTCATTCGATGCGACGTTTCTTATGGGATTTAATGAGCGACAACATTTTGACCCCAAACCGAGAGGATTCTGGGATGTTTGTGTTTTTTTGGTAATAACTCTGGAAGGAAACGTCGCAGACCCATCAAGGTGGTAATCGTACTGCTCGCCTCGTCGAGAGGAATCCAAATATGTGAATGGTTAAGCTATGGGATATGAAATGGACGAGCGACCAATAAAACAGCATGTATTATGGGGTTGAATGCTTTTTGCTATTCACAAAATAAAACAACAGCAGTCATGCAAATATCTGAATTTTCACAGCACAGCAAAATCAGTTGCACAATTCAATTCCGCTCGTCCAGACGGAGACAATTCAATCACATTCATTCGATGCGACGTTTCTTATGGGATTTAATGAGCGACAACATTTTGACCCCAAACCGAGAGGATTCTGGGATGTTTGTGTTTTTTTGGTAATAATTCTGGAAGCAAACGTCGCAGACCCAACAAGGTGGTAATCGTACTGCTCGCCTCGTCGAGAGGAATCCAAATATGTGAATGGTTAAGCTATGGGATATGAAATGGACGAGCGACCAATAAAACAGCATGTATTATGGGGTTGAATGCTTTTTGCTATTCACAAAATAAAACAACAGCAGTCATGCAAATATCTGAATTTTCACAGCACAGCAAAATCAGTTGCACCATTCAATTCCGCTCGTCCAGACGGGGACAATTCAATCACATTCATTCGATGCGACGTTTCTTATGGGATTTAATGAGCGACAACATTTTGACCCCAAACCTAGAGGATTCTGGGATGTTTGTGTTTTTTTGGTAATAACTCTGGAAGGAAACGTCGCAGACCCATCAAGGTGGTACTCGTAATGCTCGCCTCGTCGAGAAGAATCCAAATATATGATTTCTTATGGGATTTAATGAGCGACAACATTTTGACCCCAAACCGAGAGGATTCTGGGATGTTTGTGTTTTTTTGGTAATAATTCTGGAAGGAAACGTCGCAGACCCATCAAGGTGGTAATCGTACTGCTCGCCTCGTCGAGAGGAATCCAAATATGTGAATGGTTAAGCTATGGGATATGAAATGGACGAGCGACCAATAAAACAGCATGTATTATGGGGTTGAATGCTTTTTGCTATTCACAAAATAAAACAACAGCAGTCATGCAAATATCTGAATTTTCACAGCACAGCAAAATCAGTTGCACAATTCAATTCCGCTCGTCCAGACGGGGACAATTCAATCACATTCATTCGATGCGACGTTTCTTATGGGATTTAATGAGCGACAACATTTTGACCCCAAACCGAGAGGATTCTGGGATGTTTGTGTTTTTTTGGTAATAATTCTGGAAGGAAACGTCGCAGACCCATCAAGGTGGTAATCGTACTCCTCGCCTCGTCGAGAGGAATCCAAATATGTGATTGGTTAAGCTATGGGATATGAAATGGACGAGCGACCAATAAAACAGCATGTATTATGGGGTTGAATGCTTTTTGCTATTCACAAAATAAAACAACAGCAGTCATGCAAATATCTGAATTTTCACAGCACAGCAAAATCAGTTGCACCATTCAATTCCGCTCGTCCAGACGGGGACAATTCAATCACATTCATTCGATGCAACGTTTCTTATGGGATTTAATGAGCGACAACATTTTGACCCCAAACCTAGAGGATTCTGGGATGTTTGTGTTTTTTTGGTAATAACTCTGGAAGGAAACGTCGCAGACCAATCAAGGTGGTACTCGTACTGCTCGCCTCGTCGAGGGGAATCCAAATATATGAATGGTTAAGCTATGGGATATGAAATGGACGAGCGACCAATAAAACACAATGCATTATGGGGTTGAATGCTTTTTGCTATTCACAAAATAAAACAAAAGCAGTCATGCAAATACCTGAATTTTCACAGCACAGCAAAATCAGTTGCACCATTCAATTCCGCTCGTCCAGACGGGGAGAATTCAATCACATTCATTTGATGCGACGTTTCTTATGGGATTTAATGAGCGACAACATTTTGACCAAAAACCGAGAGGATTCTGGGATGTTTGTGGTTTTTTGGTAATAACTCTGGAAGGAAACGTCGCAGACCCATCAAGGTGGTACTCGAACTGCTCGCCTCGTCGAGAAGAATCCAAATATATGATTTCTTATGGGATTTAATAAGCGACAACATTAGACCCCAAACCGAGAGGATTCTGGGATGTTTGTGGTTTTTTGTTAATAACTCTGGAAGGAAACGTCGCAGACCCATCAAGGTGGTAATCGTACTGCTCGCCTCGTCGAGAGGAATCCAAATATGTGAATGGTTAAGCTATGGGATATGAAATGGACGAGCGACCAATAAAACAGCATGTATTATGGGGTTGAATGCTTTTTGCTATTCACAAAATAAAACAACAGCAGTCATGCAAATATCTGAATTTTCACAGCACAGCAAAATCAGTTGCACAATTCAATTCCGCTCGTCCAGACGGGGACAATTCAATCACATTCATTCGATGCGACGTTTCTTATGGGATTTAATGAGCGACAACATTTTGACCCCAAACCGAGAGGATTCTGGGATGTTTGTGTTTTTTTGGTAATAACTCTGGAAGGAAACGTCGCAGACCCATCAAGGTGGTAATCGTACTGCTCGCCTCGTCGAGAGGAATCCAAATATGTGAATGGTTAAGCTATGGGATATGAAATGGACGAGCGACCAATAAAACAGCATGTATTATGGGGTTGAATGCTTTTTGCTATTCACAAAATAAAACAACAGCAGTCATGCAAATATCTGAATTTTCACAGCACAGCAAAATCAGTTGCACAATTCAATTCCGCTCGTCCAGACGGGGACAATTCAATCACATTCATTCGATGCGACGTTTCTTATGGGATTTAATGAGCGACAACATTTTGACCCCAAACCGAGAGGATTCTGGGATGTTTGTGTTTTTTTGGTAATAATTCTGGAAGGAAACGTCGCAGACCCATCAAGGTGGTAATCGTACTGCTCGCCTCGTCAAGAGGAATCCAAATATGTGAATGGTTAAGCTATGCGATATGAAATGGACGAGCGACCAATAAAACAGCATGTATTATGGGGTTGAATGCTTTTTGCTATTCACAAAATAAAACAACAGCAGTCATGCAAATATCTGAATTTTCACAGCACAGCAAAATCAGTTGCACCATTCAATTCCGCTCGTCCAGACGGGGACAATTCAATCACATTCATTCGATGCGACGTTTCTTATGGGATTTAATGAGCGACAACACTTTGACCCCAAACCTAGAGGATTCTGGGATGTTTGTGTTTTTTTGGTAATAACTCTGGAAGGAAACGTCGCAGACCCATCAAGTTGGTACTCGTACTGCTCGCCTCGTCGAGGGGAATCCAAATATATGAATGGTTAAGCTATGGGATATGAAATGGACGAGCGACCAATAAAACAGCATGTATTATGGGGTTGAATGCTTTTTGCTATTCACAAAATAAAACAAAAGCAGTCATGCAAATATCTGAATTTTCACAGCACAGTAAAATCAGTTGCACCATTCAATTCCGCTCGTCCAGACGGGGAGAATTCAATCACATTCATTTGATGCGACGTTTCTTATGGGATTTAATGAGCGACAACATTTTGACCAAAAACCGAGAGGATTCTGGGATGTTTGTGGTTTTTTGGTAATAACTCTGGAAGGAAACGTCGCAGACCCAACAAGGTGGTACTCGTACTGCTCGCCTCGTCGAGAAGAATCCAAATATATGATTTCTTATGGGATTTAATAAGCGACAACATTAGACCCCAAACCGAGAGGATTCTGGGATGTTTGTGGGTTTTTGTTAATAACTCTGGAAGGAAATGTCGCAGACCCATCAAGGTGGTACTCGTACTGCTCGCCTCGTCGAGAGGAATCCAAATATGTGAATAGTTAAGCTATGGGATATGAAATGGACGAGCGACCAATAAAACAGCATGTATTATGGGGTTGAATGCGTTTTGCTATTCACAAAATAAAACAACAGCAGTCATGCAAATATCTGAATTTTCACAGCACAGCAAAATCAGTTGCACCATTCAATTCCGCTCGTCAAGACGGGGAGAATTCAATCACATTCATTCGATGCGACGTTTCCTATGGGATTTAATGAGCGACAACATTTTGACCCCAAACCAAGAGGATTCTGTGATGTTTGTGGTTTTTTGGTAATAACTCTGGAAGGAAACGTCGAAGACCCATCAAGGTGGTACTCGTACTGCTCGCCTCGTCGAGAGGAATCCAAATATATGAATGGTTAAGCTATGGGATATGAAATGGACGAGCGACCAATAAAACAACATGTATTATGGGGTTGAATGCTTTTTGCTATTCACAAAATAAAACAACAGCAGTCATGCAAATATCTGAATTTTCACAGTACATCAAAATCAGTTGCACCATTCAATTCCGCTCGTCCAGACGGGGACAATTCAATCACATTCATTCGATGCGACGTTTCTTATGGGATTTGATGAGCGACAACATTTTGACCCCAAACCGAGAGGATTCTGGGATGTTTGTGTTTTTTTGGTAATAACTCTGGAAGGAAACGTCGCAGACCCATCAAGGTGGTAATCCTACTGCTCGCCTCGTCGAGAGGAATCCAAATATGTGAATGGTTAAGCTATGGGATATGAAATGGACGAGCGACCAATAAAACAGCATGTATTATGGGGTTGAATGCTTTTTGCTATTCACAAAATAAAACAACAGCAGTCATGCAAATATCTGAATTTTCACAGCACAGCAAAATCAGTTGCACAATTCAATTCCGCTCGTCCAGACGGGGACAATTCAATCACATTCATTCGATGCGACGTTTCTTATGGGATTTAATGATCGACAACACTTTGACCCCAAACCGAGAGGATTCTGGGATGTTTGTGTTTTTTTGGTAATAATTCTGGAAGGAAACGTCGCAGACCCATCAAGGTGGTAATCGTACTGCTCGCCTCGTCGAGAGGAATCCAAATATGTGAATGGTTAAGCTATGGGATATGAAATGGACGAGCGACCAATAAAACAGCATGTATTATGGGGTTGAATGCTTTTTGCTATTCACAAAATAAAACAACAGCAGTCATTCAAATATCTGAATTTTCACAGCACAGCAAAATCAGTTGCACAATTCAATTCCGCTCGTCCAGACGGGGACAATTCAATCACATTCATTCCATGCGACGTTTCTTATGGGATTTAATGAGCGACAACATTTTGACCCCAAACCGAGAGGATTCTGGGATGTTTGTGTTTTTTTGGTAATAACTCTGGAAGGAAACGTCGCAGACCCATCAAGGTGGTACTCGTACTGCTCGCCTCGTCGAGAGGAATCCAAACATATGAATGGTTAAGCTATGGGATATGAAATGGACGAGCGACCAATAAAACAGCATGTATTATGGGGTTGAATGCGTTTTGCTATTCACAAAATTAAACAACAGCAGTAATGCAAATATCTGAATTTTCACAGCACAGCAAAATCAGTTGCACCATTCAATTCCGCTCGTCAAGACGGGGAGAATTCAATCACATTCATTCGATGCGACGTTTCTTATGGGATTTAATGAGCGACAACATTTTGACCCCAAACCGAGAGGATTCTGTGATGTTTGTGGTTTTTTGGTAATAACTCTGGAAGGAAACGTCGAAGACCCATCAAGGTGGTACTCGTACTGCTCGCCTCGTCGAGAGGAATCCAAATATGTGAATGGTTAAGCTATGGGATATGAAATGGACGAGCGACCAATAAAACAGCATGTATTATGGGGTTGAATGCTTTTTGCTATTCACAAAATAAAACAACAGCAGTCATGCAAATATCTGAATTTTCACAGCACAGCAAAATCAGTTGCACAATTCAATTCCGCTCGTCCAGACGGGGAGAATTCAATCACATTCATTTGATGCGACGTTTCTTATGGGATTTAATGAGCGACAACATTTTGACCAAAAACCGAAAGGATTCTGGGATGTTTGTGGTTTTTTGGTAATAACTCTGGAAGGAAACGTCGCAGACCCAACAAGGTGGTACTCGTACTGCTCGCCTCGTCGAGAAGAATCCAAATATATGATTTCTTATGGGATTTAATAAGCGACAACATTAGACCCCAAACCGAGAGGATTCTGGGATGTTTGTGGGTTTTTGTTAATAACTCTGGAAGGAAATGTCGCAGACCCATCAAGGTGGTACTCGTACTGCTCGCCTCGTCGAGAGGAATCCAAATATGTGAATAGTTAAGCTATGGGATATGAAATGGACGAGCGACCAATAAAACAGCATGTATTATGGGGTTGAATGCGTTTTGCTATTCACAAAATAAAACAACAGCAGTCATGCAAATATCTGAATTTTCACAGCACAGCAAAATCAGTTGCACCATTCAATTCCGCTCGTCAAGACGGGGAGAATTCAATCACATTCATTCCATGCGACGTTTCTTATGGGATTTAATGAGCGACAACATTTTGACCCCAAACCGAGAGGATTCTGGGATGTTTGTGTTTTTTTGGTAATAACTCTGGAAGGAAACGTCGCAGACCCATCAAGGTGGTACTCGTACTGCTCGCCTCGTCGAGAGGAATCCAAACATATGAATGGTTAAGCTATGGGATATGAAATGGACGAGCGACCAATAAAACAGCATGTATTATGGGGTTGAATGCGTTTTGCTATTCACAAAATTAAACAACAGCAGTAATGCAAATATCTGAATTTTCACAGCACAGCAAAATCAGTTGCACCATTCAATTCCGCTCGTCAAGACGGGGAGAATTCAATCACATTCATTTGATGCGACGTTTCTTATGGGATTTAATGAGCGACAACATTTTGACCAAAAACCGAGAGGATTCTGGGATGTTTGTGGTTTTTTGGTAATAACTCTGGAAGGAAACGTCGCAGACCCATCAAGGTGGTACTCGAACTGCTCGCCTCGTCGAGAAGAATCCAAATATATGATTTCTTATGGGATTTAATAAGCGACAACATTAGACCCCAAACCGAGAGGATTCTGGGATGTTTGTGGTTTTTTGTTAATAACTCTGGAAGGAAACGTCGCAGACCCATCAAGGTGGTAATCGTACTGCTCGCCTCGTCGAGAGGAATCCAAATATGTGAATGGTTAAGCTATGGGATATGAAATGGACGAGCGACCAATAAAACAGCATGTATTATGGGGTTGAATGCTTTTTGCTATTCACAAAATAAAACAACAGCAGTCATGCAAATATCTGAATTTTCACAGCACAGCAAAATCAGTTGCACAATTCAATTCCGCTCGTCCAGACGGGGACAATTCAATCACATTCATTCGATGCGACGTTTCTTATGGGATTTAATGAGCGACAACATTTTGACCAAAAACCGAAAGGATTCTGGGATGTTTGTGGTTTTTTGGTAATAACTCTGGAAGGAAACGTCGCAGACCCAACAAGGTGGTACTCGTACTGCTCGCCTCGTCGAGAAGAATCCAAATATATGATTTCTTATGGGATTTAATAAGCGACAACATTAGACCCCAAACCGAGAGGATTCTGGGATGTTTGTGGGTTTTTGTTAATAACTCTGGAAGGAAATGTCGCAGACCCATCAAGGTGGTACTCGTACTGCTCGCCTCGTCGAGAGGAATCCAAATATGTGAATAGTTAAGCTATGGGATATGAAATGGACGAGCGACCAATAAAACAGCATGTATTATGGGGTTGAATGCGTTTTGCTATTCACAAAATAAAACAACAGCAGTCATGCAAATATCTGAATTTTCACAGCACAGCAAAATCAGTTGCACCATTCAATTCCGCTCGTCAAGACGGGGAGAATTCAATCACATTCATTCCATGCGACGTTTCTTATGGGATTTAATGAGCGACAACATTTTGACCCCAAACCGAGAGGATTCTGGGATGTTTGTGTTTTTTTGGTAATAACTCTGGAAGGAAACGTCGCAGACCCATCAAGGTGGTACTCGTACTGCTCGCCTCGTCGAGAGGAATCCAAACATATGAATGGTTAAGCTATGGGATATGAAATGGACGAGCGACCAATAAAACAGCATGTATTATGGGGTTGAATGCGTTTTGCTATTCACAAAATTAAACAACAGCAGTAATGCAAATATCTGAATTTTCACAGCACAGCAAAATCAGTTGCACCATTCAATTCCGCTCGTCAAGACGGGGAGAATTCAATCACATTCATTTGATGCGACGTTTCTTATGGGATTTAATGAGCGACAACATTTTGACCAAAAACCGAGAGGATTCTGGGATGTTTGTGGTTTTTTGGTAATAACTCTGGAAGGAAACGTCGCAGACCCATCAAGGTGGTACTCGAACTGCTCGCCTCGTCGAGAAGAATCCAAATATATGATTTCTTATGGGATTTAATAAGCGACAACATTAGACCCCAAACCGAGAGGATTCTGGGATGTTTGTGGTTTTTTGTTAATAACTCTGGAAGGAAACGTCGCAGACCCATCAAGGTGGTAATCGTACTGCTCGCCTCGTCGAGAGGAATCCAAATATGTGAATGGTTAAGCTATGGGATATGAAATGGACGAGCGACCAATAAAACAGCATGTATTATGGGGTTGAATGCTTTTTGCTATTCACAAAATAAAACAACAGCAGTCATGCAAATATCTGAATTTTCACAGCACAGCAAAATCAGTTGCACAATTCAATTCCGCTCGTCCAGACGGGGACAATTCAATCACATTCATTCGATGCGACGTTTCTTATGGGATTTAATGAGCGACAACATTTTGACCCCAAACCGAGAGGATTCTGGGATGTTTGTGTTTTTTTGGTAATAACTCTGGAAGGAAACGTCGCAGACCCATCAAGGTGGTAATCGTACTGCTCGCCTCGTCGAGAGGAATCCAAATATGTGAATGGTTAAGCTATGGGATATGAAATGGACGAGCGACCAATAAAACAGCATGTATTATGGGGTTGAATGCTTTTTGCTATTCACAAAATAAAACAACAGCAGTCATGCAAATATCTGAATTTTCACAGCACAGCAAAATCAGTTGCACAATTCAATTCCGCTCGTCCAGACGGGGACAATTCAATCACATTCATTCGATGCGACGTTTCTTATGGGATTTAATGAGCGACAACATTTTGACCCCAAACCGAGAGGATTCTGGGATGTTTGTGTTTTTTTGGTAATAATTCTGGAAGGAAACGTCGCAGACCCATCAAGGTGGTAATCGTACTGCTCGCCTCGTCAAGAGGAATCCAAATATGTGAATGGTTAAGCTATGCGATATGAAATGGACGAGCGACCAATAAAACAGCATGTATTATGGGGTTGAATGCTTTTTGCTATTCACAAAATAAAACAACAGCAGTCATGCAAATATCTGAATTTTCACAGCACAGCAAAATCAGTTGCACCATTCAATTCCGCTCGTCCAGACGGGGACAATTCAATCACATTCATTCGATGCGACGTTTCTTATGGGATTTAATGAGCGACAACACTTTGACCCCAAACCTAGAGGATTCTGGGATGTTTGTGTTTTTTTGGTAATAACTCTGGAAGGAAACGTCGCAGACCCATCAAGTTGGTACTCGTACTGCTCGCCTCGTCGAGGGGAATCCAAATATATGAATGGTTAAGCTATGGGATATGAAATGGACGAGCGACCAATAAAACAGCATGTATTATGGGGTTGAATGCTTTTTGCTATTCACAAAATAAAACAAAAGCAGTCATGCAAATATCTGAATTTTCACAGCACAGTAAAATCAGTTGCACCATTCAATTCCGCTCGTCCAGACGGGGAGAATTCAATCACATTCATTTGATGCGACGTTTCTTATGGGATTTAATGAGCGACAACATTTTGACCAAAAACCGAGAGGATTCTGGGATGTTTGTGGTTTTTTGGTAATAACTCTGGAAGGAAACGTCGCAGACCCAACAAGGTGGTACTCGTACTGCTCGCCTCGTCGAGAAGAATCCAAATATATGATTTCTTATGGGATTTAATAAGCGACAACATTAGACCCCAAACCGAGAGGATTCTGGGATGTTTGTGGGTTTTTGTTAATAACTCTGGAAGGAAATGTCGCAGACCCATCAAGGTGGTACTCGTACTGCTCGCCTCGTCGAGAGGAATCCAAATATGTGAATAGTTAAGCTATGGGATATGAAATGGACGAGCGACCAATAAAACAGCATGTATTATGGGGTTGAATGCGTTTTGCTATTCACAAAATAAAACAACAGCAGTCATGCAAATATCTGAATTTTCACAGCACAGCAAAATCAGTTGCACCATTCAATTCCGCTCGTCAAGACGGGGAGAATTCAATCACATTCATTCGATGCGACGTTTCCTATGGGATTTAATGAGCGACAACATTTTGACCCCAAACCAAGAGGATTCTGTGATGTTTGTGGTTTTTTGGTAATAACTCTGGAAGGAAACGTCGAAGACCCATCAAGGTGGTACTCGTACTGCTCGCCTCGTCGAGAGGAATCCAAATATATGAATGGTTAAGCTATGGGATATGAAATGGACGAGCGACCAATAAAACAACATGTATTATGGGGTTGAATGCTTTTTGCTATTCACAAAATAAAACAACAGCAGTCATGCAAATATCTGAATTTTCACAGTACATCAAAATCAGTTGCACCATTCAATTCCGCTCGTCCAGACGGGGACAATTCAATCACATTCATTCGATGCGACGTTTCTTATGGGATTTGATGAGCGACAACATTTTGACCCCAAACCGAGAGGATTCTGGGATGTTTGTGTTTTTTTGGTAATAACTCTGGAAGGAAACGTCGCAGACCCATCAAGGTGGTAATCCTACTGCTCGCCTCGTCGAGAGGAATCCAAATATGTGAATGGTTAAGCTATGGGATATGAAATGGACGAGCGACCAATAAAACAGCATGTATTATGGGGTTGAATGCTTTTTGCTATTCACAAAATAAAACAACAGCAGTCATGCAAATATCTGAATTTTCACAGCACAGCAAAATCAGTTGCACAATTCAATTCCGCTCGTCCAGACGGGGACAATTCAATCACATTCATTCGATGCGACGTTTCTTATGGGATTTAATGATCGACAACACTTTGACCCCAAACCGAGAGGATTCTGGGATGTTTGTGTTTTTTTGGTAATAATTCTGGAAGGAAACGTCGCAGACCCATCAAGGTGGTAATCGTACTGCTCGCCTCGTCGAGAGGAATCCAAATATGTGAATGGTTAAGCTATGGGATATGAAATGGACGAGCGACCAATAAAACAGCATGTATTATGGGGTTGAATGCTTTTTGCTATTCACAAAATAAAACAACAGCAGTCATTCAAATATCTGAATTTTCACAGCACAGCAAAATCAGTTGCACAATTCAATTCCGCTCGTCCAGACGGGGACAATTCAATCACATTCATTCCATGCGACGTTTCTTATGGGATTTAATGAGCGACAACATTTTGACCCCAAACCGAGAGGATTCTGGGATGTTTGTGTTTTTTTGGTAATAACTCTGGAAGGAAACGTCGCAGACCCATCAAGGTGGTACTCGTACTGCTCGCCTCGTCGAGAGGAATCCAAACATATGAATGGTTAAGCTATGGGATATGAAATGGACGAGCGACCAATAAAACAGCATGTATTATGGGGTTGAATGCGTTTTGCTATTCACAAAATTAAACAACAGCAGTAATGCAAATATCTGAATTTTCACAGCACAGCAAAATCAGTTGCACCATTCAATTCCGCTCGTCAAGACGGGGAGAATTCAATCACATTCATTCGATGCGACGTTTCTTATGGGATTTAATGAGCGACAACATTTTGACCCCAAACCGAGAGGATTCTGTGATGTTTGTGGTTTTTTGGTAATAACTCTGGAAGGAAACGTCGAAGACCCATCAAGGTGGTACTCGTACTGCTCGCCTCGTCGAGAGGAATCCAAATATGTGAATGGTTAAGCTATGGGATATGAAATGGACGAGCGACCAATAAAACAGCATGTATTATGGGGTTGAATGCTTTTTGCTATTCACAAAATAAAACAACAGCAGTCATGCAAATATCTGAATTTTCACAGCACAGCAAAATCAGTTGCACAATTCAATTCCGCTCGTCCAGACGGGGAGAATTCAATCACATTCATTTGATGCGACGTTTCTTATGGGATTTAATGAGCGACAACATTTTGACCAAAAACCGAAAGGATTCTGGGATGTTTGTGGTTTTTTGGTAATAACTCTGGAAGGAAACGTCGCAGACCCAACAAGGTGGTACTCGTACTGCTCGCCTCGTCGAGAAGAATCCAAATATATGATTTCTTATGGGATTTAATAAGCGACAACATTAGACCCCAAACCGAGAGGATTCTGGGATGTTTGTGGGTTTTTGTTAATAACTCTGGAAGGAAATGTCGCAGACCCATCAAGGTGGTACTCGTACTGCTCGCCTCGTCGAGAGGAATCCAAATATGTGAATAGTTAAGCTATGGGATATGAAATGGACGAGCGACCAATAAAACAGCATGTATTATGGGGTTGAATGCGTTTTGCTATTCACAAAATAAAACAACAGCAGTCATGCAAATATCTGAATTTTCACAGCACAGCAAAATCAGTTGCACCATTCAATTCCGCTCGTCAAGACGGGGAGAATTCAATCACATTCATTCCATGCGACGTTTCTTATGGGATTTAATGAGCGACAACATTTTGACCCCAAACCGAGAGGATTCTGGGATGTTTGTGTTTTTTTGGTAATAACTCTGGAAGGAAACGTCGCAGACCCATCAAGGTGGTACTCGTACTGCTCGCCTCGTCGAGAGGAATCCAAACATATGAATGGTTAAGCTATGGGATATGAAATGGACGAGCGACCAATAAAACAGCATGTATTATGGGGTTGAATGCGTTTTGCTATTCACAAAATTAAACAACAGCAGTAATGCAAATATCTGAATTTTCACAGCACAGCAAAATCAGTTGCACCATTCAATTCCGCTCGTCAAGACGGGGAGAATTCAATCACATTCATTCGATGCGACGTTTCTTATGGGATTTAATGAGCGACAACATTTTGACCCCAAACCGAGAGGATTCTGTGATGTTTGTGGTTTTTTGGTAATAACTCTGGAAGGAAACGTCGAAGACCCATCAAGGTGGTACTCGTACTACTCGCCTCGTCGAGAGGAATCCAAATATGTGAATGGTTAAGCTATGGGATATGAAATGGACGAGCGACCAATAAAACAGCATGTATTATGGGGTTGAATGCTTTTTGCTATTCACAAAATAAAACAACAGCAGTCATGCAAATATCTGAATTTTCACAGCACAGCAAAATCAGTTGCACAATTCAATTCCGCTCGTCCAGACGGGGAGAATTCAATCACATTCATTTGATGCGACGTTTCTTTTGGGATTTAATGAGCGACAACATTTTGACCAAAAACCGAGAGGATTCTGGGATGTTTGTGGTTTTTTGGTAATAACTCTGGAAGGAAACGTCGCAGACCCAACAAGGTGGTACTCGTACTGCTCGCCTCGTCGAGAAGAATCCAAATATATGATTTCTTATGGGATTTAATAAGCGACAACATTAGACCCCAAACCGAGAGGATTCTGGGATGTTTGTGGGTTTTTGTTAATAACTCTGGAAGGAAATGTCGCAGACCCATCAAGGTGGTACTCGTACTGTTCGCCTCGTCGAGAGGAATCCAAATATGTGAATAGTTAAGCTATGGGATATGAAATGGACGAGCGACCAATAAAACACCATGTATTATGGGGTTGAATGCGTTTTGCTATTCACAAAATAAAACAACAGCAGTCATGCAAATATCTGAATTTTCACAGCACAGCAAAATCAGTTGCACCATTCAATTCCGCTCGTCAAGACGGGGAGAATTCAATCACATTCAGTCGATGCGACGTTTCTTATGGGATTTAATGAGCGACAACATTTTGACCCCAAACCGAGAGGATTCTGGGATGTTTGTGGTTTTTTGTTAATAACTCTGGAAGGAAATGTCGCAGACCCATCAAGGTGGTACTCGTACTGCTCGCCTCGTCGAGAGGAATCCAAATATGTGAATGGTTAAGCTATGGGATATGAAATGGACGAGCGACCAATAAAACAGCATGTATTATGGGGTTGAATGCTTTTTGCTATTCACAAAATAAAACAACAGCAGTCATGCAAATATCTGAATTTTCACAGCACAGCAAAATCAGTTGCACAATTCAATTCCGCTCGTCCAGACGGGGACAATTCAATCACATTCATTCGATGCGACGTTTCTTATGGGATTTAATGAGCGACAACATTTTGACCCCAAACCGAGAGGATTCTGGGATGTTTGTGTTTTTTTGGTAATAATTCTGGAAGGAAACGTCGCAGACCCATCAAGGTGGTAATCGTACTGCTCGCCTCGTCGAGAGGAATCCAAACATATGAATGGTTAAGCTATGGGATATGAAATGGACGAGCGACCAATAAAACAGCATGTATTATGGGGTTGAATGCGTTTTGCTATTCACAAAATTAAACAACAGCAGTAATGCAAATATCTGAATTTTCACAGCACAGCAAAATCAGTTGCACCATTCAATTCCGCTCGTCAAGACGGGGAGAATTCAATCACATTCATTCGATGCGACGTTTCTTATGGGATTTAATGAGCGACAACATTTTGACCCCAAACCGAGAGGATTCTGTGATGTTTGTGGTTTTTTGGTAATAACTCTGGAAGGAAACGTCGAAGACCCATCAAGGTGGTACTCGTACTGCTCGCCTCGTCGAGAGGAATCCAAATATATGAATGGTTAAGCTATGGGATATGAAATGGACGAGCGACCAATAAAACAACATGTATTATGGGGTTGAATGCTTTTTGCTATTCACAAAATAAAACAACAGCAGTCATGCAAATATCTGAATTTTCACAGCACAGCAAAATCAGTTGCACAATTCAATTCCGCTCGTCCAGACGGGGACAATTCAATCACATTCATTCGATGCGACGTTTCTTATGGGATTTAATGAGCGACAACATTTTGACCCCAAACCGAGAGGATTCTGGGATGTTTGTGGTTTTTTGTTAATAACTCTGGAAGGAAATGTCGCAGACCCATCAAGGTGGTACTCGTACTGCTCGCCTCGTCGAGAGGAATCCAAATATGTGAATGGTTAAGCTATGGGATATGAAATGGACGAGCGACCAATAAAACAGCATGTATTATGGGGTTGAATGCTTTTTGCTATTCACAAAATAAAACAACAGCAGTCATGCAAATATCTGAATTTTCACAGCACAGCAAAATCAGTTGCACAATTCAATTCCGCTCGTCCAGACGGGGACAATTCAATCACATTCATTCGATGCGACGTTTCTTATGGGATTTAATGAGCGACAACATTTTGACCCCAAACCGAGAGGATTCTGGGATGTTTGTGTTTTTTTGGTAATAATTCTGGAAGGAAACGTCGCAGACCCATCAAGGTGGTAATCGTACTGCTCGCCTCGTCGAGAGGAATCCAAACATATGAATGGTTAAGCTATGGGATATGAAATGGACGAGCGACCAATAAAACAGCATGTATTATGGGGTTGAATGCGTTTTGCTATTCACAAAATTAAACAACAGCAGTAATGCAAATATCTGAATTTTCACAGCACAGCAAAATCAGTTGCACCATTCAATTCCGCTCGTCAAGACGGGGAGAATTCAATCACATTCATTCGATGCGACGTTTCTTATGGGATTTAATGAGCGACAACATTTTGACCCCAAACCGAGAGGATTCTGTGATGTTTGTGGTTTTTTGGTAATAACTCTGGAAGGAAACGTCGAAGACCCATCAAGGTGGTACTCGTACTGCTCGCCTCGTCGAGAGGAATCCAAATATATGAATGGTTAAGCTATGGGATATGAAATGGACGAGCGACCAATAAAACAACATGTATTATGGGGTTGAATGCTTTTTGCTATTCACAAAATAAAACAACAGCAGTCATGCAAATATCTGAATTTTCACAGTACAGCAAAATCAGTTGCACCATTCAATTCCGCTCGTCCAGACGGGGACAATTCAATCACATTCATTCGATGCGACGTTTCTTATGGGATTTAATGAGCGACAACATTTTGACCCCAAACCGAGAGGATTCTGGGATGTTTGTGTTTTTTTGGTAATAACTCTGGAAGGAAACGTCGCAGACCCATCAAGGTGGTACTCGTACTGCTCGCCTCGTCGAGAGGAATCCAAATATGTGAATGGTTAAGCTATGGGATATGAAATGGACGAGCGACCAATAAAACAGCATGTATTATGGGGTTGAATGCTTTTTGCTATTCACAAAATAAAACAACAGCAGTCATGCAAATATCTGAATTTTCACAGAACAGCAAAATCAGTTGCACACTTCAATTCCGCTCGTCCAGACAGGGACAATTCAATCACATTCATTCGATGCGACTTTTCTTATGGGATTTAATGAGCGACAACATTTTGACCCCAAACCGAGAGGATTCTGGGATGTTTGTGTTTTTTTGGTAATAATTCTGGAAGGAAACGTCGCAGACCCAACAAGGTGGTAATCGTACTGCTCGCCTCGTCGAGAGGAATCCAAATATGTGAATGGTTAAGCTATGGGATATGAAATGGACGAGCGACCAATAAAACAGCATGTATTATGGGGTTGAATGCTTTTTGCTATTCACAAAATAAAACAACAGCAGTCATGCAAATATCTGAATTTTCACAGCACAGCAAAATCAGTTGCACCATTCAATTCCGCTCGTCCAGACGGGGACAATTCAATCACATTCATTCGATGCGACGTTTCTTATGGGATTTAATGAGCGACAACATTTTGACCCCAAACCTAGAGGATTCTGGGATGTTTGTGTTTTTTTGGTAATAACTCTGGAAGGAAACGTCGCAGACCCATCAAGGTGGTAATCGTACTGCTCGCCCCGTCGAGAGGAATCCAAATATGTGAATGGTTAAGCTATGGGATATGAAATGGACGAGCGACCAATAAAACAGCATGTGTTATGGGGTTGAATGCTTTTTGCTATTCACAAAATAAAACAACAGCAGTCATGCAAATATCTGAATTTTCACAGCACAGCAAAATCAGTTGCACAATTCAATTCCGCTCGTCCAGACGGGGACAATTCAATCACATTCATTCGATGCGACGTTTCTTATGGGATTTAATGAGCGACAACATTTTGACCCCAAACCGAGAGGATTCTGGGATGTTTGTGTTTTTTTGGTAATAATTCTGGAAGGAAACGTCGCAGACCCATCAAGGTGGTAATCGTACTGCTCGCCTCGTCGAGAGGAATCCAAATATGTGAATGGTTAAGCTATGGGATATGAAATGGACGAGCGACCAATAAAACAGCATGTATTATGGGGTTGAATGCTTTTTGCTATTCACAAAATAAAACAACAGCAGTCATGCAAATATCTGAATTTTCACAGCACAGCAAAATCAGTTGCACCATTCAATTCCGCTTGTCCAGACGGGGACAATTCAATCACATTCATTCGATGCGACGTTTCTTATGGGATTTAATGAGCGACAACATTTTGACCCCAAACCTAGAGGATTCTGGGATGTTTGTGTTTTTTTGGTAATAATTCTGGAAGGAAACGTCGCAGACCCAACAAGGTGGTAATCGTACTGCTCGCCTCGTCGAGAGGAATCCAAATATGTGAATGGTTAAGCTATGGAATATGAAATGGACGAGCGACCAATAAAACAGCATGTATTATGGGGTTGAATGCTTTTTGCTATTCACAAAATAAAACAACAGCAGTCATGCAAATATCTGAATTTTCACAGCACAGCAAAATCAGTTGCACCATTCAATTCCGCTCGTCCAGACGGGGACAATTCAATCACATTCATTCGATGCGACGTTTCTTATGGGATTTAATGAGCGACAACATTTTGACCCCAAACCTAGAGGATTCTGGGATGTTTGTGTTTTTTTGGTAATAACTCTGGAAGGAAACGTCGCAGACCCATCAAGGTGGTAATCGTACTGCTCGCCCCGTCGAGAGGAATCCAAATATGTGAATGGTTAAGCTATGGGATATGAAATGGACGAGCGACCAATAAAACAGCATGTGTTATGGGGTTGAATGCTTTTTGCTATTCACAAAATAAAACAACAGCAGTCATGCAAATATCTGAATTTTCACAGCACAGCAAAATCAGTTGCACAATTCAATTCCGCTCGTCCAGACGGGGACAATTCAATCACATTCATTCGATGCGACGTTTCTTATGGGATTTAATGAGCGACAACATTTTGACCCCAAACCGAGAGGATTCTGGGATGTTTGTGTTTTTTTGGTAATAATTCTGGAAGGAAACGTCACAGACCCATCAAGGTGGTAATCGTACTGCTCGTCTCGTCGAGAGGAATCCAAATATGTGAATGGTTAAGCTATGGGATATGAAATGGACGAGCGACCAATAAAACAGCATGTATTATGGGGTTGAATGCTTTTTGCTATTCACAAAATAAAACAACAGCAGTCATGCAAATATCTGAATTTTCACAGCACAGCAAAATCAGTTGCACCATTCAATTCCGCTTGTCCAGACGGGGACAATTCAATCACATTCATTCGATGCGACGTTTCTTATGGGATTTAATGAGCGACAACATTTTGACCCCAAACCTAGAGGATTCTGGGATGTTTGTGTTTTTTTGGTAATAACTCTGGAAGGAAACGTCGCAGACCCATCAAGGTGGTAATCGTACTGCTCGCCTCGTCGAGAGGAATCCAAATATGTGAATGGTTAAGCTATGGGATATGAAATGGACGAGCGACCAATAAAACAGCATGTATTATGGGGTTGAATGCTTTTTGCTATTCACAAAATAAAACAACAGCAGTCATGCAAATATCTGAATTTTCACAGCACAGCAAAATCAGTTGCACAATTCAATTCCGCTCGTCCAGACGGGGACAATTCAATCACATTCATTCGATGCGACGTTTCTTATGGGATTTAATGAGCGACAACATTTTGACCCCAAACCGAGAGGATTCTGGGATGTTTGTGTTTTTTTGGTAATAATTCTGGAAGGAAACGTCGCAGACCCATCAAGGTGGTAATCGTACTGCTCGCCTTGTCGAGAGGAATCCAAATATGTGAATGGTTAAGCTATGGGATATGAAATGAACGAGCGACCAATAAAACAGCATGTATTATGGGGTTGAATGCTTTTTGCTATTCACAAAATAAAACAACAGCAGTCATGCAAATATCTGAATTTTCACAGCACAGCAAAATCAGTTGCACCATTCAATTCCGCTCGTCCAGACGGGGACAATTCAATCACATTCATTCGATGCGACATTTCTTATGGGATTGAATGAGCGACAACATTTTGACCCCAAACCTAGAGGATTCTGGGATGTTTGTGTTTTTTTGGTAATAATTCTGGAAGGAAACGTCGCAGACCCAACAAGGTGGTAATCGTACTGGTCGCCTCGTCGAGAGGAATCCAAATATGTGAATGGTTAAGCTATGGGATATGAAATGGACGAGCGACCAATAAAACAGCATGTATTATGGGGTTGAATGCTTTTTGCTATTCACAAAATAAAACAACAGCAGTCATGCAAATATCTGAATTTTCACAGCACAGCAAAATCAGTTGCACCATTCAATTCCGCTCGTCCAGACGGGGACAATTCAATCACATTCATTCGATGCGACGTTTCTTATGGGATTTAATGAGCGACAACATTTTGACCCCAAACCTAGAGGATTCTGGGATGTTTGTGTTTTTTTGGTAATAACTCTGGAAGGAAACGTCGCAGACCCATCAAGCTGGTAATCGTACTGCTCGCCCCGTCGAGAGGAATCCAAATATGTGAATGGTTAAGCTATGGGATATGAAATGGACGAGCGACCAATAAAACAGCATGTATTATGGGGTTGAATGCTTTTTGCTATTCACAAAATAAAACAACAGCAGTCATGCAAATATCTGAATTTTCACAGCACAGCAAAATCAGTTGCACAATTCAATTCCGCTCGTCCAGACGGGGACAATTCAATCACATTCATTCGATGCGACGTTTCTTATGGGATTTAATGAGCGACAACATTTTGACCCCAAACCGAGAGGATTCTGGGATGTTTGTGTTTTTTTGGTAATAATTCTGGAAGGAAACGTCGCAGACCCATCAAGGTGGTAATCGTACTGCTCGCCTCGTCGAGAGGAATCCAAATATGTGAATGGTTAAGCTATGGGATATGAAATGGACGAGCGACCAATAAAACAGCATGTATTATGGGGTTGAATGCTTTTTGCTATTCACAAAATAAAACAACAGCAGTCATGCAAATATCTGAATTTTCACAGCACAGCAAAATCAGTTGCACCATTCAATTCTGCTTGTCCAGACGGGGACAATTCAATCACATTCATTCGATTCGACGTTTCTTATGGGATTTAATGAGCGACAACATTTTGACCCCAAACCTAGAGGATTCTGGGATGTTTGTGTTTTTTTGGTAATAACTCTGGAAGGAAACGTCGCAGACCCATCAAGGTGGTAATCGTACTGCTCGCCTTGTCGAGAGGAATCCAAATATGTGAATGGTTAAGCTATGGGATATGAAATGGACGAGCGACCAATAAAACAGCATGTATTATGGGGTTGAATGCTTTTTGCTATTCACAAAATAAAACAACAGCAGTCATGCAAATATCTGAATTTTCACAGCACAGCAAAATCAGTTGCACAATTCAATTCCGCTCGTCCAGACGGGGACAATTCAATCACATTCATTCGATGCGACGTTTCTTATGGGATTTAATGAGCGACAACATTTTGACCCCAAACCTAGAGGATTCTGGGATGTTTGTGTTTTTTTGGTAATAATTCTGGAAGGAAACGTCGCAGACCCAACAAGGTGGTAATCGTACTGCTCGCCTCGTCGAGAGGAATCCAAATATGTGAATGGTTAAGCTATGGAATATGAAATGGACGAGCGACCAATAAAACAGCATGTATTATGGGGTTGAATGCTTTTTGCTATTCACAAAATAAAACAACAGCAGTCATGCAAATATCTGAATTTTCACAGCACAGCAAAATCAGTTGCACCATTCAATTCCGCTCGTCCAGACGGGGACAATTCAATCACATTCATTCGATGCGACGTTTCTTATGGGATTTAATGAGCGACAACATTTTGAACCCAAACCTAGAGGATTCTGGGATGTTTGTGTTTTTTTGGTAATAATTCTGGAAGGAAACGTCGCAGACCCAACAAGGTGGTAATCGTACTGCTCGCCTCGTCGAGAGGAATCCAAATATGTGAATGGTTAAGCTATGGAATATGAAATGGACGAGCGACCAATAAAACAGCATGTATTATGGGGTTGAATGCTTTTTGCTATTCACAAAATAAAACAACAGCAGTCATGCAAATATCTGAATTTTCACAGCACAGCAAAATCAGTTGCACCATTCAATTCCGCTCGTCCAGACGGGGACAATTCAATCACATTCATTCGATGCGACGTTTCTTATGGGATTTAATGAGCGACAACATTTTGACCCCAAACCTAGAGGATTCTGGGATGTTTGTGTTTTTTTGGTAATAACTCTGGAAGGAAACGTCGCAGACCCATCAAGGTGGTAATCGTACTGCTCGCCCCGTCGAGAGGAATCCAAATATGTGAATGGTTAAGCTATGGGATATGAAATGGACGAGCGACCAATAAAACAGCATGTGTTATGGGGTTGAATGCTTTTTGCTATTCACAAAATAAAACAACAGCAGTCATGCAAATATCTGAATTTTCACAGCACAGCAAAATCAGTTGCACAATTCAATTCCGCTCGTCCAGACGGGGACAATTCAATCACATTCATTCGATGCGACGTTTCTTATGGGATTTAATGAGCGACAACATTTTGACCCCAAACCGAGAGGATTCTGGGATGTTTGTGTTTTTTTGGTAATAATTCTGGAAGGAAACGTCACAGACCCATCAAGGTGGTAATCGTACTGCTCGTCTCGTCGAGAGGAATCCAAATATGTGAATGGTTAAGCTATGGGATATGAAATGGACGAGCGACCAATAAAACAGCATGTATTATGGGGTTGAATGCTTTTTGCTATTCACAAAATAAAACAACAGCAGTCATGCAAATATCTGAATTTTCACAGCACAGCAAAATCAGTTGCACCATTCAATTCCGCTTGTCCAGACGGGGACAATTCAATCACATTCATTCGATGCGACGTTTCTTATGGGATTTAATGAGCGACAACATTTTGACCCCAAACCTAGAGGATTCTGGGATGTTTGTGTTTTTTTGGTAATAACTCTGGAAGGAAACGTCGCAGACCCATCAAGGTGGTAATCGTACTGCTCGCCTCGTCGAGAGGAATCCAAATATGTGAATGGTTAAGCTATGGGATATGAAATGGACGAGCGACCAATAAAACAGCATGTATTATGGGGTTGAATGCTTTTTGCTATTCACAAAATAAAACAACAGCAGTCATGCAAATATCTGAATTTTCACAGCACAGCAAAATCAGTTGCACAATTCAATTCCGCTCGTCCAGACGGGGACAATTCAATCACATTCATTCGATGCGACGTTTCTTATGGGATTTAATGAGCGACAACATTTTGACCCCAAACCGAGAGGATTCTGGGATGTTTGTGTTTTTTTGGTAATAATTCTGGAAGGAAACGTCGCAGACCCATCAAGGTGGTAATCGTACTGCTCGCCTTGTCGAGAGGAATCCAAATATGTGAATGGTTAAGCTATGGGATATGAAATGAACGAGCGACCAATAAAACAGCATGTATTATGGGGTTGAATGCTTTTTGCTATTCACAATATAAAACAACAGCAGTCATGCAAATATCTGAATTTTCACAGCACAGCAAAATCAGTTGCACCATTCAATTCCGCTCGTCCAGACGGGGACAATTCAATCACATTCATTCGATGCGACATTTCTTATGGGATTGAATGAGCGACAACATTTTGACCCCAAACCTAGAGGATTCTGGGATGTTTGTGTTTTTTTGGTAATAATTCTGGAAGGAAACGTCGCAGACCCAACAAGGTGGTAATCGTACTGGTCGCCTCGTCGAGAGGAATCCAAATATGTGAATGGTTAAGCTATGGGATATGAAATGGACGAGCGACCAATAAAACAGCATGTATTATGGGGTTGAATGCTTTTTGCTATTCACAAAATAAAACAACAGCAGTCATGCAAATATCTGAATTTTCACAGCACAGCAAAATCAGTTGCACCATTCAATTCCGCTCGTCCAGACGGGGACAATTCAATCACATTCATTCGATGCGACGTTTCTTATGGGATTTAATGAGCGACAACATTTTGACCCCAAACCTAGAGGATTCTGGGATGTTTGTGTTTTTTTGGTAATAACTCTGGAAGGAAACGTCGCAGACCCATCAAGCTGGTAATCGTACTGCTCGCCCCGTCGAGAGGAATCCAAATATGTGAATGGTTAAGCTATGGGATATGAAATGGACGAGCGACCAATAAAACAGCATGTATTATGGGGTTGAATGCTTTTTGCTATTCACAAAATAAAACAACAGCAGTCATGCAAATATCTGAATTTTCACAGCACAGCAAAATCAGTTGCACAATTCAATTCCGCTCGTCCAGACGGGGACAATTCAATCACATTCATTCGATGCGACGTTTCTTATGGGATTTAATGAGCGACAACATTTTGACCCCAAACCGAGAGGATTCTGGGATGTTTGTGTTTTTTTGGTAATAATTCTGGAAGGAAACGTCGCAGACCCATCAAGGTGGTAATCGTACTGCTCGCCTCGTCGAGAGGAATCCAAATATGTGAATGGTTAAGCTATGGGATATGAAATGGACGAGCGACCAATAAAACAGCATGTATTATGGGGTTGAATGCTTTTTGCTATTCACAAAATAAAACAACAGCAGTCATGCAAATATCTGAATTTTCACAGCACAGCAAAATCAGTTGCACCATTCAATTCTGCTTGTCCAGACGGGGACAATTCAATCACATTCATTCGATTCGACGTTTCTTATGGGATTTAATGAGCGACAACATTTTGACCCCAAACCTAGAGGATTCTGGGATGTTTGTGTTTTTTTGGTAATAACTCTGGAAGGAAACGTCGCAGACCCATCAAGGTGGTAATCGTACTGCTCGCCTTGTCGAGAGGAATCCAAATATGTGAATGGTTAAGCTATGGGATATGAAATGGACGAGCGACCAATAAAACAGCATGTATTATGGGGTTGAATGCTTTTTGCTATTCACAAAATAAAACAACAGCAGTCATGCAAATATCTGAATTTTCACAGCACAGCAAAATCAGTTGCACAATTCAATTCCGCTCGTCCAGACGGGGACAATTCAATCACATTCATTCGATGCGATGTTTCTTATGGGATTTAATGAGCGACAACATTTTGACCCCAAACCGAGAGGATTCTGGGATGTTTGTGTTTTTTTGGTAATAATTCTGGAAGGAAACGTCGCAGACCCATCAAGGTGGTAATCGTACTGCTCGCCTCGTCGAGAGGAATCCAAAATGTGAATGGTTAAGCTATGGGATATGAAATGAACGAGCGACCAATAAAACAGCATGTATTATGGGGTTGAATGCTTTTTGCTATTCACAAAATAAAACAACAGCAGTCATGCAAATATCTGAATTTTCACAGCACAGCAAAATCAGTTGCACCATTCAATTCCGCTCGTCCAGACGGGGACAATTCAATCACATTCATTCGATGCGACATTTCTTATGGGATTGAATGAGCGACAACATTTTGACCCCAAACCTAGAGGATTCTGGGATGTTTGTGTTTTTTTGGTAATAACTCTGGAAGGAAACGTCGCAGACCCATCAAGGTGGTACTCGTACTGCTCGCCTCGTCGAGAGGAATCCAAATATATGAATGGTTAAGCTATGGGATATGAAATGGACGAGCGACCAATAAAACAGCATGTATTATGGGGTTGAATGCTTTTTGCTATTCACAAAATAAAACAAAAGCAGTCATGCAAATATCTGAATTTTCACAGCACAGCAAAATCAGTTGCACCATTCAATTCCGCTCGTCCAGACGGGGAGAATTCAATCACATTCATTCGATGCGACGTTTCTTATGGGATTTAATGAGCGACAACATTTTGACCCCAAACCGAGAGGATTCTGGGATGTTTGTGTTTTTTTGGTAATAATTCTGGAAGGAAACGTCACAGACCCATCAAGGTGGTAATCGTACTGCTCGTCTCGTCGAGAGGAATCCAAATATGTGAATGGTTAAGCTATGGGATATGAAATGGACGAGCGACCAATAAAACAGCATGTATTATGGGGTTGAATGCTTTTTGCTATTCACAAAATAAAACAACAGCAGTCATGCAAATATCTGAATTTTCACAGCACAGCAAAATCAGTTGCACCATTCAATTCCGCTTGTCCAGACGGGGACAATTCAATCACATTCATTCGATGCGACGTTTCTTATGGGATTTAATGAGCGACAACATTTTGACCCCAAACCTAGAGGATTCTGGGATGTTTGTGTTTTTTTGGTAATAACTCTGGAAGGAAACGTCGCAGACCCATCAAGGTGGTAATCGTACTGCTCGCCTCGTCGAGAGGAATCCAAATATGTGAATGGTTAAGCTATGGGATATGAAATGGACGAGCGACCAATAAAACAGCATGTATTATGGGGTTGAATGCTTTTTGCTATTCACAAAATAAAACAACAGCAGTCATGCAAATATCTGAATTTTCACAGCACAGCAAAATCAGTTGCACAATTCAATTCCGCTCGTCCAGACGGGGACAATTCAATCACATTCATTCGATGCGACGTTTCTTATGGGATTTAATGAGCGACAACATTTTGACCCCAAACCGAGAGGATTCTGGGATGTTTGTGTTTTTTTGGTAATAATTCTGGAAGGAAACGTCGCAGACCCATCAAGGTGGTAATCGTACTGCTCGCCTTGTCGAGAGGAATCCAAATATGTGAATGGTTAAGCTATGGGATATGAAATGAACGAGCGACCAATAAAACAGCATGTATTATGGGGTTGAATGCTTTTTGCTATTCACAAAATAAAACAACAGCAGTCATGCAAATATCTGAATTTTCACAGCACAGCAAAATCAGTTGCACCATTCAATTCCGCTCGTCCAGACGGGGACAATTCAATCACATTCATTCGATGCGACATTTCTTATGGGATTGAATGAGCGACAACATTTTGACCCCAAACCTAGAGGATTCTGGGATGTTTGTGTTTTTTTGGTAATAATTCTGGAAGGAAACGTCGCAGACCCAACAAGGTGGTAATCGTACTGGTCGCCTCGTCGAGAGGAATCCAAATATGTGAATGGTTAAGCTATGGGATATGAAATGGACGAGCGACCAATAAAACAGCATGTATTATGGGGTTGAATGCTTTTTGCTATTCACAAAATAAAACAACAGCAGTCATGCAAATATCTGAATTTTCACAGCACAGCAAAATCAGTTGCACCATTCAATTCCGCTCGTCCAGACGGGGACAATTCAATCACATTCATTCGATGCGACGTTTCTTATGGGATTTAATGAGCGACAACATTTTGACCCCAAACCTAGAGGATTCTGGGATGTTTGTGTTTTTTTGGTAATAACTCTGGAAGGAAACGTCGCAGACCCATCAAGCTGGTAATCGTACTGCTCGCCCCGTCGAGAGGAATCCAAATATGTGAATGGTTAAGCTATGGGATATGAAATGGACGAGCGACCAATAAAACAGCATGTATTATGGGGTTGAATGCTTTTTGCTATTCACAAAATAAAACAACAGCAGTCATGCAAATATCTGAATTTTCACAGCACAGCAAAATCAGTTGCACAATTCAATTCCGCTCGTCCAGACGGGGACAATTCAATCACATTCATTCGATGCGACGTTTCTTATGGGATTTAATGAGCGACAACATTTTGACCCCAAACCGAGAGGATTCTGGGATGTTTGTGTTTTTTTGGTAATAATTCTGGAAGGAAACGTCGCAGACCCATCAAGGTGGTAATCGTACTGCTCGCCTCGTCGAGAGGAATCCAAATATGTGAATGGTTAAGCTATGGGATATGAAATGGACGAGCGACCAATAAAACAGCATGTATTATGGGGTTGAATGCTTTTTGCTATTCACAAAATAAAACAACAGCAGTCATGCAAATATCTGAATTTTCACAGCACAGCAAAATCAGTTGCACCATTCAATTCTGCTTGTCCAGACGGGGACAATTCAATCACATTCATTCGATTCGACGTTTCTTATGGGATTTAATGAGCGACAACATTTTGACCCCAAACCTAGAGGATTCTGGGATGTTTGTGTTTTTTTGGTAATAACTCTGGAAGGAAACGTCGCAGACCCATCAAGGTGGTAATCGTACTGCTCGCCTTGTCGAGAGGAATCCAAATATGTGAATGGTTAAGCTATGGGATATGAAATGGACGAGCGACCAATAAAACAGCATGTATTATGGGGTTGAATGCTTTTTGCTATTCACAAAATAAAACAACAGCAGTCATGCAAATATCTGAATTTTCACAGCACAGCAAAATCAGTTGCACAATTCAATTCCGCTCGTCCAGACGGGGACAATTCAATCACATTCATTCGATGCGATGTTTCTTATGGGATTTAATGAGCGACAACATTTTGACCCCAAACCGAGAGGATTCTGGGATGTTTGTGTTTTTTTGGTAATAATTCTGGAAGGAAACGTCGCAGACCCATCAAGGTGGTAATCGTACTGCTCGCCTCGTCGAGAGGAATCCAAAAATGTGAATGGTTAAGCTATGGGATATGAAATGAACGAGCGACCAATAAAACAGCATGTATTATGGGGTTGAATGCTTTTTGCTATTCACAAAATAAAACAACAGCAGTCATGCAAATATCTGAATTTTCACAGCACAGCAAAATCAGTTGCACCATTCAATTCCGCTCGTCCAGACGGGGACAATTCAATCACATTCATTCGATGCGACATTTCTTATGGGATTGAATGAGCGACAACATTTTGACCCCAAACCTAGAGGATTCTGGGATGTTTGTGTTTTTTTGGTAATAACTCTGGAAGGAAACGTCGCAGACCCATCAAGGTGGTACTCGTACTGCTCGCCTCGTCGAGAGGAATCCAAATATATGAATGGTTAAGCTATGGGATATGAAATGGACGAGCGACCAATAAAACAGCATGTATTATGGGGTTGAATGCTTTTTGCTATTCACAAAATAAAACAAAAGCAGTCATGCAAATATCTGAATTTTCACAGCACAGCAAAATCAGTTGCACCATTCAATTCCGCTCGTCCAGACGGGGAGAATTCAATCACATTCATTTGATGCGACGTTTCTTATGGGATTTAATGAGCGACAACATTTTGACCAAAAACCGAGAGGATTCTGGGATGGTTGTGGTTTTTTGGTAATAACTCTGGAAGGAAACGTCGCAGACCCATCAAGGTGGTACTCGTACTGCTCGCCTCGTCGAGAAGAATCCAAATATATGATTTCTTATGGGATTTAATAAGCGACAACATTAGACCCCAAACCGAGAGGATTCTGGGATGTTTGTGGTTTTTTGTTAATAACTCTGGAAGGAAATGTCGCAGACCCATCAAGGTGGTACTCGTACTGCTCGCCTCGTCGATAGGAATCCAAATATGTGAATGGTTAAGCTATGGGATATGAAATGGACGAGCGACCAATAAAACAGCATGTATTATGGGGTTGAATGCTTTTTGCTATTCACAAAATAAAACAACAGCAGTCATGCAAATATCTGAATTTTCACAGCACAGCAAAATCAGTTGCACAATTCAATTCCGCTCGTCCAGACGGGGACAATTCAATCACATTCATTCGATGCGACGTTTCTTATGGGATTTAATGAGCGACAACATTTTGACCCCAAACCGAGAGGATTCTGGGATGTTTGTGGTTTTTTGGTAATAACTCTGGAAGGAAACGTCGCAGACCCATCAAGGTGGTACTCATACTGCTCGCCTCGTCGAGAGGAATCCAAATATGTGAATGGTTAAGCTATGGGATATGAAATGGACGAACGACCAATAAAACAACATGTATTATGGGGTTGAATGCTTTTTGCTATTCACAAAATAAAACAAAAGCAGTCATGCAAATATCTGAATTTTCACAGCACAGCAAAATCAGTTGCACCATTCAATTCCGCTCGTCCAGACGGGGAGAATTCAATCACATTCATTTGATGCGACGTTTCTTATGGGATTTAATGAGCAACAACATTTTGACCAAAAACCGAGAGGATTCTGGGATGTTTGTGGTTTTTTGGTAATAACTCTGGAAGGAAACGTCGCAGACCCATCAAGGTGGTACTCGTACTGCTCGCCTCGTCGAGAAGAATCCAAATATATGATTTCTTATGGGATTTAATAAGCGACAACATTAGACCCCAAACCGAGAGGATTCTGGGATGTTTGTGGTTTTTTGTTAATAACTCTGGAAGGAAATGTCGCAGACCCATCAAGGTGGTACTCGTACTGCTCGCCTCGTCGAGAGGAATCCAAATATGTAAATAGTTAAGCTATGGGATATGAAATGGACGAGCGACCAATAAAACAGCATGTATTATGGGTTGAATGCGTTTTGCTATTCACAAAATAAAACAACAGCAGTCATGCAAATATCTGAATTTTCACAGTACAGCAAAATCAGTTGCACCATTCAATTCCGCTCGTCCAGACGGGGACAATTCAATCACATTCATTCGATGCGACGTTTTTTATGGGATTTAATGAGCGACAACATTTTGACCCCAAACCGAGAGGATTATGTGATGTTTGTGGTTTTTTGGTAATAACTCTGGAAGGAAACGTCGCAGACCCATCAAGGTGGTAATCGTACTGCTCGCCTCGTCGAGAGGAATCCAAATATGTGAATGGTTAAGCTATGGGATATGAAATGGACGAGCGACCAATAAAAAAGCATGTATTATGGGGTTGAATGCTTTTTGCTATTCACAAAATAAAACAACAGCAGTCATGCAAATATCTGAATTTTCACAGCACAGCAAAATCAGTTGCACCATTCAATTCCGCTCGTCCAGACGGGGACAATTCAATCACATTCATTCGATGCGACGTTTCTTATGGGATTTAATGAGCGACAACATTTTGACCCCAAACCTAGAGGATTCTGGGATGTTTGTGTTTTTTGGTAATAACTCTGGAAGGAAACGTCGCAGACCCATCAAGGTGGTAATCGTACTGCTCGCCTCGTCGAGAGGAATCCAAATATGTGAATGGTTAAGCTATGGGATATGAAATGGACAAGCGACCAATAAAACAGCATGTATTATGGGGTTGAATGCTTTTTGCTATTCACAAAATAAAACAACAGCAGTCATGCAAATATCTGAATTTTCACAGCACAGCAAAATCAGTTGCACCATTCAATTCCGCTCGTCCAGACGGGGAGAATTCAATCACATTCATTTGATGCGACGTTTCTTATGGGATTTAATGAGCGACAACATTTTGACCAAAAACCGAGAGGATTCTGGGATGGTTGTGGTTTTTTGGTAATTACTCTGGAAGGAAACGTCGCAGACCCATCAAGGTGGTACTCGTACTGCTCGCCTCGTCGAGAAGAATCCAAATATATGATTTCTTATGGGATTTAATAAGCGACAACATTAGACCCCAAACCGAGAGGATTCTGGGATGTTTGTGGTTTTTTGTTAATAACTCTGGAAGGAAATGTCGCAGACCCATCAAGGTGGTACTCGTACTGCTCGCCTCGTCGAGAGGAATCCAAATATGTGAATGGTTAAGCTATGGGATATGAAATGGACGAGCGACCAATAAAACAGCATGTATTATGGGGTTGAATGCTTTTTGCTATTCACAAAATAAAACAACAGCAGTCATGCAAATATCTGAATTTTCACAGCACAGCAAAATCAGTTGCACCATTCAATTCCGCTCGTCCAGACGGGGAGAATTCAATCACATTCATTTGATGCGACGTTTCTTATGGGATTTAATGAGCGACAACATTTTGACCCCAAACCGAGAGGATTCTGGGATGTTTGTGGTTTTTTGGTAATAACTCTGGAAGGAAACGTTGCAGACCCATCAAGGTGGTACTCGTACTGCTCGCCTCGTCCAGAGGAATCAAAATATGTGAATGGTTAAGCTATGGGATATGAAATGGACGAACGACCAATAAAACAACATGTATTATGGGGTTGAATGCTTTTTGCTATTCACAAAATAAAACAAAAGCAGTCATGCAAATATCTGAATTTTCACAGCACAGCAAAATCAGTTGCACCATTCAATTCCGCTCGTCCAGACGGGGAGAATTCAATCACATTCATTTGATGCGACGTTTCTTATGGGATTTAATGAGCAACAACATTTTGACCAAAAACCGAGAGGATTCTGGGATGTTTGTGGTTTTTTGGTAATAACTCTGGAAGGAAACGTCGCAGACCCATCAAGGTGGTACTCGTACTGCTCGCCTCGTCGAGAAGAATCCAAATATATGATTTCTTATGGGATTTAATAAGCGACAACATTTGACCCCAAACCCAGAGGATTCTGGGATGTTTGTGTTTTTTTGTTAATAACTCTGGAAGGAAATGTCGCAGACCAATCAAGGTGGTACTCGTACTGCTCGCCTCGTCGAGAGGAATCCAAATATATGAGTAGTTAAGCTATGGGATATGAAACGGATGGTCGACCAATAACACAACATGTATTATGGGGTTGAATGCTTTTTGCTATTCACAAAATAAAACAAACGCAGTCATGCAAATATCTGATTTAACACAGCACAGCAAAATCAGTTGCACCAATTCCGCTCGTCCAGATGGGGAGAATTCAATCACATTTATTCGATGCGACGTTTCTAATGTGTTTTAATAAGCGACAACATTTTGACCCCAAACTGAGAGGATTCTGGGATGTTTGTCGTTTTTTGGTAATAACTCTGGAAGGAAACGTCGCAGCCGACGAGAGGATTCATAGGTGCTCGCGGAAAGCACTTGCCCCAACAGTCTGTTAAGGCTATACGGGGGATCTTTGTCTTTGTTCGTGGTGTTAATTGTGGTGTTAGTAGTGGTGTTCGTAGTAGTGGTGTTCGTAGTGGTGGTCGTAGTGGTTTTGTTCGTAGTGGTGGTGTTCGTAGTAGTTGTTTTGGTGGTGTTAGGAGTAGTGTTAGTAGTGGTGTCCGAACAGAAGAGCAACACTCACGACAACAACCTTTGAGCCGGGCATCTAAAATGCAGCAAGTTGGCACAGTCATCTCAGTCAGACAACTCATGGCACCTGGGTCTGACCTGTGACCGTCTGTCAGTGAGCCTTCGGCACTTCACGTGGTCTCAAAGTGCACCTGGCCTGGCACAGGCGCCGTGGTCACATCACCGCTACTTAATGGCGAATGGCAGTTGTTGTTTTTTGTGTTTTTCGTATTGTGGGTGACTGGTGAGGATGTGAGTCCGTGTTGATGATGAGAGTCCGCATTGTGACGTGACGTGCGTTTAGACGTGGGTGTGTCATGCCCCTTCAACTCTGCGTGTCCCTCGCCTCTGTCTGCCGCTCTCCACGCAGCGACCCTGGCCGCGCGAGAGACACCGTGAGCTTTGAGCACCCTCGTCTGCAAGTTGCTACCATGGAGGTACATGTGGCTCCTCGACTCGTGTGGTGAAGTATGGGTGGACGTGTGTTCTCCCCTCTGCGTGTGCCTACCTGTCACCTGTATACCTGGGTGTGCTTCTCCTTGCCCGCCTAAGTGTGTGCGCGTCTATCAGAGTGTCTCTCTGAGATCCTGTTGGTGTACGTGCCCGTCTAAGCGTGAGCATCTACAGCGCTGTTATCTATCCACTGATGTATGAACGACTCCCTCCCTGAGACCCTGCTACCCCTCACATCCTGTGATGGAATAATCCGCCAAGCGCCGATTTCGTCGCACCATCTCTCTGGCGTCTCTCCTCTCTGATGTGCTCCGTTCCTTGGTTGTCGCTCCGTTATTATTCTTGACCGTGAGCCATTGTTGTCCATGCTAGCCATGGCTCGTCCGGCCCGAGTCCCACTCACTCCTCTTAACAGTTTGAACGATCCCATTGACCTGCGTGTGACCTCGAAAATCCACACGTCTTTCATTGTAAATCCAAGCATGGCAACTGCTATTGGCCAAATATCCCAACGCTGAGAACTGGCAACATCTCGGCAGGACCCTCCTGAAAGTGGAGCCCAGGATGTCACAGATGCTGGTTCAGTGCTCGCCCACTGCACTTGCTCCAACATCTTAATCAAGCCCATGTGGTGGACCTTTGTCTTTGCGTGTGTAGATCAGCCGAGCTGGAGAGGCTCGGAGTAACGGCGAGTCTTGCACCACGTGGAGTGCGCTGTCCTCAGCGCGCACCGGCTCCATCCGCAGCAAATCGCCACAAGGTAAGAACAGAAATGAGTGACGTCAAGATGGCCACGCTGAATGGTGGGACATCACGACAGTCATGTTTCAAGGGGGACGTCACAGTGACCATGATGCATGGGGGACTTCATGGTGGCCATGTTGCATGGGTGATGTACCGTTCGAATTTTGCCGTTCTCTCGTCTAACACCGGCGAGACACGGTCATAAAGAAGGCTGTCTCTGGTGCAGGCCAGTCACTTTCAAAGACAATGCCCATATAATATCGGAGCATGTTTGTTTGCATATTTTTCCCCAAGTACGTATGGTAAATGCAGACTTGATGCCTTGCAAAAGGTATCTATTTGGTGTTTGAACATATTAACACCTGTTTTTGTGCCAGAAAGGGTAAAAGCTATTCTTATTATTTATAAAATCCTTCTTGCATATCTGTGTTATATTTATCTAATTCATTAACCCCGTTGTCAAACCCAAGCAACCTAAGATGTCCTCAGAGCTGCATATAGCTGGACATCGAACAAAGATGGTCACTGCATGGCACGCTTTCAGATGTGCTTCTGCAGCCATCTGGAATGCTCTTCTGAGATTAGGCAGCCACTGGAGCGATGCACTTTTAAATCAATAATTTTTGCGAACTTGTTAGTTTGTTGTCTGTCCCCCTCACTTCTGATTAGCAGGGCTGCCGAAGCACGGTTTAACATACGGACATAACTGGTATTGGCCAAAACATCCAAATCCCCTGCAAATTTCTCAAATTGGGATCACACAGCAGACATAATGTCAGCAGCGTCACCCCCATTCTCTGTAAATCATCTGCAGGAACCTCCTGAAAAGGAATCTTGAGACTTTTTGAAGCTGTGCTGCGTAAACGAAAGAGAACCGACAGCTGTTGTTATTCTCTTGCCTGTAGCAATCCTGGCTCTCTTTGGCCCACAAATGACCCACCGGGAGAAGCTGGAGCTTGTCGCCATACAGAAAGTATGGTACTTTGCGCTCAGCAACAGATCCCGGGGACACAACAACGATGGATACGACGACCACGAACATCATTACATTCCGGTGAGACTCGCCACAAAGCCCCCGCCGTGGGGGCGGTCACAGGGCGCAGCGGTCGCGGGGTTCGTGGCTTCTTGTCATTGCAACTTAAGCACCAACCAACCAGAGAAAGCACACGTGCACTCTCCCACACACTTCACAATCAGAAGTTTATTTCCCAAGTTAAGCTCATTGAGCTAAAGAGCTTTTTTTAGGGTGACTCGGCCAGCAGACATCAGAGCATTCCACAATTACAGATTTAAGAAAGCCAAACACTTAATAAAAGCAATTATTTTGTAAAATAATGCTCACATGTTGTGATTTTCAAAATATAGTCAGTCTAAATTTGTGTAATTTTGTGCAGGTCCACCATGAGCACCTTCACTACCGCTATGAGGTGCTGAAGAAGATTGGGGATGGAGGTCAAGGCCAGGTGATCCGGTGCCTTGACCACAAGATGAACACCCTGGTGGCCGTGAAGATCTTGATATCACCATTGAGGTAAGAATTCAGAGTGGTGTCGTCACAAGGACGACGTTGTTGTTACGTCCAGTGCTGTGGGCGGCCGTGTGATGAGGTGGTGACAACTCGTGCCTCACGTAGAGGGTCCCCGGTTCGACTCCTGACTCGGGTGCCCTCCTGTGTGGAGTTTGTATGTTCTCCCCCTGTTCTGGATCAGTTCACTCTTACATTACATTAAGTCTTCATTTAACCTAGTAGAGGCATTCCTGAAAAGTGCCACGTTAAGGGAAAGCACATTAAGCAAACATAATATCCCCATATATAATGTAACGATAAAGTTTTGCAAGATATAATACATGCACACAGTGATGTGAAGAGACCAATAACGGAGGGCATGCTGTCACGTCACGTGATCATTCCGCATTCCGCCTACTGTGTCATACCGCTCAGCTGTGCAATTTTATAGCGGGCACATTCCACGTCATAATGGGCGCTTTCCTGCATTAGAACAGAAGCATTCCGGATTATAATGGGTGCGGTCCGCGTTATAACGGGAGCCTTCCACGTTATCATGGGCACGTTCCACGCTATAAAAGGCGTGTTCCACACTGTAATGGAGTTGTCCCATGTCATAACGGGCGCGTTCCGTGTTATAACGTGTGCGTTCTGCGTTATAGCAGCTACATCATGGGACCTCCTTTGCCAGTACCAAAATATACTCCCAAAGGAGGTCCCATGATGTAGCCATTCACCCCGAGCTCTCATTACTCTGAAAACGCTTGTCTTTGTGCTGTACGCCTTTTGGCGTCCCCTGGTCTAACACTGTTTTTGAGACGAGGCTCAAAAGAAAGCTGTTTCTGGTGTGGACCAATCAATTTCAAAGACAATGCATATATTATCAGAGTATGTTTTTTGTTTGCATTCTGACCACAAGTATTGTGGTTAATGCAGACATTATTCCTTGTAAAAGGTTTCAGTTTGGTGTTTTAACATCTTAACACGAGTTTTCTTGCTAGAAAAAAGGAGAAAATATATTCTGATATTTTGGTACTGGCCAAGAAGGTCCCATGATATTCCACGTTATAATGCCTTGCTCTGTGAGAGCCACATTCAGTCACGACTCAGCTGTGGCTCAGTCTCTAAAACTCAGGCTCAGCTCTAGCTCAGCCGTGGTTTGGCCCAGGCTTGAGCCGCTCAGCTGCTGTTAAAGATACATGAGTGGCTCAGCCGTGGCTTGGCTCAGCTCCTGGAAATCCTGAGTGTGGCTGGGGCCATGCTCGGAGTCGGTTCAATTCACACATTAGGGAATCACTACGTTCAGGCAGCACCCCAAGCCCCCTTCTATCCCTTGCTTATTTGATCCTCTTCCCGATCCTTTCTGGAACCTTCCATGAGCGCACTACCGGAACTCACAATGCCATTACTCTTGGGGAACTAATATTTATTTATTAATTCTGAATAGAATTTGTTTCTGGTCATTCCTTAAGCAAGTCTAAGTCATGATTCATTTGTGGATTTTCTCTGCACAGCTCCAAGCATGATAAATTTCAGAGAAAGGAGCTCCAGATGGCTCTGGAACTTCAGGGCGAGGGCAGTGATGAGGACTACAACATCATCAAAGTCCTGAACCATTTTGACTTCAGAGGACACCACTGCATTGTCCTGGAGCTGTTGAAGTACGTACCATGTGTTCCCACCGCCCCCCCCCCCCCCAATAGCGTGGTTAACTTCATTAGCTAAACTAAAACTTTTATTTAACAGGTAAAGCCCACTGCCCTATCAGGTATTTTTCACAAGCGGCCTGGCTACAAATGATAGCTAAAAAAAGTGGCTGATGTGGAAATGTATAGCAGCCAAATACTCTAAACGCAAGTTTCTAAATGTGGAGGGACAAACCAGAGAACCCGGAGAAAAATCCATGTGACCAGGGGTAGAACATGCAAACTCAAAATATACATGCGTCACGGTCGGGATCAAAGCCCCGATCTCTTCCACACCAGGGGAGGGTGATAACGTCACACCACCGGGGCTAGATGTTACTTTTGGGATTCCTGTGCCACCCACGCATTGTGATACTGTGGAGCTGTCATGTGTCCCGGGTGCACGAGGCCACGCCTCTTTTCTCAATCAGCCCCGCCCACTTTTATATAGCCACGCCTCCACTCGATCAGCGCAGTGGTAATGCTTGAGCCCCTCGGTGAAAATCCCTGAGTTCGATTCTCAACTCGGACGCCTTTCTCTGTGGAGTTTGTATCTCCTAATGGATAATTACACCACCCGGAAACAGAGCCAATGAAAGCAAGTGGACAAATGTGCTAACTAATTTGGTTTATCAGCAAACCGATGACCTAAACCCACACTGAGCTATGAATCATATTAGTCGTGAATGTGCAAATAGAATATTAATATTGTCGTTATCAGAATCCACGCAGTATTGCAGGGTATGACACTGACGCTGCTTCGTTGTTGTCATTGTTGTTGCTGCTGCTGCCTCTTTCACAGGGAGAGCCTCTATGATGTGATTACGGAAGGGAGGCTCCGGAAATTGCACATGGGGATGGTGAAAACTTACACCAGGGGCATCCTCAAGTTCCTTTGCCACACCAAGGCCAGGAGCATCATCCATGCAGACATCAAGCCAGTGAGTGGACACAGCATTCAGCGCGACTTTGTTCCGGAGTTGTGTCATTATTGGGGACTCGGTCCATAGAGAAAACTAACCACGTTGGTCACAGGGTCGATGTGTTAGCTCTGTCCGTCTATCTGGAAGGAAGCAGGGTCACGTTACCTCTGGTGATGATCTGGTATGAATTCAACTGTCGTGTAGAGTCGTGTCGCTATTGCGGGACTCACCACAGATAAAACCAGCAATGTAGATCACAGCGTTGCCCCAAACTTTGGGAAACACAAACCGGAGCTGAAAAGAATGATTTTCAAAACGTGCCAAACACGTGTTTGAACTGACAGCTGCCCGTTGTCAGCTTCCATGCTGTGAATGGAAAACTTCCCAAGACAAACGCGCGGTGGAAAGCGTCACGAAATCCGTGCGCCCTTGAGTGTGGTTTTTTGGTCCGTAACTCGTTATCGGGCAGCTGTGAGCATCTATGATAAGTTGTCTATAGAGCTGCACCCTTTTACTTAGATGGTGCTTCAGAGAGCTTTAAATGTGATGAGCCTCGACTAACATCGCTCATCTTGACGCATTTGAAAGGGGCACCCCCAGTCGCAGCTGTCAGAAAACAGCGAATGTTGCACTTGACTCAAGGTTGATGACGGCGCTACGCCTCACCTAGTTCCCCTGTTTAGCTTGTACCGTGGTACGTGATTGATCCACTGCTGGCTGAATGCTATCGGCGTAACCTCCGAGTGTGAATTCCTTCTGCCTTTCTTCCTTTAGGAAAATGTTCTACTCAAGGATACCGTGACTGGCACCGTCAGGGTCACGGACTTCGGCACCAGCTTTTTTGTGAAAAGGCAACGTGAGTAACCTCACCTGGGTGTGAGTTTCTGCGTGTGGGTGTGAGTTTCTGCGTGTGGGTGTGTCTGTGTTCCTCCTCGCGGTGCCGGACGGGCAACTCTGTCGTGGACAGCGCTGTGGGGGGAGATCCAATTTTGATTGGCTCCTCCCCTCATGGCATATGTATCCACCACAGGGGCTAAACGGGGGCTCTGGACGGGTGCGAGGGGCTGGTAACCCCTCCACCTTCAATTAATTACCACGAAACTACGAATTAAACTTAAATATGTAACAACTAAGCTTGTGCCGGAGGCCCCGGGGGGCCAGGCGTCTATGACGTCTCCTGGCCAAACCCCAATTGGCGGAGCCAGGAGATTGAATACCTACCCTCGGGGCTACTCCAGAAACAACGAAAAGCCACTACGGTTGGCCACGTGGAATGTTCGAACGCTCACTGCAGAGGAGAGGCTGCCACTCCTCTGTCGGGAGCTGGACCGGTACCGCCTGGATCTATGCGGCATTCAGGAGGTCCGGTGGACCGGCTCTGGCTCCTGCCACCATGAGGGGTGGACAGTCCTCTACTCGGGGCAGCAGACTGCCAAACAACAGGGTGTGGGTCTTCTTTTGAACAAAAGAATGAAGGGGGCGTGGGAGCGTGGCGGTGAGGTGTGGGAAGCTGTAAGCCCCAGGCTACTTTGGGCTCGCCTTCCCATCAACCGGAGGCGAGGAATGGTGGTCGTGGTTACTTATGCCCCCACCGAAGATGAACATCCGTGGAGGGATGCAGGCAAAGCCGATGAGTCAGATGCCTTCTATGACCTCCTGTCACAGGTGCTGGCTAAAGTGGCCCCTCGGGATAGAGTCATCATGTTGGGTGACTTCAATGCCCGAGTTGGTCATGATACTGGCACCTGGCCTGGAGTGATTGGAGGGCATGGGCCAGATCAGCTCAATAACAACGGTAGGAGGCTGCTAGATTTTTGTGCAGCCCATGGGCTTGTAATTACCAACACGCTGTTCCGGCATCGGCGCATCCACACAACATCATGGATGCATGCCGGGTCCAAGCAAGAACATCTGCTGGACTACATAGTGACGGACCAGCGAATGCGAGCCCATGTCCTTGACACCAGGACCTACCGTGGAGCTGATCTGCCCTCTGACCATCGACTAGTCATCTGTAAGATGCGCCTGCCATTCTTCCACTCCGGTGGTGGGTGTACACCCAGGACCCCATTCCAACCTAAAGTGGCCTGGTCTCAGTTATCTGATGAAAGTTGCAAGCGAGAATTTCATCATCGCTTGCGGCTGGGATTGGCATCGTCCCCGACTCCTCCTGATGTCGAGGGTAAATGGGCGAGGTTTAGGACTGTGACTCATGCAGCTGCAATGGCTGCTTTGGGTACGCGGTCCAGACCTCCCCAGACACCCTGGATGACAGAGGAGTTGTTCACGATGGTTGAGAAAAAGCGACAGGCCCACTGTCATCGGCTACAGAGTCCCACGTCAGAGAATGAGGAGGCTTACCGCAGCCTTCGCTCGGAGGTTCGGAGAGCCGTGAGGCGCTGCAAGGATGGGTGGTGGTCGCGGGTTGCTGAGGAGATGGAGTCTGCCTCAGTGGCCCGTGATCACAAATCTCTATTTAACTCCATCAAAAAAGTAACCTGCAGCGCCACACCTATTACCATCATTAGGGGAAAAAACGGCGATCCAATTTCCGACCCCCAGGAACAGGTTCGCAGATATGCTGAGCATTTCGGTGAGGTCCTGGGGGAGGGAAAATCCCTCAGCCAGGAAAACATCGTGGCACAAAGTGAGGATGACCCTGCTGAGGCTGCGGTGCCTCAAATATTGGATGAAGTCACCCCCTGTGAGTGGCTGGCTGAGGTGCCATCTGCTGAGGAAGTATTGAAGGCGATCCGGAGTCTGAGACCAGGAAAGGCAGCGGGCAGAGATGATCTTCCAAGCGAAATGCTGAGGGAGGGTGGCGTTTGTGCACAGACTGCCCTATATGACATCATAACAACAGTCTGGACCACTGGACGGGTTCCGCAGGATTGGAAGGATGCCCTGGTGGTCCCCCTTTTTAAGAAGGGGGACCGCACAGACTGTAACAACTACAGGGGCATCTCACTCCTCAGTGTGCCGGGAAAGGTCCTGGCAAGGATTATTCAGCATCGCCTTGCCAGGCACGCTGAGGAGAGGCTTGCGGAGCCCCAATGCGGTTTCAGGAAAGGGCGGTCCTGCACAGATGCCATATTTTCTGTCCGTCTGCTACAGCAGAGGTGTAGGGAATTCCAACAAGACCTACATCTCTGCTTTATTGACCTGGTCAAGGCCTATGATACCATCAGTAGGCCGGGGCTCTGGGTCGTTCTTCGTGCTTTTGGAGTACCTGACCCTCTGCTCACGATCATTAAGGACCTTCATAATGGTGAGCGGGCCCGGGTAAAACTACGTGGCCGGGAGTCAGAGCCATTCCCTGTACACCTTGGGGTGCGACAGGGATGTCCTCTGGCTCCCACATTATTTAACATCTATTTTGACCACGTAGTTCGTGAAGCCTTCAATAGCTGTACCGGGGGAATCTCCATATGGTACAGATATAATGGGAGGCTAATCGATGCCCGGGTGCGGTCAAGGGATGGCTCCCTATTGCTCAACCACGTTATGTATGCTGATGACTTGGTAATAGCTGCTCAGTCAGAGGAGGAGTTGGAGACGCTGCTGCTGAGACTGGAGCGTGCCACTAAGAGGTGGGGCCTTACCATCAGCCCCACCAAAACCAAGCACCTGCCTGGGTATTTTGTACCATCGGACACTCCACCCCCACAACTCCCAATCGGTGATGGGGCAGTTGTGGAGAGAGTGGAGAGTTTCCCATACCTGGGCAGTGTGCTTATGACTGGCACCAGTTTAACAGCAGAGGTCTCACTCCGAATCAGTCGAGCGGCAATATCTTTTCATCGGTTGCGTAACGCTGTGTGGAAGCTACCTGGTCTGTCGCTCCGCACTAAGCTTCAGGTCTTCTCGGCCACGGTCATTCCCTCCCTTCTCTACGCTTGCGAAACGTGGACCCCCCTAATGGAACATCTTCGCCGGTTAGAAACATTTAGGCTGGCCTGCCTACGATCCATCCTGGGTTTAACCAGACTGGATTGTGTGAGGAGCTCACAAATCCTTGAAAGATCTGGGCAGGGTCCCATCGGTGAGCTCCTCCGGCAGGCAAGGCTGCGATGGCTGGGTCATGTAGCCCGCATGCCCAGCCACCGCATGCCGAAACAGCTTTTGTTTGGCCGGATTGAGGGGGCTAAGCGGGCGCGGCACGGGCTAGAGAAGAGATGGAGTGATGTGGTACAGGAGGACGTGGAGCTGAGTGGACTTGCCGATGACTGGTACCAGCGGTGTCAAGATCGGCCTCTGTGGAGGAGGCTCGTGAAGGATGCTACTGGGCAGTTGGAGGCAGTCGCCCTCCAACAACAACGGAGGGCGGAGGAGCGACGCTCACAACAGCGAGCGGAGCGCCGGGTGGCTAAAGCACAGCAGGTTGGCAGAGTAGGGGGCACAGGTGGTGCATCAGCCAGTCATCTCAGTCAGTCGACCCGTGGCACCTGGGTCTGCCCCGTGACCTCCTGCCAGCGGGCGTTCGACACTTCACGTGGCCTCAGGGTGCACATAGCCTGGCACAAGCGTCGTGGTGACGTCACCGCCACTTAGTGGCGAATGGCGGTTGTTGTTGTTGTGTGTGTGTGCAAGTCTCTTAGTGTCTGTACATGTGACAGTGTGTGATAACGATGCTGTTCATGACACAGTGAGTATACACACACGTACATATATATTTGTTGTTGTTGTGCAGCTCTGCATGTTGGTGGGACCCTGCCATACATATCTCCGGAGGTATTGCTGGGCTACAGATTAACGTGTGCAGTGGACATGTGGGCACTGGGCTGCGGCGGAGTTGGCGACCGGCAGGGAATTATTCCATTCGGACAGCCGCGACGACCACCTCCCGTGCTGCATGGAGGTATTTCCAACTGGGCGTTCACCCGCTCGTGATTCCCCCCTCCTTCCTTGAAGTTGTAGGCTATGGGGGGGGGGGGGGGGGCAGGGAGCCAGGAGAGGGGGGGCGATTGGCTACTTGGTGATCTGGCGAATGGCAGCCATCGTATGTTGTATGTGTGTACACGTGTGTGTCTTGTACGTGTGGGGGGAGCAGTGGTGTAGCGGTTAGCGTGCTCAGCTACAAACCCGGTAATGCGAGTTTGATTCCAATTCACGGCCAACATCAGTGATGATTATCTGAACCGGTACTGGGCATCCCCTAGTACAAATCAGCCTCAAATGAGTACCTGGTGCCGTGTGTACCTGCTTCAATATGGCCAACCATCCCCTCTCTGTGTGTGCCACAGTCCTGGCCCTCAACAGGTGCCGCTACTGTTGCTGCTGCTGTTTCTACTCGCTACTAAAAGCACTTGCCCCTACAGTCTGCTGCGGCTACACGGGTGACTTTTGCTTTATCTCAACCATGTGCAGATCCTCGGGTTGTCTCCAAGATGCATGATGGATGCAGCTCCTGACGGAATGCACTACTTTGGTGAGTTGAAGGGTGGGGCGAGCAACCGGCCGGATTCAGTGTTAGGGTGTGGCCTGGAGCTGTTGTAGTTTTTTGGGGGGGGGGCCTCTTTGTATTTTCAATTCCTTGGGTGAGTGGGTGGGTAAATGGGCGCGTGGGCAAGTGGGTAGGTGGGCAAAGTGGTGGTTGGTGACTGTGTGTCTCTCCTGCTGTGCATGTCTCCTGCAGATCGTTTGGGCATGATGTTCTCCCCAGTCAAGAAAAGGGTGCCAGGGAGCTTGTCACTTCACGGGGCACTCAAAAGCCACGACCCGGAGTTTGTTGACTTTGTCAGCTCCTGCCTGCGGTAAGAATCATCCCCCACCACCTCCCCCCTCCCCATGAGGATTTCTCCCACCAAGGTGATCAACGATCGCCCTCCACCGATCACCAGGAAGATGTGAAGCTGAGTGAACCTGCCGATAACCAGTACCACCGGTGTTAAGATCTCCCTCTTTGGAGGTCCGTTAAAGATGATCCTCGGCAGTGCGAGGCTCAGGGCATTTTTAGAGTACTGCGTATTGAAGGATTGCCGCTGCTACCGCGACTACCGCTGATGCCGTGCAATCCTGGACCTCGTGGGAGAAGGGAAGAAACGTCAATCCTCTCACCACGCCTCTCTCACCACGTGCGCCGCGTGTGACCCCGGTGCGTCTCTCAACAGATGGGATCCGGATTGTCGCATGACGCCAGCGCAGGCGCTGGGTCACAGCTGGCTCCGGACCGTGGCCACCAGCACCACCAGCAACGCCACCGCCACCACCATTGCTGCTCCTGGCAGTGTACAGTGTTTTGGAGCTGCTGAGCGACGGTAAGCCATGAGCTGCTTGTCCAATGTTCAAGGCAGTCCATAGGGAGGTGTGGGGCCCGGGGCAAGTCACAATTAAATCGGAAGTATTACCAATACAGAGGTTTTTTCGGTTAGATCGCATAGATATACATGTGTTGTTAAACTCACCACCACCCAACACAGCCAATTAGTAAGGTGTATCATGTAAACAAAATGTGCCAATTAGTTACTAGATCAGCACACCAGTGTGTTGGAAAGTAAACCCACCACATTTACAATTCGAATACGACATTTTGCCGGGGATTGCAACCAGCCTCATAAGGTGACGGCCAGAATTGTGGAGAAATACTCCTGTTTCGGTCTTAAATAGTGATACATGTGAATGTGATGTCATCATTTGTGAGCCAATCTGGTGCGAAAGCCTACGTGTTAAAAAGACATTTTACGTCTGACACCGTAACATCGAAGCACAGGGCCGCCAAAAGCACGGTGCCTGGGGCGGTTTCCCCAGTACACCGCACCCGGGGGACGGCTCTGCTCCTGTTAATGTATTTACATTTATTACTACTACCCTTATTTAGCCAGCATGAGCCTCACTCATTCTCAAGACTCTTTTTCAGTAGAGTCCTGCCAAGTTGTTTGCAGTACAGAACAAATTTGCTTTTGCTACTGCTGCTATGCGATCCCAATTGAGTGATTTGGAGGTTCAATTTCTAACACTGGCGAGGATGTCCATCCAACACTGGTTGCGTTGCGTGTGTCAGGGTTCAGTTACGTGGAGGAAAATGCCAAACCCAAAGGAATGAAAGTTACATTTTAATGTACAATTTTATTGAGGGACTGTGTGTTGTCTTGGTGGGGTCTGGGGCTGTTTTGTTGATGTTTTGCTGCCTTGCCCAAGTTTACATTTAGTGTTGAAAATCTGGCAGGATTTTACGTACTTTGTGCTTATGTGCTCAATTTTTTGTGACTTGCTTACATTTTTACACGTTGCACTCCTTTTGTTTGTTGTTGTAACTTGCTGACCCTGTGCCTCGACTGCATATCTGTGAAGGAAGAGCTTCATAGCTTATCGGATTCCTCTTCATCCAGTCTAAATAATGTATTCTGATTTTGGAAACCAATGCAGGACAAAACGGGGGGGGGGGGGTAGAACACACTCCACATTCCACACGGAGAAGTGGCCCAAGTATGGGAATCAAACCCAGGTCCCTCTTTGACTGAGTTCCAGCCCTGCTGCCTGCAAACGAACACATGTACAGTTCAAACCCCACGTATACATTCAGTTATATACGGATGTATTTTTATAATTGGTTCCTGGGTGAGGACAAATAATGAGGCAGCCATATCTTTGCCATGTAGCCCTTCATCCAGTGTGATATCGCAAGACTAATGCCCATTCTGTAACCAGACCCACGATGGGCATGGTATGCTGCATTATTGCAGCGTTATTAACCTGGTTAATCTATCTCCGCACACAGTTAGTCCGTACGCGGATGATGGTGGGGTGGGGGAGGGGACTGCGATCTCTGCTGTAGCAGGAAGTTGGAACGGTGTCGTGCGCATCTCTTCACAGAGCAGAGCCGGCGCTGCCCCCATCCTCCGCGCTTGCCCTGGCCTCTAAATGTAAGCTGACGGTTGTGGTGGAAGAGGAGACCCTGGTGGAGGAGCTCGTGGTGCAGGGATAGGAGACCCTGGTGGAGGAGCTGGTGGTGCAGGAGGAGACCCTGGTGGAGGAGCTGGTGGTACAGGAGGAGGAGGAGACTCTGCTGGAGGAGCTGGTGGTGCAGGAGGAGACCTGGGTGGAGGAGCTGATGGTGCAGGAGGAGACCTGGGTGGAGGAGCTGGTGGTGCAGGAGGAGACCCGGGTGGAGGAGCTGGTGGTGCAGGATGAGGAGGAGATGGGGGGGGAGACAGAGGAGGTGAAGACGAAGAAGGAGCAGGAGGAGGAGATGGTGGTGCAGGAGATGGTGGTGGAGGAGAATGAGATGACAAGGAAAGAGGATCAGGCGATGGTGATGCAGGAGGAGAAGAGGAAGCGAGGGGGCCTGGCCCGCATAGGGAGAACCATCCGTGCACTCCTCATGACGCGCGCTGCTGTGTGGTGGCCGGTCCACCACACAGCAGAGGTGGTGGTCATGGATAGTTGTGAACCACGACCACTATCACCACACCCACCACGCACACTCCACACATACACCCCCCTGTGATACCCACCACCCACCACACACACCCTGCACCCACCCACCCCGTGACACCCACCACACACTACACAAAGAGCTAGGGGTTTAGAGGGTTAGGGGTTTATAAAGTTATGGGTTTAGAGGGTTTGGGGTAATTTGGGGATATGGGGTTTATATGTTTAGGTATTTTGAGGGTTATAGGGTTTAAGGGTTGAGAGTGTTAGGGGTTTAGGGGATTCTAGAGTTAGGGGTTTAGAGGGTTAGGGTTTTAAGGGTAGAGGGGTTTAAAGGGCTAGGTGTTTAGAGGATTATGCTATTAGGGGTATAGGGGTTTAAAGAGTTAGGGGTTTAGGGGTTCAGAGGGTTATGGTTTTAAGGGTAGAGGGCTTAAGAGGGTTAGGGATTTAGAGGGTTTTGGGTTTAAAGATTTTGTGTTTAAGGGTTTAGGTTAGGGGTTCAGTGGGTTAGAGGTTTGTGGGTTTATGGGTTAGGATTTTAGAGGGTGATGGGTTTAGACTGTTATGGTTTTAAGGGTAAAGGGGTTTTGAGGGTTGAGTTCTAGAGGGTTACAGTTTAGAAGGTTGTGGTTTTAGAGGGTTCTCGATTCAGAGAATTAGGGGTTTATGGGGTTTGATTGTTAAAGGGTTAGTGGTTTAGAGGGTTAGGAGTTTATAAGGTTATGGACTTAGGGGTTTAGAGGTTTTGGGGCTTTTAGGGGGTAAGCAGTTTAGAGGTTTGGGTGGTTTTAAGGGTTATGATGTTTAAGGGTTGAGCATATTAGGGGTTTTGAGGGTTAGGGTTTTAGTGGGTTAAGGGTGTAGAGGTTTAGGGGATTAGAGGGTGAGGGGTTTAGAGGGTTGGGGTTTTCGGGGTATTTGGGTTAGGATTTCAAAGGGTGAGGAGTTTAGACGGATAGGGTTTTAAGGGTGAAGGGGTTGAGGTTACTATTTAGTAGAGTTTAGAAGGTTATGGGTTTAGAGGGTTAAGGGTTTAGAGTTACTGTCAGTGTTTAGAGGTTTAGGGGGTTTATGGGTTTTGATTGCTCGGTGTTGTGGTTTACAAGGTTACGAGTTTTAGAAGGTTTTGGGTTTAGAGGTTTCGGTGTTTCGGGGATTAGAGGTTTATAAGGTGAGAGGTTTAAAGGGTTATGGTTTTACAGGTTTAGGGGTCTAGACAGTTTGGGGTTTAAGGGTTTAGAACAGGGGTGGGCAAATTTTTTGACTCGCGGGCCACAATGGGTTCTAAAATTTGACAGAGGGGCCGGGCCAGATGGATGGAGTGTTTGTGTGAACTAATATAAATGTCGTGTAAAAATAACATGAAAGGATTTGGCCTTTAACAGGTAGCAAAACATTTATTTGCAAGGCAATTTAAAAAATTGCATGAACATGAACAATACAAAAACATTGTCGTAACTCCCGGTCAAAGTGCGCCATCTAATGGGGAAATGAGGGCATTACAGGAGAAAGGTAAAATTTAATTTAATAATAATAATTGTACAAGTTCGGCGGGCCGGATTAAAAATCCCAACGGGGCCGTATACGGCCCGGGGGCCGTACTTTGCCCATGTCTGGTTTAGAAGGTTAAGGGTTTAGACAGTTAAGAGTTTTTGGGGTTTATGGGTTAGGGTTCTAAAGGGTGAGGTGTTTAGACGGTTGGAGTCTTCAGGGCAAAGTCCTTTATAGGATTTGGTGTTTAGAGGGTTAGAGTTTAGAACGTTTTGAGTTTAGAGGGTTTAGAGAGTTACGTGTTTAGAGGTTTATGGGTTTCGATTGTTAGAGGTTGAATGGTTTAGATGGTTAGGAGTTGAGGAGGTTATAAGGGTATGTGTTTCGGGGTATAGAGGTATAGGGGTTTCAAGGGTTAGGGATTTAGAGTGTTAGGGGTTTAGTGGTTAGAGAGTTTAGAGGGTTTAACACCTAGACTTTCACAACTAATATTGGGTTAGTCTCCAACACTAAATGGCACTTTTTGTTGATGTGACAAATTTTCCTAATTGGCTGTGTCGGGTGGTGGCTGGTTTAACGACACATTTATATTTACACAATCTAACCCTAAAAAAAACATTTATGGGTTTAGAGAGTTAGGGGTTTAGTGGGTTATGTGTTTAGAGGGTTAACATTTTAGGGGTATGGGTGTTTTAAGGGTTAAGCATCTAGAGGGTTAGTTCTTTAGAGGTTTGGGGTTTAAATGTGTTGGGATTAGATTAGGGATTTAGGGTTTTAGAACGTTAGGGTTTTGAGGGTTAGGGTTTTAGAAGTTGAGGATTTAGAAGGTTATGAGTTCAGAGGGTTAGGGGTCTAGAGGGTTAGTTCATTAGAGGGTTGTGGTTTAGATTGGTTGGTATTTAGAATATTAAGGATTTAGGGTTTTAGAAGGATAGAGTTTCAAGGTTTAGAGGGTTAGGGATTCAGAGGGTTGAGGGTTTGGTATTTAATGGCTTTGAAGATTAGGGTTAAAAGACTAAGGGGTTTGGAGAGTGAGGGGTTTTTGGTGGGTTAGGGTTTTAAGGGTAAAGGGTTTGAGAGGGTTAGCGGTTTAGATGGTTATGGGTTTAAATGGTTAGTTACGGGGTTTAGAGGTTTAGATGGTTTTATTTGTTCGAGGTTTAGTGGTTAAGGTCTCTGTGCGAGTCCAACAGGTTTATTTTAGTCTATGGTAAGATAAAAACAGTTCAGTTTAATTTGTTTATATTTAAACAATTTGTTTATCTTTCCTGTCGTGTTTTTGTATTGTATTTTTGTTATGTTCTGACCCGCCCGATTGGACGTCTGTGAAAACAGATCGTCATATCTCATCAGATTCATCCAGTATAAATAAATATTCAGATTAAAATTCTATTGACCTCTGTGCGAATCTATGGATTTCTGTGTGAATTTTTGGGTCTCTTGAGTGTATGGATCTCTGTGTGAGGCTATTGGTCTCTGTGCATGTCAAAAGGACTCTGAGTGAGTCTATGGGGTTGCCGTGTGAGTCTGAGTGTCTGTAGGAATGCATGGGTCTCTGTTGGAGTCTATGGGTTTCTGGGTATGGTTGTTTGTGCGAGTTTTACATGCATAAATGGAACTTAAAAAGGCCATTGAGGGTTGCAGAATCCAAATTGAATATTAAGTTCCCCGCAGTGCAAGCCAGCTCCCTAGTCGTGTCATCAAACAGCCCCTGTAATTCTTTATAATAATAAAAGACTTACTCCAAGAAATCCACACAGTAAGGTCCTGAATTGGGGTTCTTTTATAATCTTTGGTTTTATTCGGTTAAGTCACGTAGGTAAAAAATAAATTAAAATTAAATAAAAGAAAAAATTAAAACACGACGTTTCGAAGGCAACACAAGCTTCCGTCTTCAGGTGGAAACAGTCACAGCAAAAAATCGCTGCACCAAGTGGCGAGGCTCTGGAAACCTCTGGCTTAAATACAGGTAACGGGAGGGGGGGGGAGGAGCCATGTAGGGGGACCTTGGTGGGGTGAGGGGCTGAGTTAATCCGTATTTTGTTGTGTAGAGGGTGCGGGGGATGGGTCACTGTGTGTGTGCAATAGAAACGGAAAAAAAAGAAAAATTAAAGATCGGCAAGAATGTGCTGTAAGGGGGAAGTAGAAAAAAGGGAAATAGAAAGTTCGGAAGGAATATGCTTGGTATACCACTACTTGAAATTGCTGTTAGAAATTAGTTGACGTTTGGTATGATTTAAAACGTCCTTCCAGTGGTTGCTTAATTTGAAACTATCCTCTCGGTTGAAGGTATGCCTGTATTTGTATATCTGAATGGCTTGGTGAACACATCTCTGGTGATAACCTATAGGTTTACAGAGAACCTTGGTATCGGAGAAGACAATCTCATGATCACCCATAGCGTTGTGACAATGATCAGCCACAGCAGAAGAATTCGTTCTGCCGTGTTTCAAATCTGATTTGTGCTCGCGAATTCGGTCAGAGACATGTCGCTTTGTCTCCCCGATATAGCAATCACCACAGGTACAACTCAATTTGTAAACCCCGGGGTACTGTAAGTCAGGAATGACATCCTTCACGGATGGGATCAGATCACGAATTTTGTGTACTGTATTGAACCGGACCTGGATCTTGTGATTGTTTAGAATTTTGGAAATATTTTAGTAACGCCTGCTATATATGGTAGTGTGATGGTTTTGACCGGAGTATCAAGTGGTTGTTTCTGTATGGAGGGAGAAACAGCTTGGCGGATGGTACGGTCAGAGTATCCATTCCTTTTGAGGGCCAGGTGTACATGTTTTAATTCACTGGTCAGGTGGTGTTGGTCCGAAATGCAATGAACCCAATGGTATAAAGTTTTGATGAGATAATTCTTTTGGGCTGGGTGGTGGTGGGAATCAGGTTTCAAGTAGGAATCTGTGTGGGTGGGTTTCCTGTAGACAGAATGCCCCAATGAGCCATCAGGTCTCCTCTCAAACAGAACATCTAAGAATGGTAGCTTGCCATCTTTCTCCACTTCCATGGTGAATTTGATGGCGGGATGTCTGGCATTGATGTGGTGTAGGAAAAGGTTCAAAGCTGGGAGGCTATGTGGCCAAATGACGAAAGTGTCATCCACATATCTCTTCCCCTGGGAAGGTCTGAGGGTGGAAGTCTGGATGGTGTCTGATTCAAATTTTTCCATGAAAATATTGGCTATCACTGGTGACAAGGGGGAACGCATGGGGGTACCCTCATTTTGTTTGTAGAAGGAGCCATTCCAAGTAAAGTAGGTATTGTTGAGGCAGTGCCTAACCAGTGCAGGTGTATCGGCGTCTAGTCCATGTTGGACCAAATTTTCAATTATTTCAATGGTATCAGGTACTGGGACCTTGGTGAACAAAGAGACCACATCGAAGCTGACAAGGATATCGTCAGGGGACAGTACAACGTCTTTGACCATAGAGACCAATTGGGCTGAGTTAAGTACTGCTGAGGTGGTCTTGTCAGTGAAAGGCAGCAAGGAATATGACAGAAAACGGGCTAGTCTATAGGTAGGGGAGTTGATCGTAGATACGATGGGTCGTAGTAGGAGCCTTCTTTATGGATCTTGGGAAGACCATAGAATCTAGGGGTTCTTGCAGCAGAAGGTTTTAGGGAGGGACGTTTAGTTGGGTCGATTAGGGAGGTCGAACTTGTGATGATCTTGTTGGTTTTTATCACTAGGCTATTGGTAGGGTCATTTTTTTCTTTTTGAGTAACTTCCATCGTTGAGCAGATTCTGGATTTTGTTGTTGTATGAATCTTTATCCATAATTACAGTAGCGTTGCCTTTATCGGCTGAGAGGATGACTATATCACTTCTGTTTTTTTTTTAATTCGCGAGTTCAGAGCGTTCATTTTTGCTGATGTTACTAATAGGTTTCTTAGCATTCTTAAGAATAGGGGCTATTTCAGCTCTCGCAACGTCTGCTTGGATGTGTCCCACGCCTTTGAGGGCTACATCGACCTGAGAGATGATATCATCTACTGGTATGTGTTTTGGGGTGACAGCAAAATTCAGTCCCCTAGCCAGTACTGTTTTCAGATTGTCCGAAATCGGCGTGCTACTCTGATTAATGACGATTTTGTTGACGTCGAGTTTTGTTATACGTGGAACTGGGTTCTTCTTTAATAGCTGGTTGAATTTAGAAATCAGGTTAGCTTTACATTTGACTGACAGTGAATCAGCAGAAGAAGCAGTCATGTTGTCTATGTGATTCCAATCCGCACCAACCGGCATGTGCACCCGCATGTACACCACCTCTACACCGTTCATCATGCTAGGTCAGCCAATCAAATCCTAATTTTTATGCTAATTCCTTTGTCAAGGCACCTTGTTTCCTCGCACACAGCTTAACGGTCGCGGTCTGAGCATGGCTGTGTTTCACTCCAGCGCTGTCCTCGAGACAGCCTGGTTCCTTCACCTGATGAAGGCCGATTGTGTTGTGGCTGAAACGTCGTGATTTTTGTTGTTTTATTATTTACCTACGTGACTTTACCGAATAGAACCAAAGAGTATGGATCCTTGCAGTCACGAAAGCTTTAAATCTAGAATTGATCACCTTTACGGGGAGGGCTTTCACCTATCTGTTAGAGCTTTTAACAGACAACGGGACAATAAGTCACAGCTCATCGAGACGCTGACCTTCCTCAAAAGATGCCGCGATCACAAGGTAATACCCATCGCTTTCACACTCATTTCTTCTGCTGTATCTTCTCCAAATTCTAAACAGATTCTGTTTAAGGCCAGCCTATCTTAAATCTCAGAGAGGATAAGGCTACTCCGATTTGAACTCGATACTTTAGACAGGACTCTCCTACAAGCTCATTTAATGTTAACACAAAAAATGTCACCTTCTGATTGGAATCACATAGACAACATGACTGCTTCTTCTGCTGATTCACTGTCAGTCAAATGTAAAGCTAACCTAATTTCTTTCTGATTGAGAGGGGGTCAAATATATAACATTTTTGACATGCGTTTTTTTCTGGATTTTGTTGTTGTTATTCTGTCTCTCACTGTTCAAATAAACCTACCATTAAAATTATAGACTGATAATTTCTTTATCAGTGGGCAAACGTACAAATTCAGCAGGGGATCAAATACTTTTTTCCCTCACTGTATATATAAATAAATAGTGAATATTTAGTGTATTATTGAGTGCATGTTTACGTGCTCTAACCCAAAAATCTCGATTATGGACTCAAAAAACCGCTGGGAGACTTCTCACTCAGACCCGTAGCAAGACGATATCGCCCCAATATTCAAAGTGTTCAAATATCCCCCGAACGAGTCCAGGATCAATTTAAAGATCATACTCGGCATTCTGAAGGTCCTCCGTGGTCTGACAATGATCACGTTGCCATGTTTACGCTTCTTACAAATATTTTTGCCCCGTTGAATCGATCACCAAACCCAAGTGACGGTAATGTTACGGTAAAACAAATCTCAGTGGGTGACCTCTGGGCAGAGCATGACCTTTCAAACAGACGACCAATCGAGTGAAATAAACATGGGAAACGCACCTCGATGAACAGGCTGACTTCCCTGTGTGTTTGGACAAACTCATTCATCACAGGCAAAACGAACATGTCCCGAATGCCCACGTCCTTCAGGAACTGCATCTGGAGGTGTTGGCACACCAATTGCATCACCTAACAAAAAGAGGAAAACAGCAGGAACGACGTGAATACATCATCGCCATGCAGCAGTCTACGCCCGTCAATTTCTCACAGCGGTAGTAAGGTCCTTAGGTGTCTGGGAGCACAAGGCAGGTGCAGGTGGGTGAGTCATAATTTCCATCCCTGACGCCAAAACTTATTTCAGGCTGTGCAAGAGATAATGACATGGGTTAATTGTCACACAAGCCAATTAGAAAGCTGCCATGCTGTTAATGGTTAGTAAACTGAACTCACAGACCAGAGGTCGCTAAATGGGCACACCACAGTTAGCTGATCGGCAAGTCACGTGTGATGCAGCAAAGTGTGGCTTTCAGCCGGCTCTTCCAACACATCTGGTCAACGTGGAAAAGTAGAATATGGGACCTTCCTGGTGTGGACTAATCAGTTTCAAAGACAATGCATATATTATCAGAGCATGTTTGCATGTTCACCACAAGTACGTGTGGTTAATGCAGACAGGATTCCTTGAATGAGGATTCTGTTTGGTGTTTTAACATCTTGACACCTGTTGTATTGCCAGAAAGGGTAAAACCTATTGTTATATGGAAAAGTAGACCAAATACTCGGAAAGAGTTCGAACTCATGAAAGTCTTTTCACCAGCGGTGGTGTGACCAAGCAATTGCAGAGCTGCACTTTTATATAAGTCAGGTCAGAGCCAGATACACATTGGAGGATAAACATCCCACGGTGGCTGGGCAATTGTTGTGCAATAATGTCAGGTCAAACTTACTTAGGATATTTACAGGTGCGTTTAATTCATGCCATATATATTAATGCACACATTGTGTAGTAGTGGTATTATTATTAAACTCACCTTTAATGACGATGACCATAAACATGATTAAGAGTGTGACTATTAATGAATGTGCGACTGTACGATGTGGACGTAGCGGAGGGGCCCCCCACGGTGAGCGGTGACGCAACGCGCGCAGTGGCCCGCGTCACGTGGTTGACACCTCACGTGCACAGAGCGAGGCAGGCAGAGCCAGAGGGGGGGGAGGGGCGGCGTTGCCTAGGCGACGCTGGCGTCCTCGCGGTCTACTCCACGGTTAAGCTGCGTGTCACTTGGTGACCCCCCCACCGCCTCTTACTGGACACCTGTGAGTGAGAGCTTGATAGCGCTTCGGATTTTGATTCCGAGTACAGTGTGCACAGCACCTGTACGGCGAGTCCTCGTTTAACGCAGTAGATGCGTTCCTGAAAAGTGCCGCGTTAAGCGAAAACTATTTCCCCCGTAATGAATGTCCAATTGCAGTCAGAATTGGGTTACAAACAACTTGAGGGGACGCCGCCGCGTTACCGTCTCGTCTCGCTCAACCGCGCAGCTCAAGAAAGTAGTTCGGCGTCGACCGCTCACAAGTCGCCTTATGGCGGTGCGCGTTCCCTAAATGAAGGCAACCGCGTTATAGCGTGAACACGCGGGACAGACCCAGTTGTCGTGTGCGGGTCAACTCCCTGAGATAAACTTGCTGCCGACTTCATGCGTTGTATACGCCCAGTGCTCAGCCAATTGTTGTGAGCGTCGCTCCTCTGCCCTCTGTTGTTAATGGAGGGAGACTGCACCCAACTGCCAAGTATCATCCTTCGCGAGCCTCTTCAAAATGCTCATCTTGACACCGCTGGAAGCAGTCATCGGCCTTGACCTCACCCCGCTTGCACCAATCGCACATCACAGCGTTGACTCTCAACTGTTACTTGTGTAGAGGGGGTCAGATTGTCCAGACATTCGGTTGATACTAATAGGGTTTATTTGCCAGTATTGTAGATTATTTGAATTACATTTGTTTGGGCGTCAGGGTGGTGCAGTGGTCACGCCCATGCATGGCATCTTCTGAAGGAGTGCCTGGTTTCGCTTTCCTAATTCTGGTCCCTTTCTCTGCAAGGGTTTACTCCCATAGCAAAACAACAACAAACACATACAATGTAACTGGTACTAGCCAAACATCTGGGATTGTTTTTGTTATGCTGCCTTGCCCAAAATGGCATTTGGTGATAAAAAAATTTGGCAGGAATTGATGCACTAATGCAATTTGAACTCTTATATATTTTTATTTCATGACTTGCTTAGCGTTCATATTCTTGGTTCTTTCCGTAAAGTCACGTAAATAGAAAACAAGAAATAAAATTAAAATTAAATAAAAAAATAACAAATAAAAAATAAATTTAAAATAAAAGCAAAAAACCCAGGACGTTTCAATCGCAACACAAGCGGTCTTTATTTTATTGTTTTTTATTTTCTATTTACGTGACTTTACCGAAAGAACCAAGAATATAAATTCCTGCAGTCACGAAAGTTAAGTCAAAATTTGCTTCGCGTTCCTTTACTTTGCCCTCCCATCTGTTTGTACTGTTGTTTGTTGTTGTAACTTTCTGACTCGCCCCGACTGGACATCTGTGAAAAAAAGAGCTTCATAGCTCATCAGATTCGTCCAGCCTAATTAAAGATTCTGATTCGGACATTAACTGACCCAGTTTTCGCGTGGAGATCACAGCCAGGATGTGGAACAAAGGGACCACCGGTCACACTCACGTGGAATGCCTAGGGCATTGCACAGCATTTAAATGGACTAGTTTCGTGAGATTTAGTGGTGGCTTAGGGAAGGCCTTTATTCAACAATGTATATCATGTATATCATGGCCGATAAGAATTTTTATAGTCATACACCATAGCCCACGATTTCCTGCACCGTTCATTCACTTGAGGAGACTGCGCATGGTGGAGATGGATGACCCTCGGTATCCTGTCCCAAAGTGATTCCAGTGGTTCAGGTAGTGGAAGAGTTGCTAGAGCTTCTGGCTCTTGCCGAAGCCTGCGACTTTGGGATGAGAGCGTGGTAGGATGAGTGAAGCGTGGAGCTAAAGCTCCTGGAACATCCTGTACCCAAACAACACCAAACATTCAAAATCTTACAATGCTGCTGTTCCAGCACGAACAACATAACAATGAACAACATTTTCACAAATTCAACGTAATGCAGGAAATTGAGTGGCTTGAGGTTAATTTCAATGTCAGAGCACCGAGCCAATGCCATTGAGGTCCTCCGTTCAAAATTCAGTGAGCAATCTATCAACAAACGTTCCTGCGAATTGAGGGCAGGATTGCTGTGGTCTCAACTTGGTCACCAATGGCTGCACAGTAAACATCATGTCAAATGTGTTTTTGTTCACTGAAGCATATCCCAGCTCTGAGGGTTTGAATTCCATTTGACGTGTAATGAATTATCTTCAGCTTGGATTTCTGGTAAAGCACATCAGTGGCAACTTGTCTCTGAACCAGGGGTTCCTTGTTCGACAAACTGTGTTTCTGGAACATTCAAGCATCCTCAAGTGCCGTGGATAAGTAAGAGTTTTATCGTTCCACTATTGTTTTGTGCACCGTATCAGCTTTAACAGGATTTGCCCAAAAAGCCTTAGCAATGAAGGATGAGTCTTTGTAAGTTAGCAAATAGAGAGGGTGGAGACCTCAGCATGTAGACATCTCAACCACAACTCTACCTGGTCTCTGTTATTTATTTAATGAGCCAGCCCTTGCCACAGAGGTTATACGAATGAACCTTGCATGCCACAGACAGGGCTGTGAACGGCAGTTGCTGCTATTGTTTTGGTTGTTTGTAGTTTTTTCTTACCCAGCGATGGCAAGCTCGTACTCCGAGTGCCCATAGAAGGAGGCTGGGTCAAAGATGACGGGCCCTTCATTTATCTCTGCAGCATTCCCAGTCCATAGGTCACCGTGGAGCAATGCCGGAACCACCTCTACGACCCGGAAAAAATCCCACAACCGAAGCTGCACACCACGCAAAAAACAACACCACTTTATTCATGATAACGTTGTTTTCGAGTTAGATCGCATAAATGTACATGCGTCGTACACCCACTCCAATTGCCATTAGGCAATTGCCAGAAGTCAGAACGCTTCTGGCAATTGCTTGATGATGCTGGTTGTAATCACCAGCGAAAGGTCGTACTCGTTTGAAAATGTTCTGCGTTTCCTCTCTAACACACCAGAGTGCTGAGCAATAACATAAATGGCACGTTCTGTTCATGTCAGAAACATTACTAATGGGCTGTGTTGGGTGGATGTGGGTGTACGACGCATTTACACTTACGCGATCTAAGCCAAAAAAAACTTTATCATGAATAATATTGGTCGCGAAAGCCTGCGTGTGAAACACCACTTTACCTTTAAAGTCACCTCGAAAACCCACTGCGATCAAATGGGTTTCCCATATGGCTGTGCGCATGATGAGCTACACTGCTGCATGTATTAACTCTTTCCTGCTCCGAGATGACTGCAAGTTGCGGGGTGCATCCCGTTCACCGCTGAATCTCGTGTACGTCATCGGAACGTAATAGGAAGTAAATATTAAATAACTTTATCGGTACCGAGGATCCCACAAGGCCGTGCGGGGAAGGTGTGTAGCACAGTTTGGTACCAGCTATAATAGAGTGCTGTCCTGTCGCTACGGTGCTCTGCGGCGAGTACAATGTCTTTAAAAACAACGGCGCTATGCCTCTCTAAATAAAATTACCGCTGAACCGCTTGCGCGTTCCGAGATTCGGTGGTGAACGAGACCCATCCTGAAATGAGCAGTCGTCTAGGAACAGGAAAGGGTTAAGGGCGAGAGTGAAACAGCTTACGAACCTGAAGTCGAGACCAGAGCTCGCGGGTTTCCCGTTCACCGTAGTCCTTCTCTATCATGTCCAGCTGAAGCTGCAGTCGCTGCCGTGAGAAGAACGTCACCCAGTCCTCCTGCCACTCATTCAGCTGGTGGCATTAATATAGTTTTATTACGGACATTTAGAAACATAAGCAAATAATACCTACTTTATTTGGCCAATCCTTGACCTAAAACAGTGATATTCACTCATTTTCGGAGGGGGGCCACTTTCGCGAATAAGACATTATCAGTGAAAGAGCCATCTCACATTTGAAACCATTGGGGGGTTTGACAGCATGATGGGGTGTTTTCACTTGTGTGTTGTCGGGGACTGCACGTCAGGGGTCGCAGTAAAAAGAACACCAGGGACTGCCACCGGCCCGCGGGCCTTGCAATGAAGAACACGGACTTAAGATGTCACCCAAAAACGTTGAATTTTACGTACAAATGGCTGGGTAATTCTTAAGACATAATTCGACACTCATGTTATGTACCGATTATCATGCTGTAGTCTTTGAACATCTCATTTTAGCCACCAATTGATATCCTCATAAAAAATTACAACAGCATTGATCCTAACAATAGGTTCTGCGCTTAATTCCCGCACCTCCGTTTAGCACGGTTGGCTATGTACGGTGGAAAGGAAGTTCAACATACATTCATACAAGTCTGTCAAACCCGGCTGAGTGTAATTGGTAATTAGCGAAAACATAACTGATTATGTGAACACTGGTTATGCGAGATCGATCTCTGCGGGAACTTGAGTGACATCTGGTGATGTCAGTTGTAACTGTGTGCCCTGTTATCAATGGTACAACTGTGTGCAATGGAAGAAAATATATGCATTTTTTAATCAAATATATTGTTTTATAAATTTGTGTACTTATGCAAGATAAAATGTACATCAATCTAGTTCTTCTTAAAATGTAACCTTAAACCAATGTTACCATCATCAGTGGTTAATAGACTATTACACAAAGGACTCTCATATTTCTACGATGTAATACTAATTAGACTGACATCTGAACAACAGCTGATTTCACCGCTCCATGATAAAACTAATTTAATCAAGTAAACATTATTGCCGCTCCTATAAAACTTTGGTCACCCAGGCTGTCCTTCAACAAAAGGGTATATTAAATCTATAATATGCTTTTTTCTGGGTTAGATCGCATAAAAATAAATGAGCCGTTAAACCTACCACCACCTAACAGCCAATTAGTAAGGTTGTCACGTAAACGGAACATGCCAATCCGCTACTAGTACAGCAAACTGAAGTGTTGGAGAGAAAATCCACAACATTTAGAATCTGAGTATGACGTTTCGCCAGTATTTACAACTATCATCATTAGGTGGACAGCCAAATTCGTAGAGAAATCCTCCTGTTTCATTCCTTGGAGGGATAGATGTAATGACGTCACTTGTGAGCCCTTCACGAATTGGAATGTTCTGTTTATGTGACAAACCTTACGAATTGGCTGTGTCGGTGGCGGGTATAACGACAAATTTATATTTCAACGATCCAACCCAAAAAAAACGATATTATGGATATTGGCCGCGAAAGCCTACGTGTTAAACGGGTATATTAAAATGTAAATGGGCTACAACCAGTTTCATGACTTTAAAGCGGAGATCACATGTGGGATGTAACCACAGCATATAGCCGTATGAAACCCACATACTCTACATCCTCCTGCCCAGGGTCCATACCTGTTGGGAGAAATTCAAGACTGAAATTTGTATCAAAATCTGTAAAGCACATGAGAACCTTAATTTAGCAGTCTCAAACTGACTGGGACCCCTGTCGTGACGGAGCAGCTGAACATTGCATAAAATCATCAACGCATATACAGATATATACCAAGGGTGACCAACTTTCCTGACCCTACCAGCAGCATACCATAATCTTCAGATGGCCGCGGGAGCCACAAGAGATAAAGATTAGCCATACAGAAGTTGACTCGTGTTGACTGGCTGTGGAATTTTGAGTTTAGAAATCTCAGTGCCCTGGGAGTACTCATGGCCTGCCTCCGATACCAGATTGTTCTCACTTCATATAAAGTTAAATTGAAGAGTTACAAATTAGCAGCGCCTCTGCAGAGCCACACTTGAACTGCCCAGGAGCCACATGCAGATGCCGAGCGATGGTCTGGCCAACCATGGTATTTTCTGTACATTATAGACTTGGAAATCTAGCGTATATAAAAAAATTAGCTGGAAACATTTATTTTAGAATTTACTCTATTGCCCTTTAATGAATGAATAGCAAAACTACATGAACTCTCTCCTAAAGCCTTCTTTTGGCTAGCAGACCTTGACATTTATCTCCTGAACATATTGAGATTATATTCTTGGTTCTTTCGGCAAAGTCACGTAGAAGGGAAATAATACAAATAAAACATAATATAATAAAATTCTCACGACATTTCGGCCACAACGCAAGCAGCCGTCCTCAGGTGAAGAAACAGAGCTGTCGGAAAGACAGCGTCTTAATGAACACTGCCCAGTGTTCACTGCCCAGTGTTCATTAAGACGCTGTCTTTCCGACAGCTCTGTTTCTTCATCTGAGGACGTCTGCTTGCGTTGTGGCCGAAACTTCGTGAAAATTTTATTATATAATGTTTTATTTGTATTATTTTATTATTTCCCTTCCACGTGACTTTACCGAAAGAACCAAGAATATGAATCCCTGCAGTCATGAAAGCTTTAAATCGAAAAATATTGCGATTAGCAAAAATATAAAGGGACGCAATGTTGAATGCTCTAAGTCTCCTTTGCAGAAGAGTGTGCCCTGATGGACTTAAATACAGATACTTTTAATAGCCATAATTCATATATTACCCAACATAATTCATATTCTGAAAAGTACATTGCACACACATGAACAATACAGTTCCCTTCATCACAAAGATGGCTAAAACAAAGAGATGAATGTGATTAGGTGTGGAAAATCATGACCACTGGCTGGCTGGTTGTGTTCATGTATGAAATAATGACAGCATGTGTCTATCTCATTCACCAGCTCAATCGCTTGATTTTTACGATTAATAAACAGCTGTATGAAATGTGTGTTTGTTTACACATATTCATTAGATCCGATTAGCATGCCTACTCTCAGTGCGAAGGAATGTCAACATAATACATAGTTGACATGATGCTAGGGTTGGATCAGTGGGCCTAGTTTTACACATGTTTTACATTTTCATGATTCAATACCGATAGTTTTCTCTTCCTTGTGAAGCCTCTCTCCAATCTTCCTGTTGTGAAGGTGCATTTCAGCCAGATGCTGCCCCAACAAGCCTGAGCCCCTGTCAGAGTGTACAACACAATAGACCTGTCAAAGAAAACATTAACTTTATCATGTCAACAAACCCCAAGTAATAATTCATATGCAAACTAAACTACATCATATTTGTCCAGGTGGTCTGTGGCCGAGAACCTCGCTGGAAATACGAATATATCAGTTCACATTCTGGTTTGGGTGACTCAAAACAATATTCTTCTGGGGTTTATACAATGTGTGTTACTTCCTGGGAAGTCAATCCTATGTAGACTATAAATGAAACCATTTTTTATTTTACAAGAGCTATTTTTCAGAACCGACCTGGCCACAAATGATAGCCTAACGAAGTGGCTTATCACATGGAAATTTATAGCAGCCAAATGCTCAAAATACTCATGTTTCTAAATGTGCAGGGAAAAACTGGAGAAACTGGAGAAAAACCTGCACGACCACGGGGAAAACATGCAAACTTCAAATATACAGCAGGCGTCAAGGTCGGGATCAAACCTACGAAGTTCAATATACCAGGCGAGGTAGTTAACATCTCCTAGCCACCATGGCGCCCCATTCTCTGACTTATCCACCCACCCACCCACTCGTAAAGCCACCCACCCACTCACTCACCCTGCCACGTACTGAATCTCTAAACCAACAACTCAACCACCCACCCACTCACTCACCCTGCCACGTACTGAATCTCTAAACCAACAACTCAACCACCCACCCACTCATCCAACCTCTCACTTACTAAACCAGCCACTCACCAACCCACCGACCCACTCATCCACCTATTCACTTAAAATAGTTCAACTACAATTGAATTATTTTAAATTCACCAGGTAAGGCCCACTGAGCTATACAGATCCTTGTCGGAAACGACGTGGCAAACAAATGATAGCTCAAAGAAGTGGCTTATCACGTGGACATTTATAGCAGCCAAAGCCTCTAAATGTATATTTCTAAATATGCATGAAAAACTCGGAGGTCCCAGAGAAAAATCCATGCAACCACAGGGAGAACATGCAAACTCCAAATATACAGGCGTCACGATCGGGATCGAACCCACGATGTCCTATACAAATGGCGAGGGAGTTAACATTCCGCTACCCTGGCGCTCCACTCTGACTCAGCCTCCCACCCACCCACTCAAACACCCAGCCAAGCACTCATGAACCCAATCACCCTGGCACCCACTCAATCGCGAAACCCACTCACTCATCAACACACCCAGCCACTCACTTAAGCACTTACCTACGAACCCACCTGCATACCCCCCACTCACTAACTCAACGACCCACTTCACTCAACACTCCACTAACCCACCCACCTCACCTATTCACGCCCCAAATCACACACTGACCCATCCACCCACTTAATCTATAACTCACGCACTCACCCACCCACATGCTCACCAGCCACTTATCTACTCACCCACCCACTCATCCTGCCACCTACTCAACCTCTAACCCACCCACGCACCGAACTACCCACCTACCCAATCACCCATCCAATAAACTACAACTAAACTATTTTGTCATTTACCAGGTAAGCCCCACAGAGCTATATAAACCATTTTAGAAGTGATCTGGTTACAACTGATACGTGAACGAAGTGGCTGATCACGCTGACATTCATTGCAGCCAAATCTTCTAAACAAATCTTGACTCTAAATGCGGAGGGATAAATCTGGAGGACCGGGAGAAAGATCCACGAGGACACAGGCAAAAACATTAAAACTCATAATATACAGGCAGCAGGGTCAGAATCGAATACACGATTTCCTGTATACTCAGTGAGGTAGTTAATATCTCACCATAGTGGCACCCCGCTCTCTGACCCACTCACCCAATTACACACTAACTCACCCACTCAACCTCCCACATTAACTTACCCACCCACCAGTCACTCCCCCATTCACCCAACCACCCCCTCACTCACCCAACCACGCACCAACTCACCTACCCACTAACTCACCCACCCATCTTCTCCCGCACTCAGCCAGCCACCCGCTCAATCACGTGCCGACTAACTTACTCACACACTCACCGACCAATACACCCATTCACCCACTCACTTACCCACCCACAATCTCACTACCCAAGCCAACCACCCAGCCCCTCACTCACCCACTTATTCAATCACTCACTACCCCACACACTCACCCAACCACTTGCTCACCTACCCATACGCTAACCCAACCACTCACTCACCGACTCACCCACCCACTAACTCATCAAAATTAATTCTCAACCACTCACCCAACCACCCACGCAATCTCATACCCACTAACTCACTCACCTACCCATTTATGCACTCACGCACCCACTTACTCACTCACTCACGCACCCACCAACCAACCCACCTACCCATCTCTTCACTCACTCACCCATCCACACAGTCAATCACTCACCTACATACCTACCCACTAATACTCACCCACTCATCCAACAACGAACTCACCAACCCACCCGCCGACTCACTCACTAGGTACTAACCCACTCAACTTCTAACCCACACACTAACCACCTAACCACCTACCCACACACTCACTCACTCACCCACACACTCACTCACTCATCCACCCACCCAAACATCCACTCACCCACCCACTAATTCACCCACCCACTCACTCCCTCATCCATCCACTCACCTACTCGCCCATCCACTCACTTACTCAATGAGCCACTCACCTTCTCACCCAGTACTTACACATCAACTGACCCTGCCACCCACTCAATTTCTAACCCACCCACTAACCCAACCAGCTGCCCACTCCCTCAGCCACTCACCTACTTACCCACCCCACTTACACATCCACTTACCCTGCAAATCCACTCAATTTCTAATCCCCCACTCACCCAACCACCCGCCCACTCACTTACTCACCCATTACCACGGAATTATTCACCCACCCATCAGTCAACCACCCAATAATTCAACCACTCACAAACTAAATCACCTATTAATTAAACCACCCACTACCTCAACCACCCACTAACTTAACCACCGAGCCACTCACCCACTCAGCAAGCCACCCACTACTATATCTCTAACCCAATATCTCACTCACCCACCGCCCACTCACCTACACACTAAATTATGTTTATTTTACCAGGTGAGGCCCAATGAGCTACATAGCTCGTTTTCAAAACAACCTTCACCACAAATAAACCGACCATTAAAATTATAGACTGATCATTTCTTTGTCAGTGGGCAAACGTACAAAATCAGCAGAGGATCAAATACTTTTTTCCCTCACTGTACATTGCGGGGGTCACAAAAATATCTCCAAAATCCTGAATAAACACAAGATCCAGGTCCGATTCAACACAGTACAAAAAATCCGTGATCTGGTTCCATCTGTAAAGGATGTGGTTCCAGACATACAGTACCCGGGCGTTTACAAACTAAAGTGCCTCTGTGGTAGCAGCTACATCGAAGAAACCATACGACATATATGGGACCCCATCCGCGAACATAAAGCAGACTTGAAACACGGTAGGACGAACTCCTCTGCCGTGGCAGATCACTGTTATAATTCAGTGGGCTCACATGACATTGACTTCTCCAAGACAGAGGTTCTTTGCAAGCCAACCGGCTACCATGAGAGATTCGTTAATGAGGCCATCCACATATACAAGCACAGAGACAATTTCAATCGAGAAGATGGATTCTGGCTTAGTAACCATTGGAAAGATGTTTTAAACCATTTCGGTTCTTAATTGATTTATTTTATGGTGATTTTCAGACCACAGCCCTTTCGCTGGCACTGCCTCTTAATACTTCTCACACCACGGTCAATGGTATGGTTTACAACATGTAGTATAACATTGTAATGTTTAACATAACTCATAAGGCAATATATAGCATCGTAATTGCATAATGAATATACATCAGTGTGGTATATAGTTGGGTTCATAGAATAAGACATAGTGTAATATCACAAGTCTAATAGTTTATAATCTAAAGTATAGGGTAGTGTAAAGTAACGCATTGTATAATTCAAAAGTGGAATTTGTCTATGATATGATGTTATACCATGTAGTTTAGATTGGAAGGTATACTATTGTATTATATAGTAGTCCAGTTTACAGCATAGTCATAAGGCAACTCAGGACACAACAGCGCACCTTGGCTGTTGCACTTGCCCCTTTTCTTGTTTCCTCTCTGCCTGTGTTCCCAGCCCCCTCCCTCCTCCTCTCCGGAGGTGATGCAGGTAACATGCAAATTCATATTTTAACTCCGCCCACACAGCTTAATAGACGCGGTCCTTGCATGTCAGCGTTCATTCAAGCTCTGTCTTCCGGACAGACCTGTCTCTTCACTTGAAGAAGGCCACTTGTGTTGTGGCCAAAACGTCGTGAGAATTTTATTGTCTTATTTTATTTTATTATTTTATTCCCATTCTACGTGACTTTACCGAAAGAACCAAGAAGATGAATCCTTGCAGTCATGAAAGCTTTAAACTGAAATTTACTTTTTATTTCACCAGGCAAGGCCCATTAAGCTATATAGATCCTTTTCAGAATAGACCTGGCTACAAATGATAGATATACGAGTGGCTTATCACAGATACATTTATTGCAGCCAAATCCTCTAAACGCGTGTTGCTTCTAAATGCAGAGGGAAAAACCTGAGGTTCTAGAACAAAATCCAGGCGACCACGGGTGAGAACTTGCAAACTCCAAATATACAGGCGACAGGGTCGGGATCGAATCTACCACCTCCTGTATACTAGGCAAAATAGTGAACATCTCACCACCTTGGCGCCTCACTCTCTGACTCAACCATCCACTCACTTACACGCTAACTTACCCACTCAACTTCCCATGTTAAATTACCCACCCAGCCGTCACTCACCCATTCACTCACTCACCCAACCCGTCACTCACCCCTCCGCTTACCCACCCACTCACTCATTAACGTGCCCACCTATCTTCCCAACCACTCACCCAGCATCCCACTCAATCTCATACCAAACTAATCTACACACACCCACTCACTTATGCACTCGCCCAACCACCCACTTACTCCCTCATGCACTCACCAACCCACCCACCCATCTGCTCACTCACACACCCACCCCATCAATCACCCACCCACTAACTAACACCCACACACTCACCTACTCACCCACTCACCGACCCAGCACTCACTCACCGAGCCACTCAATTGCTAACCCACCCACTTACCCACCCGCCTGCCCACTCACTCACCCACCCACCTGCCCACTCACTCACCCAGTCACTAACGCACTCACTCAATGTATAACCCACCCACTACCCACCTAACCTCCCTCCCACACACTCATTCACCCAACCACATACCCACCCACACTCACCCATACACTCACCTACTCGCCCAGCTGCTCAATAATTTACCGAGCCACTCACCTAATTACCCAGCCATGCACCTACTCACTCACCCACTTACACATCCACTCACCCTGCCACCCACTCCATTTCTAACCCACACACTCACCCAACCACCTCCCACTCCCTCAGCCACTCACCGACTCACCAAATCACCCACTACCCAAATAACTAATCATCCACCCACCCATCACTCAACAAAACAATAATAAAGCCACCCAATAATTAAACCACCCATTAACTCAACCACCCACTAACTCAACCAGGTTTATTTTACCAGGTCAGGCCCACCGAGCTATAAATATCGTTTTCAGAAGCACCATCGCCAAAAATTATAGCTCAAAAAAGTGGCTTATCATGTATACATTTATAGCAACCAACTCCTCTAAATACATGTTTCTAAATGTGGAGGGAAATATACAGGCATTAGGGTCAGGATCGAACCCACAACCTTCTGTATACGAGGCGAGGTAGTTAACATATCGCCACTGTGGCCCCCCACTATATGACTCTCCCACCCACTAACCCACACAGTCACCCACTCACTTAAACACCCACCGTCACATGCATCCAGGCACTGACTCACCCAGCCACTCAGTACCCATAAACCCACCCATGCACTTGCCCACTCATCCACCCACCCAATGATCCACACACTAAACTAAATTTTGAATATTTTTTTTTATATTTTACCAGGTCAGGCCCACAGCAAAATAGATATTTTTCAGAAGCCACGTGACGACAAATAACAGTTCAATGAAGTGGCTTTTCACGTAGAACGTTATAGCAGTCACATTCTATAAATGTATGTTTCTAAATACGGAGGGACAACCCGGAGAACCCGGAGAAAATTCCACCCGACCATGGGGAGAAGATGCAAACTCCAAATGTATACAGGCTTTAGGGTTGGGGGGAACCTACGAACTCCAATATACCGGGCGAGGGAGTTAACATCTCGCCACTGTGGCGCCTCATTATCTGACTCACCCACCAACTCAACTACTAAAGCCACCCACACACTCACTCACCCACTCACAAACCCACTCACTCACTAACCCACTGACTCATCAACACACCAAGCCACTCACTCAAGAACTTACCTATGCACCCACCTACACACCCACTCACTCTAAATATACAGACATCAGGGTCGGGATCGAACCCATGACCTAGTTTATAAAAGACGAGGCAGTTAACAACTCGCCACCATGGCACTCCACTCTCCGGCTCAGCCACCTACTCACCCACCCACTCACAAACCCACCCACTGGATCTCAAACACACTCACTCACTCACCAATTTACCCACCCACTCACCCTGACACCCACTCAATCTCCAACTGACCCACCCACGCACTCAAAATCCCACCTACCCACTCAACCATCCAATAAACTGAAACTAAACAAAATTTTTTTTTTATTTTACCAGGTAAGGCCCACAGAGGTATATCAAGTGACCTGATTACAAATAATAGGTCGACGAAGTGGCTTATCACGTAAACATTTATTGCATTCAAATCCTTTAAACGCATGTTGATTTGAAATGCGGAGGAAAAACCCGGCTATTCTAATGCACACAATGGACCGGAAGGACAAGCGCAAAGGGTTCGCATAATGCGCATGCATAATGTACGTTGACTCATTAATCTCCCCCCCCTCCCCACTTTGCATCAAGAGCGCCAAAGTGTGGTCACCACATCTATGCCTCTTTATAAGGAACGAAACAGACTAACTTCTCCACAAATCTGGCTGTCGCCTGATGAAGCTAGTTGTAATTACTGGCGAAAAGTTAGTACTCAGATTGTAAATGTTGTGGCTTGACTCTCCAACACACCGGTGTGCTGTACTAGTTACAAATTGGAATGTTCTGATTACGTGACAACCCTTACTAGTTGGCTGTGTCGAGTGGTGGTGGGTTTTAACGACACATTTATATATTTACGCGATTTAACCCAAAAAAAAACCTCTATTATGGATAATATTGGTCGCGAAAGCCTACGTGTAAAACAAACCCCAAGGAATCAAAAAAATCGACGCGACCACGGAAGAAGATGAAAACTCCAAATATACAGGCTTCAGGGTCGGAATCGAATTGATTACATCCTGTATTCTGGGCGAGGGAGTTAACATCTCGCCACTGCGGCGCCTCATTATCTGACTCACCCACCCGCTCAACTACTAAAGCCACCCACACACTCACTCACCCACTCACAAACCCACTCACCCTGCCACCCACCCACTCATACAAATCGGGCATCAATACCGTTCGTTTGAATGATCTGTGAAACGCAGAATATTGCAGATAAAATCGGACATTTTGAGCTTGCTGCCGGATCGATTGAGTGGAATCAATACAATTAGTCTCGATTCACGATCAACAAAGACCATATATAGGAAAATCTCTGATCGGTGATTTTGATTGCATCATATTGCAGCGCCCCTTTGATGATGTTATAAAGCACTTGCCCCAACAGTCTGTTAAAGGCTACACGGGGGATCTTTGTGTGCGAGTAGCTCACAGATCCTTGAGAGATCTGGACACTGTCCGATCATCAGCGAGCTCCTCCGGCAGGCAAGAATGAGTTGGCTGTTGTCTGTGCATTAAGAGGTGTTAAATATCCCACGCAGAGGAGTCTGCTTACAGGACAGATAAAAGGTTCTTCACGTACCGTGCCCCGTGTCACCTGAACGTTAAATGGGGCCCCGGTAATTGAGTGTCCACCGCTGAATCATCTTTCACCATCACCACTCGTCCATGAAGGTCAATGCGACGAGGCCATAGATAGACGGCGCGTTATAACGGAGGGGGGGGGGGGACCAGGAGAAACGTCGTACTACGTGACATCACAACACCCTGCACACAACCGTAGTGGCAGATTAGGGTGCGCATCGTTAACGAATATGTGGTTTAAGTGGTTGAGAGTAGATGGGCGGGCACGCCATGGGCTGGAGTGGAGGTGGACTGATGCGGTACGGGAGAATGTGGAGCTGAGTGGGCTTTGCCGACGACTGGTACCAGCGGTGTCGGGATCGGCCTCTGCGAGGGAGGCTCGTGAAGGACGCTTCTACTGGGCAGTTGGAGACAGTCGCCCTCCACCAACAACAGAGGAGTGACGCTCACAACAACGCGCAGAACACCGGATGATGAATATGCAGCAATTTGGCACAGTACAGGGAACAGGTGGTGCATCTGCCAGTCATCTCAGTCAGCCAACCCATGGCACCTGGGTCTGTTCCAGGACCTCCGGTCAGCGAGCCTTCGACACTTCACGTGGCTTCAAAGTGCACCTGGCCTGGCACAGGCGCCGTGGTGACGTCACTGTCACTTATTGGCGAATGGCGACGGTCGATAACGCAGCGGTGGTTGTGAGAAATGCCATTTTGGGGGGGGGGGGGGCGCCAAACCTGACCAGCTGTAAACCTCACGTCGCCTCGCAGCCACACAGTGGCAACAGGGAGTTCTGGATGGGTGCAAGGGGTTGGTAATCCCCCTCCACCTTCAACTAAATAACCACACACGCGAGCCCTTGGGTCTCTCTGTGAGTCGATGGATCTGTGTGTGGTGAGTCTATGGGTTTCTGTGAGAGTCCGTGGGTCTCTGTGTGGTGAGTTTATGTGTCTCTGTTTTATGAGTCTATAGGGCTCTGTGCGAGTCTGTTTGATTCGGTGGTTCTCTGTGTGATGAGTCTATGCGTTTTTGTATGACTCTATGGGTCTCTATGTGGTGATTCTATGGGTCTGTTTGGCGAGTCTATGGGTCTCTGTGGTGAGTCTATGGGTCTCTGTGTGAGTATGGGTACGATTGAGTCTATGGGTATCTGTCTGGTGAGTCTATGTCTCTGTTTGGTGAGTCTATAGGACTCTGTGCGAGTCTGTGGATCTGTTTGAGTCTGTGGTTCTCTGTCTGATGAGTCTATGGGTCTCTGTGGTGAGTCTATGGTTCTCTGTGCAAGTCTGAGGGTATGTGCGTGGTGAGTGTATAGGTCTATGTGTGATGACTCTATGGGTCTCTAAGTGATGGATATCTGTGGTGCACATATCCTGGCACAAGCGCCGTGGTGTCGTCACCACCACTAAGTGGAGAATGCTCCTACCCCTGCTCCTGCTTGTTGTTGTGCTCGGGAAGGAGAGAGAAAACTAGACTAAGGTCCACTGAGCTAAACATCTCTTCTTCAGAAGCGACTTGGCACCAATGATAGCTCAACGAAGTGGCTCATCATCACAGTCACTAAAGTTTTAAGTCAAAACTTTAAACGAATGTTTCTAAATGTGGAGGGAAAAACCGGAGGACCCGGAGAAAAAGTCCACACGACCACGGGGAGAGACAGAGACACGCAAACTCCAAATATACAGCAGGCATCAGGGTCGGGGTCGAACCCACAACCTCCTGTACACCAGGCAGGTAGTTAGGGGGGAAAGCAGAGACAGCGAGAGGGAGGAGAATTAGTCAAACTCACACTCAGTATTACTAACTAACCATGATACACTCACCATGATACTTACCATCATACTCAAGCATTCACCATCATACTCACACACAAGCCCACACACATCAACAGTCGCCATTCACCACTACGTGGCGGTGATGTTCCCACAATAACTCAGGTGCCAAGGTTTGACGGCTGTGCCAGGCTAAGTTCAGGAGGAGGTCACGGGCCAGACTCAGGTGCCATGGGTTGACTGCTCTGCCTGGCTAGGTACAAGAGGAGGGCTAGACCCTGGTGCTATAGGTTAACTCGTGTGCCACCACCTGCACAACCACCACAATAACAACCACACAACAATAACCACGACCAACAACTGTAACCACAACTATAATTTAACCACAACTATAATTCCCATCAGCCACACGGCCCTCTGGGAGTGCCTCTCAACAGCAGCAGCAGGGCCGAGCTCTGCTTGAAGCAGCGCCGTGAACTCAGCAGAACGTGACGGCTGTGGGCCAGGCGCCTCCTCTGTCTCCCCCCACCGTCGCCACTGCTGATGTGGACACACCGCGCGAGGTTCTCACCTTCAGGCTGAGTCGACGTAGAGGAGGCCCAGCGAGCCGCCGCTTCAGAAGCTTTCGCGAGCCACTGACGGTGGCCGTGAGCGGGAATCCAAATCAGCCGCTCGCCACCCACAATCCACAGCGCGCGCCGCCTCCACTCGGCCCCGGCCTAAGCGGAAGTAGCAGCGGGGGAGGGGGGCGGGGCATGGGGGGTGAGGGGGCGGGTCAAGAGGGGGAGGGCAGGGGGGGCAAGGGGGGGGCATAGAGGGGGTTCGTTAGGTGGAGAAAAAGGGGGGGCATGGGGGGTTGTGAGGGGGCATGGGGGGTTGCGAATGTGGAGGGGCGGCGGGGGGAAGGGGGGTCACGAGGAGGGGCAGGGGGGGCAGGGGGCTAGTGAGGGGGAGGGAAATGGCGGACCATGGGGCGTGGTCGCGAGGGGGGGGGCAGGGGGGGAGGAGCTCAGGTGTGAGGGGGAGGAGCTCATGGCTCTGACGTCACGGGGGGCGTGGTTATTTTGGACCACCCCCGCGTCTCGCGCCACGTGCTTCCCACTGGCAGTTTGGCCGTTAGAGAGACGCGGACCGACCCCAGAGCAGGAGTGGAACCGAGCTTTGGGTGAGTGGTGGCGGTGGTGGTGTGAGTCTCTCTGTGCGAGTCTGTGTGTGTGTGAGGCTATCTATATGAGTCTGTGTGTGTGTGACTCTCTGTGTGTGTGTGAGTCTCTGTGTGTGTGTGTGAGTCTCTCTGTGTGAGTCTGTGTGAGACTCTGTGTGTGTGACTCTCTGTATGTGTGTGAGTCTCTGTGTGAGTCTGTGTGTGTGTGAAACTCTCTGTGTGTGTGTGACTCTCTGTGTGAGTCTCTGTGTGTGTGTGACTCTCTGTATGTGTAAGTCTGTGTGTGTGTGTGACTATCTGTATGTGTGAGTCTCTCTGTGTGTGTGTGTGAGTCTCTGTGTGTGTGTGAGACTCTCTGTGTGAGTCTCTCTGTGTGTGTGAGTCTCTGTGTGAGTCTGTGTGTGTGTGGAACGATCGTAGAGCTGACAGCGCGCCGCGCTATGAACCCGGCGACCCCGAGTTGGATTCCCTCTAAAGGCCAACAGCAGTAACGATTATCTGAACCGGTGCTGGGCCTCCCCTAGGTTGACTCAACCTCGAATGAGTACCTGGTGTGGTGTGTAAAGATCGCCACTGGGGAGACAAAGGCGGCCGGGCGTGGTGCTGGCAATCCAACCCCCTCGTGTGTTGTGCCGGCCTTCATACGTACTGCTGGCTAACAGCACTTGCCCCTACAGCCTGTTAAGTCTCTACGGGGATCTTTGTCTTTGGTGTCCCATACTGGCAGGGGGAGGAGTGGTGATGTTAATGTTGGTGGTATTAGTGGTGGGGGTGCTCGTGATGGTGGTGGTGTTAGTTGTGTTAGTGATGGTGGTGTTAGTGATTGTGGTTGTTAGTAGTGGTGATAGTGGTAGTGTTACTGGTGTTAGTGATGGTGGTGTTGGTGTTGGTGGTATTAGTGATGGTGGTGTAAGTGAGGTGATCGGATGCCATGGTGGTCCCCATCTTTAAGAAGGGAGACCGCACAGACTGTAACAACTACAGGGACATCTCACTCCTCAGTGTGCCGGGAAAGGTCCTGGCAAGGATTATTCAACACTGCCTTACCAGGCATGCTGAGGAGAGGCTTGTGGAGCCCCAATGTGGTTTCAGGAAAGGGTGGTCCTGCACAGATGCCATATTTTCTGTCCGTTTGCTAAAGCAGCGGTGTAGGGAATTCCAACAAGACCTACATCTCTGCTTTATTGACCTGGTAAAGGCCTATGACACCATCAGTAGGCCTGGGCTCTGGGTTCTTCGTGCTTTCGGAGTCCCTGACCCGCTGCTCACGATCTTTAAGGACCTTCATTATGGTGAGCGGACCCGGGTAAAACTACATTGCCGGGAGTCGGAGCCATTCCCTGTTCACCTTGGGGTCCGACAGGGATGTCCTCTGGTTCCAACATTATTTAACATCTATTTCGACCACGTAGTTCGTGAGGCCTTCAGTAGCTGTACCGGAGGAATTTCCATCTGGTACAGATACAGTGGGAGGCTGATCAATGCCCGGATGCCGTTAAGGGATGGCTCCCTATTGGTCAACCACGTTATGTATGCCGATGACGTGATAATTGCGGCTCACTCAGAGGAGGAGTTGGAGGCGCTGCTGCTAAAACTGGAGTGTGCCACTAAGAGGTGGGGCCTTACGATCAGCCCCACCAAAACGAAGCACCTGCCTGGGTATTTTGTACCATCGGGCACTCCACCTCCACAACTCCCAATCGGTGATGGGGCAGTTGTGGAGAGAGTGGAAAGTTTCCCATACCTGGGCAGTGTGCTCATGACCGTCTCCGGTTTAACAGCAGAGGTCTCACTCCGAATCAGTCGAGCGGCATTATCTTTTCAGCAGTTGCGTAACGCTGTGTGGAAGCTACCTGGTCTGTCGCTCCACACGAAGCTTCGGGTCTTCTCAGCCACAGTCATTCCCTCCCTTCTCTACGCTTGTGAAACGTGGACCCCCCTAATGGAACATCTTTGCCGGTTAGAAACGTTGAGACTGGCCTGCCTCCGATCAATCCTGGGTTTAACCAGGCTGGATTGTGTGAGGAGCTCACAAATCCTCGAAAGATCTGGACAAAGCCCCATCAGTGAGCTCCTCCGGCAGGCAAGGCTGCGTTGGCTGGGCCAGGTAGCCCGCATGCCCAATCACCGCATGCCCAAGCAGCTTTTATTTGGCCGGATCGAGGGGGCTTAATGGACGCAGCACGGGCTAGAGAAGAGATGGAATGATGTGGTACAGCAGGATGTGGAGCTGAGTGGACTTGCCGATAACTGGTACCAGCTGTGTCAAGATCGGCCTCTGTGGAAGAGGCTCGTGAAGGACGCTACTGGGCAGTTGGAGGCAGTTGCCCTCCAACAACAACGGAGAGCGCAGGAACGACGCTCACAACAACGAGCAGAGCGCCGGATGGCTAAAGCACAGCAAGTTGGCACAGTAAGGGGCACAGGTGGTGCATCAGCCAGTCATCTCAGTCAGTCGACCTGTGGCACCTGGGTCTGCCCCGTGACCTCCTGCCAGCGGGCGTTCGACACTTCACGTGGCCTCAAGGTGCACATGGCCTGGCACAAGCGTCGTGGTGACATCACCGCCACTTAGTGGCGAATGGCGATTGTTGTTGTTGGTGTTAGTGATGGTGGAATTTTTGTTGCTGGTGTTAGTCGTGGTGGTGGTAGTGATGGTGGTATTATTGGTGCTGGTAGTGGTGTTCGTGGTGGTCTTAGTGGTGGTGTTAGTGTTGGTGGTATTATTGGTGGTGGTGTTAGTAGTGGTGTTAGTGATGGTGTTAGTGGGGTAGTGTAGCGGTTAGCGCGCTGCGCTAAGAACCTGGCGACCTGGGTTTGATTCCCGCTCACAGCCAACATTGGTGACGATTATCTGAACTGGTCCTGGGACTCACCCTAGATCGACTCAGCCTTAAATGAGTACCTGGTGCGAGGTGCAAACATTGCCACTGGGGAGACAAAGGCGGCCGGGCGTGGTGTTGTCTTTGTTCGTGGTGTTAATTGTGGTGTTAGTAGTGGTGTTCGTAGTAGTGGTGTTCGTAGTGGTGGTGTTCGTAGTGGTGGTGTTCGTAGTGGTGGTGTTGGTGGTGTTAGGAGTAGTGTTAGTAGTGGTGTCCGAACAGAGGAGCAACGCTCACGACAACAACCTTTGAGCCGGGCATCTAAAATGCAGCAAGTTGGCACAGTCATCTCAGTCAGACAACTCATGGCACCTGGGTCTGACCTGTGACCACCTGTCAGTGAGCCTTCGGCACTTCACGTGGTCTCAAAGTGCACCTGGCCTGGTACAGGCGCCGTGGTCACATCACCACTACTTAGTGGCGAATGGCAGTTGTTGTTTTTTGTGTTTTTCGTATTGTGTGTGACTGGTGAGAATGTGAGTCCGTGTTGATGAGAGTCCCCATTGTGACGTGACGTGGGTTTAGACGTGGGTGTGTCATGCCCCTTCAACTCTGCATGTCCCTCGCCTCTGTCTGCCGCTCTCCACGCAGAGACCCGGACCGCGCGAGAGACACCGTGAGCTCTGAGCACCCTCGTCTGAAAGTTGCTACCATGGAGGTACATGTGGCTCCTCGACTCGTGTGGTGAAGTATGGGTGGACGTGTGTTCTCCCCTCTGCGTGTGCCTACCTGTCATCTGTATACCTGGGTGTGCTTCTCCTTGCCCGCCTAAGTGTGTGCGCGTCTATCAGAGTGTCTCTCCGCGATCCTGTTGGTGTACGTGCCCGTCTACGCGTGAGCATCTACACCGCTGTTATCTATCCACTGATGGATGAACGCCTCCCTCCCTGAGACCCTACTACCCCTCACATCCTGTGATGGAATAATCCGCCAAGCGCCGATTTCGTCGCACCATCTCTCTGGCGGCTCTCCTCTCTGATGTGTTCTGTTCCTTGGTTGTCGCTCCATTATTATTCTTAACCATGAGCCATTGTTGTCCCTCCTAGCCATGGCTCGTCCGGCCCGAGTCCCACTCACTCCTCTTAACAGTTTGAACGATCCCATTGACCTGCGTGTGACCTCGAAATCCACGCGTCTTTCATTGTAAATCCAAGCATGGCAACTGATATTGGCCAAATATCCCAACGCTGAGAACTGGCAACATCTCGGCAGGACCCTCCTGAATGTGGAGCCCAGGATGTCAGAGATGCTGGCTCAGTGCTCGGCCACTGCACTTGCTCCAACATCTTAATCAAGCCCATGTGGTGGACCTTTGTCTTTGCGTGTGTAGATCAGCCGAGCTGGAGAGGCTCGGAGTAACGGCGAGTCTTGCACCACGTGGAGTGCGCTGTCCTCAGCGCGCACCGGCTCCATCCGCAGCAAATCGCCACAAGGTAAGAACAGAAATGAGTGACGTCAAGATGGCCACGCTGAATGGTGGGACATCACGACGGTCATGTTTCAAGGGGGACGTCACAGTGACCATGATGCATGGGGGACTTCACGGTGGCCATGTTGCATGGGTGATGTCCCGTTCGAATTTTGCCGTTCTCTCGTCTAACACCGGCGAGACACGGTCATAAAGAAGGCTGTCTCTGGTGCAGGCCAGTCAGTTTCAAAGACAATGCCTATATATTATCGGAGCATGTTTGTTTGCATATTTTTCCACAAGTACGTGTGGTAAATGCAGACTTGATGCCTTGCAAAAGGTATCTATTTGGTGTTTGAACATATTAACACCTGTTTTTGTGCCAGAAAGGGTAAAAGCTATTCTTATTTTTTATAAAATCCTTCTTGCATATCTGTGTTATATTTATCTAATTCATTAACCCCGTTTTCAAACCCAAGCAACCTAAGATGTCCTCAGAGCTGCATATAGCTGGACATCGAACAAAGATGGTCACTGCATGGCACGCTTTCAGATGTGCTTCTGCAGTCATCTGGATCACCGACAGCTGTTTTTATTCTCTTGCCTGCAGCAATCCTGGCTCTCTTTGGCCCACAAATGACCCACCGGGAGAAGCTGGAGCTTGTCGCCATACAGAAAGTATGGTACTTTGCACTCAGCAACAGATCCCGGGGACACAACAACGATGGATACGACGACCACGAACATCATTACATTCCGGTGAGACTCGCCACAAAGCCCCCGCCGTGGGGGCGGTCACAGGGCGCAGCAGTCGCGGGGTTCGTGGCTTCTTGTCATTGCAACTTAAGCACCAACCAACTAGAGAAAGCACACGTGCACTCTCCCACACACTTCACAATCAGAAGTTTATTTCCCAAGTTAAGCCCATTGAGCTAAAGAGCTTTTTTTAGGGTGACTCGGCCAGCAGACATCAGAGCATTCGACAATTACAGATTTAAGAAAGCCAAACACTTAATAAAAGCAATTATTTCGTAAAATAATGCTCACATGTTGTGATTTTCAAAATATAGTCAGTCTAAATTTGTGTAATTTTGTGCAGGTCCACCATGAGCACCTTCACTACCGCTATGAGGTGCTGAAGAAGATTGGGCGCGGAGGTCAAGGCCAGGTGATCCGGTGCCTTGACCACAAGATGAACACCCTGGTGGCCGTGAAGATCTTGGTATCACCATTGAGGTAAGAATTCATAGTGGTGTCGTCACAAGGACGACGTTGTTGTTACGTCCAGTGCTGTGGGCGGCCGTGTGATGAGGTGGTGACAACTCGTGCCTCACGTAGAGGGTCCCCGGTTCGACTCCTGACTCGGGTGCCCTCCTGTGTGGAGTTTGTATGTTCTCCCCCTGTTCTGGATCAGTTCACTCTTACATTACATTAAGTCTTCATTTAACCTAGTAGAGGCATTCCTGAAAAGTGCCACGTTAAGGGAAAGCACATTAAGCAAACATAATATCCCCATATATAATGTAACGATAAAGTTTTGCAAGATATAATACATGCACACAGTGATGTGAAGAGACCAATAACGGAGGGCATGCTGTCACGTCACGTGATCATTCCGCATTCCGCCTACTGTGTCATACCGCTCAGCTGTGCAATTTTATAGCGGGCACATTCCACGTTATAATGGGCGCTTTCCTGCATTAGAACAGAAGCATTCCGGATTATAATGGGTGCGGTCCGCGTTATAACGGGAGCCTTCCACGTTATCATGGGCACGTTCCACGCTATAAAAGGCGTGTTCCACACTGTAATGGAGTTGTCCCATGTCATAACGGGCGCGTTCCGTGTTATAACGTGTGCGTTCTGCGTTATAGCAGCTACATCATGGGACCTCCTTTGCCAGTACCAAAATATACTCCCAAAGGAGGTCCCATGATGTAGCCATTCACCCCGAGCTCTCATTACTCTGAAAACGCTTGTCTTTGTGCTGTACGCCTTTTGGCGTCGCCTGGTCTAACACCGTTTTTGAGACGAGGCTCAAAAGAAAGGTGTTTCTGGTGTGGACCAATCAATTTCAAAGACAATGCATATATTATCAGAGTATGTTTTTTGTTTGCATTCTGACCACAAGTATTGTGGTTAATGCAGACATTATTCCTTGTAAAAGGTTTCAGTTTGGTGTTTTAACATCTTAACACCTGTTTTCTTGCTAGAAAAAAGGAGAAAATATATTCTGATATTTTGGTACTGGCAAAGGAGGTCCCATGATATTCCACGTTATAATGCCTTGCTCTGTGAGAGCCACATTCAGTCACGACTCAGCTGTGGCTCAGTCTCTAAAACTCAGGCTCAGCTCTAGCTCAGCCGTGGTTTGGCCCAGGCTTGAGCCGCTCAGCTGCTGTTAAAGATACACGAGTGGCTCAGCCGTGGCTTGGCTCAGCTCCTGGGAATCCTGAGTGTGGCTGGGGCCATGCTCGGAGTCGGTTCAATTCACACATTAGGGAATCACTACGTTCAGGCAGCACCCCAAACCCCCTTCTATCCCTTGCTTATTTGATCCTCTTCCCGATCCTTTCTGGAACCTTCCATGAGCGCACTACCGGAACTCACAATGCCATTACACTTGGGGAACTAATATTTATTTATTAATTCTGAATAGAATTTGTTTCTGGTCATTCCTTAAGCAAGTCTAAGTCATGATTCATTTGTGGATTTTCTCTGCACAGCTCCAAGCATGATAAATTTCAGAGAAAGGAGCTCCAGATGGCTCTGGAACTTCAGGGCGAGGGCAGTGATGAGGAGTACAACGTCATCAAAGTCCTGAACCATTTTGACTTCAGAGGACACCACTGCATTGTCCTGGAGCTGTTGAAGTACGTACCATGTGTTCCCACCGCCCCCCCCCCCCCCCCCATAGCGTGGTTAACTTCATTAGCTAAACTAAAACTTTTATTTAACAGGTAAAGACCAGTGCCCTATCAGTTATTTTTCACAAGTGGCCTGGCTACAAATGATAGCTAAAAAAAGTGGCTGATGTGGAAATGTATAGTAGCCAAATACTCTAAAAGCAAGTTTCTAAATGTGGAGGGACAAACCAGAGAACCCGGAGAAAAATCCACGTGACCAGGGGTAGAACATGCAAACTCAAAATATACATGCGTCACGGTCGGGATCAAAGCCCCGATCTCTTCCACACCAGGGGAGGGTGATAACGTCACACCACCGGGGCTAGATGTTACTTTTGGGATTCCTGTGCCACCCACGCATTGTGATACTGTGGAGCTGTCATGTGTCCCGGGTGCACGAGGCAACGCCTCTTTTCTCAATCAGCCCCGCCCACTTTTATATAGCCACGCCTCCACTCGATCAGTGCAGTGGTAATGCTTGAGCCCCTCGGTGAAAATCCCTGAGTTCGATTCTCAACTCGGACGCCTTTCTCTGTGGAGTTTGTATCTCCTAATGGATAATTCCACCACCCGGAAACAGAGCCAATGAAAGCAAGTGGACAAATGTGCTAACTGATTTGGTTTATCAGCAAACCGATGACCTAAACCCACACTGAGCTATGAATCATATTAGTCGTGAATGTGCAAATAGAATATTAATATTGTCGTTATCAGAATCCACGCAGTATTGCAGGGTATGACACTGACGCTGCTTCGTTGTTGTCATTGTTGTTGCTGCTGCTGCCTCTTTCACAGGGAGAGCCTCTATGATGTGATTACGGAAGGGAGGCTCCGGAAATTGCACATGGGGATGGTGAAAACTTACACCAGGGGCATCCTCAAGTTCCTTTGCCACACCAAGGCCAGGAGCATCATCCATGCAGACATCAAGCCAGTGAGTGGACACAGCATTCAGCGCGACTTTGTTCCGGAGTTGTGTCATTATTGGGGACTCGGTCCATAGAGAAAACTAACCACGTTGGTCACAGGGTCGATGTGTTAGCTCTGTCCGTCTATCTGGAAGGAAGCAGGGTCACGTTACCTCTGGTGATGATCTGGTATGAATTCAACTGTCGTGTAGAGTCGTGTCGCTATTGCGGGACTCACCACAGATAAAACCAGCAATGTAGATCACAGCGTTGCCCCAAACTTTGGGAAATACAAACCGGAGCTGAAAAGAATGAATTTCAAAACGTGCCAAATACGCGTTTGAACAGACAGCTGCTCATTGTCAGCTTCCCAAGACAAACGCGCGGTGGAAAGCGTCACGAAATCCGTGCGCCCTTGAGTGTGGTTTTTGGTCCGTAACTCGTTATCGGGCAGCTGTGAGCATCTATGATAAGTTGTCTATAGAGCTGCACCCTTTTACTTAGATGGTGCTTCAGAGAGCTTTAAATGTGATGAGCCTCGACTAACATCGCTCATCTTGACGCATTTGAAAGGGGCACCCCCAGTGGCAGCTGTCAGAAAACAGCGAATGTTGCACTTGACTCAAGGTTGATGACGGTGCTACGCCTCACCTAGTTCCCCTGTTTAGCTTGTACCGTGGTACGTAATTGATCCACTGCTGGCTGAATGCTATCGGCGTAACCTCCGAGTGTGAATTCCTTCTGCCTTTCTTCCTTTAGGAAAATGTTCTACTCAAGGATACCGTGACTGGCACCGTCAGGGTCACGGACTTCGGCACCAGCTTTTTTGTGAAAAGGCAACGTGAGTAACCTCACCTGGGTGTGAGTTTCTGCGTGTGGGTGTGAGTTTCTGCGTGTGGGTGTGTCTGTGTTCCAGTGTGTGTGTGTGTGTGCAAGTCTCTTAGTGTCTGTACATGTGACAGTGTGTGATAACGATGCTGTTCATGACACAGTGAGTATACACACACACGTACATATATATATATTTGTTGTTGTTGTGCAGCTCTGCATGTTGGTGGGACCCTGCCATACCTATCTCCGGAGGTATTGCTGGGCTACAGATTAACGTGTGCAGTGGACATGTGGGCACTGGGCTGCACAGTGGCGGAGTTGGCGACCGGCAGGGAATTATTCCATTCGGACAGCCGCGACGACCACCTCCCGTGCTGCATGGAGGTATTTCCAACTGGGCGTTCACCCGCTCGTGATTCCCCCCTCCTTCCTTGAAGTTGTAGGCTATGGGGGGGGGGGAGCCAGGAGAGGGGGGGCGATTGGCTACTTGGTGATCTGGCGAATGGCAGCCATCGTATGTTTTATGTGTGTACACGTGTGTGTCTGTACGTGTGGGGGGAGCAGTGGTGTAGCGGTTAGCGTGCTCAGCTACAAACCCGGTAATGCGAGTTTGATTCCAATTCACGGCCAACATCAGTGATGATTATCTGAACCGGTACTGGGCATCCCCTAGTACAAATCAGCCTCAAATGAGTACCTGGTGCCGTGTGTACCTGCTTCAATATGGCCAACCATCCCCTCTCTGTGTGTGCCACAGTCCTGGCCCTCAACAGGTGCCGCTACTGTTGCTGCTGCTGTTTCTACTCACTACTAAAAGCACTTGCCCCTACAGTCTGCTGCGGCTACACGGGTGACTTTTGCCTTTATCTCAACCATGTGCAGATCCTCGGGTTGCCTCCAAGATGCATGATGGATGCAGCTCCTGACGGAATGCACTACTTTGGTGAGTTGAAGGGTGGGGCGAGCAACCGGCCGGATTCAGTGTTAGGGTGTGGCCTGGAGCTGTTGTAGTTCTTTTTGGGGGGGTAACCATGGGGGGGGGGGGCCTCTTTGTATTTTCAATTCCTTGGGTGAGTGGGTGGGTAAATGGGCGCGTGGGCAAGTGGGTAGATGGGCAAAGTGGTGGTTGGTGACTGTGTGTCTCTCCTGCTGTGCATGTCTCCTGCAGATCGTTTGGGCATGATGTTCTCCCCAGTCAAGAGAAGGGTGCCAGGGAGCTTGTCACTTCACGGGGCACTCAAAAGCCACGACCCGGAGTTTGTTGACTTTGTCAGCTCCTGCCTGCGGTAAGAATCATCCCCCACCACCTCCCCCCTCCCCATGAGGATTTCTCCCACCAAGGTGATCAACGAACGCCCTCCACCGATCACCAGGAAGATGTGGAGCTGAGTGAACCTGCCGATAACCAGTACCACCGGTGTTAAGATCGCCCTCTTTGGAGGTCCGTTAAAGATGATCCTCGGCAGTGCGAGGCTCAGGGCATTTTTAGAGTACTGCGTATTGAAGGATTGCCGCTGCTACCGCGACTACCGCTGATGCCGTGCGATCCTGGACCTCGTGGGAGAAGGGAAGGAACGTCAATCCTCTCACCACGCCTCTCTCACCACGTGCGCTGCGTGTGACCCCGGTGCGTCTCTCAACAGATGGGATCCGGATTGTCGCATGACGCCAGCGCAGGCGCTGGGTCACAGCTGGCTCCGGACCGTGGCCACCAGCACCACCAGCAACGCCACCGCCATCACCATTGCTGCTCCTGGCAGTGTACAGTGTTTTGGAGCTGCTGAGCGACGGTAAGCCATGAGCTGCTTGTCCAATGTTCAAGGCAGTCCATAGGGAGGTGTGGGGCCCGGGGCAAGTCACAATTAAATCGGAAGTATTACCAACAATACAGGGGTTGTTTCGGTTAGATCGCATAGATATACATGTGTTGTTAAACTCACCACCACCCAACACAGCCAATTAGTAAGGTGTATCATGTAAACAAAATGTGCCAATTAGTTACTAGATCAGCACACCAGTGTGTTGGAAAGTAAACCCACCACATTTACTATTCGAATACGACATTTTGCCGGGGATTGCAACCAGCCTCATAAGGTGACGGCCAGAATTGTGGAGAAATACTCCTGTTTCGGTCTTAAATAGTGATAAATGTGAATGTGATGTCATCATTTGTGAGCCAATCTGGTGCGAAAGCCTACGTGTTAAAAAGACATTTTACGTCTGACACCGTAACATCGAAGCACAGGGCCGCCAAAAGCACGGTGCCTGGGGCGGTTTCCCCAGTACACCGTACCCGGGGGACGGCTCTGCTCCTGTTAATGTATTTACATTTATTACTACTACCCTTATTTAGCCAGCATGAGCCTCACTCAGTCTCAAGACTCTTTTTCAGTAGAGTCCTGCCAAGTTGTTTGCAGTACAGAACAAATTTGCTTTTGCTACTGCTGCTATGCGATCCCAATTGAGTGATTTGGAGGTTCAATTTCTAACACTGGCGAGGATGTCCATCCAACACTGGTTGCGTTGCGTGTGTCAGGGTTCAGTTACGTGGAGGAAAATGCCAAACCCAAAGGAATGAAAGTTACATTTTAATGTACAATTTTATTGAGGGACTGTGTGTTGTCTTGGTGGGGTCTGGGGCTGTTTTGTTGATGTTTTGCTGCCTTGCCCAAGTTTACATTTAGTGTTGAAAATCTGGCCGGATTTTATGTACTTTGTGCTTATGTGCTCAATTTTTTGTGACTTGCTTACATTTTTACACGTTGCACTCCTTTTGTTTGTTGTTGTAACTTGCTGACCCTGTGCCTCGACTGCATATCTGTGAAGGAAGAGCTTCATAGCTTATCGGATTCCTCTTCATCCAGTCTAAATAATGTATTCTGATTTTGGAAACCAATGCAGGACAAAACGGGGGGGGGGGGTAGAACACACTCCACATTCCACACGGAGAAGTGGCCCAAGTATGGGAATCAAACCCAGGTCCCTCTTTGACCGAGTTCCAGCCCTGCTGCCTGCAAACGAACACATGTACAGTTCAAACCCCACGTATACATTCAGTTATATACGGATGTATTTTTATAATTGGTTCCTGGGTGAGGACAAATAATGAGGCAGCCATATCTTTGCCATGTTGGCCTTCATCCAGTGTGATATCGCAAGACTAATGCCCATTCTGTAACCAGACCCACGATGGGCATGGTATGCTGCATTATTGCAGCGTTATTAACCTGGTTAATCTATCTCCGCACACAGTTAGTCCGTACGCGGATGATGGTGGGGGGGGGGGGGGGGGGACTGCGATCTCTGCTGTAGCAGGAAGTTGGAACGGTGTCGTGCGCATCTCTTCACAGAGCGGAGCCGGCGCTGCCCCCATCCTCCGCGTTTGCCCTGGCCTCTAAATGTAAGCTGACGGTTGTGGTGGAAGAGGAGACCCTGGTGGAGGAGCTCGTGGTGCAGGGAGAGGAGACCCTGGTGGAGGAGCTGGTGGTGCAGGAGGAGACCCTGGTGGAGGAGCTGGTGGTACAGGAGGAGGAGACTCTGCTGGAGGAGCTGGTGGTGCAGGAGGAGACCTGGGTGGAGGAGCTGGTGGTGCAGGAGGAGACCCGGGTGGAGGAGCTGGTGGTGCAGGAGGAGACCCGGGTGGAGGAGCTGGTGGTGCAGGAGGAGACCTGGGTGGAGGAGCTGGTGGTGCAGGAGGAGACCCGGGTGGAGGAGCTGGTGATGCAGGAGGAGGAAACCCGAGTGGAGGAGCTGGTGGTGCAGGACGAAGAGGAGATGGGGGGGGAGACAGAGGAGGTGGAGACGAAGAAGGAGCAGGAGATGGTGGTGCAGGAGATGGTGGTGGAGGAGGAGATGACAAGGAAAGAGGATCAGGCGATGGTGATGCAGGAGGAGAAGAGGAAGCGAGGGGGCCTGGCCCGCATAGGGAGAACCATCCGTGCACTCCTCCGACGCGCGCTGCTGTGTGGTGGCCGGTCCACCACACAGTAGAGGTGGTGGTCATGGATAGTTGTGAACCACGACCACTATCACCACACCCACCACGCACACTCCACACATACACCCCCCTGTGATACCCACCACCCACCACACACACCCTGCACCCACCCACCCCGTGACACCCACCACACACTACACAAAGAGCTAGGGGTTTAGAGGGTTAGGGGTTTATAAAGTTATGGGTTTAGAGGTTTTGGGGTATTTTGGGGATACGGGGTTTATATGTTTAGGTATTTTGAGGGTTATAGGGTTTAGGGGTTGAGAGTGTTAGGGGTTTAGGGGATTCTAGAGTTAGGGGTTTAGAGGGTTAGGGTTTTAAGGGTAAAGGGGTTTAAAGGGCTAGGTGTTTAGAGGATTAGGCTATTAGGGGTATAGGGGTTTAAAGAGTTAGGGGTTTAGGGGTTCAGAGGGTTATGGTTTTAAGGGTAGAGGGGTTAAGAGGGTTAGGGATTTAGAGGGTTTTGGGTTTAAAGATTTTGTGTTTAAGGGTTTAGGTTAGGGGTTCAGTGGGTTAGAGGTTTGGGGGTTTATGGGTTAGGATTTTAGAGGGTGATGGGTTTAGACTGTTATGGTTTTAAGGGTAAAGGGGTTTTGAGGGTTGAGTTCTAGAGGGTTACAGTTTAGAAGGTTGTGGTTTTATAGGGTTCTCGATTTAGAGAATTAGGGGTTTATGGGGTTTGATTGTTAAAGGGTTAGTGGTTTAGAGGGTTAGGAGTTTATAAGGTTATGGACTTAGGGGTTTAGAGGTTTTGGGGCTTTTAGGGGGTAAGCAGTTTAGAGGTTTGGGTGGTTTTAAGGGTTATGATGTTTAGGGGTTGATCATATTAGGGGTTTTGAGGGTTAGGGTTTTAGTGGGTTAAGGGTGTAGAGGGTTAGGGGATTAGAGGGTGAGGGGTTTAGAGGGTTGGGGTTTTCGGGGTATTTGGGTTAGGATTTCAAAGGGTGAGGAGTTTAGACGGATAGGGTTTTAAGGGTGAAGGGGTTGAGGTTTTTATTTAGTAGAGTTTAGAAGGTTATGGGTTTAGAGGGTTAAGGGTTTAGAGTTACTGTCGGTGTTTAGAGGTTTAGGGGGTTTATGGGTTTTGATTGCTCGGTGTTGTGGTTTACAAGGTTACGAGTTTTAGAAGGTTTTGGGTTTAGAGGTTTCAGTGTTTCGGGGATTAGAGGTTTATAAGGTGAGGGGTTTAAAGGGTTATGGTTTTACAGGTTTAGGGGTCTAGACAGTTTGGGGTTTAAGGGTTTAGAACAGGGGTGGGCAAATTTTTTGACTCGCGGGCCACAATGGGTTCTAAAATTTGACAGAGGGGCCGGGCCAGGAACAGATGGATGGAGTGTTTGTGTGAACTAATATAAATGTCGTGTAAAAATAATAACATGAAAGGATTTGGCCTTTAACAGGTAGCAAAGCATTTATTTGCAAGGCAATTTAACAAATTGCATGAACATGAACTATACAAAAACATGTCGTAACTCCCGGTCAAAGTGCGCCATCTA